>NC_141874.1:654772366-655397366 GCF_056163025.1 Triticum urartu
TCTGTCAGTGAGCACATACTCACTATGTCTGGGTTACATAACCGCTTGACTCAGCTGGGAGTTAATCTCCCGGATGATGCGGTCATTGACAGAATCCTCCAGTCGCTTCCACCAAGCTACAAGAGCTTTGTGATGAACTTCAATATGCAGGGGATGGTAAAGACCATTCCTGAAGTATTTGCTATGCTGAAATCAGCAGAGGTAGAAGTCAAGAAGGAACATCAAGTGTTGATGATGAATAAAACCACTAAGTTCAAGAAGGGCAAGGGTAAAAAGAACTTCAAGAAGGACGGCAAGGAAGTTGCTGCGCCCGGCAAGCAAGCTGCTGGGAAGAAGTCAAAGAATGGACCCAAGCCTGAGACAGAGTGCTTTTATTGTAAAGGGAAGGGTCACTGGAAGCGGAACTGCCCCAAATACTTAGCGGACAAGAAGGCTGGCAAAACAAAAGGTATATGTGATATACATGTAATTGATGTGTACCTTACCAGTACTCGTAGTAACTCCTGGGTATTTGATACCGGTGCCGTTGCTCATATTTGTAACTCACAGCAGGAGCTGCAGAATAAACAGAGACTGGTAAAGGACGAGGTGACGATGCGCGTCGGGAATGGTTCCAAGGTCGATGTGATCGCCGTCGGCACGCTACCTCTACATTTACCTACGGGATTAGTTATAAACCTCAATAATTGTTATTTCGTGCCAAGTTTGAGCATGAACATTGTATCAGGATCTCGTTTAATACGAGATGGCTACTCATTTAAATCTAAGAATAATGGTTGTTCTATTTATATGAGAGATATGTTTTATGGTCATGCTCCGATGGTCAATGGTTTATTCTCAATGAATCTCGAACGTAATATTACACATATTCATAGTGTGAATACCAAAAGATGTAAAGTTGATAACGATAGTCCCACATACTTGTGGCACAGCCGCCTTGGTCACATAGGTGTCAAACGCATGAAGAAGCTCCATGCAGATGGACTTTTAGAGTCTCTTGATTATGAATCATTTGACACGTGCGAACCATGCCTCATGGGTAAAATGACCAAGACTCCGTTCTCAGGAACAATGGAGCGAGCAACCAACTTATTGGAAATCATACATACTGATGTGTGCGGTCCAATGAGTGTTGAGGCTCGCGGTGGCTATCGTTATGTTCTCACCCTCACTGATGACTTAAGTAGATATGGGTATGTCTACTTAATGAAACACAAGTCTGAAACCTTTGAAAAGTTCAAAGAATTTCAGAGTGAAGTTGAGAATCAACGTGATAGGAAAATCAAGTTTCTACGATCAGATCGTGGAGGAGAATACTTGGGTCACGAATTTGGCACACACTTAAGAAAATGTGGAATAGTTTCACAACTCACGCCGCCTGGAACACCTCAGCGTAACGGTGTGTCCGAACGTCGTAATCGCACTCTATTGGATATGGTGCGATCTATGATGTCTCTTACTGATTTACCGCTATCTTTTTGGGGCTATGCTTTAGAGACTGCCGCATTCACTTTAAATAGGGCTCCGTCGAAATCCGTTGAGACGACACCGTTTGAATTATGGTTTGGGAAGAAACCTAAGCTGTCGTTTCTAAAAGTTTGGGGATGCGATGCTTATGTCAGGAAACTTCAACCTGAAAAGCTCGAACCCAAATCGGAAAAATGCGTCTTCATAGGATACCCTAAAGAAACCATTGGGTATATCTTCTACCTCAGATCCGAAGGCAAGATCTTTGTTTCCAAGAATGGATCCTTTCTGGAGAAAGAGTTTCTCTCGAAAGAAGTAAGTGGGAGGAAAGTAGAACTTGATGAAGTATTACCTCTTGAACCAGAAAATGGCGCAACTCAAGAAAATGTTCCTGAGGCGCCTGCACCGACTAGAGAGGAAGTTATTGATGATGATCAAGATACTTCTGATCAAGCTCCTACTGAAATTCGAAGGTCCACAAGGACACGTTCCGCACCAGAGTGGTACGGCAACCCTGTCTTGGAAATCATGTTGTTAGACAACAGTGAACCTTCGAACTACGAAGAAGCGATGGCAGGCCCGGATTCCGACAAATGGCTAGAAGCCATGAAATCCGAGATAAGATCCATGTATGAAAACGAAGTATGGACTTTGACTGACTTGCCCGTTGAACGGCGAGCCATAGAAAATAAATGGATCTTCAAGAAGAAGACAGACGCGGATGGTAATGTGACCATCTATAAAGCTCGGCTTGTCGCTAAGGGTTATCGACAAGTTCAAGGAATTGACTACGATGAGACTTTCTCACCGGTAGCGAAGCTAAAGTCCGTCCGAATCATGTTAGCAATTGCCGCATTCTACGATTATGAGATATGGCAAATGGACGTCAAAACGACATTCCTTAATGGTTTCCTTAAGGAAGAGTTGTATATGATGCAGCCGGAAGGTTTTGTCGATCCTAAGAATGCTGACAAGGTGTGCAAGCTCCAACGCTCGATTTATGTTCTGGTGCAAGCATCTCGGAGTTGGAACATTCGCTTTGATGAGATGATCAAAGCGTTTGGGTTTACGCAGACTTATGGAGAAGCATGCGTTTACAAGAAAGTGAGTGGGAGCTCTGTAGCATTTCTCATACTATATGTAGATGACATACTTTTGATGGGAAATGATATAGAAGTCTTGGACAGCATCAAGGCCTACTTGAATAAGAGTTTTTCAATGAAGGACCTTGGAGAAGCTGCTTATATATTAGGCATCAAGATCTATAGAGATAGATCAAGACGCCTCATAGGTCTTTCACAAAGCACATACCTTGATAAGATTTTGAAGAAGTTAAAAATGGATCAGTCCAAGAAGGGGTTCTTGCCTGTGTTACAAGGTATGAAATTGAGCTCAGCTCAGTGTCCGACCACGGCAGAAGATATAGAAGAGATGAGCGTCATCCCCTATGCATCAGCCATAGGTTCTATTATGTATGCCATGCTGTGTACCAGACCTGATGTAAACCTTGCCGTAAGTTTGGTAGGAAGGTACCAAAGTAATCCCGGCAAGGAACACTGGACAGCGGTCAAGAATATCCTGAAGTACCTGAAAAGGACTAAGGAAATGTTTCTCGTTTATGGAGGTGACGAAGAGCTCGTCGTAAAGGGTTACGTCGACGCTAGCTTCGACACAGATCTGGATGACTCTAAGTCACAAACCGGATACGTGTATATGTTGAATGGTGGAGCAGTGAGCTGGTGCAGCTGCAAACAGAGCGTCGTGGCGGGATCTACATGTGAAGCGGAGTACATGGCAGCCTCGGAGGCAGCACATGAAGCAATATGGGTGAAGGAGTTCATCACCGACCTAGGAGTCATACCCAATGCGTCGGGGCCAATCAAACTCTTTTGTGACAACACTGGAGCTATTGCACTTGCCAAGGAGCCCAGGTTTCACAAGAAGACAAGGCACATCAAGCGTCGCTTCAACTCCATTCGTGAAAATGTTCAAGATGGAGACATAGAGATTTGTAAAGTACATACGGACCTGAATATAGCAGATCCGTTGACTAAACCTCTCCCTAGGGCAAAACATGATCAACACCAGAATTCCATGGGTGTTCAATTCATCACAATGTAACTAGATTATTGACTCTAGTGCAAGTGGGAGACTGTTGGAAATATGCCCTAGAGGCAATAATAAAAGGCATTATTATTATATTTCTTTGTTCATGATAATTGTCTTTATTCATGCTATAACTGTATTATCCGGAAATCGTAATACACGTGTGAATACATAGACCATAATATGTCCCTAGTAAGCCTCTAGTTGACTAGCTCGTTGATCAACAGATAGTCATGATTTCCTGGCTATGGACATTGGATGTCATTGATAATGGGATCACATCATTAGGAGAATGATGTGATGGACAAGACCCAATCCTAAGCATAGCACAAAGATCGTGTAGTTCGTTTGCTAGAGCTTTTCCAATGTCAAGTATCTTTTCCTTTGACCATGAGATCGTGTAACTCCCGGATACCGTAGGAGTGCTTTGGGTGTATCAAACGTCACAACGTAACTGGGTGACTATAAAGGTGCACTACAGGTATCTCCGAAAGTGTCTGTTGGGTTGACACGGATCGAGACTGGGATTTGTCACTCCATATAACGGAGAGGTATCACTGGGCCCACTCGGTAATACATCATCATTATGAGCTCAAGGTGACCAAGTGGTTGATCACGGGATCATGCATTACGGTACGAGTAAAGTGACTTGCCGGTAACGAGATTGAACAAGGTATTGGGATACCAACGATCGAGTCTCGGGCAAGTAACATACCGATTGACAAAGGGAATTGTATACGGGGTTGATTAATCCTCGACATCGTGGTTCATCCGATGAGATCATCATGGAGCATGTGGGAGCCAACATGGGTATCCAGATCCCGCTGTTGGTTATTGACTGGAGAGTCGTCTCGGTCATGTCTGCTTGTCTCCCGAACCCGTAGGGTCTACACACTTAAGGTTCGGTGACGCTAGGGTTATGAAGATATGTATATGCAGTAAACCCGAATGTTGTTCGGAGTCCCGGATGAGATCCCGGACGTCACGAAGAGTTCCGGAATGGTCCGGAGGTAAAGAATTATATATAGGAAGTGCTGTTTCGGCCATCGGGACAAGTTTCGGGGTTATCGGTATTGTACCGGGACCACCGGAGGGGTCCCGGGGGCCCACCGGGTGGGGCCACCTGTCCCGGGGGGCCACATGGGCTGTAGGGGGTGCGCCTTGGCCTACATGGGCCAAGGGCACCAGCCCTACTAGGCCCATGCGCCTAGGGTTTCCATATGGGAGGAGTCCCACTAGTGGAAGGCACCCCTAAGTGCCTTGGGGGGGAGGGAAACCTCCCCTGGCCGCCGCACCTAGGAGATTGGATCTCCTAGGCTGGCGCACCCCCCCTTGGCCCTCCTATATATAGTTGAGGAGAGGGAGGACTTCATACCTCAGCCTTTGGTGCTTCCTCTCTCCCCGTTACGTCTCTCTCTCGTAGTATAGGCGAAGCCCTGCTACTGTGACGCCCTGCATCCACCACCACGCCATCGTGCTGCTGGATCTTCATCAACCTCTCTTCCCCCCTTGCTGGATCAAGAAAGGAGGAGACGTCATCCGTTCCGTACGTGTGTTGAACGCGGAGGCACCGTCCGTTCGGTGCTTGATCATCGGTGATTTGGATCACGTCGTGTTCGACTACATCATCCCCGTTCTTTGAACGCTTCCGCTCGCGATCTACAAGGTACGTAGATGCATCTAATCACTCGTTGCTAGATGAACTCCTAGATGGATCTTGGTGAAACCGTAGGAAAATTTTTGTTTTCTGCAACGTTCCCCAACATATTCATGAGAAGAATTTTGCTTATGTGGAGAGTAGTAAATTTTCTATGCTTGTAGATCATGAAAAGAATGCTTTAAGTGCTGGTTATATTGTTGAATTCATTCATGATGCTACTGAAAATTATTATGAGGGAGGAATATATGCTTGTAGGAATTGCAATAATATCAAGTTTCCTCTCTATGTGCTTAAGGTTTTGAAGTTATGTTTGTTTTGCCCTCCTATGCTAGTTGATTATTGTTCCCATAAGTTGTTTGCTCACAAAATCCCTATGCATAGGAAGCATGTTAGACTTAAATGTGCTAGTCATATTCTTCATGATGCTCTCTTTATGTTTCAATTCTTATCCTTTATGTGAGCATCATTGAAATCATCATGCCTAGCTAGGGGCGTTAAACGATAGCGCTTGTTGGGAGGCAACCCAATTTTATTTTTGTTCCTTGATTTTTGTTCCTGTTTAGTAATAAATAATTCATCTAGCCTCTGTTTAGATGTGGTTTTATGTGTTCAATTAGTGCTTGTGCCAAGTAGAACCTTTGGGAAGACTTGGGGAAAGTCTTGTTGATCTTGCTGTCAAAAACAGAAACTTTAGCGCTCACGAGAAATGCTGCCATTTTTATTTGGAGACTGATATTTAGTAAATTCCTTTTGCAGATGATTAATAGATAAATTACTCAGGTCCAGAAATTTATTTGAGAATTTTATGAGTTCCATAAGTATACGTTTGATCCATATTACTACAGACTGTTCTGTTTTTGACAGATTCTGTTTTTCATGAGTTGTTTACTTATTTTTGATAAATCTATGAATAGTATCGGAGGGTATGAACCATAGAGAAGTTGGAATACAGTAGATATTACACCAATATGAATTTATAATGAGGTCATTACAGTACCTTATGATGGTGATTTTCTTTCTTATACTAAGGGAGCTTACGAGTTTTCTGTTAAGTTTTGTGTTGTGAAGTTTTCAAGTTTTGGGTAAGGATTCGATGGACTATGGAATAAGGAGTGGCAAGAGCCTAAGATTGGGGATGCCCAAGGCACCCCAAGGTAATATTCAAGGATATCCAAGAGCCTAAGCTTGGGGATGCCCCGGTTGGCATCCCACCTTTCTTCTTCAACAATTATCGGTTAGTTTCGGTTGATCCTAAGTTTTTGCTTCTTCACATGATGTTTGCCATTCTTAGAATGTCATTTTATTTTGCTTTGCTCGCTGTTTGAATAGAATACCAAGATCTGAAATTATTAAATGTTAGAGAGTCTTCACATAGTTGCATAATTATTCAACTACTCATTGATCTTCACTTATATCTTTCGGACTAGTTCGTCATTTGCTATAGTGCTTCACTTATATCTTTTAGAGCACGGTGGTGGTTTTATTTTATAGAAATAGATGAACTCTCATGCTTCACTTAGATTATTTTGAGATTCTTAAATATCATGGTAATTTTCTTAAAATCCTAATATGCTAGGTATACAAGATTAATAATAAAACTTTCTTATGAGTGTGTTGAATACTATGAGAAGTTTGATGCTTGATAATTGTTTTGAGATATGGAGATGGTGATATTAGAGTCATGCTAGTTGAGTGGTTATGAATTTGAGAAATACTTGTGTTGAAGTTTGTGATTCCCGTAGCATGCACCTATGGTGAACCGTTATGTGATGAAGTCGGAGCATGATTTATTTGTTGATTGTCTTCCTTATGAGTGGTGGTCGGGGACGAGCGATGGTCTTTTCCTACCAATCTATCCCCTAGGAGCATGCGCGTAGTACTTTGTTTCAATAACTAATAGATTTTTGCAATAAGTATGTGAGTTCTTTATGACTAATGTTGAGTCCATGGATTATACGCACTCTCACCCTTCCACCCTTGCTAGCCTCTCTAGTACCGCGCACCTTTCACCGGTACCATAAACCCACCATTTACCTTCCTCAAAACAGCCACCATACCTACCTATTATGGCATTTCCATAGCCATTCCGAGATATATTTCCATGCAACTTTCCACCGTTCCGTTTATTATGACACGCTTCATCATTGTCATATTGCTTAGCATGATCATGTAGTTGACATCGTATTTGTGGCAAAGCCACCATTGATAATTCTTTGATACATGTCACTCATGAGTCATTGCACATCCCGGTACACCGCCGGAGGCATTCATATAGAGTCATATCTTGTTCTAAGTATCGAGTTGTAATTCTTGAGTTGTAAGTAAATAAAAGTGTGATGATCATCATTATTAGAGCATTGTCCCAGTGAGGAAAGGATGATGGAGACTATGATTCCCCCACAAGTCGGGATGAGACTCTGGACGAAAAATAAATAAAAGAGGACAAAGAAGTCCAAATAAAAAAGGGAAAGAAAAGAGGCCAAAGAAGCCCAAAAAAGAAAGAGAAAAGGCCCAAATAAAATAATAATAATAAAATGAGAGAAAAAGAGAGAAGGGACAATGCTACTATCCTTTTACCACACTTGTGCTTCAAAGTAGCACCACGATCTTCATGATAGAGAGTCTCCTATGTTGTCACTTTCATATACTAGTGGGAATCTTTCATTATAGAACTTGGCTTGTATATTCCAATTATGGGCTTCCTCAAAATGCCCTAGGTCTTCGTGAGCAAGGGAGTTGGATGCACACCCACTAGTTTCTTTTGTTGAGCTTTCATATACTTATAGCTCTAGTGCATCCGTTGCATGGCAATCCCTACTCACTCACATTGATATCTATTGATGGGCATCTCCATAGCCCATTAATACGCCTAGTTGATGTGAGACTATCTTCCCCTCTTTTTGTCTTCTCCACAACCACCATTCTATTCCACCTATAGTGCTATATCCATGGCTCACGCTCATGTATTGCATGAAGATTGAAAAAGTTTGCGAACATCAAAAGTATGAAACAATTGCTTGGCTTGTCATCGGGGTTGTGCATGATTTAAATATTTTGTGTAGTGAAGATGGAGCATAGCCAGACTATATGATTTTGTAGGGATAACTTTCTTTGGCCATGTTATTTTGAGAAGACATGATTACTTTGTTAGTATGCTTGAAGTATTATTATTTTTATGTCAATATGAACTTTTGTCTTGAATCTTATGGATCTGAATATTCATACCACAATTAAGAAGAATTACATTGAAATTATGCCAAATAGCATGCCACATAAAAAATTATCTTTTTATCATTTACCTACTCGAGGACGAGCAGGAATTAAGCTTGGGGATGCTTGATACGTCTCCAACGTATCTACAATTTTTGATTGCTCCATGCTATATTATCTACTGTTTTGGGCAATATTGGGCTTTATTATCCACTTTTATATTACTTTTGGGACTAACCTATTAACCGAAGGCCCAACCCAGATTTGCTGTTTTATGCCTATTTCAGTGTTTTGAAGAAAAGGAATATCAAACGGAGTCGAAATGGAATGAAATCAACTAGAGAAGTTATTTTTGGAACGAAAGCCACCGGATAGACTTGGACTCCACGTTAGAAGATACGGGAGGTGCTCATGAGGTTGGGGGGCGCGCCCCCTGCCTCGTGGGGCGCCCGTGGCTCCTCCGACGTACTTCCTGCACCCATATATATCGTCGTGCCCTAAAACTTCCAGAACACACATTAGATCGGGAGTTCCGCCGCTAGAAGCCTCCGTAGCCACCGAAAACCAATCTAGACCCGTTCCGGCACCCTGCCGGAGGGGGCAATCCTTCTCCGGTGGCCATCTTCATCATCCCGGTGCTCTCCATGATGAGGAGGGAGTAGTTCTCCCTCGGGGCTGAGGGTATGTACCAGTAGCTATGTGTTTGATCTCTCTCTCTCTCTCTCGTGTTCTTGATTTGGCACGATCTTGATGTATTGCGAGCTTTGCTATTATAGTTGGATCTTATGTTTCTCCTCCCCCTCTACTCTCTTGTAATGAATTGAGTTTCCCCTTTGAAGTAATCTTATCGGATTGAGTCTTTAAAGATTTGAGAACACTTGATGTATGTCTTGCCGTGGATATCTGTGGTGACAATGGGATATCACGTGATTCACTTGATGTATGTTTTGGTGATCAACTTGCGGGTTCCTCCCATGAACCTATGCATAGGGGTTGGCACACGTTTTCATCGTGATTCTCCGGTAGAACTTTGGGGCACTCTTTGAGGTCCTTTGTGTTGGTTGAATAGATGAATCTGAGATTGAGTGACGCATATCGTTTAATCATACCCACGGATACTTGAGGTGACATTGGAGTATCTAGGTGACATTAGGGTTTTTGTTGATTTGTGTCTTAAGGTGTTATTCTAGTACGAACTCTAGGGCAGTTTGTGACACTTATAGGAATAGCCCAACGGATTGATTGGAAAGAATAACTTTGAGGTGGTTTTGTACCCTACCATAATCTCTTCATTCGTTCTCCGCTATTAGTGACTTTGGAATGACTCTTTTTTGCATGTTGAGGGATAGTTATGTGATCCAATTATGTTAGTATCGTTGTGGGAACTTACACTAGCGAAAATATGAACCCTAGGCCTTGTTTCAACACATTGCAATATCGTTTACGCTCACTTTTATCATTCGTTACCTTCCTGTTTTTATATTTTCTGATTATAAAAACTATTATCTACTATCCATATTGCACTTGTATCACCATCTCTTCGCCGAACTAGTGCACCTATACAATTTACCATTGTATTGGGTGTGTTGGGGACACAAGAGACTCTTTGTTATTTGGTTGTAGGGTTGCTTGAGAGAGACCATCTTCATCCTACGCCTCCTACGGATTGATAAACCTTAGGTCATCCACTTGAGGGAAATTTGCTACTGTCCTACAAACCTCTACACTTGGAGGCCCAACAACGTCTACAAGAAGAAGGTTGTGTAGTAGACATCAATAGGTAACCAGAGAGTTGGCCAAGAAAACTCGGTGGGACCGAATCGCTCATTTCGGTGAGACCGAAACGTTACGAAAGGGAAACAGAGAGTTTGCATTGTGTCGGAGTAATGGGCCACGAGTAGGCTAACCCGAGGCCCAGATCCTTTTAAGACATCGGGGCAGACTGCGCCCCTCAAGATGCCAAGATGAAGAGCCGTCTTCTTGGGGTCGGCTGGAGGAACAACCGGCTGCCCGTATACGGCCGAGTCCTGGAGGCACGGCCAGGACGGGCCGACTCCTGCTCGGCGGCTTCCAGAGAAGTCGGCCCCGAGGAGTCGGCCCACGGCACCAGTGAAGCCCGTACCCTCATCAAGAGGGACGGGACTGGGAATGGCTACAGTGTAGCCCATCCCCTCCCCCTTTCCAGGGGCTGGCGTGGCCACAGTACGCTGTACGGCGGAGATCGATCTCCGCTCGTCGCAGCACTGTTGCCATGCCATCCCTAAAATCATCACAGGCAGGAGGAGTCCTGCTCCTACGACGGCCTGTCGGTACGGCTCAAGGATGACGGGCCCCACCAGTCAGCGAGAGCCCGGAAGACGGTGGCGATCCCACCAATCGGACCCGAGGGAGGTCAGCCCCCAGGAGTCGGCCCGCCCCCTCCTCGGGACCCACTCGCCATTAACCAGATGAGACGCGGAGTGGCTACAGTAATCGCCCACCAGGCGGCGGGGCTGTAGCCACAACCCCATGACCAAGCCTACGTCATTAGAGACGCGGCAACAGTGATCCACAGCCAGCAGGACCCGCGAGCGGTGGGGGCGGCCTGTCGGCTCCGTACCAGACCAGTCGGCGGGGCCCACTCAGCGGCGGGCCCCAGTAGTCGGCGGAGAAGCCGGCGACCAGAGAGACTGACAGTCGAGCCCTACGCCTGGCTGGATTACCATTGTACCCCTGGGGGTAGGCCTATATAAACCCCCCAGGGCACCCATGCAAAGGGTTCCGAACCTGTTAGAAATAGACCAGATCATAGAGGAAGGAGAGAGCTAGCCCTGCCTTCTCCTACCTCTAGCACACAGCTCAAGGAGCGCCTTTGTATTCACTTCTGCCTTAGTGATCATGCGGAGACCCCGCAGAGCAGGACTAGGGGTGTTATCTCCTAGGAGAGCCCCGAACCTGGGTAAAGTACGCCGGCGTTCGTGTCTATGCCTCATCCCGCTTCCGGGCACCAGCGACGTTCTACTTGCTCCCACCATGATAAGCCATCATTTGGCATATGTCGCACCCAACCCCCGACATTTGGCGCCCACCATGGGGCAAGGTGCACCGTCGTCCGGAGATCTGTTCTGGACGGGAACCCTTTTTCTCCCTGGCGAGCGCAGCCAGCCTGGCACGCCAGACGGAGTCTGCGCCGAAGCGCCGCATGGCGCGGAAGTCGCCTGCATGGCAAGTTGCCTCGCTGATCTCATTGGCGAGGTCCACCTCTCCAGTGAGCCCGCGTCTGACCCGGGCACAGACAGCCCCGAGAGCCTCCTCACGGGCCTCCTTGATCAACTCCACGTCGCTAGCGAGCCAGCTATGGACCTGGAGTCTGTAGGCTCCACTGACCCAATGTTGGTTGACTCCGACACTGCGTCGCTTGACGCGTTCCCTACCAACATGGTAGTCTACGACGAATCGCTCCCTCACGCAGAGAGCGGCGGAAGCACCGTCACAGAAGTGCTTGTCATTGGTCACGGCGAGCACTCTGGCGGAGAGGCTCACGATCCGCTCAACGCAGCCCTACAAGACCTGACGGCACCCATCCCAGAAGACGCCGACGCCGAGATGCTAGAAGCACGCCGCCTCCATCTTGTCGAGGGTGCCAAGAAGCTGGCTAGCATGAGACACCTGTCGGAAGCATATCAGCGCGAGATGGACCGCGCTGTGGGCGGCACACCGGCTCCAGCTGGGCCCAGCCGCCTTGGCACAGTCCAGCAGTGCGGCGTGGCCATCGCCAACCTGTTTGGGGCAGATCGCCCCGTCTACGCCACGCCTGCGGAAAACATCCGAGATGCCCAGGCAGCAGCAGAAGAGCTATACAAATTCGAGGGCGAAGAACGTCGCCAGATGGCGGAGCGCTGATACGTCTCTGTCGTATCTACTTTTCCGAACACTTTTGCCCTTGTTTTGGACTCTAACTTGTATGATTTGAAAGGAACTAACCCGGACTGACGCTGTTTTCAGCAGAATTGCCATGATGTTGTTTTATGTGCAGAAAACAAAAGTTCTCGGAATGACCTGAAACTCCACAGAATATCTAACAATAAATAATAAAAAATCCTCGCCAAAGATGAAGACCAGGGGGCCACACCCTTCTCACGAGGGTGCCCCCCCTACCTCGTGGGCCCCTTGGAGACCCCCCGACTCCAACTCCAACTCCAACTCTATATAACTGCTTTCGGGGAGAAAAAAAATAGGGGAGAAGAAATCAACGCGTTTTACGATACGGAGCCGCCGCCAAGCCCTAAAACCTCTTAGGAGGGCTGATCTGGAGTCCGTTCGGGGCTCCGAAGAGGGGGATTCGTCGCCGTCGTCATCATCACCATCCTCCATCACCAATTTCATGATGCTCACCGCCGTGCGTGAGTAATTGCATCATAGGCTTGCTGGACGGTGATGGGTTGGATGAGATTCACCATGTAATCGAGTTAGTTTTGTTAGGGTTTGATCCCTAGTGTCCACTTTGTTCTGAGATTGATGTTGCTATGACTTGTTGCTATGCTTAATGCTTGTCACTAGGGCCCGAGTGCCATGATTTCAGATCTAAACCTATTATGTTTTCATCAATATATGAGAGTTCTAGATCCTATCTTGCATGTCTATAGTCACCTATTATGTGTTATGATCCGTTAACCACGAAATGACAATAATCGGGATACTTACCGGTGATGACCGTAGTTTGAGGAGTTCATGTATTCACTATGTGCTAATGCTTTGTTCCGGTTCTCTATTAAAAGGAGGCCTTAATATCCCTTAGTTTCCATTAGGACCCCGCTGCCACGGGAGGGTAGGACAAAAGATGTCATGCAAGTTCTTTTTCATAAGCATGTATGACTATATTCGGAATACATGCCTACATTACATTGACGAATTGGAGCTAGTTCTGTGTCACCCTATGTTATGGCTGTTACATGATGAACCGCATCCGGCATAATTATCCATCATTGATCCAATGCCTACGAGCTTTCCATATACTGGTTTACGCTTATTTACTTTCCCGTTGCTATTGTTACAATCACTACAAAATACCAAAAACATTACTTTGCTTTCATTACTCTTTTTTTACCGTTACCATCACTATCATATTACTTTGCTACTAAACACTTTGCTGTAGATACTAAGTTTCCAGGTGTGGTTGAATTGACAACTCAGCTGCTAATACTTGAGAATATTCTTTGGCTCCCGTTGTGTCGAATCAATAAATTTGGGTTGAATACTCTACCCTCGAAAGCTGTTGTGATCCCCTATACTTGTGGGTTATCAAGACTAATTTCTGGCGCCATTGCCGGGGAGCATAGCTCTATTCTTTGAGTCACATGGGATTTATATCTGCTGGACACTATGTAGAATTTGAAAGACGCTAAGACAACAATTTATCCCTCAACTACGAGGGGAGGTAAGGAACTGCCATCTAGCTCTGCACTTGATTCACCTTCTGTTATGAGTAAGCTTGCGACACCTAAACCTGCTTCCGCTATTTGTTCTGATATGTCGCATGTTATTGATGTTGCCACTTCTACTATACATGATACTTATGATGAAACTACTTCTATGCCTGATACTACTATGCCACTTAGTGATTTTCTCGAGGAACGACTTGCTAGGGCTAGAGAGATTGAAAATATTGAATCTGATTATGAAGATGAAAGTGATGATGAAGAATCACTTGTTATTCCTGAGGGTTATTTATTTGATCAAGATGCTTCTTTAGCTATTTTAGCTTGCAAATATAGATATGAACTCAAAAGGTTATTAGCTAAATGGAATAAGCAATCTCTAAATGCTAGGATGAGACCTGACCCTGCTTTTGCTACTTCACCTATTTGTGTTGCTGATAAGGATTATGAATTCTTTGTTGATCCTGATATAATTACTTTGGTTGAATCTGATCCTTTTCATGGCTATGAATCTGAACTGTTGTAGCACATCTTACTAAATTAAATGATATAGCTACCCAGTTCACTAATGATGAGAGATCTTGTTACTTTTATATCCTTAAAATATTTCCATTCTCACTAAAGGGTGATGCTAATATATGGTTTAATTCTCTTGATCCTGGTTGTGTGCGTAGTCCCCAGGATATGATTTACTACTTCTCTGCTAAATATTTCCCTGCTCATAAGAAACAAGCTGCTTTAAAGGAAATATACAACTTTGTGCAAATTAAAGAAGAAAGTCTCCCACAAGCTTGGGGGAGGCTTCTCAAGTTACTTAATGCTTTGCCTGATCATCCTCTTAAGCAAAATGAAATACTTGATATCTTTTATAATGGACTAACCGATGCTTCCAGAAATTACCTGGATAGTTGTGCTGGTTCTCTTTTCAGGGAAAGAACACCGGATGAAGCTGAAATCTTATTGAATAATATGTTGACAAATGAAAATAATTGTGAACCTCCTAAGCCAGCTCCTGATCCAATTAATGATCCTATTCCTAAACCAACTCCGAAGAAGAGGGGTATTCTATTTCTCAGTCCCGAAGATATGCAAGAGGCAAAGAAATCTATGAAAGAAAAATGTATTAAAGCTGAAGATGTTAAGAATTTACCTCCTATTGAAGAAATACATGGTCTTAATTTACCGCCTATTGAAGAAACATATGATCTTAATCCTTTATTTATTGAAGAACCTCCAGACCCCTATAACCCGACACAGGTAGTAAAGGTAAATTCTCTCTATAGATATGATAAAGCTGAAACCCCCCCTGCTAAAATTGCTAGTCAATGCTTGGATGAGTTTGATAATTTTATGTTTAAGCAAGAAGACTTCAATGCTTATTTTGGTAGACAGTTAAAACAAGATGCTGATATGATTAAATACTTGGGTGATTATATGTCTAATATTAGAGGTGAACTTAAACTTGTTAGCAAACATGCTTCTATGGTTACCAGTCAAGTAGAACAAGTACTTAAAGCTCAAAAAGAATTGCTCAGTGAGATGAATAGTAAGAAAAATAATTATGCTGTTAAAGTGGCTACTAGAACTGGTAGAATGACTCAGGAACCTTTGTATCCTGAAGGCCACCCTAAGAGAATTGAGCAAGATTCTCAGAGAAATAATATTGATGCACCTAGTTCTTCTAAAAGGAAGAAAAAGAAAAATGATATAACTGTGCAAACTTCTAGTGAACCTATTGCTGAACCACCTGATAATCCAAATGGTATATCTATGTCTGATGCTGAAACACAATCTGGCAATGAACATGAACCTAATGAAAATGTTAATGACGATGTTCATAATGATGCTCAACCTAGTAATGATAATGATGTAGAAATTGAACCTGCTGTTGATCTTGATAACCCACAATCAAAGAATCAACGTTATGATAAGAAAGACTTTGTTGCTAGGAAACATGGTAAAGAAAGAGAGCCTTGGGTTCAGAAACCCATTCCTTTTCCTTGCAAACCATCCAAGAAAAAGGATGATGAGGATTTTGAGCGCTTTGCTGAAATGATTAGACCTATCTTTTTACGTATGCGATTAACTGATATACTCAAAACAAATCCTTATGCTAAGTACATCAAAGATATTATTACAAATAAAAGAAAGATACCGGAAGCTAAAATTTCCACCATGCTTGCTAATTATACTTTTAAGGGTGGAATACCAAAGAAACTTGGAGATCCAGGAGTACCTACTATACCATGCTCCATTACAAGAAACTATGTTAAAACTGCTTTATGTGATCTTGGAGCCGGTGTTAGTGTTATGCCTCTCTCTTTATATCGTAGACTTGACTTGAATAAGTTGACACCTACTGAAATATCTTTGCAAATGGCTGATAAATCAACTGCTATACCTGTCAGTATTTGTGAGGACGTGCCTGTTGTGGTTGCAAACGTTACTATTTTAACGGACTTTGTTATTCTTGATATTCCCGAGGACGATAGTATGTCTATTATTCTTGGAAGACCTTTTCTTAATATTGCAGGGGCTGTTATTGATTGCAACAAAGGCAATGACACTTTTCATGTTAATGGTAATGAGCATACGGTACACTTTCCGAGGAAACAACCTCAAGTTCATAGTATCAACTCTATCGGGAAAATTCCATCGATTATATTTGGAGGTTTTGAATTTCCTCTTCCTACTGTTAAGAAGAAATATGATATACTTATTATTGGGGATGTGCATATCCCCGTTGAGGTAACCTAGTGTTATTCGAAATTTCTCCAGTTTCATGTTAATCGGAATGAGTTTGTTAACAAGACTTGATCAACCTTGTTAGTGGATTCCTTTTGATGAGCATGAGATGGATGAAACTAGAAGCACAACCTTCTGTACCCCACTTTTACTTTCTGTTATTTAGTTTAAATAAAGTAAAAATAAATAATTTTCTGTCTGTTATCTGATTATCTGTGCAATATAAAAATACCTTGAAAATAAAAGTTCTCCAAATGCCCTCAAAATTAAATATGATTTTTTAGAGAATATTTGAGGATTTATGGAACAAAGAACACACCCGGGGGGCCAACCACCTTGCCACAAGGGTGGAGGGCGCGCTCCCTGTCTCGTGGGCCCACGTGACCCTCCTCCACTTATTCTTTCAGCCACACACTTCATCTTCCTCCCCAAACACAAAAAACCAGCTCAAACCCGAGTCCAAGCTCGTTTTGCTGCCATTTTCGATCTCCTTGCTCAAAGCACCTCTCACAAAACTGCTTGGGGAGATTGTTCCTTGGTATGTGACTCCTCCATTGGTCCAATTAGTTTTTGTTCTAGTGCTTTATTCATTGCAAATTTGTGTTGCTTAGGTGACCCTGTTCTTGAGCTTGCATGTCAAATTTATATGGTCAAAAGTAGTTTTGATGCATGATATAGGCCCTAGGCACTTGTAGGAGTAGTTGCTATCAATATTATTGAGTTTGGTTTACTTTTATTTTGAAGTTACTAAAAATTTCAGAATTTTTCAGAAAATGATGAGGAGATTATTGAGGGGCTCATCGAGCCAAAGCTCGAAGGAAAAGGCACCGAAGCCTAAGTATAATTTGCCGCGCACCGCGGAGGTTCGGGCTTGTGAATGGCCTTCCGAGGATTTCTTGAGAGCAGCCGGGATTTATAAAGATTTTCATGAATTGGCTCATAATGCAGGCCTCACCGCTTTCCTCCACGACCAATGCGATCAGTATCTCTTACTCACAAATACCTTTGTGCAAAACTTTCATTTTCATTCTAGGAACTCACCACCTACGGTGGAGTTTCATTTATATGATGAGCATAAGGAGATGTCACTTTATGATTTCTGTCGAATTTGTTTAGTCCCTTTTGGGGGCAAGACAGAAGAACCACATCATGATAATGTGGAGGGATTTATTAATACTATCACTGTAGGGGAAACTAGGAAGGTTTCCGATGCACGAATCACTAGCATACATTTTCCTGTTTTACGTTACTTTGCATTATTTGCTAGTCGTTGCTTAATTGGATGCGGAAACTGTGGACACCTTATTATCCCTGATATAATTATTCTGCTCCAAGGTTTATACAGTGATAACACTTTTAGTATGGGCGGCATTATTGCTAGAGGGTTAAGTATGAACCGTACTAAGGGTCCCATCTTTGGAGGCATCTATGCTACACGCCTAGCTTCACATTTTAACATACCTATTAGGCATGCTGAGAAGGAAGAAAAAGTGCTGCCTCGTGTTTATTTAGATTATAAAAGTATGGTGGCACATGATTTTATTGTTAAGAATAGGGCAGGAGAGCTTGAATATCAATTGTTCTTTAATAAACATCATCCTGAGACTATTACCTTGCCTGCTCCTACTTTGTTTGATTTGACTGTAGGCAAGTACCTTGTTCCGTTGACGGCTATCCAAGCCTATCGGAACCCTGCACCAGCCGAGGAGCCAGAACCAGAACCACAATTTGATCCTTCACGACAGTCTAACTATCAGTGGGATCCGGAGATGATTGCCAGACAGTGGCAATCGGAGCCTTCTTCTTCCTCATCACAGTACGACCCCAACAACTATTATTATGGATATCAGCCAGGCCAGCCGTGGCCATAGGCCAACTTAGGCCAAAAGCCTAAGCTTGTGGGAGTACGTATTTCTCACCGACATTACATTTATGTTCACACACACTCATTGCTAAATGTCGGTGCTCATACTTTTTCATTGTATCATCCATGCTAGTTTATTTCCTTTTATGCTTTCTTCTTGTGTGTTTAATAAACCTTAAGAAAAACCAAAAAAAATTAGTTGTAGCTTTTAATTAATTTACTTTCCATGCTTGTAGTAGTAATTAAAAAGAAAACCCAAAAATATTTCATGTTCTTCTTTTGCTTGTTGGGAGCTTTCCCGTGTAAATAGTTTTATTTCTTTTCTTTTCTTTGGGGGTCAGTAGGAGAAGACCATGATTAAATTGTTGAAGTGGCTCTCATATGCATTATTGTTTATCTGACAAAAGAGCCCATATTGCTTTGCCTTCTCCTGTTTATTGAATGCTCGCAGATTCCAGCTTAGTCCAATGCATGTGCACTCTTATTATTATTCACATTGTTCGGTCGTGCAAGTGAAAGGCAATTAGGATGATATATGATGGACTGAGTGAGATAAGAAAATCTGGTATGAACTCGACCTCTTTTGTTTTTGTAAATATGATGAGTTCATCGTTCTTGATTCAGCTTGTTATGAATAAACATGTTTGCAATGACAATTAGAGATCATAGTTGCTTGTGCCATGCTTTATTAGCTATGAGTTATAATGGTTTACCTTGCGTGCCAGCTTGCTATTAAAATGGTTATGATGTGGTATGATAGGGTGGTATCCTCCTCTGAATGATTTAAGTGACTTGACTTGGCACATGTTCACGCATGTAGTTGAAACAAATCAACATAGCCTTCACGATATTTATGTTCATGGTGGATTATATCCTACTCATGCTTGCATCCAATGTTTATTAATTTTAATGCATGTACATGGCTGTTGTCGCTCTCTAGTTGGTTGCTTCCCAGTCTTTTGCTAGCCTTCACCTGTACTAAGCGGAAATACTGCTTGTGCATCCAAATCCCTTAAACCCCAAAGTTATTCCAGATGAGTCCACTATACCTTCCTATATGCGGTATCTACCTGCCGTTCCAAGTAAATTTGTATGTGCCAAACTCTAAACCTTCAAATATCATCCTGTTTTGTATGCTCGAATAGCTCATGTATCAACTAGGGTTGTCTGTATCTTCCATGTTAGGCGGGTTATTCTCAAGAGGAGTGGACTCCGCTCCTCACTCACGAGATAAATGACTGGTCACCGGGATGCGCAGTCCCATGCTTTATGCAAACTAAATTAAAATAATTGCAAACAAAACTCCCCGTGGGACCTGATGTATGTTGGAGGCACTCGTTGTTTCGAGCAAGCCATGGATTGATGTTTGTTGGTGGAGGGGGAGTATAAACTTAACCATTCTGTTTGGGAACCGCCTATAATGTGTGTAGCATGGAAGATATCGCCATCTCTTGGTTGTTACGTTGACAATGGAAGTATACCACTCAAAATGTTATTCACCTCTATTTCAAAACCGAGCTCTGGCACCTCTACAAATCCCTACTTCCCTCTGCGAAGGGCCTATCTATTTACTTTTATGCTGAGTCATCACCCTCTTATTAAAAAGCACCAGTTGGAGAGCACCGCTGTCATTTGCATTCATTATTGTTAGTTTACATTGGGTGTGACTATGATTGGATCTCTTTTACCATGAATTACAATGTCTAGTCAGTCCTTGATCTTTAAAGGTGCTCCGCATTTATGTTTTGCGGTCTCAGAAAGGGCTAGCGAGATACCATCTTGTTATATCATATTATGATTGTTTTGAGAAAGTGTTGTCATCCGAGTTTTATTATTATGGCTTTATAGTTGATTACGCTATTGATATGAGTAAACATGAGACCTGATAATTATTGCAAATATGGTTAGTTATAATCTTTGCTGAAAACTTGAATGCTAGCTTGACATATTTACAACAACAAGAGCAAACAGAGTTTGTAAAAGTTTTTCTTTATTTCTTTCGGTTTGTCAACTGAATTGCTTGAGGACAAGCAAGGGTTTAAGATTGGGGGAGTTGATACGTCTCCGTAATATCTACTTTTCCAAACACTTTTGCCCTTGTTTTGGACTCTAACTTGTATGATTTGAATGGAACTAACCCGGACTGACGCTGTTTTCAGCAGAATTGCCATGATGTTGTTTTATGTGCAGAAAACAAAAGTTCTCGGAATGACCTGAAACTCCACGGAATATCTTACAATAAATAATAAAAAATCCTCGCCAAAGATGAAGACCAGGGGGCCCACACCCTTATCATGAGGGTGGGTGCGCCCCCCCTAGGGCGCGCCCCCTACCTCGTGGGCCCCCTGGAGACCCCCCGCCTCCAACTCCAACTCCAACTCTATATAACTGCTTTCGGGGAGAAAAAATAGGGGAGAAGAAATCATCACGTTTTACGATACGGAGCCGCCGCCAAGCCCTAAAACCTCTTGGGAGGGCTGATCTGGAGTCCGTTCGGGGCTCCGGAGAGGGGGATTCGTCGCCATCGTCATCATCAACCATCCTCCATCACCAATTTCATGATGCTCACCGCCGTGCATAAGTAATTCCATCATAGGCTTGCTGGACGGTGATGGGTTGGATGAGATTCACCATGTAATCGAGTTAGTTTTGATAGGGTTTGATCCCTAGTATCCACTATGTTCTGAGATTGATGTTGCTATGACTTTGCTATGCTTAATGCTTGTCATTAGGGCCCGAGTGCCATGATTTCAGATCTGAACCTATTATGTTTTCATCAATATATGAGAGTTCTAGATCCTATCTTGCAAGTCTATAGTCACCTATTATGTGTTATGATCCGTTAACCCCGAAGTGACAATAATCGGGATACTTACCGGTGATGACCGTAGTTTGAGGAGTTCATGTATTCACTATGTGCTAATGCTTTGTTCCGGTTCTCTATTAAAAGGAGGCCTTAATATCCCTTAGTTTCCATTAGGACCCCGCTGCCACGGGAGGGTAGGACAAAAGATGTCATGCAAGTTCTTTTCCAAAAGCACGTATGACTATATTCGGAATACATGCCTACATTACATTGACGAATTGGAGCTAGTTCTGTGTCACCCTATGTTATGACTGTTACATGATGAACCGCATCCGACATAAATATGCATCATTGATCCAATGCCTATGAGCTTTCCATATACTGGTTTACGCTTATTTACTTTCCCGTTGCTATTATTACAATCACTACAAAATACCAAAAACATTACTTTGCTTTCATTACTCTTTTGTTACCGTTACCATCACTATCATATTACTTTGCTACTAAACACTTTGCTGTAGATACTAAGTTTCCAGGTGTGGTTGAATTGACAACTCAGCTGCTAATACTAGAGAATATTCTTTGGCTCCCGTTGTGTCGAATCAATAAATTTGGGTTGAATACTCTACCCTCGAAAGCTGTTGCGATCCCCTATACTTGTGGGTTATCAAGCGTGTCCAGCGGCTCCTTGATGCGGCTGCCGAGTAGCACGAGGCCGGCTACTGCACTGAGGCGCCGCAACGACAAAATGACGATCTACCTCCCCACCGGGACCAAGGCGCGACCTCTCGGACGCCGACTGGTGACGTCCGCGGGAGAAGAGACAAGGACCCGACTGCTAGCCGCAGCCAGACTCGCATCACCATTGAGCACGACCAAGACGGCCGCCCGAGAGGAGTGGAATGAGGGGATGACTCTCCGCCTCCTCCCCCTCGAAGGGAAAGGCGCGTCACCCCGCCACCTATTGAGCACCCGACACTCGGCGACTGCCTTCGCCGTCGAGAGGGAGTCGGAGAGAACGATGCCCGCCACCGGATCAAACATCTCCACCGATCCCTGGCGCTAGAAGAAGAATATGAGTTGGGTCCGCCGTGTTTCGGCCCCCGCATTCGAGACGAGCCCTTCCCCAGAGGGTTCACGCTCCCAAGAGACACGCCCAAATACACCCGCTCCGTGAAGCCGGAGGACTGGTTGGTTGACTACTCCACAACCGTCAGCATAGCAAACGGCAACAAGCGCGTTGCTGTAAAGTACGTTCCGCTCATGCTCCAGGGCACAGCCCGGACATGGCTGAATAGTCTGAAGCCCCGTAGCATCAACAGTTGGGTTGACTTCACCGAAGCCTTCATCCGCAACTTCACCAGAATGTACAAGCGGCCGCCCAAGCCTCGCCAGCTCTCCTTGTGCGTGCAAGGCCCCAACGAGTCGACTTGCGACTACCTCACGCGCTGGGCCGAGCTCCGCAATTCTTGCGAGGCCGTGCATGAGGTGCAGGCCATCGAGTACTTTACCACTGGGTGCTGAGAGGTCACCCTCCTCAAGCACCGACTCCTCTGCGACGAGCCGGCGAACCTCGACGAGCTGCTAGTCATAGCAGATAAATATGCCACAGCCGACTCCTCCATGAAGGCGGATATCCAAGTTGACGCCTCTGGCTAAGTAGCCCCTCAGCCTCCCCAAACCCCGGCTGGAGACACCAATCGGTGTCAATAGCAGAGCGACCACAAGCGCAAGGCCACAGAGCCGGCTTCCACCAGCCGGCAGGTGGCGACAGTCAAAGACCAACAGCCGGAAGGGTAGCCTCCGTCCAAACGCCAGAAGGGCGACAAGTCCAATTGGTTGTCGGATTTCTCATATGAGCAGACTCTAGATGCACCCTGCAAATTCCATATTGGTGCGAAGCCATCCAACCACACCAGTCTGAAGTGCCATTGGCTCACCAGGATCGCCAAGGGAGACGGCCTTCCGCCTCCTCCGCCTGCTGGGCAGCAGCCGCCTCCTCCGCCCCAGCAGCCGGCGGTCAGACCAGTCGGAGCCATACAAGATGAGTACCCTGAAGAGCATGAAGCTTATGTCGTGTTCACTAGCGTGGCCGACGATAAGCACAGCCGGCGACAACGACACCAAGAAGTGAATGCAGTAACGTCCAAGACCCTCGAGTTCATGCATTGGTCCGAGAAGCCCATCAACTGGAGCAGGGCCGACCACCCGGATGTGATGCCCAATCCGGGTTCCTACGCCCTGGTTTTGGATGTCACCTTTTCTACCGATAAGCGAGCTGCTAGGTTTTCCCGAGTTCTGATAGATGGCGGCAGCAGCATCAACATTCTGTACAAGGATACCATGGAGAAGTTAGGAATCAGACAAAGGCAGCTTCAGTCCAGCCGGACTGTATTCCATGGCATAGTTCCTAGCCTTTCCTGCTCATCAATCGGCAAGATCCAGATAGACGTCCTCTTTGGAGACAAAGATCACTTCCGCCGAGAGCCAATCTGGTTCGAAGTGGTGGACCTCAAGATCCCATACCATGCGCTACTTGGCCGACCTGCTTTGGCCAAGTTTATGGCGGTCCCCCACTATGCCTACCTCAAGATGAAGATGCCGAGTTCCAAGGGCATTCTGACCATAGCCGGCGACTACAAGAAGCCGTCCGCCTGCGTAGCCGAGAGCAGTCGGTTGGCCAAGTCCCTCGTGATTGCAGCTGAGAAGCGGCTCCTTGACCAGGTTGTGGCGATGGCAGGCAAGCGGCCGGAGATGTCGCTCGATCCCAAGGAGTCGGAAGCTGAGGGCTCGTTCAAGACGGCCAAAGAGACAAAGAAGATTCCCTTGGACCCGGAGCACCCGAAGAGGTATGCTGTCGTAGGTGCAAACCTCGACAGCAAATAGGAAGGCGAGCTCGTCGATTTCCTCCGTGAGAATCGGGACATCTTTGCATGGTCCCCAAAGACATGCCAGGTGTCCGAACGGATTTTGCCGAGCACAAGTTACACGTCCGGCCTGATGCCAAACCAGTCAGGAAGCCCTTGCGCCGCCTGTTAGAAGAGAAGAGAAGAGTCATTGAAGAAGAGATAGCCCGACTGCTAGCAGATGGCTTCATCATGGAGGTGTTCTTTCCAGAATGGCTGGCCAACCCAGTCCTTGTGCTGAAGAAAAACAAGCAGTGGCGTATGTGTATTCATTACACCAGCCTCAACAAAGCATGCCCCAAGGACCCGTTCGCTTTGCCGAGAATCGACCAAGTGATAGACTCCACAGCCGGATGCGAGCTGTTGAGCTTTTTGGATGCATATTCAGGATATCACCAGATCAAGCTGAAACCGGCCGACAGACTGAAGACCGCCTTAATCACACCATTTGGAGCCTTCTGCTACTTGACCATGACGTTCGGCTTGAGGAATGCCGGCGCCACGTTTCAACGTTGCATGCATAAGTGCCTCCTCAAGCAACTCGGCAGAAACGCCCATGTTTACGTGGACGATGTGGTGTGAAGAGGGAGAAGCGTGGAACGCTGCTAGAAGACCTCAAAGAGACCTTTGAGAACCTACGCCGGTTTCAAATCAAGCTCAACCCAGAGAAATGCGTCTTTGGAGTACCAGCCGGCCAGCTTCTTGGATTCCTGGTCTCAGAACGCGGCATAGAGTGCAACCCTGTGAAGATCAAGGCCACCGAGAGGATGGAAGTACCCACCCGACTATTGGACGTGCAGAAGTTCACTGTTGTTTGGCATCCATCAGCCGATTCATCAGTCGGCTGGGCGAGAAGGCTCTTCCCCTGTACCAGTTCATGAAGAAGACCACCTTTTTCGAGTGGAACGACAAGGCGGACGAAGCTTTCCTCCAACTCAAAAAGATGTTGACTACTCCACCTGTTCTGGTGGCTCCGACTCCTAAGGAGCCTATGCTCCTCTACATCGCCGCCACCAGCCGAGTGGTCAACACAGTCATCGTGGTAGAGCGCAAGGAGGAAGGCAAGGCACTACCAGTCCAGAGACCGGTATATTATTTGAGTGAAGTACTGTTGACCTCCAAGCAAAACTACCCCCACTACCAGAAGATGTGCTGTGGCGTGCACTTTGCCATCAAGAGATTGAAGCCGTATTTTCAAGAGCACCCAATCACTATGGTCTGCACAGCTCCACTGGCCGAGATCATCGGAAGCCGAGATGCTTCGGGCCGAGTGGCCAAATGGGCCATAGATTTGGCCCCCTACACCATCTACTACCAGCCTCGCACCGCCATCAAGTCACAAGCGCTGGCTGACTTCCTCGTCGATAGGGCCGAGACCCAGTACCTGCCGCCAGCACCCAACTCCACCCATTGGCGGATGCATTTTGATGATTCCAAGATGCGCACCGGTTAGGGAGCCGACATCGTCCTCACCTCTCCCAAAGGCGACAAGCTCAAATATGTGCTGCAAATCCATTTTGCCGCCTCCAACAACGTCACCGAATACGAGGCACTCATTCACGGGCTACGGCTTGCCCAAGAGCTCGACATTCGTCGGATCCTGTGCTATGGTGACTCTGCCTTGGTGGTCCAGCAGCCGTCAGGCGACTGGGACGCCAAGGATGCAAACATGGCGAGCTACCGCTTCCTCGTACAGCAACTCAGTGGATATTTTGAAGGGTGCGAGTTTATCCATGTGAAAAGAAACGAGAACAAGCAAGCAGATGCCCTGGCATGAATTGGCTCCATCCGTCAAGCAATGCCAACCGGCGTCGCCCTTCCACGCCTCCTCAAGCCGTCTATTAGGCCATCGCTAAAGTCAGATTCTATCTTTGTGTCGGCTCCTACAAGCAGCCCGGGGGCTGCGGCAGTCGCACCCGGCCCGGGGACTATAGCGGCCAGCCCGGGGATTGCAGAGCTCGGCCAGGGGACTGCACCAATCGGCTCGGGGACTTCGTCGACCCAGCAAGCGGCTGCCGACTCCAAACCGCCGCCTCCCGGCCCAACCGCCCTCGTCCAAGTTGCAGTCCTAACAGTCGAAGAAATCGCAACACCTTCATGGGCCCAGCCCATCCTCAATTTCCTGGTGAACAAAGAGCTGCCGACTGATGAGATCTCGGCCCGGCAAGTGCAACACCGGGCAGCATCTTACACCATAGTCAACAGAGAGCTTGTGAGGCGCAGTGTCACTGGTGTCTACCAGCGCTGCGTGGAGCCGGAGCAAGTCCAAGCGATTCTCAAAGACATCTATCAAGGTGAGTGTGGCCACCACGCGGCTTCAAGAGCACTTGTCGCCAAAGCCTTCCGCCATGGTTTTTTCTGGCCGACTACTCTAGAAGATGCCAAGGACTTGGTCCAAAGATGCAAAGGGTGCCAGAAATTCCGTTCCAAGCCACATCAGCTGGCTTCTGCACTCAAGACTATTCCCATTGCCTGGCCCTTTGCTGTCTGGGGCCTGGACATGGTGGGACCGTTCAAAACTGCGCGAGGCGACATGACTCATCTGCTTGTCGCGGTGGACAAGTTCACCAAGTGGATAGAAGCAAAACCAATCAATAAGTTGAACGGTCCAACTGCTGTGACTTTCATCTCTGACATCACCGTCCGGTACGGCATACCGCACAACATCATCACTGACAATGGCACAAACTTTACCAAAGGCAACTTGGCTCGTTTCTTCACGACGCAGGGCATCCGACTGGACTTAGAGTCCGTTGCCCATCCGCAGTCAAACGGCCAGGTGGAGCGAGCAAACAGCCTCATCTTGTCCGGCATCAACCCTCGACTGGTCGAGCCTTTGGAACGGTCGGCCGGCTGCTGGCTTGACGAGCTACCGACCGTCCTCTGGAGTCTGCGCACAACTCCGAACAAGTCAACTGGCTTTACGCCTTTCTTCCTCGTCTACGGTGCCGAAGCCGTCATCCCAACGGACATTGAATTCGACTCCCCTCGAGTCACCATGTACACCGAAGAGGAGGCAGAATAAGCATGACAAGACGGCGTCGATCTGCTGGAAGAGGGCCGGCTGCTGGCACTCAGCCGGTCCATCATCTACCAGCAAAGCCTACACCGTTACTACAATAGGAAGGTCAAGCCGAGTTCTTTCCAAGAAGGAGACCTTGTGCTCTGGCTGATCCAGCGAACAGCCGGCCAGCACAAGCTCCCAGCGCCTTGGGAAGGCCCCTTCATCATCAGCAAAGTGTTGGGCAACGACTCCTACTACCTGATCGACGCTCAGAAGCCTCGAGCACGCAAGAGAGACGACTCCGGCAAGGAGACGGAGCGGCCATGGAATGCAAATCTCTTCCGAAGATTTTACAGTTAAATGCAGTATGTACCACACTACCTTTTGTACTAAAGTACGAAGACTCTGGGTCCCCCGAGAAGAGCTCGGGGACTGCCCTATTTTCTCTATGCGATAAGAATTATGCCTCTGAGTATGTCATTTTTTTGTTATGCCGCCTGGCACCGGGTTCGACTAGTTGGCCCGGGGACTTGCCGTCTCGTTCTATGCAATGCTTCCTGTAGCCGGACAAGTAATGTGTGGCACTTAAGCTGTCTCCTGCCAGAAGCCGCAGCTCGTAGAGCGACTGCATGGTGGGCAGGAGCAAGGTAGAAAGGGTGCCCACATGAAAAATGGCTAAGGACACAAAGCATGTGCATAGTCTAAGCCGGCTTCCCGCCTTTTACGACCGACTGTTGAGCAGCCGGCCCGCCGTTTTGTATTCAACTCGCTAAAGAGCTCTAATGGCTAAGTACTTGCCTTCCCAAAAGTAGCTAAGTACTTGACCCAGCAACAGTCCGCAGAGCGGTTGTTTGGCTGGCAAGACGGCAACCAAGGGAAGGCGGCAAAGGAAAAAGCCAAAGAGCAATGAGCAAGGAAAGATAGAACTCGGAATAATATTTACATAGTAAAGGCCCTTGGTCGATCTTCAACTAAAGTTCAAGATACACCCCGCGGGTGGAATTGTGCAAAAAATAACAAGTTCATCGAGACTGATAGACAGGTGAAGTAAAAGATAAAATGGCGGCCTAGGAAGCGGCAGAAGGGCTCGGAGGATCGGAGGAGTCGGCAGTTGATACGTCCATTTTGCATCATGCTTTTATATCGATATTTATTGCATTATGGACTGTTATTTCACTTTATGTCACAATACTTATGGCTATTCTCTCTTATTTTACAAGCTTTACATAAGGAGGGAGAATGCCGGCAGCTGGAATTCTGGGCTGGAAAAGGAGCAAATATTAGAGACCTATTCTGTGCAACTCCAAAAGTCCTGAAACTCCACGGAACATCTTAAAATAAATAAAGAAAAATGCTCGCCAAAGATGAAGGCCGGGGGCCCATACCCTGCTCACGAGGGTGGGGGGCGCCCCCCCCCCCAGGGCGCGCCCCTACCTCGTGGGCCCCCTGGTGGCTCTCCGACGTCCATCTTCTCCTATATGAAGTCTTTCGATGAGAAAAAAATAAGGAGGAACTTTTCGGGATGAGACTCCGCCGCCACGAGGTGGAACCTTGGCGGATCCAATCTAGAGCTCCGGCAGAGCTATTCTGCCGGGGAAACTTCCCTCCGAGAGTGGGAAATCATCACCATCATCATCACCAACGCTCCTCTCATCGGGAGAGGGCAATCTCCATCAACATCTTCACCAGCACCATCTCATCTCCAAACCCTAGTTCATCTCTTGTATCCAATTCTTGTCTCAAAGTCCGGGATTGGTGCTAGTAGGTTGCTAGTAGTGTTGATTACTCCTTGTAGTTGATGCTAGTTGGTTTATTTGGTGGAAGATCATATGTTCAGATCCTATATGCATATTATTACCCCTCTGATTATGAACGTGAATATGCTTTGTGAGTAATTACATTTGTTCCCGAGGACAAGGGAGAAGTCTTGCTATTAGTAGTCATGTGAATTTGGTAGTCGTTTGATATTTTGATAATATGTATGTTGTCTAGCCTCTAGTGGTGTTATGTGAACGTCGACTACATAACACTTCACCATTATTTGGGCCTAGAGGAGGGCATTGGGAAGTAATAAGTAGATGATGGGTTGCTAGAGTGACATAAGCTTAAACCCTAGTTTATGCGTTGCTTCGTAAGGGGCTGATTTGGATCCACATGTTTCATGCTATGGTTAGGTTTACCTTAATACTTTTGTTGTAGTTGCGGATGCTTGCAATAGAGGTTAATCATAAGTGGGATTCTTGTTCAAGTAAGAACAACACCCAAGCACCGGTCCACCCACATATCAAATTATCAAAGTATCGAACACGAATCATATGAACGTGATGAAAACTAGCTTGATGATACCCCCTCCGGCGGAGCTTCGGAACAGGCCCCAAGATGGGATCTCGTGGATACAGAAAGTTGCGGCGGTGGAATTAGGTTTTTGGCTCCGTATCTGATCGTTTGGGGGTACGTAGGTATATATAGGAGGAAGGAGTACGTCGGTGGAGAAATAGGGGGCCCACGAGGGTGGAGGGCGCGCCTGGGGGGGGGGGGGGTAGGCGCGCCCCCTACCTTGTGGCCTCCTCCTTTGTTTCTTGACGTGGGGTCCAAGTCTCATGTATCATATTCGGTGAGAAAATCACGTTCCCGAAGGTTTCATTCCGTTTGGAATCCATTTGATATTCCTTTTCTTCGAAACCCTAAAATAGGCAAAAAAACAGCAATTCTGGGTTGGGCCTCCAGTTAATAGGTTAGTCCCAAAAATAATATAAAAGTGGAAAATAAAGCCAAATAATGTCCAAAACAGTATATAATATAGCATGGAGCAATCAAAAATTATAGCTACGTTGGAGACGTATCAAGCATCCCCAAGCTTAATTCCTGCTCGTCCTGGAGTAGGTAAATGATAAAAACAGAATTTTTGATGCGGAGTGCTACTTGGCATAATTTTAATGTAATTCTTCTTAATTGTGGTATGAATATTCAGATCCGAAAGATTCAAGATAAAATTTTATATTTACATAAAAATAATAATACTTCAAGCATACTAACAAAGCAATCATGTCTTCTCAAAATAACATGGCCAAAGAAAGTTATCCCTACAAAATCATATAGTCTGGCTATGCTCTATCTTCACCACACAAAGTATTTAAATCATGCACAACCCCGATGACAATCCAAGCAATTGTTTCATACTTTTGACATTCTCAAAACTTTTTCAATCTTCACGCAATACATGAGCGTGAGCCATGGATATAGCACTATAGGTGGAATAGAATGGTGGTTGTGGAGAAGACAAAAAGGGAGAAGATAGTCTCACATCAACTAGGTGTATCAACGGGCTATGGAGATTCCCATTAATAGATATCAATGTGAGTGAGTAGGGATTTCCATGCAACGGATGCACTAGAGCTATAAGTATATGAAATCTCAAAAAGAAACTAAGTGGGTGTGCATCCAACTTGCTTGCTCATGAAGACCTAGGGAAATTTGAGGAAGCCCATCATTGGAATATACAAGCCAAGTTCTATAATGAAAAATTCCCACTAGTATCTGAAAGTGACGAAATGAGAGACTCTCTACTATGAAGATCATGGTGCCACTTTGAAACACAAGTGTGGTAAAAGGATAGTAGCATTGCCCCTTCTCTCTTTTTCTCTCATTTTTTTATTTGGGCCTTTTCTCTTTTTTTATGGCCTCTTTTCATTCTTTTTCTTTTTTTTCTTTTTCGTCCGGAGTCTTATCCCGACTTGTGGGGGAATCATAGTCTCCATTATCCTTTCCTCACTTGGGACAATGCTCTAATAATGATGATCATCACACTTTTATTTTCTTACAACTCAACAATTACAACTCGATACTTAGAACAAAATATGACTCTATATGAATGATTCCGGCGGTGTACCGGGATATGCAATGACTCATGAGTGACATGTATGAAATAATTATGAATGGTGGCTTTGCCACAAATACGATGTCAACTACATGATCATGCTAAGCAATATGACAATGATGGAGTGTGTCATAATAAACGGAATAGTGGAAAGTTGCACGACAATATATCTCGGAATGGCTATGGAAATGCCATAATATGTAGGTATGGTGGCTGTTTTGAGGAAGGTATACGGTGGGTGTATGATACCGGCGAAAGGTGTGCGGTATTAGAGAGGCTAGCAATGGTGGAAGGAAGAAAAAGTGCGTATAATCCATGGACTCAACATTAGTCATAAAGAACTCATATACTTATTGCAAAAATCTACAAGTTATCAAAGCAAAGTATTACGTGCATGCTCCTAGGGGGATAGATTGGTAGGAAAAGACCATCGCTCGTCCCCGACCGCCACTCATAAGGAATACAATCAATAAATAAATCATGCTCCGACCTCATCACATAACGGTTCACCATACGTGCATGCTACGGGAATCACAAACCTTAACACAAGTATTTCTCAAATTCACAACTACTCAAATAGCACAACTTTAATATCACCATCTTCATATCTCAAAACAATTATCAAGCATTAAAATTCTCATAGTATTCAATACACTCATAAGAGAATTTTATTATTAATTTTGTATACCTAGCATATAAGGATTTTTAAACAAAATTACCATGCTATTTAAGACTCTCATAATAATCTAAGTGAAGCATGAGAGATCAATAGTTTCTATAAACAAATCCACCACTGTGCTCTAAAAGATATAAGTGAAGTACTAGAGCAAGACTATATAACTCAAAAGATATAAGCGAAGCACATAGAGTATTCTAACAAATTCCAAATCATGTATGGCTCTCTCAAAAGGTGTGTACAGCAAGGATGATTGTGGTAAACTAAAAAATAAAGAATCAAATAATACAAGACGCTCCAAGGAAAACACATATCATGTGGTGAATAAAAATATAGCTCCAAGTAAAGTTACCGATAGAAGTAGACGAAAGAGGGGATGCCTTCCGGAGCATCCCCAAGCTTTGGCTTTTTGGTCTCCTTAGATTATCTTGGGGGTGCCATGGTCATCCCCAAGCTTAGGCTCTTGCAACTCCTTGTTCCATAATCCATCAAATCTTTACCCAAAACTTGAAAACTTCACAACACAAAACTCAAAGTAGAAAATCTCGTGAGCTCCGTTAGTTAAAGAAAACAAAAGACCACTTCAAGTTACTGTAATTAAATCATTCTTTATTTATATGGGATATTTAAATTAGTGCCCTTGGTTCCTTAGTTGTGCTCACTTTTCCCCATGCTCCAAACATTTGCTCACTTTTCCCCTCTTCCTTAGCTGAAACTCTCACAAATGCTCATAGCGGGCGTTTGCTGTCTTGACCGTCCATTGACCGTTAATTGCTGACGAGTGGGGCCGAGTCTTCGTCCGACTGTTGCTTGCTGACGTGTGGGACCGCAAGGGGACATGTATTGGGCAGCTTGTCTGAATGTGAAATAGATCTAGACAGGCCGCACTGCATCGCGCCGCCCCGCCCCCTCCGCCGGTGTCGTGTCGCGTCCACCTCAGTTGTTTCCTCCACCCTATGCCCTATTCCGTTCGTCGGTGACGCCGCGTCTGCGCCAGATATAGCCCACCTCCCCATCTGGGATTACATAGCGATGTTGAGTGAGGACGCCCGAAATGCAGTCGACCCTGGAGAGGATTGGGTCGAATCCGCGACAGATAATTCATGGATTAAACCTGGGTAAGCATTGTTTCCTCTCGAATTGACATTCTAAGTCGTATTGTAGGCCGTATTTGACTTCTGTTTGCTTGAATCGTTCGAATTTGTGCTCGATTTTACCCGGCTAACTGAAGCCTTTGTTTCCTTCCCCCAACAAAACAGGATTGATCCCGCGCTGGCTTTCCGACTGGTGATTAGAATGGAAACTAGTGTGCTGCATGGTACTAAACCGCATTTGATTTCATCATTTTTCTATCCCAAAGTGGTAGAAACCAGCATATCTTTCAAAGATTTGCAAGCCGAGCTCCGAAACACCTATCCCTGGAGTGATGCCGATGCTGTTGAACTGAATTACTTCAGCAGTGACGAGCAAAGATTTCTCCCACTAACTTGCGACGATTATATGCCGTTGCTTTTTGCTAGGATTGCTGGATGCCGATTCGGTAAACTCCAAATCAATGTGATTCAGCCACGCGCAGAACGGGCGAAGGGGAAGGGAGTTCAGACATCATCTGTCTGTGCTAATAGCCAGCACCCTGGCACTCCTTGTAGGTCGACACCAAGTAAAGCAAGTGGTTCATCGAGCCACAACATGCCTATTGCCAATTCTGGTTCCGATTCACCTGCTGCTTCTCGTGTACCTTCTGCAGTTGGTGTAGAAGAAGATGCAGAACCTGACGAGGCAGTGCCTACAAATGATGATGAAGACGAGATGATGTTTCCTGAACTGGTCGATGTAGCCAGTCAGCAAGCAGTGGATGACGAATATATGGAGGAGCCCATCAGCCAAGCTAGGTTTGATGACACTGACGATGAAGAGAAGGTGGAGAACATGGACAGTTTAGTCGAGGATGAATACGATGGTGATGACATGCCAACAATTGAGTGGAACCGGGAAAAACCCGAGCTTATTGTAGGTACCATTTTCTAATCAGTGGTGGACTGTCGGAATGCAGTGACAACATGGTGCATTATATCTGAAAACACCTATAAGATTAAAAGGAGTGAGCCAGCAAGGTTCACAGTTTTTTGTCCATATCCTAGGTGTAGGTGGAAGTTGCATGCATCTCGTATGAGAAAGAGCAAATATGTCCAGGTAATCCAAGTTCAGTTAGTAATTTAGTTTCAGATCGTTGAGTAAGGTTTCTTAACTGTTTTTTACCCTTTTATTTTGTTTCAGATAAATAAAAACCCACACAAGCACACCTGTCCACCTGGAGGGGGAGGGGGGAAGGCCAAAACCAAGCTAGCAAAAACTAGGTGGGTGGCAGATGCTATATTGGATTGGCTGAGAGAAGAACCTGGACTTGGTCCAACAACACTCCATGGGAACCTTTTTGAGAAGTACAAGATAGAAATTCCTTACATGAGAATTTTCATTGCTAGGGAAAAGGCTCTTGACAGAATTAATGGTCAATGAAATGACAGTTTTCAGCTGCTTTACACTTTCAAAGCTGAAGTGGAGATGGCAAGTCCAGGGAGTGTTGTAGAGATTGTCAAGCATACAGTTCCATTCAAAATAAAAGGGAAGTCATTTCAGAAGGAGTGCTTCAGAAGGGCTTTTGTTTGTTTCAAGGCTTGCTGGCAGGGGTTTCTAGATGGTTGCAGGCCCTATTTGGCTGTAGATGCTACACATTTGACTGGAAGATGGAGAGGACAGCTAGTAGCAGATTCTGCAGTTGATGGACACAACTGGCTATTCCCAGTTGCATTTGGTGTGGTGGAGGCAGAGTCTGAGGAAAGTTGGGTCTGGTTTCTGCAGCAGTTGCGCAACATTATAGGCACACCCCCAGGTTTAGCTATACACACAGATGCTTGCAAGGGTTTAAAGAGTGCAGTGGAAATTGTATTCCTTGGAGTGGAGCATAGGGAATCTATGCGACACCTAGCGCATAATTTGAAAAAGAAGTTCAAAGGTAAAGTTTATGATGAGAACTTATGGCCAGCATCATACACATGCAGCGAAAGGAAGCATGAACACCATTTGAGAGTGTTGTATGCTCAAAATCCTCTTGTGAAGGAGTACATGGATGCACATCATGGCAAGATGTGGTCAAGAAGCAAATTCAACGAAATCTGCAAAGTAGATTATGTGACCAGTAACCTTGCAGAATGCTTCAATTCAAAGTTCAAGTCAGTGAAAGGGCTCTTGTTGTGGCAAGCATTTGACAAGATGAGGCAAATGATCATGATAAAGATGGCTCTTCGCAAAAGAATTGCAGAAACACAATATGTTGGTCATCAAATGCTCCCATCGCTGATTAAGGCATTGCACTTGAAGGCAAGAGGACTGAAGATGAAATGTATTCGATCTGGTACATATGAGGGAGAGGTTACATATACTGACACTAAAAATAGGGTATGGAGGTATCCTGTGAACCTAAGTACTAGAGAATGTACTTGTAGGCAATGGCAGATCTGTGGGAAGCCATGCATACATGGCCTACATCTGATGACCATTATCGGGGGTGCAGATGGTGAAGTTGATCAATATTGCTCTGAGTATTTCTCTGTTGCCAAATTTCTGGCTGCTTATGCTGACAATGTGCCTGCACTATTGGGGAAAGATCAATGGAACATAGTAGATCCATGGTTCAAACTCCACCCTCCTGTCATTACTAGACCACCAGGAAGACCAAGGAACCAGAGGATTAGAGCAGGTGAGGAGGGTCGTCTACCAAAGAAGCGTGCTTGCAAAAAATGTGGAGTTCTGGGGCATATTGCTAGGCTTTGTACCAATGCAGTGGATGCATCATTTGGAGAGGAGGAAAGATGGACATCAGCCAATGATGAGGAGAATGCAGCAGCAATGGAGATTGAAGATACAGTGGAGAATGCAGCAGCAAATGAAGCATCTTGGTATGTGTTTGCATTTGTAGAATGCAGCTACCCTTTTGTTTGCATTTGTTCTCTTTTTTGCCTATGGCTTCTAATTTTATTTACCAGCTCTAGGGAGAAAAGGCCAAGAGATGAAGAAGTAGAAGATTTTGAAACCATGGCCTTTGATGGTTTTGAAGCTATAAGAGGGGAAGAGGAGGGGGAAATTTTTCCAATTGTGCCTTTAAAGATTACTGAACCCATAGATGACCGTCAAATGGTCGTCAAGTGCTCGGCGAGTGGAACTACTCCATCAGCACCTCCACGGGGAAAACCCCAAGTAAAGCCCAAGATCAAAAGGAACAAGAGTCTGAAAGAAAAGAGCATCTCAACTAGGGAAACCAGGAGCAAGACGGTGAAGCCAGCTGCAAACACAAGGAGCAAGTCAAAAATTTGAATTAAGTTGTCGGGAAATGTTTGTGTTGTCAATTTGAGGGCGAGTCGATCACTTAAAACTTGGTAGATTTGTATTAAGATGTTGGCATCTTAAAACTTGGTAGATTTGAGCTACTATGAAAAGTTATCAGTTGTAATAATGTTGCTTCTACTTTGGTTTCTTATTTGAGTCAGAATTCAAATTTTCATCAAAATTTGAATTTAAATCAATATTTGAATTTGGGCCAAATTTTGGATTCGAGCCAAAGTTGAAGTTGAACATTGGAGGTTCATTGCTCTGTGCGGTGTATTTGATCGAGCATTTGAAGTCCAATGTTCATAGGTGAACAGTACGAATGAGAAATGTGCTAGAAACGAGCTCGAAAGCTAGGGTAAACAACCCTATTTGAAATCAAGTTTTTTTTGACCTTGCCTAAATGAGGCATATATATTTTTATTAACACTTGTTCCATATATATAGGGTAAAAACAAAGTCTCACTATTTATTGATTAATATTCATATTACTATATTTTTTTTGAAAAAATATGCTTTTAATTCAAAACCGTCAAATAACACGTTTTAGATATGAAAATGAAAAATTAAGTTCGGATCCTTCTTATTCACTCCAAAATGAAGCTAAGGAAATTTTTCTGATTTTTTTGAATTATTTTGATTTTTTTCAAACCCTAAACCCTCTCTCCCTATTCTACGAACTCCGAACATGTTCATAGGTGATAGCTCATTTGTGTGAAGCCTTTTTTCATGAAAATGACCTACACCAAGTTTATATTTTTTTTCTCATAACCTTGTCACATATGACGGCTATGTGTGCAAGAATTACAACATTTTGATTTTTTTTGAATTTTTTAAAAACATTTGAACTTGATTTCGGTAGATCACTTCAAAACATGATTTTTCAAAAAAACGCCCCTATACCTAGTTTATATTTTTTATGGTAACTAGGTCTCATAAACGGACAAACTACGTTTGTTTTATATTTTTGCGATTTTTTCTAATTTAGTTATGGACATTTGAAATCTGGTCAAACCCTAATAACCCCGTTGACTCACTCATAACCCTGCAGAAATGCTCCAAACCCTAGCGTCGAACGTCCGCCGTCGGATCCTACCAAGCGCCAAACACCACCCGTCAGATGTGGGGCAGGCATGCGCGATCCGCGTGATGCATCCTGAATGGCTACTGCACTGTCCTTCTCGGGTTTTTACGATCTGCCCCACTTTACATATGAAATTGTATTTTTCGCACATGACCACCACATGTCAGTGTTAAGAGTTGGTTCAAATATTCAAACTGCAAAATACAACGTGGCAAATCGTCAATATAGCTTCCCCTTCTCCTCTTCTCCATTTGACAGACAAAGGCATCGAGCAGATCGAGCAATTCCTCTGTTTCTTTCCCCCATCTTCTCGTTCTTCTTCCTCTCGAGAAATTCCTCTGTTTCTTCCTCTCGGGCAATATGTCGACCTCCTCATCAGCCCCCCGTTTCACGTGGCCGGTGTATGGTCCAGTGCCGATGACTCGATACACTGACTGCCCACGGACTGCGCCACTGAAGCGATTGACTTCGAAGGAGGAGAAGAATGGGAACTTTGGGCGCGAGTTCGTCAAATGCGAGAGCAAGCTGGAGGGGCAGGTTAGATCTGAGTTTTCGTCGCATCCTTTATCTCTAATTTCTCAAAAAATCTGTCAGATTTGGATTTAGGTTACATGATTTCGTTTTCAGATCGTGAAGAAATGCCACCATTTCGAGTGGATGGATGATTACATCCAGAGGCTTCAAGGGTTGGGCTTGCTGGATTCGAGGGGGAATGCAATCCGTGAGTTCAATCTGCCCCATGACAGTGCAGCTCCGGCAGCAGCAACGCGTCCAGAATACCCGATGGTGGTAGATGTCGAACTGAAGACAAAATTGAAGAAGATGAACAAGAACTTCAAGCAGCTGATTGAGTTGAAGAAGCAATCCAATCTGATAGCTTTAGGAATACTTGCTCTAGGAATTGTTTACTTGATGGCCATCTCTCGTTAGAGATATTTGTCTACTGTTGTTGCCACTGTTTAGCAATCCAAGTCTGTTTATCTCAAATGCAACTATGTTTAGTGCAACTATTGATCTCTGAATGTATGCAGTTTACTGTTAAGTTTCGACACTTTTAGTTTCGGTAGAAGACAACTACCAGTTCAGTGATAGGATTATTTTGTTAGCTAATAACCTCGAGTGTTGGATCATACCCTAGCTCGTCAGATGACAGTAAGAAGTACTTGAGCAGCATAAGGGATATACATCAAGTTCATCTCTTCTCTCTCGCACTTGCCAAACTTCTGTCCTCGAGTTCGTCAGTTCTGCTAGAAAAAAAACCTAGTTCATGGGCCCAAAGAGAATCAAGCTGCAATAGACCCACAAAGGATAAATGAGGCCCAGAAACAAGCAATGTTTCTTTTTTTGTTTAGGAACGATTGCTTTGTTCTTTTTTGTTTTTGCTTGAATTTTTTCATTAATTTGATTGCCCAATCTCTTCTATATCATTAAGGAATTTTTTTGGCTTTCCTTTATGGGTCCCTTCATTTTTTAGAATCAAAGTATTTGCAAACCGCAGTATTATTATGCCTAGCGAACCAATACTTCATGATTGGAAAAAGAGGTCCAACCCTCTTTTTATATACTTCAAACATAGTGTAGTTAAAACTACACTTTTGACTAAATCCAAACATCTCAAAGTATTTGATACTTCAATATTTCTGAAAACCAAAGTATTCTTGGAATACCTAAAAAATACAGAGCTCTCAAACCAAACCGTGTACAAATGTACAATATGTTCTTATTTTTAGAAGGCATCTATAAACACATCATTTTTAGTTAGTTTGGTTAATTTTTCCCACGCCAATTAGCCGTGTCTAAACTTGGGACAAACAAAATACAAACATAACAAAGCATTAATATAACACACATAACTTAACTTAGATAGGGTTGCTAGGGCAACATAAGTTCTTACATATAACACGACACCGATAGATAATAATAATTAACCTTACATACATAGGGTAGCTAGCTCGGGCAACACACACACCAAACTCACACTACATAGTAGATAGGGTAGCTAGGGCAACACCACCATGTCTTCACCGTCGTCTTCACCTTAACCGCCGGCTTCACCGTCGTCTTCGCCGCCGGCTTCAGTACTGCTCCTCCTCAAGGCCGTTGTCGCCGAGGTAGTACGGGAGGCTTTGCATGTGGTTGCGAGCGGGGAAGACGCTCTCGAAGTCGGTGAAGATGTTATAGGTGGTGAATGCGATGAACTCGCACCCACACCAATACACCTTGCCGAGCAGGTAGTAGGCATCGAACCTGTTGGTTAAGTGGATGACGAGCCCTACCACTGGAGCGTTGGCGTGGGGACGCTGCTCCACGAGGTTGAACATGGGCGGCGAGCCTGCCGGGAGGTGGTGGAAGCCCGCACGGAGGAACACCCGTGCAAGCTCAGTGCTACCCCTCCAGCGTGAGAACGCCCACACGCGGAGCGATGCCTCAACGGCGACGTTGGCGGGGTACCGCCGTTCTGGCACGGTGGGAAGCTCTTGGAACGTCGGCCCGTTGTACTGCATCTTGCTCGCTTCGCTGAGTGGAACGGCTTTGGCTTTTGGGGAAATAAGAGAAGTGGGAGGCACAGATGGATCTGTAGAAGAAGAGGCAATGAAGGGCAGTTTAACTAGCCGGGGGAGACGAAGTGGGTACACGCACAAACGGCATAGATCTTGACTCAGTGCATGCGTGAACCATTGCGACCATCAATGTGTGAACGTGAATCGATGCGAGCGTGCTTTGTGTGCTCTGCGTTGGCGGCTGCCTGCCTCCCCCTTTTGCGCGCTCTGCATTGGCAGCCGCCTACCTCCCATTCACGAGCGTGCGTGCAGCCTGCCCCTTCAGCCACCGACATATGGACGTGAGCGCCAGCCGTGCGGCGTGAACCGATGCCTCGACATATGGACGCGAGCGTGCGTGCAGCCTGCCCCTTCTGCCACCGGTACGTATGCCTGCGACGCGTGAAACGATGCTGCGGAGCGACTGAATCCACCGGCAACCGTGCGGCACGGATCTATGCGTGCGTGTCGGTGTGCATGCATACGATTAGGTCTAGGTCACTAGATGTGTGCGTGGCGGTGTTCTCATGCATAGCAGGCTACATCGATGCCAAGGCCGGGCATGCATAGCAGGCTGCATCCATCGATAGCAGGCTTTTTTAATTTATTACCAACAAACTAACGGGCCCGTCCTATGAACACAAACAAGGCCCAACCAGCGAAGCCACAGCCACAGTCAACAGAGTCCAACGTGGCCCACAAGTCAGTTAACGGCTAAGACGGCAAATGTCTGTTATGAACATTTGTGAGAGTTTCAGCTAAGGGAGTGGGGAAAAGTGAGCAAAAGTTTGAAGCGTGGGGAAAACTGAGCACAACTAAGGAATTGGGGGCACATATGGAATAAGACCTATTTATATTGGTGTTAAACCTACTTTATTCCAACTTTTCTATGGTTTATAAACTATTTTACTAGCCATAGATTCATCAAAATAAGCAAACAACACACGAAAAATAGAATCTGTCAAAAACAGAACAGTCTGTAGTAATCTGTACCTAGCGCAAGATCTGGAACCCCAAAAATTCTAAAATAAATTGAGGGACGTGATAATTTATCTATTAATCATATTCAAAAAGAATTAACTAAATATCACTTCCAAATAAAAATGGCAGCAGTTCTCGTGAGCGCTAAAGTTTCTATTTTTTACAGCAAGATGTCAAGACTTTCCCCAAGTCTTCCCAACGGTTCTACTTGGCACAAACACTAATTAAACACAAAAACACAACCAAAACAAAGGCTAGATAAATTATTTATTACTAAACAGGAGCAAAAAGCAAGGAATAAAAATAAAATTGGATTGCCTCCCAACAAGCGCTATCGTTTAACGCCCCTAGCTAGGCATAAAAAGCAAGGATAGATCTAGGTATTGCCATCTTTAGTAGGCAATCCATAAGTGGCTCTCATAATAGATTCATAAGGTAATTTAATTTTCTTTCTAGGAAAGTGTTCCATGCCTTTCCTTAACGGAAATTGGAATTTAATATTTGCTTCCTTCATATCAACAATTGCACCAATCGTTCTAAGGAAAAGTCTACCAAGAATAATAGGACATGAAGGATTGCAATCTGTGTCTAGAACAATAAAATCTACGGGCACATAATTCCTATTTGCAACAATAAGAACATCATTAATTCTTCCCATAGGTTTCTTAATAGTGGAATCCGCAAGGTGCAAGTTTAGAGAGCAATCATCAAAATCACGGAAACCTAACAAATCACACAAAGTCTTTGGAATCGTGGAAACACTAGCACCCAAATCACATAAAGCATAGAACTCATGATCTTTAATCCTAATTTTAATAATTGGTTCCCACTCATCATAAAGTTTTCTAGGGATAGAAACTTCCAATTCAAGTTTTTCTTCATAAGATTGCATCAAGGCATCAACGATATGTTTAGTAAACGCTTTATATTGACTATAAGCATGAGGAGAATTTATCACGGATTGCAACAAGGAAATACAATCAATCAAAGAGCAATTTTCATAATTAAATTCCTTGAAATCCAAAATAGTGGGTTTAGCAACATCTAGGGTTTTAATTTCTTCAATCCCACTTTCATCAAATTTAGCATCAAGATCTAAAGACTCCGAATTTTTGGAACGTCTTCTAGGTAAAGGTGGGTCATATTCAGTCCCATTATTATCAAGATTCATATTGCAAAACAAAAATTTAATAGGGGACATATCAATAACTTTTAGATCTTCATATTTATTTTCATAGGAACTAGAAGAACACGCTCTTATAAAGGCATCTTTCTTAGCACGCATCCTAGCGGTTCTTTCTTTACACTCATGAATGGAAATTCTCATGGATTTGAGAGACTCATTGATATCATGCTTAGGTGGAATAGATCTAAGTTTCAAAGAATCAACATCAAGAGAAATTCTATCAACGTTCCTAGCCAAATCATCAATCTTAAGCAATTTTTCTTCAATCAAAGCATTGAAATTCTTTTGAGAAGTAATAAATTCTTTAATATTGGATTCAAAATCAGAGGGCATCTTATTATAATTTCCATAAGAATTGCTGTAGGATAAGGCCTAGGATTAAAATTTCCTCTATACGCGTTGTTACCAAAATTGTTCCTACCAACAAAATTCACATCCATAGATTCATTATTTTTCTCAATCAAAGTAGACAAGGGCATATCATTAGGATCAGAAGAAACACTCTTACTAGCAAATAATTTCATAAGTTCATCCATCTTTCCACTCAAAACATTAATTTCTTCTATCGCATGCACCTTTTTATTAGAAGATCTTCAGTATGCCATTGAGAATAATTAACCATAATATTATCTAGGAGTTTAGTAGCTTCTCCTAAAGTGATTTCCATAAAAGTGCCTCCCGCGGCCGAATCTAAAAGATTTCTAGAAGCGAAGTTCAATCCGGCATAAATTTTTTGTATAATCATCCACAAATTCAAACCATGAGTAGGGCTATTATGTATCATTAATTTCATCCTGTCCCAAGCTTGTGCAACATGTTCATGATCAAGTTGCTTAAAATTCATAATATTGTTTCTAAGGGAGATGATCTTATCGGGAGGAAAATACTTAGAGATAAAAGCATCTTTGCACTTGTTCCAAGAATCAATACTATTTTTAGGCAAAGATGAAAACCAAGCTTTAGCATGATCTCTAAGCAAAAAAGGAAATAGCTTCAATTTAACAATATCATTATCCACATCTTTCTTCTTTTGCATATCACACAAATCAACAAAGCTATTTAGATGGGTAGCGGCATCTTCACTAGGAAGGCCGGAGAACGGATCTTTCATAACAAGATTCAGCAAAGCGGCATTAATTTCACAAGATTCAGCATCGGTAAGAGGAGCAATCGGAGTGCTATTAAAATCATTGTTGTTGGTATTGGTAAAGTCACACAATTTAGTGTTATCTTGAGCCATCATGACAAGCAAGCAATCCAACACACAAGCAAACGAAAAGCAAGCGGGCAAAAAGAGGCAAATAAACAAAGATAGGGGGATAGACAGAGAGAGGGCGAATAAAACGGCAAGGGTGAAGTGGGGGAGAGGAAAACGAGAGGCAAATTGCAAATAATGTAGTGCGGGAGATAAGGATTGTGATGGGTACTTTGTATGTTGACTCAACGACGCCAAAAATTGCTTGTTGTCTGGAGTCAAATCTTGACTTGCGCGAACCTCCCCGGCAACGGCGCCAGAAATCCTTCTTGCTACCTCTTGAGCACTGTGTTGGATTTCCCCGAAGAGGAAGAGATGATGCATCAAAGTAGCGTAAGTATTTCCCTTAGTTTTTGAGAACCAAGGTATCAATCTAGTAGGAGGTTGTGCGCGCGTCCCCTAGTACCTGCACAAAGCAAATAACTCCTTTCAACCAACGCGATAAGGGGTTGTCAATCCCTTCATGGTCACTTATGAGAGTGAGATCTGATAGATATGATAAGATAATTTTTTTGTATTTTTATGATAAAGATGCAAAGTAAAATAAAAGAAAAGTAAAAAGCAAAGGAAATAAATAAGTATTGGAAGATTAATATGATGAAGATAGACCTGGGGGCCATAGGTTTCACTAGTGGCTTCTCTCAAGAGCATAAGTATTCTACGGTGGGTGAATGGATTACTGTTGAGCAATTGACAGAATTGAGCATAGTTATGAGAATATCTAGGTATGATCATATATATAGGCATCACGTCCGAGACAAGTAGACCGACTCCTACCTGCATCTACTACTATTACTCCACTCATCGACCGCTATCCAGCATGCATCTAGAGTATTAAGTTCATGAAAATAGAGTAACGCCTTAAGAAAGATGACATGATGTAGAGGGATAAATTCATGCAATATGATAAAAAAACATCTTGTTATCCTCGATGGAAACAATACAATATGTGCCTTGCTGCCCCTACTATCACTGGGAAAGGACACCGCAAGATTGAACCCAAAGCTAAGAACTTCTCCCATTGCAAGAAAGATCAATCTAGTAGGCCAAACCAAACTGATAATTCGAAGAGACTTGCAAAGATAACCAATCATACATAAAAGAATTCAGAGAAGATTCAAATATTGTTCATAGATAGACTTGATCATAAACCCACAATTCATCGGTCTCAACAAACACACCGCAAAAAGAACATTACATCGAATAAATCTCCACAAGAGAGGGGGAGAACTTTGTATTGAGATCCAAAAAGAGAGAAGAAGCCATCTAGCTAATAACTATGGACCCAAAGGTCTGAGTTAAACTACTCACACTTCATCGGAGAGGCTATGGTGTTGATGTAGAAGCCCTCCGTGATGGATACCCCCTCCGGCGGAGATCCGGAATAGGCCCCAAGATGGGATCTCATGGATACAGAAAGTTGCGACGGTGGAATTAGGTTTTTGGCTCTGTATCTAATCGTTTGGTGGTATGTAGGTATATATAGGAGGAATGAGTACGTCGGTGGAGCAACAGGGGGCCCACGAGGGTGGAGGGCGCGCCTGGGGGGGTAGGCGCGCCCCCCTACGTCGTGGCATCCTCCTTTGTTTCTTGACGTGAGGTCCAAGTCTCCTGGATCATATTCGGTGAGAAAATCACGTTCCCGAAGGTTTCAGTCCGTTTGGACTCCATTTGATATTCCTTTTCTTCGAAACCCTAAAATAGGCAAAAAAACAACAATTTTGGGTTGGGCCTCCGGTTAATAGGTTAGTCCCAAAAATAATATAAAAGTGGAAAATAAAGCCCAATAATGTCCAAAACAGTAGATAATATAGCATGGAGCAATCAAAAATTATAGATATGTTGGAGATGTATCAGCGCTCGCCATCCATTTCGTGTACGATGGCGCCTCCACGCTATTCTTCAAGGTCTTCGACGAGGAGGGCAATCGCCTGGATTGCTGTCTTCGAGGGAGCCGCCAGGACGATGCAATGGCAAGCGCTCAGCCCGCCCTTGGTCCTGCCGACAGCTCCTCCAGTAGCAGCGGTGGCTCTTGGTGGTCCAGTGAATCTCCCGAGACCGGTGAGACTCCGGAGACGAGCGACGATAGCTACGTGCCCCCGAGCTCGCGCCGTGCCCAGAGCGCCGCGACGGCGTCTGATACATCTCCAATGTATCTATAATTTTTGATTGTTCCATGCTATTATATTATCAACATTGGATGTTTTATATTCATTTATATGATATTTTATATGATTTTTGGGACTAACCTATTAACCTAGAGCCCAGTGCCAGTTTCTGTTTTTTCCTTGTTTTAGAGTATCGCAGAAAAGGAAAATCAAATGGAGTCCAATTGACCTAAAACTTCACGGAACTTATTTTTGGACCAGAAGAAGCCCACGGAGTATTGGAGTTGGACCAGGAGAGTCCTGGGCTGCCCACGAGGGTGGGGGCGCGCCCCCTACCTCGTGGACAGCCTGGAGGTTCACCGACGTACTTCTTCCTCCCATATATACCCATATACCCTAAAAAATTCAGAGAGCACAATAGATCGGGAGTTCCGCCGCCAAAAGCCTCCGTAGCCACCGAAAACCAATCTAGACCCATTTCGGCACCCTGCCGGAGGGGGAATCCCTCTCCGGTGGCCATCTTCATCATCCCGGTGCTCTCCATGACGAGGAGGGAGTAGTTCTCCCTCAGGGCTGAGGGTATGTACCAGTAGCTATGTGTTTGATCTCTCTCTCTCTCTCTCGTGTTCTTGAGGTGATACGATCTTGATGTATCGTGAGCTTTGCTATTATAATTGGATATTGTGATGTTTCTCCCCCTCTACTCTCTTGTAATGGATTGAGTTTTCCCTTTTAAGTTATCTTATCGGATTGAGTCTTTAAGGATTTGAGAACACTTGATGTATGTCTTGCGTGGGATACCCGTGGTGACAATGGGGTATTCTATTGATCCACTTGATGTATGTTTTGGTGATCAACTTGCGGGTTCTGCCCATGAACCTATGCATAGGGGTTGGCACACGTTTTCGTCTTGACTCTCTGGTAGGAACTTTGGGGCACTCTTTGAGGTCCTATGTGTAGGTTGAATAGATGAATCTGAGATTGTGTGATGCATATCGTATAATCATTCCCACAGATACTTGAGGTGACATTGGAGTATCTAGGTGACATTAGGGTTTTGATTTATTTGTGTCTTAAGGTGTTATTCTAGTACAAATTCTATGCTTATGCATCATGAAAAGAATGCTTTATGTGATAGTTATATTGTTGAATTCATTCTTGATGCTACTGAAAATTATTATGTGGGAGGAATATATGCTTGTAGGAATTGCAATAATATCAAGTTTCCTCTCTTTGTACTTAAAGTTTTGAAGTTATGCTTGTTTTACCTTCCTATGCTAGTTGATTATTGTTCCCACAAGTTGTTTGCTCACAAAATCACTATGCATAGGAAGTGGGTTAGACTTAAATGTGCTAGGCATATTCTTCATGATGCTCTCTTTATGTTTCAATTCTTATCTTATATGTGAGCATCATTAAAATCATCATGCCTAGCTAGGGGCGTTAAACGATAGCGCTTGTTGGTAGGCAACCCAATTTTTATTTTTGTTCCTTGATTTTTGCTCCTGTTTAGTAATAAATAATTCATCTAGCCTCTGTTAGATGTGGTTTTATGTTTTAATTAGTGTTTGTGCCAAGTAGAACCGTTAGGAAGACTTGGGGAAAGTCTTTTTGATCTTGCTGTAAAATACAGAAACTTTAGCGCTTACGAGAATTGCTTCCGTTTTTATTTGGATAGCGCTATTTAGTTAATTATTTTTTCAGATTATTAATAGATAAATTAACCACGTCAAGCAAATTATTTTAGAATTTTTGGGTTTCCAGAAGTTTGCATTAGTTACAGATTACTACAGACTGTTCTATTTTTGACAGATTCTGTTTTTCATGTGTTGTTTACTTATTTTGATGAATCTATGGCTAGTAAAAGAGTTTATAAACCATAGGGAAGTTGGAATACAGTAGGTTTAATACCAATATAAATAAATAATGAGTTCATTACAGTACCTTGAAGTAGTGTTTTCTTTTCTTTCGCTAACGGGGCTTACGAGTTTTATGTTAAGTTATGTGTTGTGAAGTTTTCATGTTTTGGGTAAAGATTCGATGGACTATGGAACAAGGAGTGGCAAGAGCCTAAGCTTGGGGATGCCCAAGGCACCCCAAGGTAATATTCAAGGAAAACCAAGAGCCTAAGCTTGGGGATGCCCCGGAAGGCATCCCCTCTTTCGTCTTCGTTCATCGGTAACTTTATTTGGAGCTATATTTTTATTTACCACATGATATGTGTTTCGCTTGGAGCGTCATTTTATTTTATTTAGTTTTGCTTTCTGTTTGAATAAAATACCAATATCTGATATTCTTAGATGTTAGAGAGTCTTCACATAGTTGCATAATTATTCGACTACTCATTGATCTTCATTTATATCTTTTGGAGTACTTTGTCATTTGCTCTAGTGCTTCACTTATATCTTTTTAGAGCACGATGGTGGTTTTATTTTGTAGAAATAATTGATCTCTCATGCTTCACTTATATTATTTTGAGAGTCTTTTAGAACAGCATGGTAATGTGCTTTGGTTATGAATTTAGTCCTAATATGATGGGCATCCAAGAGGGATATAATAAAAACTATCATATAAAGTGCATTGAATACTATGGGAAGTTTGATACTTGATAATTGTTTTGAGATATGGAGATGGTGATATTAGAGTCATGCTAGTTGAGTAGTTGTGAATTTGAGAAATACTTGTGTTGAAGTTTGTGATTCCCGTAGCATGCACGTATGGTGAACCGTTATGTGACGAAGTCGGAGCATGATTTGTTTATTGATTGTCCTCCTTATGAGTGGCGGTCGGGGACGAGCGATGGTATTTTCCTACCAATCTACCCCCCCTAGGAGCATGCGCGTAGTGCTTTGTTTCGATAACTATAGATTTTTGCAATAAGTATGTGAGTTCTTTATGACTAATGTTGAGTCCATGGATTATACGCACTCTCACCCTTCCACCATTGCTAGCCTCTCTAATACCGCGCACCTTTCGCCGGTATCTTAAACCCACCATATACCTTCCTCAAAACAGCCACCATACCTACCTATTATGGCATTTCCATAGCCATTCTGAGATATATTGCCATGCAGCTTTTCACAGTTCTGTTTACTATGACACGCTCCATCATTGTCATATTGCTTTGCATGATCATGTAGTTGACATTGTATTTCTGGCAAAGCCACCATTCATAATTCTGTCATACATGTCACTCATGCATCATTGCACATCCCGGTACACCACCGGAGGCATTCATATAGAGTCATATTTTGTTCTAAGTATCGAGCTGTAATTCTTGAGTTGTAAGTAAATAAAAGTGTGATGATCATCATTATTAGAGCATTGTCCCAGTGAGGAAAGTATGATGGAGACTATGATTCCCCCATAAGTCGGGATGAGACTCCAGATGAAAAAAATAAAAAAAGAGGCCATAAAAAAGAGAGAAAAGGCCCAAATAAAAAAATAAAAAAATGAGAGAAAAAGAGAGAAGGGGCAATGCTACTATCCTTTTACCACACTTGTGCTTCAAAGTAGCACCATGATCTTCATGATAGAGAGTCTCCTATGTTGTCACTTTCATATACTAGTGGGAATCTTTCATTATAGAACTTGGCTTGTATATTCCAATGATGGGCTTCCTCAAAATGCCCTAGGTCTTCGTGAGCAAGCGAGTTGAATGCACACCCACTAGTTTCTTTTGTTGAGCTTTCATACACTTATAGCTCTAGTGCATCCGTTGCATGGCAATCCCTACTCACTCACATTGATATCTATTGATGGGCATCTCCATAGCCCGTTGATACGACTAGTTGATGTGAGACTATCTTCTCCTTTTTGTCTTCTCCACAACCACCCTTCTATTCCACATATAGTGCTATGTCCATGGCTCACGCTCATGTATTGTGTGAAGATTGAAAAAGTTTGAGAACATCAAAAGTATGAAACAATTGCTTGGCTTGTCATCGGGGTTGTGCATGATTTAAATATTTTATGTGGTGAAGATGGAGCTTAGCCAGACTATATGATTTTGTAGGGATAACTTTCTTTAGCCATGTTATTTTGTGAAGACATAATTGCTTAGTTAGTATGCTTGAAGTATTATTATTTTTATGTCAATATTAAACTTTTGTCTTGAATCTTATGGATCTGAATATTCTTGCCACAATAAAGAGAACTACATGGATAAATATGTTAGGTAGCATTCCACATCAAAATTTCTGTTTTTATCATTTACCTACTCAAGGACGAGTAGGAATTAAGCTTGGGGATGTTTATACGTCTCCAGTGTATCTATAATTTTTGATTGTTCCATCCTATTATATTATCAACATTGGATGTTTTATATGCATTTATATGCTATTTTATATGATTTTTGGGACTAACCTATTAACTTAGAGCCCAGCGCCAGTTTCTGTTTTTTTCCTTGTTTTAGAGTATCGCAGAAAAGGAAAATCAAACGGAGTCCAATTGACCTAAAACTTCACGGAACTTATTTTTGGACCAGAGGAAGCCCACAAAGTATCGGAGTTGGACCAGGAGAGTCCCGGGCTGCCCACGAGGGTGGGGGCACGCCTGGGGGGGTAGGCGCGCACCCCTACCTCATGGCCTCCTCCTTTGTTTCTTGACGTGGGGTCCAAGTCTCATGGATCATATTCGGTAAGAAAATCACGTTTCCGAAGGTTTCATTCCGTTTGGACTCCGTTTGATATTCCTTTTCTTCGAAACCCTAAAATAGGCAAAAAAAACAGGAATTCTGGGCTGGGCCTTCGGTTAATAGGTTAGTCCCAAAAATAATATAAAAGTGGAAAATAAAGCCCAATAATGTCCAAAATAGTAGATAATATAGCATCGAGCAATCAAAAATTATAGATACGTTGGAGACGTATCAGCGCTCGCCATCCATTTCGAGTACGACGGCGCCTCCATGCTATTCTTCAAGGTCTTCTACGAGGAGGGCAATCGCCTGGATTTCTGTCTTGGAGGGGGCCGCTAGGACGATGCCGTGGCAGGCGCTCAGCCCGCCCTTGGTCCAGCCGACAGCTCCTCCAGCAGCAGCAGTGGCTCCTGGTGGTCCAGCGAATCTCCCGAGCCCGATGAGACTCCGGAGACGAGCGACGACAGCTACGTGCCCCCGAGCTCGTGCCGTGCCCAGAGCGCAGCGACGGCGTCTGATACGTGTGTTGGGGACACAGGAGACTCTTTGTTATTTGGTTGCAGGGTTGCTCGAGAGAGACCATCGTCACTCTATGCCTCCTACGAATTGATAGACCTTAGGTCATCCACTTGAGGGAAATTTGCTACTGCCCTACAAACCTCTGCACTTGGAGGCCCAACAACGTCTACAAGAAGAAGGTTGTGTAGTAGACATCAGCGTCTGCCCGCCGCCGCCATTGATCTGGATGGGGTTGGCGCCGGCCCCTCATGGCCCACTGTTGATGATGGCGTTGGCAGTGATGCCTATAGATAGGGCTCATAGAAACCTTCTTCTTTTGTTTCCTGCAAGGAGTCGAGATGAACCCCATGGGGGCGTGTAAAGAGTCTGTATTGTCTTTTGTTAACATTTCCCTTATTATGAAGATCTATGACTGCGTGTCTTGCTACGGCTCGGTCCCCCCTTTTCGTCCTCGTGGTAGCTTAGTGCTCTACGTCAACATGTCTTGGTCCCCAAGCAGGCTGCAGCCGTCGCTGGTATGCCAGGTCGCGATGCCGTGGTCAAGGCCAGGAGGTGAGCGGCCCGAGGTCCAGTAAGAGCTCCTGAGGCGCGATGCTCAATAGGTCCCCTTTAGCATGCAAGCAACTACCTGAAGGTAGGAAAAGAAGGCGGCGTCGCCGTAGCAAGGCTGCAAGAGAGGGGAATCCTGTGTAGCAGCGCTTGGCTCATCCGGGTGTGAGACTTATCTTAGTGGTCCAAAATCAATTCCTTGTGCCGCGTCAGCTTCGTGTGTCAACTGGGTCGAACTCATGCGAGCCTCCCCCTTCTTTCACGCCCTTCTATGTGCTCTGCATCATCGGGTCCCGGCCCTCAAGCAAGCTCAGCCGCCGCCGGTGTGCCAGGTCGTGATGCCATGGTCAAGGCCGGGGGGTAAGGGCTGGAGAACCAGTAAGAGTTCCTGAGTCGTGATGCTCAGGAGCCCCCCTTTAACGTGCAAGCGAATTGTGTGAAAAAAGGAGGATCCCGCGGTGCTGCCCGCCATCAGCCTCCAGGGGTTCCTGCAGGTAAGCGCAAAGGTGGAATACAAGCTGCAACTGTACTGGCCGGTCTGCCACAGGTCGTTCCACAAGAAGGTGAAGGCACTGAGGTCCTGGTGAGGTGACGTGTGCAGGGCGTGTCGCAAGCCAGAGTTTGACCGCTCAGATTTGTCAATGTTGCAGGGACGGACCCGAGCACAAGCGCCGTGCCAGCATGGGTAGCCTCCATTGCGAGATGAGCAGGGGGCCGAAGGGCATCGCGGGTGGCCGTGATGGATAATAGGCAAGCAAGTGATGACCATGAAATGACTCAAGCAAAGAGGTAGGTTAGCTCAGATAGATGCAGGAGAGATACATGCCACCGGGACGGACCCGAGCGGCCTGGGGATGATGCAGCCTGAGGGGTGCCCCCAATAGGGTAAGCTAGAGGTGTAAAAGGAGACATGTCGCAGGGGCAGACCCGTACGACTTGTGGATGATGCAGCCCGAGGGGCGCCCCCAACTGAATGAACTGAAAAGAGTCACCTGATAACGTTGCCGCAATGGTGTTGAAGTAGCCGATGATGCGTGCCAAAGAGTCGCTCCTCACGAGCCGCCAGAACCCTAAGCTTCAGGAGGCTCCGGGGGCTCGGGTGGTTCCTTGAGGACCGTCGCCATCTCCGCCAGGACAGCGTGATGCCTAGCCTCCTGAGCTGCCAGAATGCTTCGCATGTGGCGCTGGCAGGTGACGGCCGCGTTCGGCAAGCCAAATGGCATGCGAACGTAGCTGTGAGGTGGACCCTCGCACCGACCAACACGTGAAGGCCAGAAGCGCTCCTGAGATGCGGCCCTGTTGAGCCCTGGAATGTCGATGCAGACGCGCAGCCTGCCGTCCTCGCCAGGATGGGGGGCTGCACCAGGTGCTGGGTAGCGGTCACCGCGTATGGCCCTTGCCTCTTGAAGCTCCTGGGTCATCTTGACGATGAACTCCTGAGCGCCGGGCGCTCCTCGCCCAGCACCCTCCTGAGGGAAACGTGCGGCGAAGCACGTCTCCACATGGTGCCCGAGCGCCTCCCTCGTGATGCTGGCTAGGTATCAGGCTCTCCAGAAGAGAGCCCCCGAGCCTTGCCTGAGGAGGGCGTCGGGCGTGCCTTCCTATGCAAGCGAGGGAGGTGCCCCAGCTGTGGGCACGGGTCCTGAGGTGGTGCCGGTGGAGACGCTGCTCTCTTGAGGCCCCAGGAGGAGTAGCTGCTTCTTCTTCCTGGGGACGGCCTCAGGAGGGTACATGATGCCTTCGTTGTCGGGGTCTTCGATCGCGGCGGCTTGGAAGGCGCGCTCAAGGGAGCACACCACATCTCTTTCTTTGCAGGGGACCGTGATGATGCCTCCACTCCCCGGCATCTTGAGGACATTGTAGCCTGATAATCACCAAGTGCAGGGAATCCTCGTAGCAATTCCGAAAGGTGGAACTGATAAGTATGGAGTGTCGAACCCACAAGGAGCTAAAGGTAAGGTCAATATTCTCTCAACTCCTATCTTCCACTAATATGACTCTGTGTACACCAAACGTTTGCTTCCAACTAGAAACGAGAAATAAACCAACATTGTGGGTATGAAGAAGATAACTTTTCATGGTACTGGAGAGCTAAAATATGAAAATAGGTGTTGTTATCATAAAGTTAGAATATATTACTAAGTATTATAAATAGCGAGTGTGGAATAATGATGGGTCGGTGTGCGGAATTTTCCTAGGCAAGTGTTAACAAGATCGATAGTCGTCATTGCAATTTCATATGATGGAGAGGCATAAGCTAACATACTTTCTCTTCTTGGATCATATGCACTTATGATTGGAACTATAGCAAGCATCCGCAACTACTAAAGATCATTAAGGTAAAACCCAACCAATAGCATTAAAGCATCAAGTCCCCTTTATCCCATATGCAACAACCCCCTTACTCGGGTTTATGATTATGCACTCAAGCAACACACTATAAGCGAATCATGAACGTATTGCAACACCCTACAGCGGGAACCCCACATGCTTGCGCGACTCGGAGGGCACAATAGGACAGCACCAAAATAAAACATACAACTCATACCAATCTATGTCATCAATCACCCAAAGACAAACGATATATACTCAAAACATCATAGGATGGCAACACATCATTGGATCGTAATATGTGGCATAAAGCACCATGTTCAAGTAGGGATTACAGCAGGGTGCGGGAAAGTTGACCGCGTAAAAGAGATGAGGGTGGTGATGATGATGGTGATGTTGATGAAGACGATCACCGCGGCGATGATTCCCCTCCCGATGGCACTCCGGCGCCACCGAGAGAGAGGAGGAGAGGTTCTCCCCCTTTTGCTTCCTCCTCCATGCCCCCCTAGATGGGGAGAGGTTCTCCCTCTGGTCCTTGGCCTTCATGGTGATGATGGCCCCTCCGGGATCCTCCTCCATAGCCTCCGGTGATGATGGCCCCCACTGCAGGGTGCCAGAGAGGGCCTAGATTGATTTCTCATGGCTACAGAGGCTTGCGGCGGCGGAACTTCCGATCTAGGTTATTTTCTAGAAGTTTGGGTATAAATAAGAGGTGTTGGAGTCGGGAACAAGTCAGGGGGTCCCCGAGGCGGCCACGAGACAGGGGGCGCGCCCAGGGGGTAGGGTGCGCCCCCACCCTCGTGGTGGCCTCGGGACTCCCCTGGTCCATCTCCGGTACTCCATGGGCTTCTTCTGGTCCAAAAACAATCTCTGTGAATTTTCAGGTCAATTGGACTCCGTTTGATTTTCCTTTTTTGTGATACTCAAAAACAAGGAAAAAATAGAAACTGGCACTGGGCTCTAGGTTAAAAGGTTAGTCCCAAAAATCATATAAAATAGCATATAAAGACCAATTATACATCTAAGATGGATAATATAATAGCATGAATACTTCATAAATTATAGATACGTTGGAGACGTATCAGCATCCCCAAGCTTAATTCTTGCTCGTCCTCGAGTAGGTAAATGATAAAAGAAATAATTTATGAAGTGTGAATGCTAGCAAGTGCATGAGTTTGATCAATGATAGTTCCAATCACTTTTTCTAGCATCATTATATATCATAACAGTAGCTCAACTCATAAAACTTCTCATGATCAAGTAACAAGCTATTCACATGTTAAGGTATAGATCATAAACTTTCTTGAAAACTAAGAAACCGTGCTCTTAGTCATCAAACAATTCCAATTCATCTTATTTTCGGGAAGGGTCTATGTAAGAGCTTTGATTCAGCAAACTCCACATACTCAACTATCATTTAATCTTTCACAATTGCTAACACTCATGTGATATTTATGGGTTCAAAGTTTTAATCGGACATAGAAAAAGATAGGGGCTTATAGTTTCGCCTCCCAACCTTTTACCTCAAGGGTAATGTCAACAACAATAATTTATGAAAACCTATATCCTAGTGGATATATATATATCCGGATCGCTCCAACACAATGTGCTTGCCAAAGGAAAAAGTGTAAAAAGGTAAGGTGATGACCACCATGACTCCTGTATATGGGTAGAAGATAAAAGTAAAAGATAGGGCCTTCGCAGAGGGAATCAGAGGTTGTCATGCGCTTTTATGGTTGGATGCACAAAATCTTAATGCAAAAGAACGTCACTTTATATTGCCACTTGTGATATCGACCTTTATTATGCAGTCTGTCGCTTTTATTTCTTCCACATCACAAGATCATATAAAGCTTATTTTCTCCACATTAATAGATCATACATATTTAGAGAGAAATTTTTATTGCTTGCAACAATGACAACTTACTTGAAGGATCTTACTCAATCCATAGGTAGATATGGTGGACTCTCATGGAAAAACTGGGTTTAACGATATTTGGAAGCACAAGTAGTATCTCTACTTGGTGCAAAGAATTTGGCTGGTATGAGGGGGAAAGGCAAGCTCAACATGTTGGATGATCCAAGACAACATAACGTTTTGGATATAGGAAAAGATAACCCATTAAGTTGTCTTCCTTGTCCAACATCAACCTTTTAGAATGTCATATTTTAATGAGTGCTCACAATTGCAAAAGATGTCCAAGATAGTATATTTATATGTGAAATCTCTCTTGCTTCAATATTCTTTCATGCATTGTTCAAGTGACTAATTCTGCTTTTGCTAAGTTTCAATAACTTTACTACCTATAATTATTATGTGTGAAGTCATTACTCGCCATGTTGTAAGCATATGAAACGTATATAAATTCAGATTTATGATATTCAATTCATTCAACCATTTACTCATAGGATATATGTGAAGCACGTGAGCAAATGACAAACTACTCCAAAAAGATATAAGTGAAGAATACTAAGTAGTCAAATAATTAAATAGCCATGGGAGGATTATTTTTCAATCAAGATTTCAGATCCAATGTTTTTATTCAAACAGCAAGTAAAATTGAAAATATGATCCAAGCAAAACACATATCATGTGACGAATAAAAATATAGCTCCGAGTAAGGTATACTGATAGTTTGAAGACGAAAGAGGGGATGCCTTCCGGGGCATCCCCAAGCTTAGGCGCTTGAGTATTCCTTGAATATTAACTTGGGGTTCCTTGGGTATCCCCAAGCTTAGGGTTTTTCCACTCCTTATTCTCCTCATATCGATATCTCACCCAAAGCTTGAAAACTTCAATCACACAAAACTTAACGGAACTGCGTGAGATAGGTTAGTATGATAAAGAGTAAACCATTCACTTTGGTACTATAAAATACAAGGTTAATAATTGTTCTCACACAATACCTACTGTACCATATCATTTCTACAATTTATATTGAGAAGTATAAGCCATATAAACTAGAAAACAAGCAAACTATGCAATGAAAACAGAATCTGTCAGAAACAGAATAGTCTGTAATGATCTGAACACCAACCATACTTCTGATACTCAAAAAATTATAAAATAAATTGGTGGACGTGAGGAATTTGTCTATTAATATTCTTAAAAAATAATTAACTCAATCACACTCTTCTGTAAAAAATGACAGCTAATCTCGTGAGCGCAAAGTTTCTGTTTTTTATAGCAAGATCACATTAACTTTCACCCAAGTCTTCCCAAAGGTCTTACTTGGCCTTTTATTGAAACAAAAGCTATAATACATGATTAATACAGTATATTAATCATGTAAACACATAAAAACAGTAAGGGTAAATATTGGGTTGTCTCCCAATAAGCGCTTTTCTTTAATGCCTTTTCGCTAGGCATGATGATTTCAATGATGCTCACATAAAAGATAAGAATTGAAACATAAAGAGAGCATCATGAAGAATATGACTAGCATATCTAAATCTAACCCACTTCCTATGCCTAGGGATTTTGTGAGAACACAATTTATGGGAACAAGAATCAACTAGCATAGGAAGGCAAAACAAGTATAACTTCAAAACTTTAAGCACATAGAGAGGAAACTTGATATTATTGCAACTCCTACAAGCATGTATTCCTCCATCATAATAATTTTCAGTAGCATCATGAATGATTTCAACAATATAACCAGCACATAAAGCATTCTGTTCATGATCTACAAGCATACAAATTTTACTAGTCTTCACATAAGCAAAATTCTTCTCATTCGGAATAATGGGAGCAACCTTCTTCTAAATCCACTTTAGATGATAGTAGTATTCATACTCCAAAAGATATAAATGAATTTCATGTAGCATCCTACAATTAATATAGACTAACCAATATCAAAGCTCAAAATATAAAAGTGAAGCACACGAAGCATTCTATAAAACCATACTCAAAAGATTTAAGTGAAGCACAAAGAGCAATTCTATAAGATCATACTTAAAATATATAAGTGAAGCACATGAAGTATTCTATAAATCAATAAAGGGCTATCTCCTACTAGCATAGTTATTAAAGAAAAAACAAAAACACAAAGGACACAAATTATGTGAACAAAACAAAAACCGAGGTATACCGATAATTGTTGAAGAAGAAAGATGGGATGCCAACCGGGGCATCCCCAAGCTTAGATGCTTGAGTGTCCTTATAATTTTTATTTGGGGTGCCTTGGGAATCCCCAAGCTTCAGCTCTTGCCTCTCTTTATTCTTCTCACATCAGTAACTCCTCGTTCTTCGAACACTTCATCCACACAAAACATTAACAAAAACTTTGTGAGATCCGTTAGTATAATAAACCAAATCACTAACTTTAGGTACTGTTGCAAACTCATTTAAATTTCGTATTAGAACTATATCTACTTTATTCTAACTTCACCATGGTTCATACCCCCCGATACTACCCATAGATTCATCAAATAAGCGATCAACACATAGAAAATAGAATCTGTCAAAAACATGACAGTCTATAGTAATTTGGAAGTTTAGTATACTTCTGTAAATCCAAAAGATTCCAAAAATATTTTAAAATTTAAAACAATTATACAGATGTAATGCGCAAAAAGTTTCAGCCCATTTGACTTTCCAGTAAAAAATGTAAAATCACGCGCTACAGCCAAAGTTTCTGTTTTTGTACTGCACAAAGTAAACAAGCAATATAATCATCCTAAAACCATGGATTGGCACATTATTTTTATAATACAATGGATATATACAAGGGGATAATTATTTTCAGAGAAGGTTTCATGAATTTTTTTACATTGTTGCCAAGAGCATGAACACAAGTGCTCAAGGTCGACCCTAATTTCTTCGATGCATAATCTTCCAATCACTTCTCTTATTGAAAAACTTTTTAGGCATGAGAGGCAAGTAATTTTTTTTGTATTTCCATTCATTAATTTTTTGTATGTTTCACCCACAACTATACAGAAACAAAAAAGGAAAAACAAAATCTACTTAGTGAAGAAAGCAAACAAGCATACACAAGAATATCAACCCCACACTATTGCTCCACGGCAATGGCGCCAGAAAAGAGCTTGATAATCCCCAAGTGCAGGGAATCATCGTAGAAATTCCCAAAGGTGGAAGTGATAAGTATGGAGTTTAAAATGCACAAGGAGCTAAAGGTAAGATCAATATTCTCTCAAGTCCTATCTTCCACTGATACGACTCTACGTACACCGAACATTTGCTTCCAACTAGATACGAAAAATAAAACTATGTTGTGGGTATGAAGAGGATAACTTTGCATGGTATCGGAGACCTAAAATATGAAAGTAGGTGATGTTATCATAAAGTTAGAATATATTACTAAATATTATAAATAGCGAGTGTGGAATAATGATGGGTCGGTGTGCGGAATTGTCCTAGGCAATTGTTAACAAGACCGATAGTCGTCATTGAAATTTCATATGAGGGAGAGGCATAAGCTAACATACTTTATCTTCTTGGATCATATGCACTTATGATTGGAACTCTAGCAAGTATCTGCAACTACTAAAGATCATTAAGGTAAAATCCAACCATAGCATTAAAGCATCAAGTCCGCTTTATCCCATACGCAACAACCCCATTACTCGGGTTTAGGCTTCTATCACTCAAGCAACCCACTATAAGCAAATCATGAACGTATTGCAACAACCTACAGCGGGAATCCCTCATGCTTGCGCGACACGGAGGGAACAACAGGACAGCATCAAAATAAAACATACAACTCATACCAATCTATATCATCAATCAACCCAAAGACAATGGATATCTACTCAAAAACATCATAGGATGGCAACACATCATTGGATCATAATATGTGGCATAAAGCACCATGTTCAAGTAGGGATTACAGCGGGGTGAGGGAGAGTGGACCGCGTAAAAGAGTTGAGGGTGGTGATGATGATGCTGATGTTGATGCAGACGATCACCGTGGCAATGATTCCACTCCAGATGGCACTCCGACGCCATCGAGAGAGAAGAGGAGAGGTTCTCCCCCTTGTGCTTCCTCCTCCATGCCCCACCTAGATGGGGAGAGGTTCTCCCTCTGGTCCTTGGCCTTCATGGTGATGATGGCCCCTCCAGGATCCTCCTCCATAGCCTTCGGTGATGATGGCCCCCTCCGGTAGGGTGCCAGAGAGGGCCTAGATTGATTTCTCATGGCTACAGAGGCTTGCGGCGGCGTAACTTCCGATCTAGGTCATTTTTTGGAAGTTTGGGTATAAATAAGAGGTGTTGGAGTCAGGAACAAGTCAGGGGGTCCCCGAGGCGGCCACGAGATAGGGGGTGCGCCCCCACCCTCGTGGTGGCCTCGGGACTCCCCTGGTCCATCTCCGGTACTCCGTGGGCTTCTTCTGGTCCAAAAACAATCTCCGTGAATTTTCAGGTTAATTGGACTCTGTTTGATTTTCCTTTTCTGCGATACTCAAAAACAAGGAAAAAATAAAAACTGGCATTGGCTCTAGGTTAAAAGGTTAGTCCCAAAAATCATATAAAATAGCATATAAAGACCCATTATACATCTAAGATGGATAATATAATAGCATGAATACTTCATAAATTATAGAAACGTTGGAAATAAATCAGCATCCCCAAGCTTAATTCCTGCTCGTCCTCGAGTAGGTAAATGATAAAAGAAATAATTTATGAAGTGTGAATTCTAGCAAGTGCATGAGTTTGATCAATGATAGTTCCAATCACTTTTTCTAGCATCATTATATATCATAACAGTATATCAACTCATAAAACTTCTCATGATCAAGTAACAAGCTATTCACATATTAAAGTATAGATCATAAACTTTCTTGAAAACTAACAAACCATGCTCTTAGTCATCAAACAATTGCAATTCATCTTATTTTCGGGAAGGGTCTATGTGAGAGCTTTGATTCAGCAAACTCCACATACTCAACTATCATTTAATCTTTCACAATTGCTAACACTCATGTGATATTTATGGGTTCAAATTTTAATCAGACGCAGAAAAAGATAGGGGCTTATAGTTTCGCCTCCCAACCTTTTACCTCAAGGGTAATGTCAACAATAATAATTTATGAAAACCTACATCCAAGTGGATATATATATATCCGGATCGCTCCAACACAAAGTGCTTGCCAAAGGAAAAAGTGTAAAAAGGAAAGGTGATGACCACCATGACTCTTGTACATGGGTAAAAGATAAAAGTAAAAGATAGGCCCTTCGCAGAGGGAATCAGAGGTTGTCATGCACTTTTATGGTTGGATGCACAAAATCTTAATGCAAAAGAACGTCACTTTATATTGCCACTTGTGATATGGACCTTTATTATGCAGTCTGTCGCTTTTATTTCTTCCACATCACAAGATCGTATAAAGCTTATTTTCTCCACATTAATAGATCATACATATTTAGAGAGCAATTTTTATTGCTTGCAACAATGAAAACTTACTTGAAGGATCTTACTCAATCCATAGGTAGATATGGTGGATTCTCATGGCAAAACTGGGTTTAAGAATATTCAGAAGCACAAGTAGTATCTCTACTTGGTGCAAAGAATTTGGCTAGCATGAGGGGGAAAGGCAAGCTCAACATGTTGGATGATCCAAGACAACATAACGTTTTGGATATAGGAAAACATAACCCATTAGGTTGTCTTCGTTGTCCAACATCAACCTTTTAGAATGTCATATTTTAATGAGTGCTCACAATTGCAAAAGATGTCCAAGATAGTATATTTATATGTGAAATCTCTCTTCCTTCAATATTCTTTCATGAATTGTTCAAGTGACTAATTCTACGTTTGCTAAGTTTCAATAACTTTACTACCTATACTTACTATGTGTGAAGTCATTACTCGCCATGTTGTAAGCATATGAGACGTATATAATTTATGATATTCAATTCATTCAACCATTTACTCATAGGATATATGTGAAGCATGTGAGCAAATGACAAACTACTCCAAAAAGATATAAGTGAAGAATACTAAGTAGTCAAATAATTAAATAGCCATGGGAGGATTCTTTTTCATTCAAGATTTCAGATCCAATGATTTTATTCAAACAGCAAGTAAAATTGAAAATATGATCCAAGCAAAACACATATCATGTGACGAATAAAAATATAGCTCTGAGTAAGGATACTGATAGTTTGAAGACGAAAGAGGGGATGCCTTCCGAGGCATCCCCAAGCTTAGGCGCTTGAGTCTTCCTTGAATATTACCTTGTGCTTCCTTGGGCATCCCCAAGCTTAGGGATTTTCCACTCCTTATTCTCCTCATGTCGATATCTCACCCAAAGCTTGAAAACTTCAATCACACAAAACTTAACGGAACATGACAGTCTGTAGTAATCTGGAAGTTCAGTATACTTCTGTAAATCCAAAAAATTCTAAAAAAAATATTAAAATTTAAAACAATTATATAGAAGTAATGTGCAAAATGTTTCAGACCCATTTGACTTTCCAGTAAAAAATGTAAAATCACGCGCTATAGCCAAAGTATCTGTTTTTGTATTGCACAAAGTAAACAAGCAATCTAATCATCATAAAACCATGGATTGGCACATTATTTTTATAATACAATGGATATATACAAGGGGATAATTATTTTCAGAGAAGGTTTCATGATTTTTTTTGCATTGTTTCCATGAGCATGTACACAAGTGCTCAAGGTCGACCCTCATTTCTTCAATGCATAATCTTCCAATCACTTCTCTTATTGAAAAACTTTTTAGGCATGAGAGGCAAGTAATTTTTTTTGTATTTCCATTCATTAATTTTTTTGTATGTTTCACCCACAACTAAACAGAAACAAAAAAGGAAAAACAAAATCTACTTAGTGAAGAAAGCAAACAAGCATACACAAGAATATCAACCCCACACTATTGCTCCCGGGCAACGGCGCTAGAAAAGAGCTTGATAATCCCCAAGTGCAGGGAATCATCGTAGGAATTCCCAAAGGTGGAAGTGATAAGTATGGAGTTTAAAATGCACAAGGAGCTAAAGGTAAGATCAATATTCTCTCAAGTCCTATCTTCCACTGATACGACTCTACGTACACCGAACATTTGCTTCCAACTAGATACGAAAAATAAAACTATGTTGTGGGTATGAAGAGGATAACTTTGCATGGTATCGGAGACCTAAAATATGAAAGTAGGTGCTGTTATCATAAAGTTAGAATATATTACTAAATATTATAAATAGCGAGTGTGGAATAATGATGGGTCGGTGTGCGGAATTGTCCTAGGCAATTGTTAACAAGACCGATAGTCGTCATTGAAATTTCATATGAGGGAGAGGCATAAGCTAACATACTTTATCTTCTTGGATCATATGCACTTATGATTGGAACTCTAGCAAGTATCTGCAACTACTAAAGATCATTAAGGTAAAATCCAACCATAGCATTAAAGCATCAAGTCCGCTTTATCCCATACGCAACAACCCCATTACTCGGGTTTATGCTTCTATCATTCAAGCAACCCACTATAAGCAAATCATGAACGTATTGCAACAACCTACAGCGGGAATCCCTCATGCTTGCGCGACACGGAGGGAACAACAGGACAGCATCAAAATAAAACATACAACTCATACCAATCTATATCATCAATCAACCCAAAGACAATGGATATCTACTCAAAAACATCATAGGATGGCAACACATCATTGGATCATAATATGTGGCATAAAGCACCATGTTCAAGTAGGGATTACAGCGGGGTGAGGGAGAGTGGACCGCGTAAAAGAGTTGAGGGTGGTGATGATGATGCTGATGTTGATGCAGACGATCACCGCGGCAATGATTCCACTCCCGATGGCACTCCGACGCCATCGAGAGAGAAGAGGAGAGGTTCTCCCCCTTGTGCTTCCTCCTCCATGCCCCCCTAGATGGGGATAGGTTCTCCCTCTAGTCCTTGGCCTTCATGGTGATGATGGCCCCTCCGGGATCCTCCTCCATGGCCTTCATGGTGATGATGATGAAGAGCAGGGTGCCAGAGAGGGCCTAGATTGATTTCTCGTGGCTACAGAGGCTTGCGGTGGCGGAACTTATGATCTAGGTTATTTTCTAGAAGTTTGGGTATAAATAAGAGGTGTTGGAGTCGATAACAAGTCAGGGGGTCCCCAAGGCGTCCACGAGATAGGGGGCAAACCCGGGGGGTAGGGCGCGCCCCCTCCCTCGTGGTGGCCTCGGGACTCCCCTGGTCCATCTCCGGTACTCCGTGGGCTTCTTTTGGTCCAAAAAAAATCTCCGTGAATTTTTAGGTCAATTGGACTCCGTTTGATTTTCCTTTTCTATGATTCTCAAAAACAAGGAAAAAACAGAAACTGGCACTGGGCTCTAGGTTAATAGGTTAGTCCGAAAAATCATATAAAATAGCATATAAAGGCCCATTAAACATCTAAGATGGATAATATAATAGCATGAATACTTCATAAATTATAGATACGTTGAAGACGTATCATAGCCGTGGTGGGTCACTGCCATAAACTTGGCCAATGCTAGATACCCAAGAATGGCGTTGTATGGCAGACGGATATGGGCGACGTCAAACTCGATGAGCTCGGTGCGGTAGTTGTTACGCTGGTCGAAGGTGACAGGGAGGCGGACTTGCATTATCGGGGTGGTGGAGCCGTCGGTCACTCCTGAGAAAGGCTTGGTAGGCTGTAGCTAATCGTATGGCACTTGGAGGCTGTCGAATGTCTCGACGGATAGGACATTGAGCCCTGCGCCGCCGTCGATGAGGGTCTTGGTGACTTGGACGTTGCTGATGACGGGTGAACAGAGCATCGGGAGGATGCCGACGGTTGCCGCGCACTTGAGCTGGTTCGCCGAGCCGAAGGTGATGGCGCACTTGGACTACCTTAGCGGACGCATGGCCTCGAGCCTGGGAAGGGCCGCGTTCACCTCATGAGCAAACTTCTTGAAAACGCACTGGGAGGCTAGGGCCTGAGCACCGCCCAGGCTGCAGGCGATAGCTTGCGACTCCTAGAAGCACCCAGCCCCCTCGTCCTGATGGTGGTCATCATTCCTCCTTGGTGGTGGCAGTTCTCGCGTGGCTGGTCTCTCCAGGCGCCCTCACGAGGTTGGTCTTGCCAGTGGTCCTCGCGAGGCCAGTCGCTCCACTCCTGACGGGGGCCGCAGTCATCCCAGCATCCCCCAATTTGTCCTCCTCCTTGGTCGTAGCCCCGATTGTTGCGCTCGGGGCGCCGACCAAAGTGTCCATCTCGAATGGCTCTGAGCTCCTGGAAGCCGTTAGTGTTGTGGTTGTCTATGTTGTGGAAGGCGCAGAACGGACGACTGCCCTTAGACGACTCGGGGTGGTCCCGGCCGCGCTTCGAGTCCGGCTCCGCCACGAGCATGGCTACTCCCTTGCGCTTCACGTCCTTGGCCTTCTTCTCTTCAGGGTCAGCCGCAGGGAGCTCGAGGAGGGAGAGGCGCCCCTCCTCAGCTCTAACGCACTTGGTCGCCATGTTGAACATCTCCAGGGCCGAGCATAGCTCTTCGTGGATGGCGAGCTCCTCCTTCATCTTGATGTCACGGACGCCATCGGAGAAAGCGGAGATGATGGCCTCGTCCGTAACCTTGGGGATCTTGAGGCGGACGCTTTTGAAGAGCTGGATGTACTTTTGCAGGGTTTCTCCCAGTTGCTGCTTGATGTGCCGTAGGTCGCCTGCAGCTGGCGGGCAGGCGCGAGTACCCTAGAAGTTGGCGACGAAACGCTCACGCATCTCGCCCCAAGAGGAGATCGATCCCGCGGGAAGGTTCAGGAATCACGAGCGAGCGCCATCCTTGAGAGCCATGGGAAATTAGTTCGCCATGACTTTTTCGTTGCCGTTGGCTACCTCGATGCTCAGCTCGTAGAGATGCAGGAACTCCGCAGGATGCTCAGCTCGTAGCACGGAGGCAGATCCGGCTTGAACTTCCCTGGCCAAACGAAGATGCGCAGCTTGGGAGTGAAGGCTCGGCAGCCTGCTGTGGTCACCGGAGCCCTTCATGGTGGTGGAATCTGGTCTTGGCACCCACGCACCGCCGCGGCAGGCGGTGCATGGTCTTTTCGTGGTGGCGCGAGGAGTGCGGGAGCATTTTCTTGCGGTCGTGGGACCTCCTGGCAACTTCTTTCTTCGTGTGCGGGCACACGGCGTGGCGGATGATGCCGCGGGACCACGCATCTTGGGGCGAGGACACCATCTTGGTGCAGAGGAGGCGGGGGCGCTCCGTGAGCCGCGCGTCTCGGCGCGAGGGCACTGTCTTGATGCAGGGGTGGCGGAGGTGCCCCATGAGCTACGTCCCCCGCGGCTGGAGGCGGACGAGGTTGCGAGAGGGATGGTGCAGGAGAGCCCCCAGCGGCGCCGACGAGCTCGGTGATGCGGTCCAGCCAGTCATTGTAGAGGTCGTCGACCGGGTGGTAACGCAGGAGCTCGTGTGCCATGAGCAATGCGGCCTGCGTGTCCGTGGGCACGCGATCAGCGTGGGATGATGAGCCGGCTGGAGTCAGCGACGGGGTGGCGGTGCGGCCGTCCCGCCACACAGATGAGTGCTGTGATGATGCTTGCTGCTCGTTCGCTGCCAGGCCAGTAGCGGCGTTGGGAACAGGTGATGTAGAACGGCGGGGAGGTCCACCAACGGGCGCCGTCTGGGCGACGCGAGTGGCGAGGGCGGCACGACGATCAGCGCGGGCTCGGCGAGCGTCTGACATGGATGTGATGGAGCTGCGTAACATGGATCGACGAAGGGAAAGCTTCAGCGCACCCCTACCTGGCGTGCCAAATGTCAGATTACGGGTTCTGGCAAACCCTTGAGGTTCGAACACTGGGGTGTGCACGAAGATCTCTCCCCCCATCTCACGCTCTTGCAACGATCTCAAAGCCTAGCTTGCCGAATCCAAGGAACAAGGGACACAAGAGTTTATACTGGCTGGGGATGATCCGAGTGATCTGTATCCAGATGAGCCTCTCTCTCTCTCTCTCGATGAGCCCATCCCTAGCTACGGTGGTGGCTAACCCTATTTATAGAGGCCCGAGTCCTCTCCCCAAATATTAGGTGTGAAGGAATCCCACAACGGTCAATTCGAAGGGGGACAGTGAGTACAAGTTATCCTGACAAAAGGTGGTCTTCGCCTGCCAAAGGCTCTGGTGGTGACGCCGTCGTGGGCTCCATGGTGACCTCCGTCTTTCCGTCCTGCTGGTCTTGGTCTCGTTGCAACGATATGGAAACCTTTGCGTGACACCGTGTTAACCCACAAGTATAGGGGATCAATTGTAGCCTCTTTCGATAAGTAAGATTGTCGAACCCAACGAGGAGCTAAACGTAGAACAAATATTCCCTCAAGTTCTATCGACCACCGATACAAGTCTACGCACGCTTAACGTTCGCTTTACCTAGAACAAGTATAAAACTAGAAGTACTTTGTAGGTGTAACGGGATAGGTTTGCAAGAATATAAAGAGCGCGTAAATAAAAACTAGGGGCTGTTTTAGGTAAATAAGCAATAAAGTTAGTATAGCGAGTGTGGAAAAGTGGTGGTAGGAGTTGTGAAATTGTCCCTAAGCAATTGGCTACTTTACTATACCGATAGCAAGTTTTATGTGGGAGAGGCCACTGCTAGCATGTCATCCCTGACTTGGAATTGTATGCACTTATGATTGGAACTATTAGCAAGCATCTGCAACTACTAACATTCATTAAGGTAAAACCCAACCATATCATTAAGATATATTGGTCCCCCTTCAATCTCGTATGCATCAATTTCTATGCTAGGTTGAAGCTTCTGTCACTCTTGCCCTCCAATACATAGTCCTATCAACATACAACCAACCCTATGGTGTGATCCACGCGCACGCTCATATGATGGGCACCAAAGGACGGCAACATAACCACAAGCAAATTAAATCAATCATAGCAATTCATCAACCACCGATAGGACAACGAAAATCTACTCAGACATCATAGGATGGCAACACATCATTGGATAATAATATGAAGCATAAAGCACCATGTTCAAGTAGAGGGTACAACGGGTTGCGGGAGAGTGGACCTCTGTAGATAGAGGGGGGAAGGTGATGGAGATGTTTGTGAAGATGGCGGATGTGTTGGTGTAGATTGCGGTGATGATGATGGCCCCCAGCGGCGTTTCGGCGCCACCGGAAGCGAGGGGGAGAGAGCCCCCCTCCTCCTTCTTCTTCCTTGACCTTCTCCCTAGATGGGAGAAGGGTTTCCCCTCTGGTCCATGGCCTCCACGGAGGCGGAGGGGTGAGAGCCCCTCCGAGATTGGATCTGTCTCTCTGTCTCTCTCTGTTTCTGAATTCTCAGATTCTACACTTTCAACGTTCCTTATATTCCGGGAGACCCGTAACTCCGCTTGGGCTAAAATTTTAACACGATCTCTATCCGGATATTAGCTTTCTTGCGGCGTAATAAGGGCACCAACCGCTTTACGGGGTGGACACGAGGGTCCAGGGCGCGCCTGACCCCCTGGGGCGCACCCCCTGCCTCGTGCCCCCTCGGGCATCGTCTCGCGTTGATTTTTCTTCCCAAAAATCACATATATTCCAAAAAATCTCTGTTAGTTTTTATCCCGTTTGGACTCAGTTTGATATGGATTTACTGCGAAACAAAAAACATGCAACAAACAGGAACTGGCACTGGGCACTAGATCAATATGTTAGTCCCGAAAATAGTATAAAAATTTGCCAAAGGTATATGAAAGTTGGATAATATTGGCATGGAACAATCAAAAATTATAGATACGATGGGGACGTATCACACCGCGGGACTCCTTACCTGCGTCTGCCTCTTTAGCACCGAAGAGGAAACTGGCACTCTGCGCCCGCTAGCGCCCGCCTGGCCTTGGTCGTCATGTCTCACGTCATGGGAACCTCACGAGGTGCCCCTTGCCTTGATCTCTGTGCTCCTTGTGAGCCAGCCTAGTGAGGCTGCCCCTAAGGAGGTCTTGTGTCGTCTGTCTCACGAGGCTCGGCCCCTAGCGAGGGTCTTGAGCCTTGGTTGATGAAGATGGGCCGTACTAGGCCACGGGTGGAGCCACGCCCTGGGCCGCATGCAGGCAGGTCTGGGTACCCCCGTTCCCAGGACGCCGACACAAACTTTCAGAACTTTGAACCTTTTGAAACTTTCAATTCAAAATTTTAGCAAAATTTTAGAAATTCTTAAAATACAAAACTTGTGTAGCTTCCTAGACATGGAAATTGAGTAAAGATGAACTTTTGGAAGATTTCAAACTTCCTAAAAATACATTTTTTCATTTTCTTTTGGAATTTCCATGAAAGCAAAGCAAAGTGAAAGGTTTCGCTTGTGTGGGCCCCACAAGGTGAGGGGAGTAATGTATGGGGGTCCATGTTGGGGAACACAGTAATTTCAAAAAAATTCCTACGCACACGCAAGATCTATCATGGTGATGCATAGCAACGAGAGGGGAAGAGTGTTGTCCACGTACCCTCGTAGATCATAAGCGGAAGCATTATGACAATGCGGTTGACACTACAAAAAAATACACTTCCGTGATGATACGTGTTTGTCACAGTAGGTCGCTTTTTTTGTCATGCATGTACATGCATGACAAATTTATGACAGAATCAAGATAGTCATACCTGTGCTGTCGTAGAAGTGTTCCATGACATTACCAAAATTATCATCACGGAAGTGTCCACTTCCATGACGATAAATCACGCGTCACAGAAGTGCTTTCATCAAGGGTGACCGACACGTGGAATCCACCGTAACGGAACGCCGTTAAACTATCGGGTCGGGTTTTGGATCCGATAACCCGTTAGCAGCCCCGACCAATGGGAAATTTTCACGTGTAAAATTCTTATTGGCCGGACGAAACACGTGTCAGCTCGTCCGTGGGTCAGATAGGCGCCTATGATACGTCGACACGTGGCACGGCCCAACAGAGGCCCATTCCTGTGAAAAGGCCGGCACGTTTGACTTGGTCAAAAGCTGGCGGGCCGGCCCATGGAAAGCCTGTTAACGGCCTGTTCGAATATAGCCCATTTACAGCCCGCTAACCCAAGTCCCGTTACGCCCTATCCGAATTAGGCCCAGTAGCGTCATCTGGGCCATCCAATATGATTCCAGCCCGTTTTTACTTCTGGCCCATGTATGGCCCATGACGTCTTTCGGCCCATATGAGGCCCTATGTAACTCTTGGCCTACTAACGGCCCGTGGTGAAACTGGCCCGTAATGAACAGTGTATCACTTTACACCCATTAATGGCCCGTGGTGAAATTGGCCCGTAATGAACAGTGTATCACTTTATACCCATTAATGGCCCGTTATTCCGTTGGGTCGTTTCCAGGCCATGTTATCTTTCGGCCTTCTCAGAGCCCATTTATTCTTGGGCTCATTTCCAGCATTCGTTTACTTACGGCCCGTTACTGTCATTTTCTGCTTGTGGGCCAAATTCAGCCCATGGTTACATTCGGCCCGTTTGTGGTCCGTTAATACGTTGGGCCGATTCCATAGCGTCATCAAATACGGCCTATTAACGATGGCCCATTATGGTCGGCCCATGAACAGACGATTCCAACTCTAGCCCATTTACGGCCATAATGCGGTCTGTTTGGCCCATGTTTGGCCAATCGATTATACGGCCCGTATAAGGCCCATTGATAATACGGCCCGCAGAAGGCCCATTGTTTCTACGACCCATAGAAGGTCCATTGTTTCTATGGCCCGTAGAAGGCCCACTATTTCTACGGCCAGTAGGAGGCCCAGTGTCACTACAGTAAATATTAGCCCATGGTTATTGTGGCCTAGTTTTAAAAAATAGGTTATTGCAGCCACTAGCTAACCGCGGAAAAAGAACTGCAATGACTACAAGCAAACAAATAAACAAGACAACAAGGAAATAAATACGCAAGCAACTAACGCTAGGCTATCACGGCTATTACACATATTACATCCACTGGGCATCAAAGTTCGCCACCAGTGCAAATATAGGGAACAAAGCAGCATATCATATACACTGGTTATCAAAGTTGGCGACCAGCGCAAATAAACGCCGCAGCAAAACAAATCCAGAACTAAAACCACTTCAGAAGATCTCAAGAAACAATATCCTGGGTACCCATAATGCTGGCAAGATGCTTAGCAAGCTTATTAACTTTCTCTTGTTTGGCGCTTAAATCCTCCAGCGCTTGTTGTTGCACCAGAAAATATGCATCTGAATTCTGCAGGGACTTCCTCAGTCCTTCAGCTTCCTGCTGCAGCACATCTGATCAATGTCTTTCAACTTGAAGTTGAGACTCAAGAAGACGAACTGATTCAGGCAGCGAGTTCGAAGAGCTTGTGCCAGCAGTAGTGGCCAGTAACTCGAACACTACATCAAGACAGGACTTTTGGGTTCCCTCACTGTCGTAAAGATAGTTTTTATCAGCTTTCTTGGAGACCAACAGGGATGTCTCACTATCTTGAACCTTATCTGCATTCCTTCCTTTACCATTGGATAATGTGGTACTATTCTCCAATATTTTGTCCGCATTCTAAAAGAGAAACAAGCAGACACATCACATGTTTACCATGTTGTATATGAAACTCATTTTGGTAAATGAGTTCAGTAGTAAAGTGGACAGGATAACAGCATGAAACAAACATATATCTATGTACCATGGTCACTTTATGGTCTATATCATTCTAGTTTTTGTTGCCAAATCAAGATAGAGACACAGTTCAAATAATATTTGTTCAAGACAAAGCAGAATAGACAGAATATAAGTGTGGGTAACTATAGAGCAATAACAACACTTGTAATGTGCATGACATGAGAACATAACTGTTTATTCAATTGAAACTGAAATCAACATAGAGAAGGTTACAACAGCAAACCAGTTAAAGAAACAAGTTTAAAACATACCTATTGCGCCATTGGAGTTTCAATTCCATCCTTCAAATTTGAAAATAGTTGGTATGAGTAAATACAGTCATGCAAGAGCAAAGGAGTATGAACCATAGCTACAGAACCTGACCTGAGAACAAATCTTCTTCTACTTTAAGCGTTGAGTTGGGATTCGTAGTGGTGGTCCTCGTGCTTTGGGCAGTACAGTTCCCTTACTAACTGCTCGTGTTTGGGTGCTCTGTGGTGGAGACGGTGCTGTGTCAACTGGAACTGGGTTACTATCTGCCGGGGTTGGGGTTAGAAGGGGTATAGCTGGTTCTCTGTCCAACTGGGTAGGGGTACAATCTGCGAGAGTCTGGGTTATGTGTGGTGGATCTGGTCCTTGGGCAAGTACAACCGTGGTTCTATCTGCATCAACTGGTAGCACTATCTTTTCTGAAGACCGTGTTGTTACTCCCTTAGATACTGCCATCACGCTCTCCAATTCAAATGGCTGATAAACAAGAAAAGTAATTGAATGTATAGACATTGTATGATAGACAGGTGCAATGGATAGTGGGGAATAAAAGAGGGCATGAAATAATTCATATTTATGTTGTCTAACCAAACAGGATAGCATGACACAATTTCACATATATGATGGCTAACTAAACAGGATAGCATGACACAATTTCACATTATGATGGCTAACTAAAAAAGATGGAAAGACATAGTTCAAAATATGAGACTATGTAAACAGGATGACATGACATAACTATATAATGTGTTTATTAAATAGGTTGGCATGCCATAATTCACATACATTCACGGATAGAATGCCATAATTCAAAATATGATGACTGTAAACACTAAACATGATGAGATGATATAACTATATGATGTCTTTATTAAATGAGTTGCCATGCCATAATTCAGATAGATGATGTGTATGTACTATGTAAACATGATGGCATGATATAATTCAAATATATGATTTATATAGTAAGCAAGTAAGCAGATGGCAATCCATATATGATGTAAAAACTAAGCAATGCAAGACAACATGCATGACATGGGTAATATAACCCTGCCAAGTTTGAGCATAGACCTCAGGGGGGAAATAGGACTGGTCATCAGTCTTTGAATCCTCCTCTGAGGAGCTCTCTGTAACCAGCAAGATGTCTGCTTCAGCGGGTAGCATTGTCTGCTCTGAATACCTTGTTTTCACTCCAGATACTTCCATCACCGCTTCAAATGGCTGATGCACAGGAAGAGTAGTTGAATATACAAACGTTGTCGACAAATGGAACACGTAATAAAAAAAAAATGATAGCATGATATAATTCACATACATGATGATTGGCTAAACAGCATGGCATTGCATAATTCACATATATAATGCCTTTGCAACAAGATAGCATTGTATAATTCACATATATAATGTCTTGCAACAAGATGGCAATGCATAATTCACATATATGGTAATTAGACACTGAACAGGTGGCATTCACACAAAGCATGTCTAAACTAATCAAATGACATAGCAATGCGAGACACCATACGCACGATATGAGCAACATAACCCTGCCAAGTTAGAGCATACACCTCGGGGGGGGGGGAATAGGACTGGTCATCTATCTCTGAATCCTCCTCTGAGGAGCTATCCGTAACCAGCGAGATATGCGCTTCGTCAGATAGCATAGTCTGCTCTGAAGACCTTGTTTTCACTCCAGAATTTGCCATCACCGTGTCAAATGGCTGATGCACACGAAGAGCAGTTGAATGTAATAACATTTTTGACAAATGTAATATGTAAACAAAAAAAGGATGGCCTGATATAATTTACATATAAGATGACTGGCTAAGTAGGATGGCATTGCAAAATTCACATATATGATGCCTGGCTAAACAAGATGGCGTTGCATAATTCACATAAACGATGAATAAACTAAACAGATGGCATTCGCACAAAGGATGTCTAAACTAAGCAGATGACATATTTGATGTATAAAGTAAGCAATGCAAGACACCATATGCATGATATAACCAACATCAGCATGCCAAGTTAGAGCGAAGACCTAAGGGGATAAATAGGAGTTGTCTTCTCCTTCTGAATCCCCCTCAGAACAGATATCTTCCTCTCGATTACAATCCGAAATGCGTGGAGGGGGGCTGCCTTTGCGACTACCATGGAGCGACGTCTGCATGAAATTTTATTGCCACGCAAGGCTCATCTCTTTTGGTCTACATGTCCAGTTCCATTGTTCCAGAGTGATGGTAGAAACCTGTGGATAGACCCAAAACCAATAATAGCAGGCAGATAATGGTTTCAGTTAAAAAATACAGATACTGGCTTCTTTACTGTTTTTTTCCCACCCAACATGAAACTCATAGTAGACACCGGAGATTAACCAGATAGTAGATAGATACTATTGATAGCGGCCCTGATATGTACCCCACAACCATTTAAAAACTCAAGTTTGACCATTAGTTTGGAGCTGACTCAGAGTCTAATCGGTGAACAGGACGATAAAGTAGCATGTAATATTAAGCGATGCATAACGTAAGCAGACATGAAAGAGTGAGACCTCTCTTGCGGACCCGTGTAGTCCTTGAGGTCATCTGCTCGGTTGATGATGGTAGTGCAGTTTTCATGACTGCCAGCGGTGGGGAAGAAGATCTGAGGCGGCGAAAGACAGTCTGGAGGCCTGATCCCTGCTGTGCTGGACCCTTCTATCGTTGGAGCAGCTGAGCTAGGGTGGATGACAGCGCAGCAGGAGCGGGACAAACCATGCAAGGTTTTCTTTGACAACTATCTGTAAGAGAAGTAATTCTGTAAGGGCTCGTTTGAATTGGAGGATTCCAACAATGCAGGGATAGGAAACAGACAGGAATAGGATAGGAATGCACATGCAAAACAGAGAATTTAAAAACACAAGATTTCTGCCAATATGGGTGTTTGATTCACAACAATTGGAAGATCACAGGATGCAAAGAAGCATGGTGACATTAAGTCAAACCACAAGAAAATGTACGGTTATAATGCTATTATGCTACTACCTCTTAGTCTTGTGCTTCATGAATAGGAATTTGAAAAGGAGGACAAGTCAAAATTAAAATTCCTATGTTTTTTCTTTCAAGGAGACACTAAAGGAACAAATCCGTGTGCTCAGTGGACAATATATATAACATGTAGAGTAAAAAAGAGATGCAACAAGTGTAGAACCTCTTTGGTGAAGCCATGTCGATATCAGCGTGATTGGGTTGGCCGGTGAGGATGCTCCGGCTGACTTGGATGTCGGGGGAGGGGAAGAAGATCTTAGGCGTCTGGAGATGGAGCCCGAGGTACTGCCCCGCTGTGATGGAGGGTTTCGTCGTTGGAGCAGCTCCGGTGAGTTGTACGACGCCGAGGCTGAAGCAGGACAAGAGAGACAACGAACAACGTTAACCTGAGTGGAATTCTAATAGCAACTCCAATACATGACATAAAATACATAACCACAAAGTGCTCGATGTAAAATACATCAGCCGCTCATCTCTGAACTTAAGTGTCGAAACTAAACTTAACTGTCGAAACTGAACTTAACTGTCGAAACTGAACTTAATTGTCGAAACTGAATTTTGCTGTCGAAACTGAACGCACTAGCAAGGTGAGGCTACACGTCGGTTGACTGACTTTTTCATCTCTGGTCAGTCGATTTTGCAGCCGTTGGATATGAAATCAAGGGCCTGCAGTTCATCTTCAACCTCCACCCCCCTGAGCCGGCCAAACAGCAGCCCCCCGCCGCCCGCAGCCGCTGGTGCGCCACCCCGCCCGCCCCGAAAACACTCCCCACCGCCGGTCCGCCGCCGCCCCGGCCATCCCTCTAGGCCACCCCGTGCCGAGCTTTTTCTCCGGCGATCCCCACGCCACCGCCCCGCCAACTCCCCGCCACCATCGGCGACCACCGCCCCCATCCTGAACCCTAAGATAGATAGTGGGGTATCTCTCCGGCGAGCCCGCCTCCCTGCTGCGGCTGGTTCTTCCTTCACCCTGGCGAGCCCCCCACCACCTGAAAATCGACTGACCCAAAAGTCGATTCAGTCGACTGAAGTGTAGCTAAAATGGAGCAGCATCGCAAGCAAGAGCAAGAGCGAGAGCAGCAGCGCGAGCAAGAGCAATAGCAAGAGCAGACCAGGCAGGGGACCGAGAGCAAGAGCAGAGCAGCAGCACGAGCAAGAGCTAAAGCAGCAGCAGGTCCTACTGATGTGGACGTCGCCGCCGAGGGAGCGACGTCATGGAGGAAGTGGCCAGCGACGCCGCCGTGGATGGAGCCGCGCCGTGTCAGCTCGGGACCGAGCGCCGGGAGCACCGTGAGATCGAATCAAGAAGAAAATGCGGTGTTTAGTGTACAACCTCTTTGGTGGCGCCGATTAGGCCGCAGCTTCATCCGAGGAAACGGTGATGATGATGCTCTTCCGGTGGTGCAGGTGAATACGGCGGTGTGGGAATGGAGGTGGCGCGAAAGACGAGGGGAACATGGGGCAGCTCCTTGGAGGTGGAGGACGGGGTGGCTGAACCGGTGGGACAATGAGATCGACGACAGATCCTCATCCGGTACTTTGGATGAGGGACGTCGAGGTGTTGCTGTGGACGACGTCGTCGGGGAAGAGGCTCCGGCTGGGTGGCGGACGGAGCAGGGTGTGGGGTTTCGTCGCGGGTTTTCGCGGCCTCGGTGTACGAATGGGTGGGTGGATGGAATGGCAGTGGGGAACCATGGCTTAGAGATGCGCTTGTCCAAAATGTGGGGTAAGTTACGAAAGTACCCCCACCGATTTGAGGCGGTTCTTTCGGTTCAGGGGTAACACGGGCATTTCGCATGTCTGGATCACAGGAGGTGGGAGTTTTCGCGCGCGTTGTAATTTCGGAATAGCAAGGCGCGGGTTGAGATGGAGGGAGTTGTCGGAGCACAACGAGACAAAGATATATCTTAAATATTTCAGGCTAACAAGGCGCGGGTTGAAATTTCCGGACAAGCCTAACGTGTACTGTCCCAAATCAATGCGCCCTACAAATGTCATTCAAAACTTTGAATTCATGTTATGTTCAATTAAAATATTTCGCTACGTGTATAATGCATGCAACCTACTACTCAAATGAATGTTTTAGTGCATTCCAAACGTATATACTACCGCTTCAATATGAACTAAATTTGAATTCCTTTCTCTATTTGAATAAGATCTATAGTAATGATTGTTGTGAAGTCAAAGCATTTGAATTCGTTTCTCTGTTTTAATAAGATCTACAATCATCATTATTGTCAAGTTAAACCATCGTTTGTGCATTATCTTCACAGCACACCACATGATTAGTCTCGAGTTACATATGAACTATGTGTACTCCTATATGAACTCCAACTAGATTTTTTGAATCCACTTTATTTTGATTTCAAATCACATTACATTTCTAGCTCTAGCTAGATCTTCATAATCTAAACCATGTCTCATATGTATAATGTGTTTATCACATTATGTATGGTGCCCCGCCCCCTACGCCTACAAGTATTTAGATGTGAGTTGCAAACACCACACATTACCACAAATTCAAATAAAATGTGAGAATGTTCAATATATATTATTGTTTAGATTGTTTGATATTTAGTTGTAAGCTGTGAACGCCACACATTATCACAAATTCAAATAAAATGTGAGATTGTTTGATGTATAGTATGGTTTAGATTGTTCGGCATTTAGCTGTGAGTTGCAAACGCCATGCATTATCACATTATGGTATAACTTGTGCACAGCACGTGTATCACCGCTATATTCATGCATGCAATCTTTAAAACACTATGATCTCCTATTCAAATATATGAATCCGCTTTCATATCAAATTATGATCTGTGTTAGTCTCTTACACCCAACAATCCTCTAACCTTTGTAGCTACCACTAACTTTCTCTCGTGCATGCACATGCCCTCCTCGCCCTCCCCCTCCCTCGGCATTCTATCCACCTGGCACATTCATTTTTTTCTTTAGGTCGTTCTCCCAGGGTCTCCACAACTCCTTTCTGACACACACCGATCGATAAACCTCTCCAGCGGTGCCTGCCTACAACATACAAACACACCTTCAATCTCCTCCTTTATGTGTCCTTGCCTCGTGTCTCTCATACGGTCAGACACACATGTAAACTCTCGCCCCTCTTTTCATCGCTCTCACAACCGCACACTCCTGCCCCTATCTAGCTAGTAGTTGGGCCTCTCGCACCACCTCCTAGCTCCATTCTCTCTGTCTATCCGTCTCGTTGGGGCTTATTTGCCTCTAACAAATTGACGTACACCGACCGATCTCTCGCTATACATATAGCTAGCTAGGTCCTTATAACTCGTTTTTACCCACATGTCAATCGATCTACCTCATTAGTTGTGTCTCTCCCTTCCTCCGACAAACAACAATTGATCTACCGATCTAGTTAGGTTTGCTTACCAAACACATGGTTCCCCTTCATCATCCATGGATGCGTCCCGACAGATCTATCACGCACAGGCACACACAGAAACACATCCCCACTCTTATTGATAACATTGCAGTTCCACCCTCAGTTTGTCTAGTAGGCCTCTCCCACCATCTTCGAGAAGCAACTCCATCACCCATCCAGCACTCTACCCCTCTCCCTCCCTCTCCCTCCCTCTCTCCCTCCTCTCTCTCTCTCTCTGTCCCATCATATTTCCCGTCCTTCAGTTATGTATGGATGTCGACCTATCTCCCTCAAGACATAGCTGGGTCTCTCCTTCTCAACACATATACAAGTCGTTCTACCTCTATAGTTAGGCCTCTGCCTACCCCTCCCACCACCCCCCCTCACCCCCACACACCGATACATCGAGCGCTCTAGTCATGTCTCCCTGCCACACACAAACTTGACGTGTTCCCTCTAACGTTCCGGTAGGCTAGTCGCCCTATATATTTGACTTGTACACACAAACAATTTCAATGGCTCTCTTCATCGATCTCGCACCCACCCACTTGATCCTCTCTTTGACTCTATCGATAGCTATGACCCCTCCCTCTCTTCTCGTGGATTGCCCGACCCTCTATGTATGATATGGATAGGCCTCCATTTCACACACATTGCATGCAAAATTTTGTTTGAGATGTCATCGACACATATTCCCACAAATAATTCACGAAATCAACCCCCCACCCCACCCCCACCCCAAAACAAAAAACACTCACGAACGCGGTTTGTATCTCTCACACACACCCCACGTAGGTGGGGGACGTGCACGAAGAGAAGAGGTGCATGCACGGCGCATGTACTCCCATCTCTTTCCCAACCACACCCGTGTGGGTACACGGTGGAGCTCATTTCTGTACGAAAAAGGCAGCCCACGTGGTAATTTGGCACATGTACTGGTTGTCCACTTGGTGGAGGGAGGATCGTCTACCAAAGGTGAACAAACAAATTGCGACTTAACGTGTTATGTTAAAAAAAGAGGCAAACCATGTGGGGCCTACCTTAGAGGCAAGGCTCTATACACTGGAGTACTTTTGATGTGTCCTGTCAACTCGCAGAACGAGGAGAAGCTTGCTTAGTACACCATCTCCCCCGCCCACGGGCGCGGTGGCTCGCAGGATGAGGTGAAGCTTGCTTACCATGCCTTACGCCCGCTCCCTCGCCCACGCGCGCGGTGGCTCGCAGCCCGAGGAGAAAATTTTACTACTCCCTCCGTTTACTCCTCGTCCCAACTACCTTGGTTATAGAGATTATACTATCATATTGTTTGGAATATATATGTCCTTTAGTAGATTTCAATATGAACTACTAGTACATACTCCAAACACTGATGTATATAGACGTATTTTAGAGTGTAGATTCACTCATTTTGCTCCGTATGTAGCACTCTCCCTCGCCCCTCGACCCTCGCCCACGTGGTGGACGTGCAGCAATTCATTCGGTCTCATATAGCCAGAACGATATATACTGCACTACCATTATTGCTCGACTTCCCGAAGAGGCGAAGAGCCAATCGCAAGGTTAATATCTTGGAGATGCCAAGCGCAAGGTTATAGGACAACGAGTAGTAGGTGCCTCGTCATTTATAAATAAAGTTTTTTTTCTTAAGTGGCACGTACGCAATATGATAGGTTCATATGGAGAGAAAAGGAAACCGCTCCACTATATACATACTCAGGATGGGCCAGCCTACACGGTTGCTTGCTAGGGTTGCACTCTTCACACTCTCTCGCACAAAACGACTGTGGCCACATCTCTAACATCCTGGCAGATCACGTCCGCTTGGGGAAGGGGTGGATGCTTAGTGTAGATGCGGTGGCCGTCGTCGACGGCGAAAAACCACTATCGGCACATCCCGATCAGGGGTCCCCGCCGTTCTCTCTCACAAAGCCGGTGAGGTTGCCTTCGTCCCTTGTTCACTGCCGCGACGTGGGAAGTTGCCGCCTCCCGCCGCCCTCCTCAAGGTTGAGCTACGTCCCTCAGGTACAACTCCCTTTATAGTCGGCTTGCACCACTGCTCCAGCTGCCCACATCACTCCCTGTGGATATTTCTCTACTTCTTTGCCCCGCACATACCTCTACTAGCTTCTACGTACTGTATTTGTGATGAGTTTATGTCTCATCAACTAGTCCCTGTAATCTTATTCTAATCACGCTTGTTCAATTTCTTTGCCACAGGGATGCTCATCCCGATTTTGGTGAAACTGCACAAAATGATCCGATGGTCAAAAGGTTGCAAACTTCATTTAGTAGGAAGCTCAAACGTTGCCAGCAAATTGAAGCCTGGTCAGGGTTCACGGTTCAAGGGCTAGGGACTGCATGGATCATTTTTTTCTTTAGCTGCCTCTGGTCCAAAATAAGTGTCAACTTTAGTAGTAGTACAACTTTGTACCAAAGTTTGCACAAAGTTGAGAAACTTATTTTGGAACGAAGGGAGTACATATTTGCTATGATCTGTCAATCATTGAGATGCAATAGCATGCATGTTAGTCTCCTTTGTATTTGATGAAATGTTGCAACGGGCAACCTTGGACGCAAGATACATGTAACAGAAGCTGGAAGCTTCATAGCATTGTACAAATTTATCTCGCTGATAAATTACAGTACGTACTATACTAGTACTTCCTCCATTCCTAAATATAAGTCTTTGTAGAGATTTCACCGTGAACCACATGTGGATCACTGAGCCTGCGTGTTTTCACTACTCTTGCACACCTCTGCTGTAAGAATGGAGAAAATTGTAATCTAGTAGGTATACCTCCTTTCGCCGAAAGTGTGGGACATCCAGCAGTCCTACGACCTCAGTAATAAAGACCAATGAGCCGTCAAATCACATAGACCCAGCAGTAAGTTGGACGGATGAAGCAACCATCACTCTTGCGCCAGTGAGAGGTCGCGTCCGCTCTTCCCGGGCATGAATGCGGCACCGATTCTTTGGAGCGGCGCTGACCGTTTCGGGCGGGAAGCGCGCGCGGGCGATGGAGGGGCTTTGGGTGGGCCAGGCTGGTCTGGAGCGGCCGTGGCAGCTGTCCGCATGTCCCTACTGGACACGCCCAGAAACGAGAGGATGCATCGACTCTCGCGGCTAAAATCGTACACTACACAACATCTCTCTGTAGGAGTAGGTCGATCTGTCGCTCTCTCTAACACACACATGGTGTTAAACACACACGTGCACACACACGCGCGCGCACACGCACGCACCTTGGTCCCGTTGCACCTTCTAATGTGACTTATTACACCTAGATGGAGGGAGTGGTAAGTATACGAGATACGGTGGCACACTGACTTAAGTCGAATACAAGTGCCCAAAATTTGTGTGCATGTTATAATAAGGATTCAGGAATGTATAAAAGGTTATTTCCCTCTCGTTGAACATAACAGGAGGGTTGTGTAGCTGGTTAGCCTGTTCGCTCATCAAACTTGAGGTCTCGGGTTCGATAACTACACTTGAGCATAATTTGTGCTAGGAGGATTCTTTGACTGGTCAAAATGTTTTCTAGGGTTCGCACGCTTCACACTCTCTCTCCAGTATATATATACACGCTGGAGCCTCAGCGCTTGTAGTTGCTCTCTTCACACTCTCTCGCCCTCTCCAGATCTAAACAAGACTTCGTTGGCCTCTCTCTCCCCTCACTGCTGCGCAAAGAGCGGGCAGGATCCGTTCGCCGGGAAGGGAAGGAGGCTTAACAATGTCGCCGTCAGCGAGGGACTACCGGCGCAGCTGTTCACTTTCCACCTAGCGGCGGCGCGGGAGGGCCTCCGACCCCTTCTTCTTTGCCGCCGTCCCGTCGCCCGCCGAACCACGCCCCAAGAACCTTAAGGTATAATTTACTTACTCCACATGCATTGCTCTAGCTGCATGTATACCATGAATCTAGGATGCGGTTCAAAGAGGAAAGGAGTGGGAAAATTTGTATATAGCATGAATCTCGGACGTGGTTCAAAGAGGAAATGAAGGGGCGAAGTTGTATAGCATTAATCTAGGACGTGGTTCAAAGAGGAAATGAATGGGGGAAAGTAGTGGGGAAAGTTGTATCGCATAAATCTAGGACGTGGTTCAAAAAGGAAAGGAAGGGGCAAAAGTACTAGTTCAAAAAGGAAAGGAAGGGACAAGGCTGTAGAGTTTGAGCAGGACTAGATTTGCTGTGCTCACATAGGGAAAGGCGTCTGATAACAAAACTGGGACCAACACGGACTGACACGGAGTTTTTTTAGTCCCTACACCAAAATGTCCCTATAAACAAACACCCTCTAATAATGCCGCTGCAAAATTGATGCAATGCCACAGTTAAAAGCAAATTACATGTTTAACGAATTTTATTGTTAATATAATCTCTATGTTAATATTAATCAATGCCACCATTTGAGAAATGCTACTGTCTTGCTTTCTTTCCCATTTAGATAAGGTAGATGCTTCTTTTTGTTGGCTTCTGTGTCATCCACCGTTATTGACCACTAATTGTTTCCTTTGCACCTCTGTGTAAACAGGTTATCTGCTTCACCTCGTTGCCATAGTGACCTTTTGTTGCACTGCACAAAACACTTTTGTTTTAAGAGTGTTTTGTGCAGTTCAACCAAAATGTCACACCGACAACGTTGCTTCATTGCTTGATCTTAGTGGAACTGCAAAAGAGGAGATCTTACTTCCTATCCCTTAAGGCGAATTTGGTTCAGATCTTCTTCTTGTGAGTTGTTTGAATTCCGCATCATGAGAGGTCAGTACTAGCCTTCTTTCACATGATTCTGCAGTGTGCATTCATATGTTGTGCTACTTGTACGATAATGTTGCTTGATTTTAGTGAACTGCACAAATGGAGACAAGACTTCCAATCTGTATGTGCACCGTAATATCCCATTGAGGTAAGATAAGGATATTTCACAACTGCTGGCCTGTATTTTGCCACTTTCATCAGAAAATTAAGTTTAGTACTATACTTGTGCTCCCTAATTGACATGCCAAATATTACATTGAAGGCGAAGCTTGTTTGTTATTGAACCAAGTGATGAAGGGGAAGAACAAGGGGAAGAAAAACAAGAATCAACTCCCGGTGCTGTAATGAAGCACTGGAACTGTGATGACACAAGTAATGATATAGTTTTGCATCTTAATTTATTGCTATGGCTGGAACGAGCAATTGTTTTGCCACTGATTTGATGCCACTCTTAATGTAATATGTAATTATCTCTAATTGTGCAAACAGGGATCTTCTTTGAAGATACCATATATTTTAGTGGAACTGCACAAGAAGATGTTGGGAACATTAAACTAATCGAGGAGTATATAGTAAGCTTGGCCACCACCATAGATGCTTCATCTGTATGCTCTACACAATAAGCCTCCTGACAAAGGTTGGTACTCGCCCACTGATTTCATCCATATGATTGAGCTTTGTCATCTCTATTGGTGTTGTGCTACTATTTAGATACTGTCATGAAAAAGTGGTATTGTCCTTGAGAAGTGCTTCATCTGTGCTGTTTTAAATATTTCCTTTCCTTTTTTCGAGCAAACAGTGATGCTAGCATTTAGTAGTCCTCTTGTCATTGCACAATAGGATCATCTTCCTCTGAAGAAGAATATGGAGTACGTGAAGTGACTAGTTCCGATTATGCCAGGATGAAGAAGCCCTGTCTATCTTATCATCAGAAGGAGCAGTTGAAGGATGGTTACATTACTCCCCACAAGACCAAACTAACTTCAGCTCAGAAGGACTGACAAAATCTCCATTTTTTTGCTGTCTGGTGAGTTCCATTTTTCTAAAAGTGTGCTCTACATGGACCATGTATGTGCCTGTTGAAACTGTCAATTCATAGTACAGTTTGCTCTATACAAATCACTTTTTTGTATTTGTGCAAACAGGGGTGCTCAGCTTGATTTCAATGGGAACTGCACAAAATGTTCATGAATACATCGAATCATTCATTTCCACCACAAGAAAGGAGGTGCCGATAAGTTCAAGGCGTTGCAAAAGGGCGAAATCATACAAGCTACGCGCGAATTTGGTTGATTTTGGTTGAACTACACAAAAAGAACAGCTGGTTTATTTAGCACGAGGTGCCATGTCAATGTCCAAACTGATGGCAAACCCTGTCCATTCCACAATCGCAGGCATTTGATATTTTGGAATGGGACAACCTTGTCAAATTTTGCTCATTGATTTTAGCAAGACATGCGTTTGATATTTTCGAATGGGACGCCCTTTGCTGTCAGCAGCGTCGATCAATTTTTTCTTTATTCTTTCGTTGTGAAGTAAATATTGCCTCTGACATGTGAGTCGCTGAGATGCATAATCATCGATTGTTTTGAAAGTTCTCTATGGATTGCCAGGCCTGTGTGTTTGATTGCAATGTATAGAAACGCTAAAAAGCTGCTCAAACTCTTTGTACTCATTCTGTTCCTTTTTACTTCGCACATTGTGTAAGTGCATACTTTTTGTATAAGATTGGTCAAAGTAGAGATACTTTGACTGCAGACAAAACTTGTATGCAGACTAGAAAGGACTGGAGGGATTACATGTGAAACTGCTGCAAACAAGGTGATCGCCCTGGAAATAATGCTAGTACGTATTGTTTTGCATGTTCATCCAATGCCAGTGATACAGTAATTCGAACTAATCTAAATAAATTCATTCATACATGGTCGGGTTTCATTACATTTCAACTATAAAGGGGTGCGCTGGATGTATAATTAATTCACCGGCCTAGCTTGTCATAGCGATTAGGGTAACTAGGAGCCCAATGATCAGGATCACCACATGACAAACACCTTTCTTCTTGTCATTCTTCTTCTTGAAGTTCGTGTGTTGCACAGCCTTGTTCTTCCCATCAAACTTTGCTTTACCATCAAACTTGCCCTTGTTCTTGAACTTGTGGGGCTGGAAGTTCTTCTGTACCATATTGGCACTAGATCCTCCCTCAATTCCTCAAGCATGTGTGTCCTTTGCTCTTGCCTTTTCTTCCACATCAAGAGTGCCAATGAGATCCACGAAGGAGGAAGCTTGGTGACAAAGGAGGTATAATTAATTAACCGAAGCTACCCACCTGTGTTTCGCTGAGCCGAACAGAAGCTTCAGTGACTTAACTGCAGGTGCAGTTGCGTAACTGACATGTGTCCTGTTGGGCCCACGTGTTAGTCAGCCAACTGCACCAGCAGTTAAGTAGAAGTAGTGTTATTCTCTAGCAGAACTCCCCGACTCCACGTCACCGCAAAGAAGCTAACCGGCCGTCAATGGTCAACCCGCCTAGCTTGGCTTCAACAGGAGGGTAGCAGCGGTGGCCTTACTTGGACCCGAGCGGCAGCGACCTACCGTGTTCTACTCTTCCTCATTTTCTGTGTGGCGCGGCCTCATTGGCAGCGGGGCGAGGCCTTGGTGGAGCCGGCGATGTCCTCTATCTCGTTGCTGGCGGGCGGCGCCTCAGCGGAGCGGTGGAAATCCTCCCCCGCGTTGCCGGTAGGGTGGGGCCTCGACTGAGCCCGCGATGTCCTCTGCCTCGTTGTTGGCGGGGCGGGGCCTCGGCGGAGCCGGCGGTGTCCTCTGCTTCGTTGTTGGCGCTGCGGGGCCTCGGCGGAGCAGGGCCTCGTCGACGCCAGTGGAGCGGGGACTCGTCGGAGCCGGCATTGTCCTCTGCCTCGTCCTCGGTCTCGCCAAACAGCGCCTCGCCTGCTTCATCGCCCTCTTTGCTAGCCTCGTTGTAGGTGGTCGCAGCCTCCGCCACCCACATGCGGTACCGCCAGCGCTCGAGGCGGCCCTTGTGGGCGGAGCGGTACGAGTCGAGCAGCGCCTCTTGCTCCGCCCGCTCCACGGCGATCTGCTCCTCCGCCTGCAGGTGCTCCTGGAGGAGATGGTGGTTGTAGGCGGCATCGGCCTGCGCCTCCCGGAACTGCTCCTGACACATCTGCCTCACACTGTCCATATATTGGTCACGGGCCTCGCCGATGGTCATGGTGCAATGCACCAGCGAGGATGGGCGGAGGAGGGGGTTGGCGCCGGATCGTCGACTACCATGTTCTCCACTGGGACGTCGTCGTCCTCCGGCTGCCTGCCGGCCAGCCAGTCGGTAGCAATGGCTGCCATCTCCTTGTGGTCTGTCGTCCGCCCGTCCTGAAGAGCGCTGGAGCGCGAGGAAGCCATGGTGGGTAGTAGTGGTGTGGACAGGAGAAAGGGAATGGATGCGGATGACTGCGGCTATGGCCGGCGCAACAGTTTATATAGCAATGGTGGGCGGGAGGAGGGACGGACGTGTGGCGCCGGAGTAGCCGCCTCGGCAACCGCGTATCATTAATGTGGGCGGCAGATGGACGGACGGACGGCACTTGTGTCATTTGAAGGCGGAGCAATCGCCTGCACCGGGAAGCAGGGCGGGCGGCGCTGACTGTTTCGGGCGGAAAGCGCACGCGGGCGAGGAGATGACTTTACTTGGAGAGGATGACAATGGGGACCCACCAGGTCCATAGCCTCACGTACACAAGTGCCTCCTTATTATATATATATATATATATATATATGTATAAAACTATACTCCCTCCGTCTAGGTGAATAAGTCGTATTAGAAGGTGCATCACGACCTAGGTGCAAGCAGATTGGTGGAAAAGAAGAATATTTCTCTCTTCTAAACACAACATTTAATCACAGCAGTTAAGAGGATTCCTTATTAGCTACCCATGCAGGCCATCGTAATTCATAGCATGCAAAGCGCTTTTATTTCTTGCCTAATAACCGCATGGACGTGCTGCATGCATTGGTCCTTGCCCGAGCAAAAAATAGGGAGGAAAAGGGTTTCCACGGGAGACAACGAGGCAGAGGTGGAAGCACTCGCTGGAGTAATTTATTTTGCTTCCCCCTGGTTTCCTGGCATCACGGTCCCACACCATTGTCAACCTATGTAGTAGTCAATAAACGAGAGAATTGCACAAGAAGCGGCCGACAGCTCAGACCAAGCAGCTCGAGCAGTATTTGTGTTTTTGAGGTGTGAGCACTGCAGAGTTTTTCGATGTTTAACCCAGATATTAATTTTTCTCCTATGAAAAACAACGAAAACATCGCTGCAGGTATTAACTGGGCGGTCTGTGGCCCGTCTAGCCCAGGCCAGATATCCAGCCCAGATATTAATTTTTTTTCAAGCTGAAAATGGCTAGCCCAGCTATACTTTTTTTAGGAATACCCAGGCAAGGTCAAGTTGTTATTCTCCGCCCCGCTGGGCTGCAAATCTTTCCTAGGAGGGATGCATTAGGCTTAACAAGAAAATGGGCTTTAAGAAATAATAAATGGGATGTAATTATAAAAACTGGGCAGTAACTATAAAAAATGCACCAAACACGTGATTACTTTATAAAATATTATTTTTGTATATTGAAAATTTTAATTTCATTAATTGTTGCGAGCGCAATGTTTCGTTGGATTTTTACGTAATATAAATTTATTTAATCTGACTAGAAATTTTGGGATAAAAATATTTCGGATCCCATCAAAATGTGGGAAATTTTATTGAATTCTGTTTTGAACGGTTGGTTGAAATGGGCTATACTTTTAACAAACTATAAATGGGCTATAGTAAATTCCATTAGAATTCAAAAATGGGCTACACATTCTTACAAAACTCAAATGGGCTATAAGTTCTCTGCCACACACTTCTGGCCTTACTAAGTTGACGCGTCCCCTAAAAAACAGAGTTGACGCGTATGCAAGGCTTTGTCAACTTATAGTCAACACACGGTTCTAGCAGCAGTGGCCGTTGGATGTCCATCCAACGGATGCCGTGCTTCTTCTTCAATCTCGGATATTCTAGTTTCACCCGCCCAAAAAATGATTCATCCCCCTGACATCTGGGGCGCACCGTTTCGGAAGCTGACCTGTGGGCCTACTAAGTTGACGTACCAAGGGCTTTGTCAACTTAGTCAATATAAATGATTCTAGATGCAGTGACCGTACGATGTCCATCCAACGGCCGTAGTGCTTCTTCAACCTTTGGTCTTCTTGCTCCAGCCGCCCAAAGCAGCGCCGGTCGTGCCGCCTGCTCCTGCCTCCCATGGCCGGCTGTGCTACCGCGGAGGCCTCACCGCCCCCTACTATTCCCACCGCTGGCCAGGCCCTGCGGCAACGGCAGCCTCACACCGCAGCCGAACGAGTGAACCCTCATACTCCTCTCCGCGTGGGCATCCACTGTCGCGTCTTCACCGGCTCTGCGTCGTCCCCTTCCTAGGCCTCGCCGTCGTCCACCGCCCTGGTGCTCTCGGCGCGGCGTGGTCAACGTGGTCAAGGAAAGACTTCCATCGGACGTGGACTGTACATGGAGAGGCTAACAGCTAGGTCCACGGCGGCAGCAAGGAACTGCCTCCTTATTACACGGAAAATAATGATTCCTCCACCTGACAGCAGGGATCCACCGGACGGGCCACCGTATTTCCTGAAAAAAAAACGTTTCCCCTGACTGCTGGGACCCACCAGCTACACCTTCGCACGCAAGGAAGTGCGTCTGGGCAAAAAAACGATTCGCCCCCTTGACTGCTGGGACCCACCAGCTACATCTTCGCGGGCAAGGAAGTGCCTGACAGTCGGGACCCACCTGCTCGAAGCGTACGTAGCGTTGTCATTCTGGTCGCGAACGTGTACGTACATACTGGTCGATGTAGAGGCGCGCACATGTCGTAGTAGAGGCGCACACATGTCGTAGTAGAGGTGCGCATGTAGCATGTACACGTACGTACAGCGGCCAGGGTGCAAGAAAGAAAATACGGCCACGTATGTGTACATACGAGCGGGGTCTCAAATGCCTACTCGCGCATACGTACGACGAGGGCTCGTGTACATGGCTGGGTCAGAACGGAGAAACAGCGTCGTCGTCGTGTTCATGGGTCGGAACAGAATGCGTGGTCATGTTCATCAGGAGGGCTTGGACGGAAGAGGCGATGGAAACGAGGCCTGGCGTACCGCACAACGGAGGAAACGGACCTCCTACGGTCGAAACGGGGGTCCTGTTGATCGGGAGGGGTGTGGTGTACCGCAAAACGGAGAAAAACGGACCTCCTACGGTCGAAATGGGGGTCCAGTTGATCGGGAGGGGTGTGGCGTACCGCAAAACGGAGGAAACGGACCTCCTACGGTCGAACAGGGTCCTGTTGATCGGGAGGGGTGTGGCGTACCGCAAAACGGAGGAAACGGACTTGTGTTGGAGCGCTACGGTCGAAACAGGGGTCCTGTTCATCAAGAGGAGTGTGGCGTACCGCAAAACGGGACTCCACAGGATACTGTTCATATCCACCGTCGACCCCCTCCAGCCTCCACAAGCTACTGTTCATCCACCGTCGACCTCCTCCAGCCTCCACGGGCTCCTGTTCATCCAGCCTCCACCGTGCGCTACTCCACCGGCTACTGTTCAACCACCCCTCCACCATCTACTGTTCATCCAGCCCTCCACACCACGGGGTCCTGTTCAACCACCCCTCCACGGGCACCCCTCCACCGTCTACTGTTCATCCAGCCCTCCAAACCACGGGGTCCTGTTCAACCACCCCTCCACTGTCTACTGTTCATCCAGCCCTCCACACCACGGGGTCTTGTTCATCCAGAGGCAACGCCACCACTCACTGTTCATCAACCCCCCCTCCCCCCGCAACGCTCACTATTCATCCAATAGATCGGCTTCAGTTAGCAGCAGTAGCGAAGGAATCACTCAATCGGGTTCAGTTAACAGCCATCGATCGATCGCTCGGGTTCAGTAACGCGTAGCCTGTAGTGCAATTGCTCGGGTTCAGTTAGAGCCCAACGCCTCGCTCGGGTTCAGTTAGAGCCAACGCCTCGCACACACGCGCGTACGTGTACGAGAGAAACGCGCATCGCTCGGCCCCCGACCTCCCACTGTAACTGGGAACTCCCCGAAATTTTCCTGCCCCTCGCTTCTACCACGGTTTTTTCCGTCATGGACGGCCCAAAGAATGTCATGCAGCTGCGTCACTGGCCCGCCCAGGAAGAAAAGCCCATTTTTCTGTCATGATTTTTTGTCATAGAAGTAGGAGCCCACCACATCTATGATGATACCGGGTTTTGTCACAATTATCGTCATAGAAGTGTCATATGTATGACAGAAAAAAATTTCGTTTGGCCCAAAATGTCATGGATGTGTCTTTTTTTTGTAGTGTGATGTAGTCGTACGTCTTCACGATCCGACCGATCCTAGTACCGAAAGTACGGCACCTCTGTGATCTGCACACGTTCGGCTTGGTGACGTCCCACGAACTCTCGATCCAGCTGAGTGTCGAGGGATAGCTTCGTCAGCACGACGGCGTGATGACGGTGATAATGAAGCTACTGGCGCAGGGCTTCGCCTAAGCACTACGACGATATGACTGAGGTAGATTATGGTGGAGGGGGGCACCGCACACGGCTAATGGATCAATGATCAACTTGTGTGTTCTAGGGTGCCCCTTGCCCCCGTATATGAAGGAGCAAGGGGGAGGCCGGCCAGCACTTGGGCTGCGCCAGGAGAGGAGGAGCCCTCCTCCTAGTAGGAGTAGGACTCCCCTTTCCTACTCCTACTAGGAGGGGGGAAGGAACGAGGAGAAGGGAGAAGGAAAGCCCCCCCCTTCCCTAGTCCAATTCGGACTAGGGGGGAGGGGGCGCATGGCCTGCCCTGGCTGGCCCCCTCTCTCCACTAAGGCATGTGTGGCCCTTTAGTTCCCTGGGGCGGGGGGGGGGGGGGGGGGGTGGTCCGGTAACCCTCCGGCACTCCAGTTTTCTCCAAAATCACCCGGAACACTTCCGGTGTCTGAACATAGCCGTCCAATATATCAATCTTTATGTCTCGACCATTTCGAGGCTCCTCGTCATGTCCGTGGTCATATCCGGGACTTCAAACTACCTTAAGCACATCAAAACACAGAAACTCATAATACCGATCGTCACCGAACGTTAAGCATGCGGACCCTACGGGTTCGAGAACTATGTAGACATGACCGAGACACGTCTCTGGTCAATAACCAATAGCGGAACCTAGATGCTCATATTGGTTCCTACATATTCTACGAAGATCTTTATCGGTCAAACCGCATAACGATATACGTCGTTCCCTTTGTCATCGGTATATTACTTGCCGGAGATTCGATCGTTGGTATCTCAATACCTAGTTCAATCTCGTTACCGGCAAGTCTCTTTACTCGTTCCGTAATACATCATCCCGCAACTAACTCATTAGTCACATCGTTTGCAAGGCTTATAGTGATGTGTATTACAGAGAGGGCCTAGAGATACCTCTCTGATACTCGGAGCGACAAATCCTAATCTCGGTCTATGCCAACTCAACAAACACCATCGGAGACACCTGTAGAGCATATTTATAGTCACCCAGTTACATTGTGACGTTTGATAGCACACTAAGTGTTTCTCCAATATTCGGGAGTTGCGTGATCTTATAGTCATAGGAACATGTATAAGTTATGGAGAAAGCAATAGCAACAAACTAAACGATCATCGTGCTAAGATAACGGATGGGTCAAGTCAATCACATCATTCTCTAATGATGTGATCCCGTTAATCAAATGACAACTCATATCTATGGTTAGGAAACATAACCATCATTGATTCAACAAGCTAGTCAAGTAGATGCATACTAGTGACATTCCGTTTGTCTATGTATTCACCCATGTACTAAGTTTCCGGTTAATACAATTCTAGCATGAATAATAAACATTTATCATGATATAAGGAAATATAAATAACAACTTTATTATTGCCTCTAGGGCATATTTCCTTCAGTCTCCCACTTGCACTAGAGTCAGTAATCTAGATTACATCGTAATGATTCTAACACCCATGGAGTCTTGGTGTTGATCATGTTTTGCTTGTGAGAGTGGCTTAGTCAACGGGTCTGCAACATTCAGATCTGTATGTATCTTGCAAATCTCTATGTCTCCCTCCTTGAGTTGATCGCGGATGGAATTGAAGTGTCTCTTGATGTGCTTGGTTCTCTTGTGAAATCTAGATTCCTTTGCCAAGGCAATTGCACCAGTATTGTCACAAAAGATTTTCATTGGACCTGATGCACTAGGTATGACACCTAGGTTGGATATGAACTCCATCCAGACTCCTTCATTTGCTGCTTCCGGAGCAGCTATGTATTCCGCTTCACATGTAGATCCCGCCACGACGCTCTGCTTGGAACCGCACCAACTGACAGCTCCACCATTTAATAAAACATGTATCTGGTTTGTGATTTAGAGTCATCCGGATCAGTGTCAAAGCTTGCATCGACGTAACCATTTACGACGAGCTCTTTGTCACCTCCATATATGAGAAACATATCCTTAGTCCTTTTCAGGTATTTCAGGATGTTCTTGACCGCTGTCCAGTGATCCAATCCTGGATTACTTTGGTACTGTAACATCCCCAGTGTCATGCTACAGTAATGGTGCCATGTCATCTTGTTACTGTTGCTAATCTTCACTTGATCCAAATCACCATTCAAATTCAAATCCAATTTAAAATCAAAAATTCAAATTTGCCAAACATGAAAACTAAAATGTTCAAAGTGTGGCAAATATTCTCTGATTATTTATCATGTTGGAACCAACCACTTTTGGGATTCCAAAGTGCCCCTGGAAATTTATTTAGTGGCCCAACATCATATTAATTGGCCTTTTCAATTTTTATAAATTAATTAGGCAACTCCTTTTGACCCCAAACTTTTTATTCCATCTCAAGGTATTATGTTAGTTTTATGTGCCAAGTTTTGTTCAAACAAAACTCATTTGGTACTAAAAGAAAATGCAAAACAGAGCAAATAAAAGAAAACAAAAGAAAAGGAAAAGGGAAAAGTCAGGGAGAGAGAGAGAGAGTAACCACCCCCTCCTTGGACCGAACCCACCTGGGCCGGCCCACCTACCCCACCCGAGCCGGCCCACTCCCCCCTGTCGTCTTCCCCCCTCCCCACTGTGCGTGCGACCGTGCCCATGGTCGCCGCCGAACCCACCTCGCCGACCATGCCGCTACAGGCGCCGCGGGGAAGATAAGGACGCCAGCATCGGCGCCCTGGCTTCTGCCAAGATCTTTCCCCTCCTCACCCGCTTCCCCCTCCTCTCCCTCGCTCTCTCTCGCTCGTTCTCCTCCACCACCGAACGCGAGCGTCGCCGCTCGTCGTCGCCGTCGCGGCCACCGTCCTCCATGCACCCATCCAACATGCCTGTTCGCTCCGCCGCCGTCCCCTATGCCGCTTGCCACATCAAGTTGGAGCTCGGAGCCCCTGTAGTGACGGTGGCGACTTCATCTTCCCCCTCGGCCACCTCGGATCGCCACCACCGTTTGTCGTCATCGAGCCTTCCCCGCGCCCGCTTAGCACATCTGCAGCCCCCTGTGAGCATCTCTCTCCTTCCCCTCACTCCACGCGCTCGATTTTGAGCTCTAGCAATCGATTCGCTGTCGGCCGAAAACTTGCTCCGCAGCTCACCTCGCCGTCGCGGCCACAGCTCACGCCGCTGCCGTCTGAGCACATCACCGTGCTCAACGTCTTCGTAGCAGGCCGTAGCACCCACCAGCTCTTCCCCTCGTGCCCCCCTGCATCTTTCCCGTCGATGCCGAGTTCCGGTCGCCGGTGTCGTCGACACTGCGCCCTGCTCCGATCAACCCAAGCCCCGCGACCACCGCCGTTGGATGCGCGAGGTCGACCGTAGCCGAACGAGCCTAGTCGCACCTCTCCCCGTGCCCCGTAGCACGATCCCCATCTGCGCCCGAACCCCACCGCTGCCTCCACTCGTCGTCGGTGCAGTTCCGGCCAGCCGCGAGCCCAACTGACCTCACCGCGCGACGCGGCGAGCTCTCCTCGTCCGAACGCGCCAAGTCCCGCGACTAATGACCCCCTGTGGCACGATTCCGGTGTAGTCCGGCGAGCCCCGCTGTTGTTTTGGTCGCCGGTGGCGAAACCCCGACGCCGCCGACATGGCGCACCTGGGCCCCGCCCCTGGGTCGCTGACTAGTGGGCCCTAGGGTCCCCGTTGACTGGGTTGACCCAGTCAACATGCTGACTGGGCAACCCCAGCCACTGACATGTGGGCCCCCCTCGGTTATATTAGTCTAATAACGTTTTATAAAAAATGATTAGTTAACCTAAAACACTCACTGACGCCCGGGGCCCACTCCCCTAATTGACCCTGTTAGTTTAGTTAATCCACTATTAAGCCAGCAGAGGCTGACATGTGGGTCCCAGTGGCCCCATTCGTCAGCTTTGACCAGTCAACCAGACTGTTGACTGCTGACGTCACACCTATGTCATACTGATGTCATATTTCCTTTTCTGTTAATTTGAATAATTCCAGAAAAGGCTTTAAACTTTAGAAATTCATAGTAATTAAACCGTAGCTCGGATGAAAATGTTTTCTATATGAAAGTTTCTCAGAAAAATCCAACGAATCCAAATGCGCGGTCCTTTCACCTGTCACATGCCCCTAGCATGCTTAACATGGAACCGTCCCCTCTCTTTCATCTGTCCGGAATCCGCCTAACGCCGGGAATTCATCCTCGGATGTTTATCCCCTCCGTCTGCTACGTGTAGTACTACGTTAGGGCAACCCTAGCTCTGCCTATCATCATGTTATGTCTTGTGATGCATTGTTTGCTTTGTATTTATTGTTTCTTCCCCCTCTTCTCTCCGGTAGACCCCGAGACTGATGTTGCCACTATGATCGACTATGTCGACGACGACCCCTCCTTGCCAGAGCAACCAGGCAAGCAAACCCTCCTTGAGCATTCTGATATCGCCCATTTCTTTCCCTCTCATCCTTGCATTAGGACTGCTACTGCTTTCTGTATGACCCTACTCTGATGCATAGCCTGTTGTTGTTACCTGCTTTCATACCTTACCTGCTTATCCTAAACTGCTTAGTATAGGTTGGTTAGAGATCCATCAGTGACCCCCACCTTGTCCCAGTTGCCCCGCTTTATGTTCGATGACGCGATCAATGTGATCGACGTCCAGGCCCCGACACCGCACATCACCCACCCCCCTTAGTTGTACGACTCTGTAGAGTTACCATCGAGTGTCGAGGGTGGAACCTCTTACATCACTCCTGATCAGACCTCTGTAGTGTAGCTATCTGGTCGTGGTCATCGAGGGTGATTTCCTCCTTAACCACTTCCAATACGGCTCTGTCGTGCAACCCCTCAAGCGTGAACCTCGAGGGTGGATCCTCTTACATTCACCTTGATGATAACATCGAGTGGAATTCACCGGGGGTGATTCCTCGGGTTTTCCCATTGGTGTTAGACACACAGTTACTATGGTTACTATGACTTTGCACTAAGCCATGTTACTAAAGATGGGTCGACCCTGAGGGGTACCCGCGCGAGCTTAATAGCGAGTGATGTGGAGTCGGGTTGACCTGGAAGGTGCCGCGAGATACTTACGAGGCGTGGCCGGGCATTCTTAGACCTTGCCGCAAGTACTCGAGACGGGGCGACGGGGTCACATCGATCGTGAGTCTCTGATCATTACCGCGTGCTCCTAATCCACTACGATTTGGATATTTGATCCGAGGGGCCTCTGGCCTGATAGCACTAACCATCACGTGGGCATTGTATGGGCGTTCTGCATCGTATACATCAGCCGAAGCTTAATAGACGTCAGCGACTGAACGGCGCGCGCTGGGTTGGAGTGCGTAAGCACCTGCCTTGTTGAAGGAGGTAGCTAGGTCTGCTCACCGGCCGCCCACACAACGTGCAAGAGTTCCCGGGGAGATGGCCCATGACCCCTGGGGGCATAGGTTTAGTCCAGCGTGCTGGCCTCTCTATTAAGCCTAGGTCAGGTTGCGGTGTATTGTTTGGCCGAGGCCGGGCATGACCCAGGAAAGTGTGTCCGGCCGGAGTTAATCGAGTGTGGTGGGTAAGTTGGTGCACCCCTACAGGGTAGAAAACATCTATCGATAGCCTGTCCTATGGTAACGGACACTTGGAGTTGTATCCCGATCGATACAACTAGAACTGGATACTTGAGATGAGACATGGAGATGAGACTTAGATATGAGATGATAACTGGATAGTATGGCTCTGGGATTGCTTTCTCGCAGGGAGTCGAGAAAGGATCTCTGGCCGAGGTTGATAACACTACTGTTACTTTACTTTATGCTACTCTACTCCCTCCTGTTGTTGCAAGATGGTGGTTTCCATAAGATGCTAGTTTTCGATAGGACTAAGCCTTCTCCCTATCCTGGCATTTCTGCAGCCCAGACCACATATACAACCCATTCCTTTGATATAGATGCATACTTAGTTTAGGTCTGATGTAAGTCTTGCGAGTACTTTGGATGAGTACTCACGGTTGCTTTGCTACTTCTTTTTCCCCCATACCCGTTTGTTGCGACCAGATGACGGATCCCAGGAGCCAGACGATGCCACTGATGACTACTGCTACCCCGAGGGTGCCTACTACTATGTGACGACCGCTGACGACTTGGAGTAGTTAGGAGGCTCCTAGGCAGGAGGCTTTGCCTTTTCGATCGATGTTGCTTTTACGCTAGCCTTCTTAAGGCAAACTTGTTTAACTCATGTCTGTACTCAGATATTGTTGCTTCCGCTGACTCTTGTGTATTCGAGCTTATGTATTCGAGCCCTCGAGGCCCCTGGCTTGTAATATAAAGCTTGTATTATTTTAAATTGTGTCTAGAGTTGTGTTGTGATATCTTCCTGTGAGTCCTTGACCTTGATCGTACACATTTGCGTGTATGATTAGTGTACGGTCAAATCAAGGGCGTCACAGGTACCTCCCTGCTAGACTAATAGCAAGGCACACATCTGGTCTGGTACATAGCATTGCATACATAATAGAACCTATGGCTGAAGCATAGCGAATGACTTAAATTTTCTCTATATCTTCTGAAGTGGTCGGGGATTGAGTCTGACTCAACTTCACACCTTGTAACATAGGCAAGAACCCTTTCTTTGCCTGATCCATTTTGAACTTCTTCAAAACTTTATTAAGGTATGTGCCTTGTGAAAGTCCAATTGAGCGTCTTGATCTATCTCTATAGATCTTGATGCCCAATATATAAGCAACTTCACCGAGGTATTTCATTGATAAATTCTTATTCAAGTATCCTTTTATGCTATTCATAAATTAAGTATCATTTCCGATTAACAATATGTCATCTACATATAATATCAGAAATGCTACAGAGCTCCCACTCACTTTCTTGTAAATACAGGCTTCTCCAAAAGTCTGTATAAAACCATATGCTTTGATCACACTATCAAAGCGTATATTCCAACTCCGAGAGGTTTGCACCAGTCCATAAATGGATCACTGGAGCTTGCACACTTTGTTAGCACCTTTTGGATCGACAAAACCTTCTGGTTGCATCATATACAACTCTTCTTTCAGATATCCATTAAGGAATGCAGTTTTGACATCCATTAGCTAAATTTCATAATCATAAAATGCGGCAATTGCTAACATGATTCGGACAGACTTAAGCATCGTTACGGGTGAGAAGGTCTCATCGCAATCAACCCCTAGAACTTGTCGAAAACATTTTGCAACAAGTCAAGCTTTGTAGATAGTAACATTACCATCAGCGTCAGTCTTCTTCTTGAAGATCCATTTATTCTCTATGGCCTGCGAATCATCGGGCAAGTCAACCAAAGTCCACACTTTGTTCTCATACATGGATCCCATCACAGGGTTCATGGCCTCAAGCCATTTTGCGGAATCTGGGCTCATCATCGCTTCCTCATAGCTCGTAGGTTCGTCATGGTCAAGTAACATGACCTCCAGAACAGGATTACCATACCACTCTGGTGCGGATCTCACTCTGGTTGACCTACGAGGTTCGGTAGTAACTTGATCAGAAGTTTCATGATCATCATCATTAGCTTCCTCACTTACTGGTGTACGAATCACTGGAACTGATTTCAGTGATGAACAACTTTCCAATAAGGGAGCAGGTACAGTTACCTCATCAAGTTCTACTTTCCTCCCACTCACTTCTTTCGAGAGAAACTCCTTCTATAGAAAGTATCCATTCTTAGCAACGAATATCTTGCCTTCGGATTTGTGATAGAAGGTGTACCCAACAGTCTCCTTTGGGTATCCTATGAAGACACATTTCTCCGATTTGGGTTCGAGCTTATCAGGTTGAAGCTTCTTCACATAAGCATCGCAGCCCCAAACTTTAAGAAATGACAACTTGGGTTTCTTGCCAAACCACAGTTCATAAGGTGTCGTCTCAACGGATTTAGATGGTGCCCTATTTAACGTGAATGTAGCCGTCTCTAAAGCATAACCCCAAAACGATAGCGGTAAATCAGTAAGAGACATCATAGATCGCACCATATCTAGTAAAGTACGATTACGACATTCGGACACACCATTACGCTGTGGTGTTCCGGGTGGCGTGAGCTGCGAAACTATTCCACATTGTTTCAAATGAAGACCAAACTCGTAACTCAAATATTCTCCTCCACGATTAGATTGTAGAAACTTTATTTTCTTGTTACGATGATTTTCCACTTCACTCTGAAATTCTTTGAACTTTTCAAATGTTTCAGACTTATGTTTCATTAAGTAGATATACCCATATCTACTCAAATCATCTGTGAATGTGAGAAAATAACGATATCCGCCACGAGCCTCAATGTTCATTGGACCACATACATCAGTATGTATGATTTCCAATAACTCTGTTGCTCGCTCCATTGTTTCTGAGAAGGGAGTTTTAGTCATCTTGCCCATGAGGCATGGTTCGCAAGTACCAAGTGATTCATAATCAAGTGATTCCAGAAGTCCATCAAAATGGAGTTTCTTCATGCGCTTTACACCAATATGACCCAAACGGCAGTGCCACAAATAAGTTGCACTATCATTATCAGCTCTGCATCTTTTGGCTTCAATACTATGAGCATGTGTATCACTACTATCAAGATTTAGTAAAAATAGACCACTCATCAAGGGTGCATGAGCATAAAAGATATTACTCATATAAATAGAACAACCATTATTCTCTGATTTAAATGAATAACCGTCTCGCATTAAGCAGGATCCAAATATAATGTTCATGCTCAATGCTGGCACCAAATAACAATAATTTAGGTCAAAAACTAATCCCGAAGGTAGATGTAGAGGTAGCGTGCCGACGGCGATCACATCAACCTTGGAACCATTTCCCACACGCATCGTCACCTCGTCCTTAACCAATCTTCGCTTTATCCGTAGCCCCTGTTTCGAGTTGCAAATGTTAGCAACTGACCAGTATCAAATGCACAGGCACTACTGCGAGCATTAGTAAGGTACACATCAATAACATGTATATGAAATATACCTTTCACTTTGCCATCCTTCTTATCCGCCAAATACTTGGAGCAGTTCCGCTTCCAGTGACCAGTCCCTTTGCAGTAGAAGCACTCAGTCTCAGGTTTAGGTCTAGACTTGGGTTTCTTCACTTGAGCAGCAACTGGCTTGCTGTTCTTCTTGAAGTTCCCCTTTTTTCCTTTACCTTTTTTCTTAAAACTGGTGGTCTTGTTGACCATCAACACTTGATGCTCCTTCTTGATTTCTACCTCCGCAGCCTTTAGCATTGCGAAGAGCTCAGGAATCGTCTTATCCATCCCTTGCATATTATAGTTCATCATGAAGCTCTTGTAGCTTGGTGGCAGTGATTGAAGAACTCTGGCAATGACACTATCATCAGGAAGATTAACTCCCAACCGAGTCAAGTGGTTGTGGTACCCAGACATTTTGCAACTGCAGAACTTATTGGAGACTTCATATCTCTCAACCCAGGCATTTGCTTGAAATATTAACTTCAACTCCTGGAACATCTCATATGCTCCATGACGTTCAAAACGTTGTTGAAGTCCCGGTTCTAAGCCGTAAAGCATGGCACACTGAACTATCGAGTAGTCATCAGCTTTGCTCTGCCAGGTGTTCACAACATCTGGCGTTGCTCCTCCAGCGGGTTTGTCACCTATCGGTGCTTCCAAGACGTAATTCTTATATGCAGCAATGAGGATAATCCTCAAGTTACGGACCCAGTCCGTGTAGTTGCTACCATCATCTTTCAACTTACCTTTCTCTAGGAACGCATTAAAATTCAATGGAACAACAGCACGGGCCATCTATCTACAAAAACATAGACATGCAAAATACTATCAGGTACTAAGTTCATGATAAATTAAAGTTCAATTAATCAAATTACTTAAGAACTCTCACTTAGATAGACATCTCTCTAATCATCTAAGTGATCACGTGATCCATATCAACTAAACCATGTCCGATCATCACGTGAGATGGAGTAGTTTTCAATGGTGAACATCACTATGTTGATCATATCTACTATATGATTCACGCTCGACCTTTCGGTCATAGTGTTCCGAGGCCATATCTGCATATGCTAGGCTCGTCAAGTTTAACCCGAGTATTCTGTGTGTGCAAAACTGACTTGCACCCGTTGTATGTGAACGTAGAGCTTATCACACCCGATCATCACGTGGTCTCTCGGCACGTCGAACTGTAGCAACGGTGCATACTCAGGGAGAAAACTTATACCTTGAAATTTAGTGAGAGATCATCTTATAATGCTACCGCCGAACTAAGCAAAATAAGATGCATAAAGGATAAACATCACATGCAATCAATATAAGTGATATGATATGGCCATCATCATCTTGTGCCTTTGATCTCCATCTCCAAAGCACCGTCATGATCACCATCATCATCGGGTTGGCACCTTGATCTCCATCGAAGCATCGTTGTCGTCCGCCAACTATTGCTTCTATGACTATCGCTACCGCTTAGTGATAAAGTAAAGCAATTACATGACGATTTCATTTCATACAATAAAGCGACAACCATATGGCTCCTACCAATTGCCGATAACTGTGTTATAAAACATGATCGTCTCATACAATAAAATTTAGCATCATTTCTTGACCATATCACATCACAACATGCCCTGCAAAAACAAGTTAGACGTCCTCTACTTTGTTGTTGCAAGTTTTGACGTGGCTGCTACGGGCTGAGCAAGAACCGTTCTTACCTACGCATCAAAAAACCACAACGTGGTATAGTGATTGCTTTTTGATTTTTAGAAAGAACCATGTTCATTGAATCCGATTCAACTAAAGTTGAAGAAACTAACACCCACCAGCCACCTGTGTGCGAAGCACATCGGTAGAACCAGTCTCGCGTAAGTGTACGCGTAATGTTGGTCTGGGCCGCAGATAATCCCCAAGGGCAGGGAATCATCGTAGCAATTCCCAAAGGTGGAAGTGATAAGTATGGAGTGTCGAACCCACAAGGAGCTAAAGGTAAGATCAATATTCTCTCAAGTCCTATCTTCCACTAATACGACTCTACGCACACCGAACGTTTGCTTCCAACTAGAAATGAGAAATAAAACTACGTTGTGGGTACGAAGGGGATAACTTTGCATGATATCGGAGAGCTAAAATATTAAAGTAGGTGATGTTATCATAAAGTTAGAATATATTACTAAATATTATAAATAGCGAGTGTGGAATAATGATGGGTCGGTGTGCGGAATTATCCTAGGCAATCGTTAACAAGACCGATGGTCGTCATTACAATTTCATATGAGGGAGAGGCATAAGCTAACATACTTTCTCTTCTTGGATCATATGCACTTATGATTGGAAATCTAGCAAGCATCCACAACTACTAAATATCATTAAGGTAGACCCCAACCATAGCATTAAAGTGTCAAGTCCCCTTTATCCCATGCGCAACAACCCCCTTACTCGGATTTATGCTTCTGTCACTCAAGCAACCCACTATAAGCGAATCATGAACGTATTGCAACACCCTACAGCGGGAAATCCCTCACGCTTGCGCGACACGGAGGGCACAATAGGACATCACCAAAATAAAACATACAACTCATACCAATCTAGATCATCAATCAACCCAAAGACAAAGGATATCTACTCAAAACATCATAGGATGGCAACACATCATTGGATCATAATATGTGGCATAAATCACCATGTTGAAGTAGGGATTACAATGGGGTGCGGGAGAGTGGACCGCGTAAAAGAGATGAGGATGGTGATGTTGATGAAGACGATCACCGCGACGATGATTCCCCTCCCAATGGCACTTCGGTGCCACCGAGAGAGAGGAGGAGAGGTTCTCCCCCCTTGTGCTTCCTTCTCCATGGCCTCCCCCCTGGATGGAGAGAGGTTCTCCCTCTGGTCCTTGGCCTTCATGGTGATGATGGCACCTTTGGGATCCTCCTCCATAGCTTTCGGTGATGATGGCCCCCACCTGCAAGGTGCCAGAGAGGACCTAGATTGATTTCTTGTGGCTACAGGGGCTTTCGGCGGCAGAACTTCCGATTTAGGTTATTTTCTATAGGTTTGGGAATTTATAAGAGAGGTTGGCGTTGAGAACAAGTCATGGGGGCCATGGGAAGTCCACGAGGCACAGGGGCGCGACCCCCACCCTCGTGGGGCCCACGGGACTCCCCTCTGGTAGATTTTTGTTCTAGGATTTTTATATTTACCAGAAAAATTTTCCGTTGATTTTCATCGCATTTCAAGAAATTTTATTTCTACACAAAAACAACACCATGGTAGTTCTACTGAAAACAACGTCAGTCCGGGTTAGTGCTAATCAAATCATACCAAAATCATATAAAACTATTGTAAACTTGGCATGAATACTTCATAAATTATAGATACGTTGGAGACATATCAGCCGCTTCATCCAACAATACCGCCGAATCAAGAAACAACTAGTGACGGCAAGCAATATGTATATACCCACGCCCACAACTCCTTTGTGTTCTACTCGTGCATATAACATCTACGCATAGACCTGGCTCGGATGCCACTATTGGGGAACGCACTAATTTCCAAAAAATTCCTACGCACACGTAAGATCTATCATGGGGATGCATAGCAAAGAGAGGGGAAGAGTGTTGTCCACGTACCCTTGAAGGAAATATGCCCTAGAGGCAATAATAAAGCTATTATTTATTTCCTTATATCATGATAAATGTTTATTATTCATGCTAGAATTCTATTAACCGGAAACATAATACATGTGTGAATACATAGACAAACAGAGTGTCACTAGTATGCCTCTACTTGACTAGCTCGTTGATCAAAGATGGTTATGTTTCCTAACGATAGACATGAGTTGTCATTTGATTAACGGGATCACATCATTAGGAGAATGATGTGATTGACTTGAACCATTCCGTTAGCATAGCACTTGATCGTTTAGTTTGTTGCTATTGCTTTCTTCATGACTTAAACATGTTCCTATGAGCATGAGATTATGCAACTCCCGTTTACCGGAGGAACACTTTGTGTGCCACCAAATGTCACAACGTAACTGGGTGATTATAAAGGTGCTCTACAGGTGTCTCCGAAGGTACTTGTTGGGTTGGCGTATTTCGAGATTAGGATTTGTCACTCCGATTGTCGGAGAGGTATCTCTGGGCCCTCTCGGTAATGCACATCACTTAAGCCTTGCAAGCATTGCAACTAATGAGTTAGTTGCAGGATGATGTATTACGGAACGAGTAAAGAGACTTGCTGGTAACGAGATTGAACTAGGTATTGAGATACCGACGATCGAATCTCAGGCAAGTAATATACCGATGACAAAGGGAACAACGTATGTTGTTATGCGGTCTGACCGATAAAGATCTTCGTAGAATATGTAGGAGCCAATATGAGCATCCAGGTTCCGCTATTGGTTATTGACCGGAGACGTGTCTCGGTCATGTCTACATAGTTCTCGAACCCGTAGGGTCCGCATGCTTAAAGTTCGGTGACGCTCGTAATTAGGGTTTTTGTGTTTTGATGTACCGAAGGTTGTTCGGAGTCCCGGATGTGATCACGGACATGACGAGGAGTCTTGAAATGGTCGAGACATAAAGATTGATATATTGGAAGCCTATATTTGGATATCAGAAACGTTCCGGGTGAAATCGGGATTTTATCGGAGTACCGGGGGGTTACCGGAACCCCCCCCCCAGGGGTTATTGGGCCTACATGGGCCATAAGGGAGAAGAGGAGGGCCGGCCAGGGCAGGACGCGCGCCCCTTCCCCCCTAGTCCGAATAGGACAAGGAAGGGGGGGGCAGCGCCCCCCTTTCCTCTTTCTCCCTTCCTCCTTCCTTTTCCAACAAGGCAAGAGAGGGGACTCCTTCTCCCGGTTGGAGTAGGACTCCTCCAGGCGCACCCATAGGGCCGGCCACACCTCCCTCTCTCCCTCCTTTATATACTGAGGCAAGGGGGCACCCCATGACACACACAAGTTGATCCTCGTGATCGTTCCTTAGCCGTGTGCGGTGCCCCCTTCCACCATATTCCACCTCGGTCATATCGTAGCGGTGCTTACGTGAAGCCCTACGTCGGTAGAACATCATCACCGTCATCACGGCGTCATGCTGACGAAACTCTCCCTCAATGTTTTGCTGGATCGAAACTCGAGGGACGTCACCTAGTTGAACGTGTGCAGAACTCGGAGGTGCCGTACGTTCGGTACTTGGATCGGTCGGATCGGGAAGACGTACGACTACTTCCTCTACGTTGTGTCAACACTTCCGTTGCTGGTCTACGAGGGTACGTAGACAACACTCTCCCCTCTCATTGCTATGCATCACCATGATCTTGCGTGTGCGTAGGATATTTTTGAAACTACTACGTTCCCCAACAGTGGCATCCGAGCCTAGGTTTTATGCGTTGATGTTATGCACGAGTAGAACACAAGTGAGTTGTGGGCGATATAAGTCATACTACTTACCAGCATGTCATACTTTGGTTCGGCGGTATTGTTGGATGAAGCAGCCCGGACCGACATTACGCGTACGCTTACGCGAGACTGGTTCTACCGACGTTCTTTGCACACAGGTGGGTGGCAGGTGTCAGTTTCTCCAACTTTAGTTGAACCAAGTGTGGCTACGCCCGGTCCTTGCGAAGGTTAAAACAGCACCAACTTGACAAACTATCATTGTGGTTTTGATGCGTAGGTAAGAACGGTTCTTGCTAAGCCCGTAGCAGCCACGTAAAACTTGCAACAACAAAGTAGAGGACGTCTAACTTGTTTTTGCAGGGCATGTTGTGATGTGATATGGTCAAGACATGATGCTAAATTTTATTGTATGAGATGATCATGTTTTGTAACCGAGTTATCGGCAACTGGCAGGAGCCATCTGGTTGTCGCTTTATTGTATGCAATGCAATTGCGCTGTAATGCTTTACTTTATCACTAAGCGGTAGCGATAGTCGTGGAAGCATAAGATTGGCGAGACGACAACGATGCTACGATGGTGATCAAGGTGTCGTGCCAGTGACGATGGTGATCATGACGGTGCTTAGAAGATGGAGATCACAAGCACAAGATGGTGATGGCCATATCATATCACTTATATTGATTGCATGTGATGTTTATCTTTTATGCATCTTATCTTGCTTTGATTGGCGGTAGCATTATAAGATGATCCCTCACTAAATTATCAAAGTATAAGTGTTCTCCCTGAGTATGCACCGTTGCAAAAGTTCTTCGTGCTGAGACACCACGTGATGATCGGGTGTGATAGGCTCTACGTTCAAATACAACAGGTGCAAAACAGTTGCACACGCGGAATACTCAGGTTTAACTTGACGAGCCTAGCATATAAGAGATATGGCCTCAGAACACGAAGACCGAAAGGTCGAGCGTGAATCATATAGTAGATATGATCAACATAGTGATGTTCACCATTGAAACTACTCCATCTCACGTGATGATCGGACATGGTTTAGTTGATTTGGATCACATGATCACTTAGAGGATTAGAGGGATGTCTATCTAAGTGGGATTTCTTAAGTAATATGATTAATTCAACTTTAATTTATCATGAACTTAGTCCTGGTAGTATTAGCATATCTATGTTGTAGATCAATAGCTTGCGTTTAGCTCCCCTGTTTTATTTTTAATATGTTCCTAGAGAAAACTAAGTTGAAAGATGTTAGTAGCAATGATGCGGATTGGATCCGTGATCTGAGGTTTATCCTCATTGCTGCACAGAAGAATTATGTCTTTGATGCACCGCTAGGTGACAAACCTATTGCAGGAGCAGATGCAGATGTTATGAACATTTGGCTAGCTCAATATGATGACTACTTGATAGTTTAGTGCACCATGCTTAAACGGCTTAGAATCGGGACTTCAAAGACGTTTTGAACGTCATGGACCATATGAGATGTTCCAGGAGTTGAAGTTAATATTTCAAGCAAATACCCGAGTTGAGAGATATGAAGTCTCCAACAAGTTCTATAGCTAAAAGATGGAGGAGAATAGCTCAAGCAGTGAGCATGTGCTCAGATTGTCTGGGTACTACAATCGCTTGAATCAAGTGGGAGTTAATCTTCCAGATAAAATAGTGATTGACAGAATTCTCTAGTCACCATCACCAAGTTAGTAGAACTTCGTGATGAGCTATAATATGCAAGGGATAACGGAAACGATTCCAAGCTCTTCGTGATGCTGAAATCAACGAAGGTAGAAATCAAGAAAAGCATCAAGTGTTGATGGTAAACAAAACCACTAGTTTCAAGTAAAGGGACAAAGGGAAGAAAGGGGAACTTCAAGAAGAACGGCAAGCAAGTTGCTGCTCAAGTGAAAAACCCAAGTATGGACCTAAGCCTGAAACTGAGTGCTTCTACTTCAAAGGGACTGGTCACTGGAAGCGGAACTACCCCAAGTAATTGGCGGATAAGAAGGATGGCAAAGTGAACATAGGTATATTTGATATACATGTTATTGATGTGTACTTTACTAGTGTTTATAGCAACCCCTCAGTATTTGATACTAGTTCAGTTGCTAAGAGTAGTAACTCGAAACGGAGTTGCAGAATGAACAGAGACTAGTTAAGGGTGAAGTGACGATGTGTGTTGGAAGTGGTTCCAAGATATATATGATCATCATCGCACACTCCCTACACTTTCGGGATTAGTGTTGAACCTAAATAAGTGTTATTTGGTGTTTGCGTTGAGCATAAATATGATTGGATCATGTTTATTGCAATACGGTTATTCATGTAAGTTAGAGAATAATTGTTGTTCTATTTACATGAATAAAACCTTCTATGGTCATACACCCAATGAAAATGGTTTGTTGGATCTCGATCGTGGTGATACACATATTCATAATATTGAAGCCAAAAGATGCAAAGTTAATAATGATAGTGCAACTTATTTGTGGCACTGCCGTTTAGGTCATATTGGTGTAAAGCACATGAAGAAAATCCATGCTGATGGGTTTTTGGAATCACTTGATTATGAATCAGTTGATGCTTGCGAACCATGCCTCATGGGCAAGATGACTAAGACTCTGTTCTCCGGAACAATGGAGCGAGCAACAGATTTGTTGGAAATCATACATACTAATGTATGTGGTCCGATGAATATTGAGGCTCATGGCAGGTATCATTATTTTCTGATCTTCACAGATGATTTGAGCAGATATGAGTATATCAACTTGATGAAACACAAGTCTGAAATATTTGAAGAGTTCAAAGAATTTCAGAGTGATGTGGAGAATCATCGTAACAAAAATAGAAGTTTCTACGATATGATCGCAGAAGTAAAATATTTGAGTTACGAGTTTGGCCTTCAGTTAAAACAATGTGAAATAGTTTCACTACTCACGCCACCTGGAACACCACAGTGTAATGGTGTGTCCGAACGTCATAACCGTACTTTATTAGATATAGTGCGATCTAAGATGTCTCTTACCGATCTACCACTGTCGTTTTGGGGTTATGCATTAGAGACAGCTACATTCACGTTAAAAAGGGCACCATCTAAATCCGTCGAGACGACACCGTATGAACTGTGGTTTGGCGAGAAACCTAAGCTGTCATTTCTTAAAGTTTGGGACTGCAATGCTTATGTGAAAAGGTTTCAACATGATAAGCTCGAACCCAAATCGGAGAAGTAAATCTTCATAGGATATCCAAAAGGAAATGTTGGGTACACCTTCTATCACAGATCCGAAGGCAAGTTATTCATTGCTGAGAATGGATCCTTTCTAGAGAAGGAGTTTCTCTCGAAAGAAGTGAGTGGGAGGAAAGTAGAACTTGATGAGGTAAATGTACATGCTCCCTTATTGGAAAGTAGTTCATCACAGAAATCTGTTCCTGTGACTACTACACCGATTAGTGAGGAAGCTAATGATGATGATCATGTAACTTCATATCAAGTTACTACCGAACCTCGTAGGTAAACCAGAGTGAGATCCGCACCAGAGTGGTACTGTAATCCTGTTCTGGAGGTCATGTTACTTGACCATGACGAGCCTACGAACTATGAGGAAGCGATGATGAGCCCAGATTCCGCGAAATGGCTTGAGGCTATGAAATCTGAGATGAGATCCATGTATGAGAACAAAGTATGGACTTTGATTGACTTGCCCAATGATCGGTGAGCCATTGAGATTAAATGGATCTTCAAGAGGAAGACGGACGCTGATAGTAGTGTTACTATCTACAAAGCTAGAATTGTCGCAAAAAGTTTTTCGACAAGTTCAAGGTGTTGACTACGATGAGAGTTTCTCACTCGTATTTATGCTTAAGTCTGTCCAAATCATGTTAGCAATTGCCGCATTTTATGAAATCTGGCAAATGGATAAACAAAACTACATTCCTTAATGGATTTATTAAAGAAGAGTTGTATATGATACAACTGGAAGGTTTTGTCAATCCTAAAGGTACTAACAAAATATGCAAGCTCCAGCGATCCATCTATGGACTGGTGCAAGCATCTCGGAGTTGGAATATACGCTTTGATAAGTTGATCAAAGCATATAGTTTATACAGACTTGCGGTGAAGCCTGTATTTACAGGAAAGTGAGTGGGAGCACTACAGCATTTCTGATAAGTATATGTGAAAGACATATTGTTGATCGGAGATAATGTAGAATTATTCTGCAAAGCATAAAGGAATATTTGAAAGGAGTTTTTCAAAGAAAGACCTCGGTGAAGCCGCTTACATATTGAGCATCAAGATCTATAGAGATAGATGAAGATGCTTGATAAGTTTTTCAATGAGTACATACCTTGACAAGATTTTGAAGTAGTTCAAAATGGAACAGTCAAAGAATAAGTTCTTGCCTGTGTTACAAGGTGTGAAGTTGAGTAAGACTCAAAACCCGACCACGACAGAAGATAGAGAGACAATGAAAGTCATTCCCTATGCCTTAGCCATAGGTTCTATAAAGTATGCCATGCTGTGTACCAGACCTATTGTATACCCTGCCCTGAGTTTGGCAAGGGAGTACAATAGTGATCTAGGAGTAGATCATTGGACATTGGTCAAAATTATCCTTAGTGGAATAAGGATACGTTTCTCGATTATGGAGGTGACAAAAGGTTCGTCGTAAAGGGTTACGTCGATGCGAGTTTTGACACTGATCCAGATGACTCTAAGTCTCAATCTGGATACATATTGAAAGTGGGAGCAATTAGCTAGAATAGCTCCATGCAGAGCATTGTTGACATAGAAATTTGCAAAATACTTATGAATCTGAATGTGGCAGACCCGTTGACTAAACTTCTCTCACAAGCAAAACATGATCACACCTCAGTACTCTTTGGGTGTTAATCACATAGCGATGTGAACTAGATTATTGACTCTAGTAAACCCTTTGGGTGTTGGTCACATGTCGATGTGAACTATGGGTGTTAATCACATGGTGATGTGGACTACTGATGTTAAATCACATGGCGATGTGAACTAGATTATTGACTCTAGTGCAAGTGGGAGACTGAAGGAAATATGCCCTAGAGGCAATAATAAAGCTATTATTTATTTCCTTATATCATGATAAATGTTTATTGTTCATGCTAGAATTGTATTAACCGGAAACATAATACATGTGTGAATACATAGACAAACAGAGTGTCACTAGTATGCCTCTACTTGACTAGCTCGTTGATCAAAGATGGTTATGTTTCCTAACCATAGACATGAGTTGTCATTTGATTAATGGGATCACATCATTAGGAGAATGATGTGATTGACTTGAACCATTCCGTTAGCATAGCACTTGATCGTTTAGTTTGTTGCTATTGCTTTCTTCATGACTTATACATGTTCCTATGACTATGAGATTATGCAACTCCCGTTTACCGGAGGAACACTTTGTGTGCCACCAAACGTCACAACATAACTGGGTGATTATAAAGGTGCTCTACAGGTGTCTCCGAAGGTACTTGTTGGGTTGGCGTATTTCGAGATTAGGATTTGTCACTCCGATTGTCGGAGAGGTATCTCTGGGCCCTCTCGGTAATGCACATCACTTAAGCCTTGCAAGCATTGCAACTAATGAGTTAGTTGCAGGATGATGTATTACGGAACGAGTAAAGAGACTTGCTGGTAACGAGATTGAACTAGGTATTGAGATACCGATGATCGAATCTCAGGCAAGTCACATACCGATGACAAAGGGAACAACGTATGTTGTTATGCGGTCTGACCGATAAAGATCTTCGTAGAATATGTAGGAGCCAATATGAGCATCCAGGTTCTGCTATTGGTTATTGACCGGAGACATGTCTCGGTCATGTCTACATAGTTCTCGAACCCGTAGGGTCCGCATGCTTAAAGTTCGGTGACGATCGTAATTAGGGTTTTTGTGTTTTGATGTACCGAAGGTTGTTCGGAGTCCCGGATGTGATCACAGACATGACGAGGAGTCTTGAAATGGTCGAGACATAAAGATTGATATATTGGAAGCCTATATTTGGATATCAGAAACGTTCCGGGTGAAATCGGGATTTTATCGGAGTACCGGGGGGTTACCGGAACCCCCCCGGGGTTATTGGGCCTACATGGGCCATAAGGGAGAAGAGGAGGGCCGGCCAGGGCAGGCCGCGTGCCCCCTCACCCCTAGTCCGAATAGGACAAGGAAGGGGGGGCGGCGCCCCCCTTTCCTCTTTCTCCCTTCCTCCTTCCTTTTCCAACAAGGCAAGAGAGGGGACTCCTACTCCCGGTTGGAGTAGGATCCCTCCAGGCGCACCCATAGGGCCGGCCGCACCTCCCCCTCTCCCTCCTTTATATACTGAGGCAAGGGGGCACCCCATGACACACAAGTTGATCCTCGTGATCGTTCCTTAGCCGTGTGCGGTGCCCCCTTCCACCATATTCCACCTCGGTCATATCGTAGCGGTGCTTAGGCGAAGCCCTGCGTCAGAAGAACATCATCATGCCGTCGTGCTGACGAAACTCTCCCTCAATGTTTTGCTGGATCGGAACTCGAGGGACCTCACCGAGTTGAACGTGTGCAGAACTCGAAGGTGTCGTACGTTCGGTACTTGGATCGGTCGGATCGGGAAGACGTACGACTACTTCCTCTACGTTGTGTCAACACTTCCGTTGCCGGTCTACAAGGGTACGTAGACAACACTCTCCCCTCTTGTTGCTATGCATCACCATGATCTTGCGTGTGCGTAGGAAATTTTTGAAATTACTACGTTCCCCAACAACCCTCGTAGACCGTAAGCGGAAGCATTATAACAACGCGGTTGATGTAGTCGTACGTCTTCACGATCTGACCGATCCTAGTACCGAAAGTACGACACCTCCGCGATCTGCACACATTCTGCTCGGTGACGTCCCACAAACTCTCGATCCAGCTGAGTGTCAAGGGAGAGCTTCGTCAGCACGACGACGTGATGACGATGATGATGAAGCTACCGGCGCAGGGCTTCGCCTAAGCACTACGACGATATGACCGAGGTGGATTATGGTGGAGGGGGTACCGCACATGGCTAAGGGATCAATGATCAACTTGTGTGTTCTAGGGTGCCCCCCTGTCGCCGTATATAAAGGAGCAAGGGGGGGCGGCCGGCCCTTGGGGTGCACCAGGAGAGGAGGAATCCTGCTCCAAGTATGAGTAGGACTCCCCTTTCCTACTCCTAGTAGGATGGGGAAAGGAAGGAGGAGAAGGGAGAAGGAAAGGGCCCCCCTAGTCCAATTCGTACAAGAGGGGGAGGGGGCACGTGGCCTACCCTAGCCGGCCCTCTCTCTCTCAACTATGGCCCATGTGGCCCAATAGTTCCCCCAGGGGGGTCCAGTAACCCTCTGGCACTCCGGTTTACTCCAAAATCACTCGGAACACTTCCGGTGTCCGAATATAGCCGTCCAATATATCAATCTTTATGTCTTGACCATTTCGAAACTCCTCGTCATGTCCGTGATCATATCCGGGACTCCGAACTACCTTTGGTACATCAAAACACATAAACTCATAATACCGATCGTCACCGAACATTAAGCGTGCGGACCCTACAGGTTCGAGAACTATGTAGACATGACCGAGACACGTCTCCGTTCAATAACCAATAGCGGAATCTGGATGCTCATATTGGTTCCTACATATTCTATAAAGATCTTTATCGGTCAAACCGCATAACGATATACGTCGTTCCCTTTGTCATCGGTATATTACTTGCCCGAGATTCGATCGCCGGTATCTCAATACCTAGTTCAATCTCGTTACCGGCAAGTCTCTTTACTCGTTCCGTAATACATCATCCCGCAACTAACTCATTAGTCACATTGCTTGCAAGGCTTATAGTGATGTGTATTACCGAGAGGGCCCAGAGATACCTCTCCGATACTTGGAGTGACAAATCCTAATCTCGATCTATGCCAACTCAACAAACACCATCGGAGACACCTGTAGAGCATCTTTATAGTCACCCAGTTACGTTGTGACGTTTGATAGCACACTAAGTGTTCCTCCGGTATTCGGGAGTTGCATGATCTCATAGTCATAGGAACATGTATAAGTTATGGAGAAAGCAATAGCAACAAACTAAACGATCATCGTGCTAAGCTAACGGATGGGTCAAGTCAATCACATCATTATCTAATGATGTGATCCCGTTAATCAAATGACAACTCATGTCTATGGTTAGAAAACATAACCATCATTGATTCAACGAGCTAGTCAAGTAGAGGCATACTAGTGACATTCTATTTGTCTATGTATTCACACATGTACTAAGTTTCCGGTTAATACAATTCTAACATGAATAATAAACATTTATCATGATATAAGGAAATATAAATAACAACTTTATTAATGCCTCTAGGGCATATTTCCTTCAGTCCATGCCCCTATATCCCGACCAAGCTGCACGGAGGAGCTCTCCCTTGCGCGGTGCGTGTTGTCCAAATTGAATCTTGGTTTACTTGTCTATCCGTATATGAGAAGGCTGGCATAATTTTTTTTTCTTTATAGCTTTTGAGTTTTTTTTCTTGTAGACATTTTGGACAATTTTTCTAATATAATGTTGCAATGTAGAAAATCCTACTGTTTTTGGTAAAAACGTTGCTCTAATAATAAAGTAATTAGAACATGAAGACGCGCGTTGCCGCGCCCGCCAGTGTTGATGCAGTAAAGTGATGAAACGAACTACGATGATTATGCTTTTGCTTTTCAATATAAAGAATTAAAAGATGTTCTATAAACAAATATAACATTCAGACACATGCATAACTGGATAAAAAGGATGAGCAGATAAACATTGATTCATTTAATTTCTTTAGCATATCGCACTTTTCTTTTCTTTTGAAAAAAAGGCATCTACCTTATTATATATTCAAAAGCGACCTATGGTCAGGAACACGAACCACTGAAGTTTTTTTCCTCACTAACATAAAAGAACAAATCAAAGGCCTAATGTGGTTGGAACAATCAAGCATGTAAGAGATAACTGAGCGGTAAAAAGGTTCAATTTCTCTATTATAGACATTAACGTTACATAGATGGTAACTTCGTAAAAGAAGCTAGAACTATATAAATATCACCTAAATAGTGAAGTGCATTATAGCTCCCGTAATCTCTCTTTTTCATTGATAGGTCACAAATTGTTGAGGAGTAGCAAGTGAGAAAATACCGAGCAAACAGAAGTTACACAAAGCTGGACTGTATTTAAAACACCACTTCTTTCCTGGACACAAACATCGCATATATGAAATCCGCCATAATTAGCTACAATTCTTCAGAGTGATCGAACAAACATGCTAACTGGAGCAAATTGCCACCTGCGATTATAGTAATATGATCAAACCTATTGGAAGGCCTGATGGACTGTAGCATGTATTGAGCTCTTCTTTCTACCACAAGAAGATTAGCCAATACAGAACCATTGGGCCAAGTTACTTACCATGATAAATTGTCCACAAGATGTCCATAAAAAAATGTTAAGTTGTACACTCTCGACCATCAATGTGTGATTTGCAAGCATAGAGGAATAAAAGAAGAGGGTTGATATACAACGAACCTGTTTCTTCGCTCAAAAAGTAGTAGCTTCTTATTTTAGCTAGTAATTGATTCTCAGTTTGGTATTGTATTAACTTGTTGTGTGCAAGTTCATTTTGTGAACTCTCCTTTAATGATTGGCGGAGCTCATGCCCATGATTAAAACAAATTCATTATATATTTTGAAAATAACATGCAAATGAATAGTATCCTTCGAGTATAGTGTAGAAATTTTGAATCCCTTGATGTTTACACTTCTACATCAAAGGGGGGGAGATATCTGGATTTCAGTTTTAGTGAGGAAGTGCAAAAACATAGAAAACGATCATCTCAATAGTGCTTATGATGCTGTTTAGACAATGAATCATGTTCATGGCTGTAGCATTTAGCTATTTGCAAATGCCCACCCATAAAACACAAGAAAAGATGGACATATCTTCACGCCTAAGAAAATAAACAGTAACTACAATTTCATTAACAAACTGCAGTTATATATCAATGTCCTGGCTTGCCAATATAATCAAATGCAAATACTAAGCAGTCTAGATTCTGCAACCTTATACTGTGTTGTAGTACCATCAGATAAGGGAGCATTTGGTTCTAGTCTATCCATCAAGAATTTTATTTCTTTTAACTGCAGATATCCAACAATAAAAAAATAGGGTTGGTGGAATTTGAAAACATAAAACAATGAAGAATCAGGATGAAGAATGGTTATTAATTCATCTAGCCCTAATTAAAATTTTCATCTAGTCAACCATATCTCTAACAGCCACATCAGACTAAAATGTTCACCAATTTGAGACTACCCTGGAAGACAAACCCATGATAAAATTATCTCAAGAGATCAAGCAAATTTTGGTTATCCGAGCAGGGATTTTTTTTTTGAAACAGAGTAGCAGCTTACAATCCATGGAAGGTTGACACACTTCAAATCATCAAAGGATCATGGAATTGGATCCACATCCAGTAAAGTGCTCCAAATTGGGAGTTGTTAGGTTTTGGAGATCAACTCCTTGCCTGAGTACCAGGAGAGGCAGATAATGGAAGGGCCAGAGTCTGCTACCAGCCTGAACGTGGGGGCCCATCTACTCCCTCAATCTTCATTCTTACCTCCTCTCCTCTGGTTCATCCATCCTGCCAACAAGGGGATCTGACCTGCCCGGCTGTGATGGGGTATGGCGATGTAGAACCTGAAGGTTAGGTCGCACGCACCCGTCGCTGTCGTATCGGTGAAGTCCCGTCTTTGTTGTGGCCGTCTCTTCCGTACGCCCGTGGCCATTGCCGTCGCCTGCAGAGAGAGAGAGAGAGAGAGAGAGAGAGAGAGAGAGAGAGAAAGGGACGGCAGCCACCATGGACAAACACTCCAAGAGACAGAAACCGTAGTGTGTGGCCATGTACCTGGGCATGGGCCTTTCAAGGCCCGAACACTGACAGGAGCTGGAGCTCGTTTCGCGGAGTAGCGGCCCACGAGACGGTAAATGGAATGTCTGAACGACCTGGTAATGATCTACATCGCACGTTAGAGTGATCCGACGGTTTACAGCTCCAAATCGTCGTGGAAGCTCATGGCTGGCTCAGTTTTACTGTTTCTCAATAGGAGACGAGTATTACTCAAAAAAATAGGAGACGAGTATAGATGATGCAGAGCTGTGTCAGGTCATGTGAGGAAAAATGAATTAGAAATTTGTATTTGAATATACAGGCGTCCAATATATATTATTCAAATACATATATAGGTAAATGCATCCTTCTACGGGACGATGCATGCATGCGTTCAATGTTAATTTTGTATTCAAAATCTATCTATATATTCGAGTCCGTCTAGGACGCATCTATATGTAACATAACTATGTCACATCTAAGTTCAAATCATCATATGTTTATAACCTTTTGTTTGTTTGTTTGTTGTTTTTCCTTTTTGTTATTGGATCTCTAGGGCCTTGTCTTTTTTTGTGTGTGACCAGCGTGACCATAGCACGCTCGCATGGGCAAGGCCCAGCGTGCCTCACACGCTTGCTCACTTGTGTAGCTGTAGCCGATCGTACGTAGTAACGATTTATGCTTTCTATTCCTTCTGTTTCTTTTATTTTCAATTTTTTTCTTTTTTTCTTTCAGGTGTAGTTTTCTTTCAGTTCTAATATATGTAAAAAAATCAAAATACACAACCCCTAGTTGCGAGTCCATGTTTGTCATGCAACTGGGGTCCCTCGACAAACACACACCCCTTTGTTGCGAGTTTGATGGTTGGCTTACAACTGGGGACCCTCGACAAACATACACACTTCTAGTTGTGAGTCGATGGTTGACGGTGTCCTGGACTAGGGGGTACTCAACACGTCATCTCCCGATCTGATAGATTGGGACGAGGACCCCCGTGGCCGTATACTCATGGACCAGTTCGGACAGCTGCCGCATACAAAGAATATTCCACAAGATTTGGCGATCAAGACAAGGACTTCTCCCCACCGGCGTATTCGGCTAGGACTCTTGTTAACCTAGGCCTCTGGTGCATTATATAAACCAGGGCCAGGCTAGTCGATAGACAACATACAATCAACTCCATATACAACAATCATACCATAGGCTAGCTTTTAGGATTTAGCCTTCTTGATCTCGTGGTAGATCTACTCTTGTACTACCCATGTCATCAATATTAATTAATCAGGACATAGGGTTTTACCTCCATCAAGAGGGCCCAAACCTGGGTAAACATCGTGTCCCATGCCTCCTGTTACCATCGATCCTAGACACACAGTTCGGGACCCCCTACCCGGGATCCGTCGGTTTTGACACCAACATTGGTGCTTTCATTGAGAGTTCCGCTGTGTGATCGACAAAAGGATCGATGGCTCGCCTGCAGATCAACTGCGACTTCGGCATCTTCGTCACCAGCTCGACTGGTCACCTTGGTTCGACCAAGAACTGCGCCCCATGTCCGGATCACCATGTTCGGACGAGGGCCTTCATCAACACCAACTCCGATCTCTATCAAGATCATGGAGGAATCGTCCATGGAGCTCGGGGGCTCAACGTCAACATTGCCCTCGGGCGACCGTGCTGTTTTTCCGGACAGCGAACGCATATCCGCCGCCACCGCCTCCTCGAGCTTCGCTTTAACGATCGCTTCGGTGGAATTGTGCGTAATCGAGTCTACAACAACCCTGGAAAATTTCATCGAGTTCCGATGGAGGAATCTCCGGCAATCTATGATATACCGGAGCCCTGTCAAATCTGGATGGGAATCTGGACGATTTTAGGGCGTGGTGTCCAGCTTCTAGCTTGGACGTCCTTTGAAAGATCCAACCGTTGATCGGCTGCGGAATTCCTATATCTACCACCTCTCAAAATTTCAGCTCGATCCGACCGTCCAAACTCCGGAAACCTTCCGATTAGTGCATCACTTTTTGGATCTGTTTTCTGCGCGAAAACGAATCCGACCTGAGTTCGTCTTTTTTATGAACAGGATTTCGGATATCCCTTTTGAAGGAAGTTTTGTATGGGGTATTGTGTTTTGCTTCCGAACACATCCCACTAACTTTAAGATCTTTTGAACATGATCTTTAACATCATGCTGGTGTCAAACCAGTCCGGCAATATTGCTCCACGGCCGCCGACCTGCGCTAGACACGTCGTCACATTGTTGAGCCGAGCTCAACTTCTTCGGATCATCATCTCAGCAAGCCGAATAAGTGTCCGGCATCGCGAAGGATAAATCATCACCAACATCGCCGCCCCACGGATTACACGGAGCGGGCATACCGGCATCACCGCACGGTCGCTTCATCAAGCCGGCATCGACCACGTCATGACCTGCATCGGCAGGGCCGCACTATTGCTTCTTCAAGTTGGTGTCCATCATGCCGACCTACTTTGACTCATCGGCTGACATCGAGGCTTCGACATCGAGGCTGGACCGGGGGCTTCGCCATCTCTTCATCAACCTACTCCGGACACTACGGCGTCACTAGCCGACCAGCTCCGTCACGTTAGCTGGGCCGAGGGTTTTGCCCCGGTGATCCAACCTTTGCCAGCATTGCCATGCCGTCGTTTTATCGCCCATCAGGCAATGGGTGTACGGATCGAGTCCCAATTTTGGGAATCACCTTCCTTCAGATTGCTACAACAAATAAACCAGGTGCTATTAATCCCAGTATTTTTTGCTTGTTTGGGTTCATTTTTCCCAATGAATTATTACTCTGGTTTGTCCATCATATGTACACAGGTCTATCAAATGGTGGCCGCATTGACGACAGTCGCATGGTGGTTCGGTCAGTTTCCGTACATAGTCCGGCGAACGCCGCATCCGGAGCTCGGACCGACCTGCGAATTTAGGCTTTGCCACGCCTTTACCGCATCACACCAATGCCCTGCATCGACATTGACTTCGGCGCCAGGCCATATTTCTTTTATTACTCACTTTGCATAAATTATTTATTATGAAACGATTTTTTTAATTATCATTATTACTATTATCTCCGGTTTGCACTATTTTTTGTGCACAGGAAAATGATCCGGGGACTTCGACGTCACTCTGCCGGTCTGCACTGACCGTGCTATGTCACCACTTCGTCGTGTCGAGCTCTCCGCTCCGCCACCTCGGGACCGGCTTGGGGGAAGGAACCTTGCCCCGCATCAAGCTCGGACCGCGTCATCAATACCGAACACATTAGCCAGCTAAGTCGCTTTCATGCTCAAAGCTTTAATTTCTAACTTGTGTTCGGTTCGACCAAGCATTATACTTTTTTGGAAAAAAGTTGCTTGCAAAAAATTTTCCTTGTCCAAACTTTGTTTGTGACACACAAATTCAAGGACCCAATTCACTTGGGGGCTTCCTTTATGAAGCCTTTTCCTCTTGCATATGATTATACTTGTACGGCTTCGTTCCTTGTTCGTGTATTATGCCACAATATGCACCATATTGACTTAAGCGATTTGCAAGCTGGGTTGCCTCGCTCCTGTGTTTACCCCTACGTTCCCGATTGTTCGGCTAGGGAGTAAAGGGAGCACCTCTGCGATTGTCATGATCGGGTCACCCGAGTCGGACCTCAGACTGGGTGAAGCCGAAAGCTAGCGCTCTTATAGTTTTCAATGATGGTCGGCACACAACGGAACTCATGAGTACAAAAAATCTATTGCACAAGTCTCATAATAACAATGAGCACCGAACAAAGGTATCGGTGGGGGTACTATTTTCTTCGAAGATGCTTCTTACACTTCACGGTAATATAGCATAAGTTCCCTGAGCGCGCTTTGTCTGTTACAGCCTTATGGCCTGATTGCCTGGTTATTGGAAACACCGTCGATATTCTCGACCGATGGAGTACATAACACTTTTTGGTCCTTGACCGAAGAGGGAGAAGCTGACGGTCGGTTAAGACGCGTTTAAAGTTCGGTTGAACATAGATATGATATAAGTACTTCGGTACATGCAATCATTCTTCTACCCAAGTCACTTGGGGGCTCTTAAAATTTATATGAGCCGTTTCATAATAAGTGTTCTTCTTCTTAGTCATTGCAAAGTTTTATTATTATTATTATTATTTATCACTCCTTTTTTCGACACGAGTGTGCGGTCACTAGCCTGGGAGCCTAATTTCTCTCTCAAAGCCGCTAGAGTTTAGTTTGCTAAACTGGCCTGATGAGAAGTACTCCGCCCTTGGGATAGGAGGTTGAAGCCGTAGGCTGACCCGCTCGAAGTCTTGAGATAGGATGTATCATGTTAAAACACGACAGAAGCACTTCTTTTTTCTAAGACCAACTTTCGGATTGGCACCGAACACTTGATATTGTTCGGATGTCATGTTTTTACTGACGTTTCTTGGTTTTCCAAGCTTTTTGGCACTTTTAAACTATTTGTGCTTTTCCAGCATTAGTCTCGCAGTGCAACGCCGGACACCTTTAGGGATTCGGCAAAAACATTCTCAGATATTGCTATATATGCATCGGTTTCGAATTGTGTCTTCGGTCAATAGTTGGGTTGCCCGACTCCTGCACTTCCTTCCTACGTTCTGTTTTGTTCGGCTAGGCGCAAAGGGAGAACCACTGCGGTTGTGCTTCCAGCTCACATGGTTAAGCACCTCAGTGGAGAAAGCCGAAAACTGACTTTCACAATAAACGTAAACTGGTCAGCGATCCGATGACTATGTTAAATGATGGGCCATTCATAACATTGGCCGAAGCGTTTACGGCTTGACCCCGACTGTCGCCGAACACTACCGGGGGTATTAACTGGCCTCCCAAACTAAATTCTCAATATTTTGCTCTTACATTAGAGCTGAGGTTTAATGATCATGCTTAGCATGACAACCCAAAGAAGGGAACCGATAGCGGGACTATTTTCTTTGGAAGACATTTCTTCTGTTAAACAGTAATATAACTCTCTGCGTACCTTTGTTTATAAAACCGTATGGCCAGATTGCCTTGTTTGTTGTAAATCTTTGCCCTCATAAAGGCTTTATAAAGTAGGACAAACACTCCTCGGCTACTAGCCGAGGAGGTGGAAGCCGATGGTCGGTCTACAAAGTTTTGTACAATGCGGATCCAAGCATTAATGACGTAAAGTACTTGGATACATAGAGTCATTACACATAATTTGTGATTTTACTATGGATATTGATCCATAATTCGGCCACCCGTGCCCGCATTAAGACTCGGGGGCTACTGGGCTTCGGGCTTATTATTTACAAATATTAAAGGGGCACATTGATCCCCTGATCCGGTGTTACCACCCGACCAGTGTCTCGGCGGCTACTGGGATCAGCGGTCTTACGTCATCCTTCAGGTGCATCTCGGGTTTTAGACCGATACACACCTTGAGGGCTACTGGCTATATATCTCGGCAGAGAATAAATTGCACCAATAAAAAATATTCACAAAAATTGGCCCACATTCGGGGTGGTGCACCACCTCGGAAGCAGCCCGGCATAAAGCTCGGGCGCTAGTGGCTGGCTCCATAGAGGGCATTTCCGGCATTAAGCTCGGCTAAAACTCCTTCAAACTACTTTGAACCAAGGTGATTTACGACACCTCGGATATATAGTCCGGCGTTGGAGCTCGGATACAGTCCGGCGTTGGAGCTCGGATATATAGTCCGGCGTTGGAGCTCGGATACATAGTCCGGCGTTGGAGCTCGGATACATTCCGGCGTTAGAGCTGGGAAGCGGTCCAGCATTGGTGCTCGGTTGCAAAAGATATCTCGAATACAGTCCGGCGTTGGAGTTCGGACGCAAGAGGACACTGCTGTCGTGGTTCTAACTCTGACAGTGATGTAGGGGGGTATGTATGGAGAGGCTAGATCTCAGCTATTGGGAAGTTGTAAACACACCAAGATGTATGAGTTCAGGCCCTTCGCGGAGGAAGTAACAGCCCTACGTCTCGGTGCCCGGAGGCGGTCGACTGGATTACTGGCGTGTGAATAACAGGGGTGCGAACCCTTCATACTGAGGAGGGGGGTGGCTTATATAGAGTTCGCCGGTCCTCTCCTGCCCTTAGTAATGCAGGGTTTAAGGTACATTTAAGGTTGGGCGTTACTGGTAACGCCCCTAATAGAGTGCTACAATGACCATAAAGACTACTTAATAGCCGACCGTTTGCCGGCGGAGTGACTTCAGATCTCCTGGCGGTCGAGTGGCTAGCTTCATGGTCGAGTGGTAGCTTCTTGGTCGAGTGTCTTGAACCCGTCGAGTGAGAAACCTTCAAGTCGATTGAAAGGTGACTTCTTCTAGGGATGTCCTTGGGTAGGGCTCTTTGGACGGGTCCGTGCCCCTACCCTATGTACATAGTTTCATCATTAGCCCCCGAATGGATCGAGGCTAGAGTGGGGAAAGAGTTGGGGATCTTCCCGACTAGTTCTTTGGGCTACACGAGTGCCTCGTATTGGGCCAATCGTCACGGATGACGTTATCAACCTCTTTCAGTCGCCTTGATCCATTCCAGGCCTATCGTCGAGTGAATTTTTTTACTTGTGACATACTGAGCGCCGGCGCGATCAGGGTCTCCTGTTTTGACAAGTTGTTCTGTGGCCCGCGGATGTCGCAGGATTCGGATTTTGGGAAGCGCGCGGGACGGGAGCGGCCGTAGTAATCGGAAGCGATAAAGCGGAAGCTCCTTGATCCCCGCGTCGCCTTTTTCGCCACGTACTGCGCGCATGTCTGCTGCGGGATTTGACTGGATAGCCTGGGCCTACCAATCAGCCACTCGGAAGCGGCCCCTTATAAGTTGCCGGCTCGGGGTTTCCAAACAGTGCGCTCCCTTCTGCTTTCTTCTTCCTCTCTCCCTTCGCAAGTCCTTCCGCCACCTCCGTTCTCACCCTAGCGCCGCAAGCCCGTTCGAGATTTCGCCGGCGATGATGGTGAAGGGCAAGACGACTGCTCTGGAGCGCATGAAGAAGGCGGCGGCGGCGGGGAAAGGGAAGAGGTCTGCCCGGGGCGGATCTTCCTCTAGGACCGCTCTGCCCAAAGGTTGGATCCAGGGTGACTGGATGCCGTCGGTGCTCCGGCAAGAGGATCTCGACGACATGGTCGAGGGGGGAGTCATTCCCCACGAAGCCGCGCGTCTTCCGGGGGGAGAGATCGAACCTCAACCCCGCGACGGTGAGTGCGTGCTCCTAGCCACCCACATCGACCGAGGGTTTTCTCTGCCGCCCCATCCTTTTTCCGGAGCTTCTTGAACTTCTTCGGAGCGCAGCTCCACCACTTTACTCCCAACTCCATTGTAGACCTTGTTGCTTTCATCTCCATGTGTGAGGCTTTCTTGGGTTGCCGCCCCCATTGGGGACTTTTCAAGCACATCTTTACCTGCCGTTCTCAATCGGTCAAGAAGGCCAAGTCGAGTGACGAGAGGACGCAGGTGATCCAGTTGTGCAGGGGCTTGGCGATCCAGACGAGGCGGAAGAGCTGTTTTCCATCCATTACTTTCCCGGAGTCGGTCCGTGGTTGGCAGGCGACCTGGTTCTACTGTCAGGACCAGGCGACCCCACGACAGTCGACTGGTCTTCCTCCTTTCTCCCTCGACCGAGCTGAAAAACCCGCTTCTCTGAAAGTGACGCCGGAGGAAAGGGCCCAAGTCAAAGTGTTGGCCGGTCGAGTGGTCGAGCTTGTCCGTGAGGGTGTGACTGGGATGGACCTGCTGGAGGTCTTCCTCCAGAGGCGCATCCAACCGCTCCAGGCCCGTGACCACCCGATGTGGTTGTACTCGGGTCTCGATGACACCACTCGGATCCACCCGGAGGAGGTCACCGACGAGATGCTGGAGGGGTGGCTGTCGAGCATTACGGGGAACAAAGACAACCCCCGAGGAGCCAGGAGGGTAACTCCACTCGACAACTCGTATGAAGTGGACCAGGTATGTCTTTATGCTCCCGACTGAAATCTTGTTTTCTGCATTGGTCTTCTTTGAGTTGGTCGATTGACTTTCGTCTTGTCTATTGCTTTCCAGGCGACCACCGAGATGTACTCGACGCCCAACGGGGCTCAGGAGCCAACTGAGGAAGGGGAGGCGAGCGGAGGTGAGAGCGGGGACGACCAAGGCGAGTGGGAGTCCGACGGTGAAGGAGAGGGAGACGACAATGTTGACTCCAACGAAGAGGAGGAGGAGGAGGTCGAACTCCCTCGCCCAGAGGGTCGGTCCAAGCACACACACGACCCGGCGCGGGAACGTGGCAAGGCGACTGCTTCTGTTGGGCAGTCGTCGAAACGCCCTCGGACCTCTTCTCCTACGCCGACTGGGAAGGTTCCCAAGCACCCACGCACGACGCTGTCCAAGCCGCCCAAGGCTCTGCCCAAGATGAAGATAGCTGTCCCTACCATTTCCGGGCTCGTCGACCATGGACAGATCCTTGGTCGATTCATTGAGCCAACTGACTGACTTTCGAGATTTGCAGCGCTGCTACTTCTGAGGTCTCCGCCAAGGACGACGACCAAGAGATGGAGGATGCTGTTACCTCCAACCCTGGTACAATTACTGACGTTTTGCTTTGAGTCGACTAATCTTTTATTGCAACTCCGGTCGATTGAATGTTTCTCTTGCAGCCCCTCCTCATGTTATCGACCTTCCGGATGACGACGACAACGAACCGCTGAGAATGAGGAGGAACAAGAGGTCGTCGGCTGACAAGACCCCCCAACCTGCTCCGGCGTCTGAGGCCATGGCTCGGGATGGTGGTGACACCACTCGGGCTTCTGTGACTTTCGCCATTCTTCTGACGAGCGTGCGGCCTTCGGCGTCGACTGCGGATCCCCCTTCGCTTTTTGCTGCGTACCCCGTCCCTGAGGACCAAGCGGCTGCTGCAAAGGAGGCTATACGCTAGGCGGGGATCATGATGGAGCAAGTGAAGATGGCTCGGGAGGCCAGCCAAGCAGCCTATGACGCGAGTTCGGCTCTTCAGAGCAACGTCCAGGTCAGTCGACTCAACACTTGGTCTGTTTATGATATGCTGTTTGAAGAGTCTCTTTTCCGAAGATCTTTTGTATCTGTATCTGTACACCCACTGGGTGTGTCTGCCAATCCTTGGACGAGTGGGGGCACGCTAAGTGCACCCACTGGGTGTAGTCCCCGAGACTACGGTGGACTGCTGGCAGTGGACTGTAGTCTTTACATTGTGTTGCTGTAGCTGTATTTCTTCACTCGGTTTGGTCGGGCCAGGTCGAGTCGACTATAGACTTTTTCTCTTTGTTTTTTTTGGTCGAACCAGTGGGGGCACGCTGAGTGCACCCACTGGGTGTAGTCCCCGACACTACTATCGAATGTTTTTGATTCGGCTGTGGTCTTAGAAACGTCATCATTGTCTCTTAGTTACTCGGAAGCAACTTATCTTGGACGTCTGTTGACTGATTTTTTCTTTTACAGAAATCCTGCGAACTTGTAGCTCGCTATACTGAGTTGGAGAAGCAGAAGATTCAACTGAACCTTGATCTGGAGCTGGCCAGAACAGAGCTACAGAAGGTCAGAGACGGCGCCGCAGGTAAGATGACTTTGTCGACTGGCTAGCTTTTAGGCTTGAGTATCCTTCTGCTATTTCCGATTCAATCATTATTTCTTCGCAGAAAAACTGAACGAAGCTCTGGCGAAGAAGGATCAGGACTTGGCTGCTGCCCGTAAGGAGGCTGATGACAAGACCGCTCTGGCCGTACAGAAGCTGGCTTCGGTCGACCACTTAGAAGAAGAGAATACCAAGCTGAAGACCGCTCTGAATGAAGCCAACAGGGAGTTTTCACGTTGGAAGAAGGAAAACCTCACCCTGAACGAGAAGATGGAAGGCATCGCTCGCAGGAGGGACGACCTGGAGAGCTACTTGAGGAGCCTCGCCAAGAAGTTGTACATCAAGCTTGAAGGTGCACATTCAGTTCCGACTGGGTTTTTTTTTGCGTCGACTCAGTCTATGAAAATTGACTTATCCTTGGATCGTGTATGCAGAGCTTTGCCAGAACTTTGAAGAGGAGACTGGGCGGATCGAAACAGGTTTGGATCCAATCAAATCTCCCGTGAAAGATGAAGCTGCCATGAATCTGCTCCGACTGGAATCTCGCATTGACGGCGTCGTGGACTACTTGGCTCGACTGAAGGTTCCCATGTCATGGATCGACCCGGCACTTTGGCCAGAGGCTACGCTCCAAAACGATCTCGAGTCTCTGATGACTCGACTTAACGGAATCCCTGACCGAGTGCAGGAGTGGAAGAAGTCTTCTGCTCGGTGTGGCACTGATGTGGCTCTGTCTCTGGTCCGTGTCCATTGCAAGGAGGCGCGAGAAGAGAAGCTGGCCGCCATCCAAGTTGCCAATACCAGGAAGCACAACTTTCAAGATTTCATGGAGACTTTCATCGCTGCTGCCACCCGTATTGCAGACGGGATCAACTTGGACGAGTTCGTCGCCCCTTCCAGTCCTCCACCTGAGGAGTGAAAAACTTTTAAGCTCCACTTTAAATTTGCCTCGGAATGCCGAGTGGATTTTGTAACCGTTAAACTCCGTCGAGCTGAGGGCTCGATTATTTTGGCCTGAGGTCTGGGACCTTTTAGGCTTTATCTGATCTTGATTTCTCGTTGAATATCTTCATGGTTTGATTCGTCGAGTGCATCTTGATCTTCACTCGGAATAACCTTGTATTTGTGGCGCAGCTCCGAAGGGGAAGGTAGCAGTCGACTCGCGGATTAGGTTGTGTCTTGTACTTAGGCGAGCACTGGGCTGCAGCTAAGCCTCCGAGTGAGAGGTTTGCTCTCCACTCGGTAGGATTTTTAAACACTTAGGCGAGCGTTGGGCTGCATCTAAGCCCTCGAGTGGGAGGTTTGCTCTCCACTCGGTAGGATTTTTAAACACTTAGGCGAGCACTGGGCTGCAGCTAAGCCCCCGAGTGGGAGGTTTGCTCTCCACTCAGTAGGATTTTTAAACACTTAGGCGAGCGCTGGGCTGCAGCTAAGCCCCCGAGTGGGAGGTTTGCTCTCCACTCGGTAGGATTTTTAAACACTTAGGCGAGCGCTGGGCTGCAGCTAAGCCCCCGAGTGGGAGGTTTGCTCTCCACTCGGTAGGATTTTTAAACACTTAGGCGAGCACTGGGCTGCAGCTAAGCCCCCGAGTGGGAGGTTTGCTCTCCACTCAGTAGGATTTTTTCAAACTTAGGCGAGTGCCTGACTGCAGCTAAGTCTCTAAGTGGGAGAACTTAGGCGAGTACTGGACTGCAGCTAAGCCCCCGAGTGGGAGGTTTGCTCTCCACTCGGTAGGATTTTTTCAAACTTAGGCGAGTGCCTGACTGCAGCTAAGTCTCTAAGTGGGAGAACTTAGGCGAGTGCTGGACTGCAGCTAAGCCCCCGAGTGGGAGGTTTGCTCTCCACTCAGTAGGATTTTTTCAAACTTAGGCGAGTGCCTGACTGCAGCTAAGTCTCTAAGTGGGAGAACTTAGGCGAGTACTGGACTGCAGCTAAGCCCCCGAGTGGGAGGTTTGCTCTCCACTCGGTAGGATTTTTTTAACTTGGGCGAAATGGATTCGCGGCTAAGTCACCCACTGGGGGATTTCGTATGCAAACAAGAGTGACAGCAATTATTGGGACGCTCTTGTCTTTGGTAAAAATGAACTGCAGAAATTTTTTCTTATTACATCTCGTCCAAGGGAGAACTCAAGTGTAAAAGGGGCGGAGTAGTTCCGCATTCCAAGCTCGTGGCTCGTCGATCTGGTGATCAACATTGTATAGGTGATATGCTCCATTGTGGAGGACTCTGGTGATGATGAAGGGGCCTTCCCAAGTAGGAGCAAGTTTGTGTGGTTTCTGCTGATCCACTCGGAGGACCAAATCCCCTTCTTGGAAGGCTCGACTCTTGACATTCCTGGTGTGGAATCGACGCAAGTCTTGTTGATAAATGGTCGATCTGATCATGGCCATATCTCTTTCTTCTTCTAGGAGGTCGACTACGTCTTGCCGAGCTTGTTCTGCTTCATCTTCGGTATAAAGTTCGACTCGGGGTGCGTTGTGAAGAAGATCACTTGGCAAAACTGCTTCGGCTCCATAAACCAGAAAGAATGGAGTTCTTCCAGTCGACCGGTTCGGGGTGGTCCTCAATCCCCACAGAACTGACGGAAGCTCGTCGACCCAAGCACCTGCCGCGTGCTTGAGATCACGCATCAGTCGAGGCTTTAGTCCTTTGAGAATCAGACCATTTGCTCTTTCAGCTTGTCCATTCGACTGGGGATGGGCGACCGATGCGTAGTCGACTCGAGTGCCTTGAGAGGCGCAAAAAGCTCTGAACTTGTCCGAATCGAAGTTTGACCCATTGTCAGTGATGATGCTATGCGGGACTCCATATCTGAATGTTAGCCCTCTGACAAAACTGATAGCAGTGCAAGCATCAAGATTCTTGATAGGCTTAGCTTCAATCCATTTGGTAAACTTGTCGACTGCCACAAGCACATGCGTGAATCCGCTCTTGCCTGTTCTCAGTGGACCGACCATGTCCAGTCCCCAGACAGCAAAGGGCCAGACGAGTGGAATGGTCTTCAGGGCTGATGCAGGCTTGTGTGACATGTTGGAGTAGAACTGGCAACCTCCACACTTGTCGACTATCTCTTTTGCCATCTCATTTGCTCTTGGCCAGTAAAATCCTACTCGGTATGCTTTAGCCACAATGGTCCGAGAGGACGCATGGTGACCACAGGTCCCCGAGTGGATATCATTAAGGATCATCTGACCCTCTTCTGGTGTTATGCACTTCTGACCAATTCCAGTCGCGCTTTCTCTATACAACTGCCCCTTTATGACTGTGAAGGCCTTGGATCAGCGGACGATCTGTCGAGCCTCTTCCTCGTCCTCTGGGAGTTCTTTCCTTAGGATATACGCGATGTACGGTATCGTCCAATCGGGAGTGATTGCCAAGACTTCCATGATTAGGTCGACCACAGCAGGAACTTCGACTTCGGTTGGATCTGTGGCACTTTTCGGCTGCGGGGCTTCTTCTGTAAAAGGATCTTCTTGGACCGACGGCGAGTGAATGTGCTCCAGGAACACGTTGCTGGGAATGGCTTCTCTCTTGGAGCCTATCTTTGCCAAATCGTCAGCTGCCTGATTTTTTAGTCGGGGGATGTGATGAAGCTCCAACCCCTCGAATTTCTTTTCTAGCTTTCTCACTGCATTGCAATAACCAGTCATAGCCGGACTTCTGACGTCCCACTCCTTCATCACCTGATTAACCACCAAATCTGAGTCGCCATAGACCATGAGGCGACGGACGCCGAGTGAAATGGCCATGCGCAACCCGTACAAAAGTGCTTCATATTCTGCTTCATTATTAGAGGAATCGAAGTGAATCTGGAGAACATATCTGAGCTTATCTCCTCGGGGGGAGACTAGAACTACCCCAGCACCGGAACCATTCAGCATCTTAGATCCATCGAAGAACATGGTCCAGTGCTCCGAGTGAACTTGAGTCGGAAGTTGCTGTTCAATCCACTCGGCGATGAAATCTGCGATTGCTTGGGACTTGATAGCCTTCTTTGCTTCAAACTTGATATCTAAGGGAAGGAGTTCAATCGCCCACTTGGCCACTCAACCAGTTGCATCTCTGTTATGCAGAATCTCTGACAGTGGGGCGTCGCTGACGACTATAATGGAGTGGTCAGAGAAGTAATGTGCAACCTTCTTCGTGGTCATGTAAATCCCATATACAAGCTTCTGATAGTGAGGGTATCTTTGTTTTGAAGGGGTCAAAACTTCAGACAGATAATAGACTGGGCGCTGAACTCTGAAGGCCTTTCCTTCTTCTTCCCGCTCGACCGTAAGTACTGTACTAACAACTTGTCCTGTGGCTGCAATGTAAAGCAGCAGAGGCTCTTTGCTGATTGGGGCAGCAAGCACCGGCTGGGTGGAGAGCAGAGCTTTGAGCTCTGCAAATGCTGCGTCAGCTTCTGGAGTCCACTCGAACTTGTCAGACTTCTTCATCAGTCGGTAAAGAGGCAACGCCTTTTCACCGAGACGAGAAATGAATCGACTTAGAGCGGCCAAGCAGCCTGTAAGCTTTTGGACATCGTGCACGCGTACAGGACGCTTCATCCGGAGTATGGTGCCAACTTTTTCAGGATTGGCATCGATCCCCCGTTCGGAAACGAGAAAACCGAGTAACTTTCCACCTGGAACTCCGAACGTGCACTTTGATGGATTGAGCTTGATATCATACTTCATGAGGTTGGCAAAGGTTTCAGCAAGGTCAGCCCGCAGGTCGGAACCTTTCCATGACTTGACCACAATATCATCCATGTATGCCTCCACATTCCGACTGATTTGAGTGAGTAGACACTTCTGAATCATTCTCATGAATGTGGCTCTGCCGTTCTTGAGGCCGAACGGCATGGTGACGTAACAGAAGCATCCGAATGGAGTGATGAAAGCTGTTTTGATCTCGTCGGGTCCATACAGACGGATCTGATGGTACCCGGAATAGGCATCTAGAAAAGACAATCTCTCGCACCCCGCAGTCGAGTCGACTATTTGGTCGATGCGAGGGAGAGGAAAATGATCTTTCGGGCAGGCCCGATTGATATGTTTGGAATCAATGCACATGCGAAGTGACTTGTCCTTCTTGGGGACCATGACGACATTGGCGAGCCACTCGGAGTGGTAAATCTCTCGGATGAACTCCGCTGCTAAGAGCCGAGCTACCTCCTCGCCAATGGCTTGCTTCTTCTGGACGGCGGACCGTCAAAGATGTTCCTTCACAGGCTTGAATTTTGGGTCGACTCGTAGACGGTGCTCAGCCAGCCCTCTGGGAACTCCAGGCATGTCAGAGGGCTTCCATGCGAAGATGTCCCAGTTCTCACGGAGGAGTTGGACGAGCGGTTCTTCCTATTTGGAGTCGAGCGTCGTTGAGATGTGAGTCAGGGCAGCATCGGGGTCGGTCGGGTGAATGTGGACTGGCTTTGTTTCACTGGACGACTGAAAAGCTGATTCTGAAGCAGGCTTCTTGGCTCGTAGCAATTCACTCGGATCGGTAGTCTTTTGGTACTCTTGTAGCTCGACCACTGCCATCTGAGCATCAGCGATCTTTGAGCCTTTCTGAAAACACTCTTCTGCTTTCTTTCGGTTGCCTGTAACAGTGATTACACCTTTAGGGCCAGGCATCTTCAGTTTGAGGTACACGTAACATGGTCGAGCCATGAAGCATGCGTAAGCTGGCCTGCCCAAAATGGCATGATAAGCACTTTGGAAGTCCACAACCTCGAATGTCAACTTTTCCTTGCGGTAATTCTTTGAATCGCCGAAAACCACATCAAGGGCAATCTGGCCGAGTGATTCGGCTTTCTTTCCAGGAATGACTCCGTGGAAGCTCATGTTGCTGGTACTGAGCCTGGACATCGGAATGCCCATTCCTTTCAATGCTTCAGCATACAATATGTTCAGGCCACTTCCCATCAGGACTTTGGTCAGTCGAGTGCCTTCGACAACTGGGTCGACCACCAAAGCTTGCCTCCCAGGGGTGGCAATGTGCGTAGGGTGATCAGACTGGTCGAATGTGATGGTAGTCTGAGACCACTTCAGATAACTGGGTGTTGCCGGAGCAACCATATTCACCTCACGGTTAATGACTTTCAGTCGACTTTTGCTTTCGACATCAGCAAAAATCATCAGGGTGGAATTGATTTGGGGGTATCCATCATCACTATCTTCCTTGTCCTCAACTCTGTCCGACTCTTTTTCCTTATCTTTGGACTGTTTGCCCTGAAACTGCTGGATCAGGAGCCGGCACTGTCGAGTGGTATGCTTTGGGTAAATGAAATTACCCTCTTCATCTTTCTTGGTGTGGATGTGACATGGCAGATCCAAAACATCATTTCCATCTTGATCCTTGACTTTCTTGGGCTTCCAGGGGCCCTTGGGTTTTCCCTTGAAATTTCCCTGGGTTGCGGCCAGGGCCTCCCCAGGGGCGGCTGGCTCGGCCTTCCGCTTCTGCTTCCGACTGGAATTGCCTCCGGTTTCCTGGGCGACTGCTTTCTGCTTGCCACTCCGGAGTCGATCTTCATCTTCTCCGTTAGCGTATTTGGTGGCAATTTCCATCATCCGATTCAGGGACATTTCTCCAGTCCGACCGAACTTCAGGTTCAACTCTCTGTTCTTGACGCCTTCTTTAAAGGCACAAACTGCTTGGTGATCCGGTACATTCTCAACTGTGTGATGCAAAGTGATCCACCTCTGGATGTAATCCCTCAGGGTTTCACTCGGCTTCTGCACGCAAGACCGCAATTCTGTAAGGCCTGCGGGTCGCTTGCATGTTCCCTCAAAGGTTGTGACAAACACTCGAGAGAGATCCTCCCAAGTGTAGATGCTGCTGGGTGCTAACTGATTCAGCCACGCTCTGGCCGAGCCCTCTAACAGGAGAGGCAGATGCTTCATAGCCACCTCATCATTGCCACCGCCAATCTGTACAGCCACTCGGTAATCTTCGAGCCAAGTGTCAGGCTTAGACTCACCGGTGAACTTGCTGACTCCAGTCGCCAACCGAAAGTTGGGAGGAATCACCGCGGCCCTGATGGCTCGACTGAAACACTCTGGCCCTGAAACACGTATTCTGCTGCTGGCGTGCGCATCTCTGTTCTGGCCTTCCCGATGAGCCCTGTTCCTGTCCACCAAGCCTTGAACGAGGACAGATCTCGCGTCAAAGCCTGGGTCCCTGGGGTCGACGGGAATCCTCTGCCCAACGCTATGAGGGCGCCTGTCATCTCGATGTCGAGGCGCATATGACCCACTCCTCGAGGGAGGGGTTGGCACTTGACGTCGATCATCACGATCGGATCGGTGATCATACTGCTCATTCCTTCTGTACTGATCATGCCGGTCGCCATGTCCCTCATGCCTCGGGGGCGACCGCGGGCTGTGAGCCGACTGGACTGTATCTGTTGCAACGGATCGACTGTGGATTCTATTCCGCGACTGAGAAACAGCGGAATTCTGGTTTCCCGCCGCCCGGAGCAACGCTCTTCTGCAACAAGCCCCTGCCAGCCTCCGACTGGGAGGGTTGAATCGACTTTGCTATACGGGCCGCGGCGGCCAAATTCTGAACTGGGGTTCGGTATACCTGCGTCGGCGGGAAGAGCTGACGTCGACTAAACTCGGGAGCCCGCTGACGCGCTTGCTCGTCGAGTGCTCGCTGGAGATTCTCCAGTCGAGTGCGCTCGGCCAAATTAGCCAAGCGTGCGTCCTCCAAGGCCCGGGCCTCGGGGGACTCTCCGACGATAGGAGTGGGAGTGCGTCCGTGTTCCGGCGGCGAAGCTCCTCTCGCTGTAATGACGTGAGAGGTTCAGGGAGATACTCATTGTGGGGACGCGACGGGTCGCCCCCACCCGCGCCTCCATCAGCGCGAGGGAAACTGGGAGGACTGTGCGTTCCATCGACCGCCAGGATCTCAGCCGCTGGGTCGCTGCTGTCGCACTCGGATGCGGTCTCCGCGGAGCCAGTCGATAGGTCGAACAGGCCGCAGAGGGATTCGTCGGGCTCGATTGCCGCGACTTGCGGGGCGGCCGACTGGCGAGCCACGGCATGCCTCACCCACCTCTGAAGTCTCGACCGACCAGAGCGCTTGCGCCGGTGGGAGACAGAGTGGGGAGACGATACGGGGGCCGACCGATACTGAGTCGACGGCTGCCGCAGGAGGACGCCACGAACGCATGCGCGGAAATGCGTCGCACCGCGGACGGGGAGCGCGTCGATGTCGAGTGGCGCCTCCTGAAGCCAGGCGGAGTCGTCGGCGATGAACGTGAGCGCGCCGAGGCGGATCTCGCGGCCCTCCACCAAAACTCCACACGAAACCATGATCAAAGGAATCGGAAAAATCGCAACTTCTCCAATCAGGCGCTAAGATTCCTGCCCCACAGTGGGCGCCAACTGTCGTGGTTCTAACTCTGACAGTGATGTAGGGGGGTATGTATGGAGAGGCTAGATCTCAGCTATTGGGAAGTTGTAAACACACCAAGATGTACGAGTTCAGGCCCTTCGCGGAGGAAGTAACAGCCCTACGTCTCGGTGCCCGGAGGCGGTCGACTGGATTACTAGCGTGTGAATAACAGGGGTGCGAACCCTTCATACTAAGGAGGGGGGTGGCTTATATAGAGTTCGCCGGCCCTCTCCTGCCCTCAGTAATGCAGGGTTTAAGGTACATTTAAGGTTGGGCGTTACTGGTAACGCCCCTAATAGAGTGCTACAATGACCATAAAGACTACTTAATAGCCGACCGTTTGCCTGCGGAGTGACTTCAGATATCCTGGCGGTCGAGTGGCTAGCTTCATGGTCGAGTGGTAGCTTCTTGGTCGGGTGTCTTGAACCCGTCGAGTGAGATACCTTCAACTCGATTGAAAGGTGACTTCTTCTAGGGATGTCCTTGGGTAGGGCTCTTTGGACGGGTCCGTGCCCCTACCCTAGGTACATAGTTTCACCAACTGCCTCCCGGGAACAACTTCAAACCCAAGGTGTGGCATAAAAATAACAAGGCATTGATAAAGGCCGGAAACTTAAAGGAGCTCCTCGGATACCCGACGTGTAAACTCGTCGAATGCATTTCGGCGATCCTCAAGATCGAAGATGGGAAGATTTATTGAACCAGTTTTCAAGACCGACGACCGAAGATGAAGAACAGTTCGGAAGAATCGAGGAGCGTCCCTAACTTGAAGACCGGTTCAGGGGGCTACTGACGGTGTCCTGGACTAGGGGGTACTCAACACGTCATCTCCCGATCTGATAGATTGGGCCGAGGACCCCCGTGGCCGTATACTCATGGGCTAGTTCGGACAGCTGCCGCATACAAGGAATATTCCACAAGACTTGGCGATCAAGACAAGGACTTCTCCCCACCGGCGTATTCGGCTAGGACTCTTGTTAACCTAGGCCTCTGGTGCATTATATAAACTAGGGCCAGGCTAGTCGATAGACAACATACAATCAACTCCATATACAACAATCATACCATAGGCTAGCTTTTAGGGTTTAGCCTCCTTGATCTCATGGTAGATCTACTCTTGTACTACCCATGTCATCAATATTAATCAAGCAGGACGTAGGGTTTTACCTCCATCAAGAGGGCCCGAACCTGGGTAAACATCGTGTCCCATGCCTCCTGTTACCATCGATCCTAGACACACAGTTCGGGACCCCCTACCCGAGATCTGCCGGTTTTGACACCGACAATGGTCGACATGCGACCGGGGACCCTCGACAAAGACACATCCCTGTAGTTGCGAGTCGATAATTTACATGCAACTGGGGACCCTCGATAAGCACACACACCCTTAGTTCTGAGTTGATGGTAGACATGCAATTGGAGACCCTCTACACACACATACACCCTTAGTTGCGAGTCGATGGTCGGCATGAAACTGGGAAGCCTCGAAAAAACACTGACTCACCTAGTTGCGAGTCCATGGTGTGCTTGCAACTGGGGAGCCTCGACAAACACACATCCACACACACACACACACAAACACACACACACACACACACTTAGTTACCAGTCGATGGTCGACATGCAAATGGGGATTCATGACAAAACACACACCCCCTAGTTGCGAGTCGATGGTCGGCATATAGCTGGGGACTCTCGACAAAACACACATCCCTAGTTGTGAGTCCATGGTCGTCATGCAACTGGGGACCCTCGACAAACACACACACCCTCTAGTTGCGAGTCGATGGTCAGCTTGCAACTGTGGACCCTCGACAAACACACACACACACACACACCCTTAGTTGTGAGTCGATGGTGGACATGCAACTGGGGACCCACGACAAAACACACACACACACCCCTAGTTGCAAGTCGATGGTCGTCATGCAACTGTGGACCACGACAAACAAACAAAAAGCGCCCTTAGTTGTGAGTCGATGGTCGACATGAAACTAGGGAGCCTCGACAAAACACAGACTCGCCTAGTTGCGAGTCGACGGTCTGCTTGCAACCAGGGACCCTCGACAAACACACACACGCCCCTAGTTGCGAGTCGATGGTCTGCTTGCAACTGGGGACCCTCGACAAACACACAAATCCTTAGTTGCGAGTCAATGGTCCACATGCAATTGGGGACCAACGACAAAACACACACCCCCTAGCTGTGACTGGATGTCAGCATACAGATGGGGACCGTCGACAAACACACACACACACACACACCTAGTTATGAGTCCATGGGCGTCATGCAACTGGGGACCCTCGACAAACACACACACCCTCTAGTTGCGAGTCGATGGTCGGCTTGCAACTGGGGACCCTCGACAAACACACACACACACACACACTTAGTTGCGAGCCGATGGCCAACATGCAACTGGGGACTTGCGACAAAACAAACACACACCCTTAGTGCAAGTCGATGGTCGTCATTCAACTGGGGACCATGACAAACACACAAAAAGCACCCATAGTTGTGAGTCGATGGTCGACATGAAACTGGGGAGCCTCGTCAAAACACAGACTCGCCTAGTTGCGAGTCGATGGTCTGCTTGCAACTGGGGACCCTCGACAAACACTCACACCCCTAGTTATGAGTCGATGGTCATCATGCAACTGGGGACCCTCGACAAACACACACACCCTCTAGTTGTGAGTCGATGGTCGGCTTGCAACTGAGGACCCTCGACAAACACACACACACACACCCTTAGTTGCGAGTCGATGGTCGACATGCAACTGGGGACCCACAACAAAACACACACACACACACCCCCTAGTTGCAAGTCGATGGTCATCATGCAACTGGGGACCATGACAAACACACAAAAAGCACCCTTAGTTGTGAGTCGATGGTCGACATGAAACTGGGGAGCCTCGACAAAACACAGACTCACCTAGTTGTGAGTCGATGGTCTGCTTGCAAACGGGGGCCCCCAACAAACACACACACCCTTAGTTGTGAGTCGATGGTTGACATGCAACTGGACCCATAGAAACATAGTCCCCTTCCCCTTCCCGAGTAGTGAGTCAATGGTTGGCTTGCAACTGGGAGCCCTCGACAAACACACATTGACAACGCCCCCCCCCCCCCCGTTGCGAGTCGATGGTTGACTTGCAACTGGGGGCCCTCGACAAGCACACACATCCTTAGTCACGAGTCGATGGGTGACATGCAATTGGGGACCGCGACAAACACACACAAACACCACCCCCCAGTTGTGGGTTGATGGTACAACTTCAGTCGCAAGTCGATTATGGAGTTGTAACTAGGGCCATCGATAAACACACATACACCACCCCCCTCCTTCTATAGTTGCGAGTCGATGTTCTTCTTCAGATTTTGAAACAAAAACAAATGAAAAAAAAATGGAAGAACAAGGGAGGGGAACGGGACAACAGCGTGAGGGGAACAGGCGAAAGGAGAGTGAAAAACTCGGTGGAGGCTGCCGTATCGATTTAATGTACTCTGGGGCTAGACTCTTCGTATTCTAAAACAGCCCATATCAAACCAAGGTGATGGCGGCCCAACAAAAAAATAGTCGCACTCCGTTGCAGGCCTCCCAGTCCGACAAGACAATACGACGAGACACAGATCTATCGCGACGCGTGCGATCACTCGAGCGTGAAAAAAAGCACAAACAGATTAGACTAGCATGTAACTAGGGGTCGTCAACAAACACACACACACATCCTAGTTGCGAGTCGATGCTTGACATGCAACTGGAGACCCCTTGACAAAATGACAAACACGCACACACTCTAGTTGCAAGTCGGTTATCGACATGCAATTGGAGACCCTCGACACACACACACACATCCCCTAGTTGCGAGTTGATGGTCAACTTGCAACTAGGGGCCACAAATAAAACACACATGTAGACACACAATCCCTAGTTGCGAGTTGATGGTCAACTTGCAACTGGGGGCCACGAATAAAGACACACACGCACACATACACACACACACCCTAGTTGCGAGTCGATGGTCAACTTGCAACTAGGGGTCATCAACAAACACACATATCCTCCTAGTTGCGAGTCGATGCTTGGCATGCAACTGGGGACCCCTTGATAAAATGATAAACACACACACACACACTCTCTAGTTGCAAGTCGGTTATCGACATGCAATTGGGGACCCTCGACACACACACACACATCCCCTAGTTGCGAGTTGATGGTCAACTTGCAACTGGGGGCCACAAATAAAACACACATACATACACACAACCCCTAGTTGCGAGTTGATGGGCAACTTGCAACTGGGGGTCCTCAACAAACACACACACCCTAGTTGCAAGTCGATGCTTGACATGCAACTGGGGACCCCTTGAAAAAATGACAAACACGCACACACTCTAGTTGCAAGTTGGTTTTCGACATGCAATTGGGGATCTCTCGACACACACACACACATCCCCTAGTTGCGAGTTGATGGTCAACTTCCAACTGGGGGGCCACGAATAAAACACACATACATACACACAACCCCTAGTTGCGAGTTGATGGGCAACTTGCAACTGGGGGTCCTCAACAAACACGCACACCCTAGTTGCGAGTCGATGCTTGACATGCAACTGGGGACCCCTTGACAAAATGACAAACACGCACACACTCTAGTTGCAAGTCGGTTATCGACATGCAATTGGGGACTCTCGACACACACACACATCCCCTAGTTGCGAGTTGATGGTCAACTTGCAACTGGGGGCCACAAATAAAACACACATACAGACACACACACCCCCTACTTGCAGTCAGTGGTTCGACATGCAACTGGGGAGCCACGACAAAACACATACACACACACATCCCTAGTTGCGAGTCGATGGTTAGCTTGTAACTAGGGGTCATCAACAAACACACACATCCCCCTAGTTGCGAGTCGATGCTTGACATGCAACTGGGACCCCTTGACAAAATGACAAACACGCACACACTCTAGTTGCAAGTCGATTATCGACATGCAACTGGGGACCCTCGACACACACACGTCCCCTATTTGCGAGTTGATGGTCAACTTGCAACTGGGGGGCCACAAACAAAACACACATATAGACACACAACCCCTAGTTGCGAGTTGATGGTCAAGTTGCAGCTGGGGGCCACGAATAAAGACACACACACACATACACACACACACACACCCCTAGTTGCGAGTCGATGGTCAACTTGCAACTAGGGGTCGTCAACAAACACACACATCCCCCTAGTTGCGAGTCGATGCTTGACATGCAACTGGGGACCCCTTGACAAAATGACAAACACGCACACACTCTAGTTGCAAGTCGGTTATCAACATGCAATTGGGGACCCTCGACACACACACACACATCCCCTAGTTGTGAGTTGATGGTCAACTTGCAACTTGGGGGCCACAAAAAAAAACACAGATACAAACACACACACCCTAGACATCCCTTTTTTTGACGATGTTCAAGCTTGTAGCAACCCTATCTGGCATTTTATGTATCCACGAAAAAAATAGAAAAACAAAAAATGAGTAAAAAAGGTATCTATTTTTAAAAAATGTCTCATGTGTTGTATGCAAAAAAGAATATCCAAAAATAAAAAAAATGGCCCCAAAATGAAAACTAACGACCAGCAAAAGACGCGGCCAAAAAAAAGACAGCCCGCAACAAGCGCGACCCAGAAAGAAAGAAAGCCCGCAAAACAGGCGCGGCCCAAAAACAAAAAATGTAAAGCCAGCAACAGACTCGGCCCAAAACAATAAAAAAAAGAAAGCCCACCCCGCAACAGGGCAGCGCTGCGAGCGAGCGATGCCGGATGCGATCGCTGTGCTGCGAGCTAGCGATGCCGGATGGGATCGCTGTACCTGCGTTGAAGAAAAAAAACAGTTAGATGTGACATCCTTAGAAAACATCTAGATGTTAATTAGTCATTCTGTAGGCTATATATCATCGTTAGCTAGCTCATAAACCATGCTCGATGTTGCATGCACTGATCACTGCTGTAGTACTAGTAGTGTTTGTTTTCATATACAAGTTTATATATATATATATTACATAGGCAAATGGATCGTTTCTAGACGATGCATGCTTTATTCAAAAAAAATCCATATATACGGTATTGTACGTAGCTTAGCATGGAACGACTACTGATGTAGTGGTACCGGTGTTTAAGAGCTGTCCATGGTGGGGTAGTAGGCGTAGGTGGCCATGCCGCAGTTGCCGCCGTAGGTGGCCTCGCCCCACCCCGTCCCCCACTGGTTCTTCACCAACCAGTACTCCTGCCCGCCGCCGTCCGTCCCGTAGCCGACCACCGTCACGGCGTGGTTCAGGTTCTGCCCGCACGACGAGCTGCCGGTGTACACACCGCTCGTGTAGTGGTGGAAGTCAAGGTCGGCCTCCACGCCCACGGCCACCGGCTGGCTGGCGACGAGCTCCTGCAACGCGCCCTCGTCGCCGTTCAGGTTCACCCACCGGGGTGCGCCGACGGCGGCGGCCGAATTTGGGCTGACGTCGCCGCCGCGGCACGCGCCCTGCTGGCCGATATACGGGTAGGCTGCCTCCTGCTGCAAGCCGCCGCTCTTGGCGATGTAGCTTAAGGCGTCGTTGACGTAGCCACCATCGCAGTTGCTGGGGTCGCCGGTGCAGTCGAGCACCTGCTGCTCTGACATGGAGATGAGGTTGCCGGTGGCGATCTGTACGAGCCCTTCCGTCGCCGCCACCGCCGCGAATGCTCAGCAACAACCTGTACGTGTGTAAACATTTACATTCATTAGCAAACTTTGGCCCTTGTTAAATTAAATAAGCATGCATTGCAGGAGCTGCAGATTCTTACTGCAGGCAGCCTGGTCCTTGATTTGGGTGACGGCGCCCTGGGCCCTCCAGTCCACGCTGTCCGGCGTGGACTCGAACTGAGCCATGGACATGTTCACCGCGGCCATCGGCGTGCTTTCCTCGCCGCGCTGGTGACGGTACCCGAGGTGCTTCTCCACGAACTCTTCGTTGGTGAGGTCGGAGAACTGGTTGAGCCCGAGAGTGTACGTCCGGTTGCCCGCCCGGTTGACAGCATCTATGTGCCGCGCGTTGGCCGCGAACACCTCCTGCCGGCGCAATTTCTCGGCAGCGTCCGTGTACACGCGCCCGTACTTGGCCATCCACCGCTCGTGCCGGGCGGCCAGCGCGTCCCCTCGCGCCGCGGCCGCGCTGACAAAGGCAGTGGCGGCCACGAGCACGAGCAGAAGCGCAAGCAGTGTGCCGTCGAGGCGGCGTGAGCTGTGAATCGGCGCCATTTAGCTAGCTGGTTTGCTTGCTTCTTCTTGCGATGCTTCACGAACTAGGGAGGGAGGTACTAAGCACGTAGGAACCATGCTGCCTGCGCTTCTATTTATACACGCGCGTACATGGCGAGCAAGCCGGGGCACACGAGCAGGCTCGACGGATCCGCGTTCGTTCATACGCCGTAGTCGAACGTATTGACTGGGAGTCCATGGATGTCTGTATCTGACGGTGCTGTGCTTGCTCTCGTCTCTCCATATCTTCTTCTACTTCTGGAAGATTTTTCTTGTTTGTAACCGAAGGTGGTCGCTCTCGTCTCTCGCCTATATTCTTCTTCGTCGTCGTCTTCTTCTGCTTCTTCGAAGATTTTTTCTCGTTTCCCGGATGGTGCATATACCGTCGCACACGCACAGAGAGTGCTGAAGTAGCACGCCGGTGCTTGCATGTCCACTGGCACAAGCATATACAGCTAGTTTGGCCGATGTATGTGGTCTGGGTTGCATGCTCCTCTCATTTTCTTCATAAGAATGGAAAAACATGCAACTTCTCATTCTATTAAAAATTTGTGATACATACGTCAAAAAAAATATTTGTGATACATACATCAAAACTTTAGCTATATGTAAGTCGTCTGAATTTTCAATTTGGGTCAGTCAATTTTTTTGACCGTTGATTCCTGCTCTGAAATTCATGCTATGTTTTTTCGGGTATGTTCTATGAGCTGGTTTGGGCTTTTTTTTTTTGACTGGCCACTTATTTGGGTCAGTCGATTTGCTACTCGGCTAAAGCCCATTACCTATACCGCCCAGCCCATCCTTCTTTTTGTTTTTTCTTCTGTTTTTCTGTTTTTCTTTATTATTTTGTGTTACGTTTTTCTTTTGTAGGTATTTTTGGGATGTTGGATGAGTGTAAATATATACACACAAATACTAAGCAAATATTTGTAAATTACACTCTTGTATTATCGTTGTTTGCATACTACAAAAGTGTAATTTTAGTGCAAAGTTATGTGCAAGTTTATTTAATGGATAAAGACAATGAAAAAGAAAAACTTCATTTTTAATTAGTGTCATTGGTACTACTCTTTAAGAATAAAAAATAAAGAATTAAGAATTAAAGATGATATGCAGGCTCAGTCTATCAAGGTGCTCATAGGGGTAGGGTGTGCGTGTGTGTATTCATAGGGATGAGTGTATGCGTGTATATGAGCGCATACGTTTGTACCGTGTTCAAAAAAAGAATTAAGAATTAAGAATGAATTTTCGTGTTCCATGTAAAATTTATTAATTTGATTTTGATTTAGTTTTTGTTTTTTTTGTTTTCTTTCTTCTCTAAAGGTAATTCCAATGCCACGAATACACTCCTTCTTAGAAAACCTATTTTCTGATATCACTATTCTATGCTTATTCTTGCATAGTTTCAAAAGAACACAATTTTTTTATTGTTTGCAAATTTGTCATTGTTTGTTTTAGATTTATTTGATTTCTTCTGAAAGGGTAATACCAATACCATCAATTCATTATTTCTAAGAGAACCTCACTATTTAGATTTTGCTTCATTTTTATTTCATTTCCTTTCTTCTTAAAGGGTAATACAGATGCAACCAATTCATTTTTTTTCTTATAATTTTTTATTTTGATTTTAATTATTATTTTATTTTATTTCTTCTTTAAAGTAAGACCTATGCTACTAACACATCCCTTCTTGTGAAATTCCTTTTTGTGAAAATTCCACTATTGTATGCTTATTCGTGCACATTATAGAAAAATGCATATTTTGTGTATATTTTTTGCAAATTTTTTCATTGTTTGATGTCACACCCTAGCTAGTTCATGCATTAGAGTGCTGCATCATGTTTAATTTTCCAGAAAACTGAAATAGGGATGACAGAACCCCCAGCACACCCCCCTCCCCCCCCCCTCGGAACAACTAGGGTTTACTAAAAACTTTTTCAATGAACCTGAAATGCCCTTCTAAAAGGTCCATCCTTTTTGTTTTGGGTTAAAACCTTTGAAAAAAATGGTGCACACTTTTCTAGGACATCTTAGGGTCATTGGATTAATTCATATAGTATTTGCATTTGGGCATTTAAATGCTATAAAATAATTTAAATGCTCAAATAATCATAAACTAAAATGTTTACTGTTTGATATATTCTAATCAGTAGCCATGATTAGTTTTATGATTTTTGGAAATGCCCTGGCATTTTTAATAAAGCCCTGAAGTTACAGAAATAATAGAAAACAGAAAAAAAAAAGGAGAGAGAGAGAAAGGATCCAGCCACTTACCTGGCGCAGCCCATCTGGCAGCCCACTGGCCGGCCCAGCACTGTGCTGGTCCGCGCCAGTCATCGCCTACCTCTGCTAGTAGGCAGAGGAGGGACACGGCGCACGCGCCCGAGCTCGCCACGCCACCACCCTGCTCGTCTACTTCGCCTGGCCACCGCCTCGACGCCGCGAACGCCTCCTCGGTGTCGCCCCGGTCTGCCCGACACCTCACACTCCCCCCGGCTCTCTCCCTCGCTCCCTCGACGCCATGGCCGACGCAGCCGCGCCCGCGCCGTCGTGAAACCCGCAGCCACCGCCGTCCACTCGTCGCCTCGCCGTGCCAACAAGCTTCGCCGTCGTCCACTGCTTCGACTCGACTGATCCTCGAGCGCTCGCTCGCCCCGGAGACGCTGCACCGAGCTCGTCCTGATCCGCCATCGCCGGAGATCCCCCTTGCTACCTCGACCGCTCCAGCTCTTCCCCGAGCTCGCCGTTTGCTCCCCTGCACTCGCAGTGAGCCATTGATCCTTCTCCCCCTCTCCGTTCTAGCTCTCGTGCACCGTACGCGCCACCTCGAGTTCGCCCGCACGCACCGCCGCCTGTGCTCGCCGCCGACGAGTCTCCGGCCATCTAATGGTCCGGCCGTCGTGCCCAGTTCCTCCCCGCGCCGCGTAGAGCACGTACATGCCCCGCATGAGCCACCACGACCGTCACAATGACGACCCCGAGCTCACCCGAGCTCCGGCGACCGCCAAGGTCGACGTCGGCGATAACTCCGGCCACCCCAGGCCCAACCACCTACACCACTCGACGCGGACGAGTGCCCGCGTCACGTAGATGCCCTCCGTCGGCCAATTGGTCGCCAGAGGAGGAAACCCGCACCCCTCCGCCGTCCCTGGCCTTGCCGGCGACGAGCCCCGGGTCAACTCCAGCGAGTTTGACCCGGGTTGACCCCAGTTTGACCTCCCCGCCTAAGTCAATGACATGTGGGGCCGGCCCCTAACAAAAATAGTTTAATCTTCAGTTAGTGCTAATCACACTGTTAGGAGTTAATGACCTTGCTAACTAACTCTGTGTCACTGACATGTGGCCCCAGGCCCTTAACTAACCTAGGTTAGGATTAGATTAATGTTAATTAAATTGGTTAGTTAGGTTAGTCACTGACCAGTGGGTCCCACTGCTCAGGTTTGACCTGAGCCGCCTGTTGACCTGCTGACGTCGGCATGACCTAGTGCTGACGCAATAAATCATTTACTGGAATTATTCTTATATAGGAAATTCCAGAAAATATTACAAACTTCAAAAATTCATAACTTTTAATCTGTAACTCCAAATGCAAAGATTTATATATGAAATTTTATCAGAAAAAATCAATCTTTCCATCTGTAATGGTTTCATGCATGACAAAACACTTTAACCTTGCTGTTTAGGTGAAACAAGCTAATACACTTATAATGCTTAAGAACATAAGCTTCCATTTGAATCTTTGATTCAAATGGACCCAAACCAACTTGTTTCACATTGCATTAGGCAGGACACCTCATATTGCCATGTCATAGCATGCATCATATTGTTGCATATTGCCATGTGATGATTGTGTTCTGTGGTGTCTTTCGTGGTAGGTTCTGCCTCCGAGGATATCTCCGAGTATCCAACTGAAGGGCAGTATCCTACTACTACTCCATCAGGCAAGCAGGCCCATTGATCATATGGATACAATCCCATGTTCTCGCTTCTGCTCTCCTTTACTGCATTAAGACAACAACGTTTCAAACTGCTGTGTGCTGCGGTAGTTGAACCCTTATCCTCTGCATGACCTGTCATTGCCATAGTAACTAGATGAAACCCACTAGCATGTGTAGGAGTTGATTGAGCCATGTATGTGTTTCCTACCTTGCTATGCCTGCTATGCTTAGAGTTGTGTCAGGTCTGGTTCATCTGGGTGATGGGCTTGAGTGAAATGATTACGTCGGTAATGTGAAGGTTGTGTTGAACATGATTTGGTAAAGGTATCGATGAGAGGCCATGTAGGAGTACATGGTGGCTTGTTTCATTGCGGCCGTCCCTAAGAACTGAGATCTGTATGTGTGATTTAAGAATCAGCTACTACCATGCATTGGGATCCTTAATTGACCCTCTCGGCTTCTTAACCACTCTAGCACTCTGTCCAGGAGTTGCAACTAGTTTCTGGTGTTTGTAGGTTATGTGTTGGCGGCCGTGCGTAGCGCTGACCCTAGGGGTGGGCTATGATGCGGTAGATACACCGTGGCCGGGCATGCCGAGCGCCCGTTTGGCGTCTCGAGACCCTGTACACATCGTTCGGGGCCGTATGTGGAAACCTCGGACGGACTCCTTGCGGATGGAACCTGGATAGGCGATAAACCTGGACTAGAGACTTAAGTGTTTAGGTAGGCCATGGCCGACACCCTCGTTGGTCTTCCGCTTGAAGGTTGCCGAGTACACGTCGTGTAAACGACGATAAGTGGTGAGAGCGTGTATAAAGAATTACGCCCCTGCAGGGTTAACATCATCTATTTGAATAGCCGCGTCCGCGGTAAAGGACTACTTGGTTGCCTATACAGTTCATAGGCAAGATAATGGTTACTACTAAAAGACTCAAGATAAGTGTGAGTACCGAGGATGGCCCTCTCGTAGGATGACAAGGGAGGATCCCCGGTGGAGTATTGTGTTGGTGATTAGTGGACTCGTGTGCGAAAACTATTTTACAGTGGTGTCTCGTAGGATAGCTTAGCCAAGAGTCAAAGCTGGCTTGCTGCAATAACTCCACCACCTTCTTGAGAATGAGCATGTATAGTAGGATCTGTTGTAAGACTTGCTGAGTACCTTTGTACTCATGTTGCTTCAATTACTGTTTTCAAACGACAACACCGCCCCCTCTAATGGGTTTTATGTAGACCTCGACGTCGATGAGTAACTTGCCACCCGGGTGGTGATTGTGGCCATGGAGGGCCCTATGTAGATAGTCAGGCTTTGACAAGCCTTCTTTCTTTCTAGTGTCTGTACCTAGACTTTTTTGCTTCTGCATGTGCTTGTATGCTTGTATGACTTGAGTGTCGGGTCCTGTGACCCCTACCTGTATGAACATGTTATGTATGGCTCTCCGGGGCCTTTAAATAAAGTACTTGAGTTGTAGAGTTTTGTTGTGATGCCATGTTGTATTTACACATATCGAGCATCTTGTGTGTATGATTGAAATGCTTGGTATGTGTGGGATCCGACAATCTAATTGTTTATTCTCGGCAGCCTCTCTTATGGGGAAATGTAGTCTAGTGCTTCTTGTGCCATAGTAGTCCGCTACAGTCTGGTTCGCCGGAGTCCTACTAGCCTAGCACTACTGCTCAGGACACTTGACTGGCCGGCATGTGTTTCACTTCGTTCCTATGTCTGTCCCTTTGGGGAAATGTCACACGGTGACTTCCGGAGTCCTGCCTAGCCTGCTACAGCCCGGGTTCCCCGGAGTCCTGTTAGCCCAGTGCTACAGCCCGGATTCACACGCTGTTGACCGACATGCTCGATGTGATTCATGTATGCCTGTCCCCATAGGTCTGTGTCGCTTTGGGTTCACGACTAGCCATGTCGGCCCGGGTTCTCTGTCATATAGATGCTAGCGACACTATCATATACGTGAGCCAAAAGGCGCAAACGGTCCCGGGCCATGGTAAGGCGACACCCGTGAGGATACCGTGCGTGAGGCCGCAAAGTTATATGAGGTGTTACAGGCTAGATCGATGTGACTTGGAATCGGGGTCCTGACAGCGTTGGCATCAGAGCCGGACTGCCTGTAGATTCGTTGAGCCAAACTGGTCGATGTCAAGTCTAGAAATGCTTTAGTTATATGTAGGGGAATTGATTGTGGGGGGGAACATAAGGCTCTTTTACTCCTTTACCTTATGCCCTCTGATCTGAGTTGTTCTCTTCTCATTCTACGTGGTCTAAGGACTAGGCTCTCTTCTCTCTATCAAGTTCATGTGTTACTAATCCGTAGTAGCTTATAGGATTGTTGTTACCAGCCTCAGTACAGTTTCTACTACTTTTAGTATGTTGTCAGTTGAATCAGAACCTTGATATGATGTTGTTGAGTGGTTTTGCAAACGGTTGTGAATGTCTCAAATCTTTTTCTGAGCATTTATAGCCGTTATGCTGTCCGATTCTCCTAGAAAATTCTAATGCCTTTGCATTATTCTGTGCTTTCAGATGGTCAACCGTTCCCAGAACCAAGTGGTTCGTCTGACCTGGTGCCTCGATGTACCCGGTCACACGGCCATGTTGGTTCGAGTGATGGTCGAGTCAGGCTATCGATGGTAACCGTAATATACCGTCGAGGAGCAGTTCCGAGACTTCAACTAGAGCCAGTACCTTTGTACCGTCAGGATATATCCCTCTTATCCTGGAGCCACTGAACCCCTTCACTGCTTCTATGGACTTGGGGTCACTATTGAGATGTCTGTGCAGGATGCAGCTTACTCAATGATGACTATCATTCGAGCCAGGACTGCCTTGCTTCAGAACACCGATTTCCGCTACATGCCAGCCTCACTCCCTGGAGCACAGGGGTACTATCAGGCTTTGTACTATGACTCTACACATGAGGAGTCACTACTCTGCACCACTGCTGAGATGCTCGAGGATAAGGACCGCGAAAATTGGGCCTTGCGTATGGAGCTTTTCAACTCTCGTGCTGATCACTGGGCCACTTTGACTCGGTTTGCACCTGCGGTGCAGGCAGGATACATGGACCTGAGGGACCTGTACCCTGTGCGGTCTGGATTGCCAGATTGTATGGAGTGGCGTGATGTAGGAGGCATCACCCCTCCTCGTGGTCCCCGTCTGCCGCCGTCTGTGGGACCAAGGCCACATCCGAGTCCTTATGGTCCGCAGGCTCCGCAGGACCGTCTGTTCCCGGATGATCATGTTCCACTTCCAGGCTTTGGTGGTGACTTTTATGATGATTACTACGGAGCCGTCTGAGCTAGTAGTAGTTTCACTAGTATTGTAATAGTTGTATTCTCCACAGTCCTACGTGACCGTGGGATACGACTTGGTGTGTATCACGCTCCGGAGGTGTAGAAAAATAATGTATAGGAGCTTGGAATGCCTCCGATGAGATGTAATGTCTTTCACCGTAGTTGTACTCTAGCCTGGGCTTGTACTAAACTATGTACGGTGTGTATGACCAATGGTATATATATGGCAGTTTCTATGTTACCATGTCGTGCAATGAACATCTTAGCATTCCATGTTATCCATTACATTCTGCACTTCCTTGCCAAGTTTGTGCCATCCTTGTCTAAACCGTTGTCTTGTTTTTCCTAGGATGGTCAACACCCGCAGCAACCCTGCTGCCCCGGAGCAGGGGGAAGCCAGTGCAGCTAGGGGTGAAAATCTGCCTCACCCGCCTTCTCTCTGGCCGAAGTTATGCTGGAGGCAGAAAGAAACAAGCGTGAGACCAACCGCTTGCTGGAGCGGATTGAGCAGAACACTGCACGTCAACAGCGAAACGACTTGGTGTCAATCAATGACTTTATCAAGTTGTACCCACCAAAGTTTAATCATTCCGTCGAGCCCCTCGACGCGGATGACTGGCTTCGCAGCATCACCCACAAGCTACGTTCTGCCAACGTAGCCGAAGCTGATAAGGTTACCTATGCTGCCTATCACCTCGAAGGCCCTGCTAGCCTTTGGTGGGAAAACTTTGAGGCTATGCGCCGGTCGGCCAAACCATTACTTGGGATGAATTCAGTGAGGCTTTCCGTGAGCATCACATCCTGGAAGGTCTCATAGATCGTAAGAGGGAAGAGTTCTGCAATTTCACCCAAGGCAGACTGACTGTGGATGCATATGGTCGTGAATTTGGGAATCTGGAACGATATGCTCCTGAGGAGGTATCCACCGACGCTAAGAAGCAGGTAAGGTTCCGCAAGGGACTTAGCCCCGAGCTTCGCCGCGATCTTCGTCTGCACGAGTGCACCTCTTTCCAGAAGTTGGTCAATAAAGCCATCAGTGCTGAGACAGGCCAGTCTGACTATGACGCTTCACGCAAGCACTCTCGTGATTTTGGTTCTTCATCCGGCTCTGGATCTCAGAAGCGCCGGGTGTGGATTCCAAGCACAGCGCTGCCACCCAGGTTCATTCTGAGGCCATCCTTTGAGGCGCCTCGCCCCAACCAGCAGTTTGCACCATCTAAGCCCTATGGTGGCCCCGCTACTAATGCTTCTCCACGCCCCAATGTTGTGACATGTTTCAAGTGTGGAGAGCCGGGTCACTACAGCCGAGAGTGTCCCCAGAACAACAACCCCAACCAGTCTGGAAAGTCTGTTGGTCGTGGTAAGCCAGCAGGAAAGACCTTCTATGCCAAGCCAGCCACCACTGCACATGGCCATGTCAACTATGTCTCAGCTGAGGAGGCTCATGAGGATCCTAACGTCGTCCTTGGTATGCTCCTTGTTAATTGCCATCCGACATCTGTTCTTTTCGATACTGGAGCATCTCATTCATTCATATCTGAGAGCTATGCTCGATTGCATAACACGACATTCTATGACATGCACACTACCATGGAAATTCAAACCCCTGGCTCTAGATGGCAAACCTCTAGAGTAAGCCATGGGAATGAAATTCTTGTCGATAGACTTGTCTTCCTTGCATCTTTAATAGCTCTCAAGTCCTCGGGCATAAACATCATCTTAGGTATGGACTGGATGTCAGCCCATTATGCTAAGATTGATTGCTCTACTAGAACTGTTCAACTTACTCACCCATCGGGCAAGACAGTCAATGTCTTAACTTGAGTGGTCAAGTGCCAGCTTTACTCCCTAAATGCCAACCCCCTTCCAGACCTTGAAGATATTCCGGTAGTCTGAGACTTTCCGGATGTCTTTCCAGAAGAACTTCCAGGTGTTCCACCTGACAGGGATGTCGAGTTTGTGATAGACCTTGTTCCAGGAACCATCCCAATTTCTAGAAGACCCTATAAGATGGCACCCTTAGAACTAGCCGAGCTTAAGAACCAACTCGATGAGTCCTTGAAAAAGGGTTTCATCCGTCCTAGTTCCTCTCCTTGGGCTTGCCCCGTCCTCTTCGTTAAGAAGAAGGATGGAACCGATCAGATGGTTGTAGATACCGACCTGTCAACTTGGTCACTATCAAGAACAAGTATCCACTCCCCAGGATCAACGATCTGTATGATCAACTCGCTGGATCCTCAGTCTTTTCCAAGATGGATTTGAGGTTGGGCTACCATCAAATCAAAATCAGAAACGGGGACATTCCCAAAACGGCCTTTGTTACTCGCTATGGCCAATACGAGTACACCGTCATGTCCTTCGGTTTAACCAATGCCCCAGCCACCTTCTCTTGGTTAATGAACTCGGTCTTCATGGAGTATTTGGATAAATTCGTCGTGGTATACCTCGATGATATACTCATCTACTCCAAGAGCGAGGAAGAACATGCCGAACATCTAAGGCTGGTATTGACGAAACTTTGAGAGCATCGCCTTTATGCCAAATTCTCCAAGTGTGAATTTTGGTTGCCAGAAGTGACCTATCTAGGCCATGTAATCTCTGGTAAGGGTATTGCTGTCAATCCCGAGCGAGTTCAAGCCGTCCTTGATTGGACTCCACCTGAAACGGTCAAGCAAGTTCGGAGCTTCCTTGGCTTAGCGAGCTATTGTCGCCGCTTCGTCGATAATTTCTCCAAGGTTGCTAAACCTCTAACTGAACTCCTCAAGAAAGATAAAAAGTTCAAGTGGACCCCATAGTGCGAGTTCAGCTTTCAAGAACTGAAAAGACGCCTGACAACTGCTCCCGTACTGGTACCACCAGATTTCTCCAAGGACTTTATTATCTATTGTGACGCCTCACGACAAGGGCTAGGTTGCATACTCATGCAAGATCGTCAGGTAATTGCCTATGCTTCACGGCAATTACACCCCCATGAGGAAAACTATCCCACACATGATCTAGAGCTTGCAGCTGTAGTCCATGCACTTAAAACCTGGCGACATTACCTTCTCGGTAATCGTTGCGAGATCTTCACTGATCACCAAAGTTTGAAATATATCTTCACCCAACCGGATTTGAATCTCAGGCAAAGACGTTGGGTCGAGTTGATCTCGGATTACGACTTAGGAATAACTTACACCCCGGGCAAAACCAATGTCATGGCTGATGCGCTAAGTCATAAATCTTATTGTAACAACCTGATGTTACAACAAAGTCAACCACTTCTCCACGAGGAATTTCGTAAGCTTAACCTTCACATTGTTCCTCAAGGATTCCTATCCACCCTGGTGGCGAAACCGACCCTTATGGATCAGATCATAACCGCCCAGCGGTATGACAAGGGTATATCTCGGATCAAGCAGAACATTGCTAGCGAAGCTGCTACGTGTTTCTCTGTGAACGATCAAGGTGTTGTCTTCTTTGAGAACCGCCTGGTGGTTCCCAAGAAACAACAACTACGACAACTGATCCTTAAGTAAGCTCATGAATCCCCTCTCACTATTCATCTCGGTAGTACTAAAATGTATCAAGACCTACGCCAGAGGTTTTGGTGGACTAGGATGAAGAGAGAAATTGCTCAATACATTGCTAGCTGCGACGTTTGTCGTCGTGTTAGAGCAGAGCATCAACGGCCTGCTGGCACCCTTCAACCTTTGGCTATTCTCGAATGGAAATGGGATAAAATCAGTATGGATTTCATTACTGGGTTTCCCAGGACCAAGAGAGGGAATAATGCTATCTTCGTCGTGATCGATCGTCTTTCCAAAGTAGCCCATTTCCTACATGTTCGTGAGAGTATCACCGCTAGCCAGCTAGCTGAGCTATACATCTCCCGAATAGTGTCTATTCATGGTGTCCCATTGGAAATTAACTCAGACCGTGGGAGTCTCTTCACCTCTCGATTTTGGGAAAGTTTCCAAAATGCTATCGGAACTCGTCTCTCTTTTAGCACCGCGTTTCACCCCCAATCAAGTGGTCAAGTAGAGCGAGTCAATCAAATCCTGGAGGATATGCTCCGAGCTTCGGTCATCTCATTCGGAATGGATTGGGAGAAATGCCTTCCATTCGCGGAGTTTGCTTATAACAATAGTTATCAAGCTAGCTTGGGCAAAGCTCCTTCCGAAGTTCTCTATGGAAGAAAATGTTGAACGCCTCTTAACTGGTCAGAAATCGGGGAAAGACAACTCTTTGGCCCGGATATGATTCAGGAAGCAGAAGAGCAGGTTCGCGTTATTCGTGAGAAATTGAAAACAACCCAATCTCATCAAAAGAGCCAATATGATCGTAAACATAAGCTCATGACTTATGAAGTCGGCGAGAAGGCTTACCTTCGGGTTACTCCGTTAAAGGGAACCCATCATTTCGGTATCAAAGGAAAATTGGCTCCTCGTTACATTGGACCCTTTCGCATTCTTGCCAAACGAGGAGAAGTTGCCTACCAATTGGAACTACCTCCGCATCTTTCCAGAGTTCATGATGTCTTCCATGTTTCTCAACTCAGGCGTTGCTTCGCGGATCCTATCCGTGGAGTGGACCACGAAACGCTTGATCTACAAGATAATCTCTCATATCGGGAATATCCCGTTCGTATCCTTGATCAAGCCGAGCGTACCACCCGACGCCATAACATCAAGTTTCTTAAGGTTCAATGGTCACGCCACACTGAAAGGGAAGCCACTTGGGAAAGGGAGGATCGTCTTCGACTCGAGTGCCCCACCTTCTTCCCAACGGATCCTAAATCTCGGGACGAGATTCTTTTGAGTGGGGATGAGTTGTCACACCCTAGCTAGTTCATGCATTAGAGTGCTGCATCATGTTTAATTTTCCAGAAAACTGAAATGGGGATGACAGAACCCCCAGCACCCCCTGGAACAACTAGGGTTTACTAAAAACTTTTTCAATGAACCTGAAATGCCCTTCTAAAAGGTCCACCCTTTTTGTTTTGGGTTAAAACCTTTGACAAAAAATGGTGCATACTTTTCTAGGACATCTTAGGGTCATTGGATTAATTCATATAGTATTTGCATTTGGGCATTTAAATGCTATAAAATAATTTAAATGCTCAAATAATCATAAACTAAAATGTTTACTGTTGGATATATTCTAAGCAGTAGCCATGATTAGTTTTATGGTTTTTGGAAATGCCCTGGCATTTTTAATAAAGCCCTGAAGTTACAGAAATAATAGAAAACAGAAAAAAGGAGAGAGAGAAAGGATCCAGCCACTTATCTGGAGCAGCCCATCTGGCAGCCCACTGGCCGGCCCAGCACTGTGCTGGCCCGCGCCAGTCATCGCCTACCTCTGCCAGTAGGCAGAGGAGGGACACGCGCCCGAGCTCGCCACGCCACCACCCTGCTCGTCTGCTTCGCCTGGCCACCGCCTCGACGCCGCGAACGCCTCCTTGGTGTCGCCCTGGTCTGCCCGACACCTCACACTCCCCCCTCCTCACTCCCTCACTCCCTCGACGCCATGGCCGATGCTGCCGCGCCCGCGCCGTCGTGAAACCCGCAGCCACCGCCGTCCACTCGTCGCCTCGCCGTGCCAACAAGCTTCGCCGTGATCCACTGCTTCGCCTCGACCGATCCCCGATCGCTCGCTCGCCCCGGAGACGCTGCACCGAGCTCGTCCCGATCCGCCATCGCCGGATATCCCCCTCGCTACCTCGACCGCTCCAGCTTTTCCCCAAGCTCGCCGTTTGCTCCCCTGCACTCGCAGTGAACCACTGATCCTTCTCCCCCTCTCCGTTCTAGCTCTCGTGCACCGTACGCGCCGCCTCGAGTTCGCTCGCATGCACCGCCACCTGTGCTCGCCGCTGACGAGTCTCCGACCATCTAATGGCCCGACCGCCGTGCCCAGTTTCCTCCCCACGCCGCGTAGAGTACGTACATGCCCCGCATGAGCCACCACGACCGTCACAATGACGACCCCGAGCTCACCCGAGCTCCGACGACCGCCAAGGTCGACGCCGGTGACGACTCCGGCCACCCCAGGCCCAACCACCTACACCACTCGACGCGGACGAGTGCCCGCGTCACGTACATGCCCTCCGCCGGCCAATTGGTCGCCGGAGGAGGAAACCCACACCCCTCTGCCGTCCCTGGCCTTGCCGGCGACGAGCCCCGGGTCAACTCCGGTGAGTTTGACCCGGGTTGACCCTAGTTTGACCTCCCCGCCTAAGTCAATGACATGTGGGGCCGGCCCCTAACTAAAATAGTTTAATCTTTAGTTAGTGCTAATCACACTGTTAGGGGTTAATGACCTCGCTAACTAACTCTGTGTCAGTGACATGTGGCCCCAGGCCCTTAACTAACCTAGGTTAGGATTAGATTAATGTTAATTAACTTGGTTAGTTAGGTTAGTCACTGACCAGTGGGTCCCACTGGTTAGGTTTGACCCGAGCCGCCTGTTGACCTGTTGATGTCGGCATGACCTAGTGCTAACGCAATAAATCATTTACTAGAATTATTCTTATATAGGAAATTCCAGAAAATATTACAAACTTAAAAAATTCATAACTTTTAATCTGTAACTCCAAATGCAAAGATTTATATATAAAATTTGATCAGAAAAATTCAATCTTTCCATCTGTAATGGTTTCATGCATGACAAAACACTTTAAACTTGCTGTTTAGGTGAAACAAGCTAATACACTTATAATGCTTAAGAACGTAAGCTTCCATTTGAATCTTTGATTCAAATGGACCCAAACCAACTTGTTTCACATTGCATTAGGCAGGACACCTCATATTGCCATGTCATAGCATGCATCATATTGTTGCATATTGCCATGTGATGATTGTGTTCTGTGGTGTCTTTCGTGGTAGGTTCTGCCTCCGAGTATCCAACTGAAGGGCAGTACCCTACTACTACTCCATCAGGCAAGCAGGCCCATTGATCATATGGATACAATCCCATGTTCTCGCTTCTGCTCTCCTTTACTGCATTAAGACAACAACGTTTCAAACTGCTGTGTGCTGCGGTAGTTGAACCCTTATCCTCTTCATGACCTGTCATTGCCACAGTAACTAGATGAAACCCACTAGCATGTGTAGGAGTTGATTGAGCCATGTATGTGTTTCCTACCTTGCTATGCCTGCTATGCTTAGAGTTGTGTCAGGTCTGGTTCATCTGGGTGATGGGCTAGAGTGAAATGATTTGGTAAAGGTATCGATGAGAGGCCATGTAGGAGTACATGGTGGCTTGTTTCATTGAGGCTGTCCCTAAGAACTGAGATCTGTATGTGTGATTTAAGAATCAGCTACTACCAGGCATTGGGATCCTTAATTGACACTCTCGGCTTCTTAACCACTCTAGTACTCTGTCCATGAGTTGCAACTAGTTTCTGGTGTTTGTAGGTTATGCGTTGGCGGCCGTGCGTAGCGCTGGCCCTAGGGGTGGGCTATGATGCGGTAGATACACCGTGGCCAGGCATGCCGGGTGCCCGTTTGGCGTCTCGGGACCCTGTACACATCGTTTGGGGCCGTATGTGGAAACCTCGGACGGACTCCTTGCGGATGGAACCTGGATAGGCGATAAACCTGGACTAGAGACTTGAGTGTTTAGATAGGCCGTGGCCGACACCCTCGTTGGGCTTCCGCTTGAAGGTTGCCGAGTACACGTCGTGTAAACGACGATAAGTGGTGAGAGCGTGTATGAAGAAGTACACCCCTGCAGGGTTAACATCATCTATTTGAATAGCCGCGTCCGCGGTAAAGGACTACTTGGTTGCCTATACAGTTCATAGGCAAGATAATGGTTACTACTAAAAGACTCAAGATAAGTGTGAGTACCGAGGATGGCCCTCTCGTAGGATGATGAGGGAGGATCCCCGGTGGAGTATTGTGTTGGTGATTAGTGGACTCGTGTGCGAAAACTATTTTACAGTGGTGTCTCGTAGGATAGCTTAGCCAAGAGTCAAAGCTGGCTTGCTGCAATAACTCCACCACCTTCTTGAGAATGAGCATGTATAGTAGGATCTGTTGTAAGACTTGCTGAGTACCTTTGTACTCATGTTGCTTCAATTACTGTTTTCAAACGACAACACCGCCCCCTCCGATGGGTTTTATGTAGACCTCGACGTCGATGAGTAACTTGCCACCCAGGTGGTGATTCTGGCCATGGAGGGCCCTATGTAGATAGTCAGGCTTTGACGAGCCTTCTTTCTTTCTAGTGTCTGTACCTAGACTTATTTGCTTCCGCATGTGCTTGTATTCTTGTATGACTTGAGTGTCGGGTCTTGTGACCCCTACCTGTATGAACATGTTATGTATGGCTCTCCGGGGCCTTTAAATAAAGTACTTGAGTTGTAGAGTTTTGTTGTGATGCCATGTTGTATTTACACATATCGAGCATATTGTGTGTATGATTGAAATGCTTGGTATGTGTGGGATCCGACAATATAGTTGTTTATCCTCGGCAGCCTCACTTATGGGGAAATGTAGTCTAGTGCTCCTTGAGCATAGTAGTCCGCTACAGCCCGGTTCACCGGAGTCCTGCTAGCCCAGCACTACTGCTCAGGACACTTGACTGGCCGGCATGTGTTTCACTTCGTTCCTATGTTTTTCCCTTCGGGGAAATGTCATGCGGTGACTTCCAGAGTCCTGCCTAGCCTGCTACAGCCCGGGTTCCCCGGAGTCCTGTTAGCCCAGTGCTACAGCCCAGATTCACACGCTGTTGACCGACATGCTCGATGTGATTCATGTATGCCTGTCCCCATAGGTCTGTGTCGCTTTGGGTTCACGACTAGCCATGTCGGCCCGGGTTCTCTATCATATGGATGCTAGCGACACTATCATATACGTGAGCCAAAAGGCGCAAACGGTCCCGGGCCATGGTAAGGCGACACCCGTGGGGATACCGTGCGTGAGGCCGCAAAGTGATATGAGGTGTTACCGGCTAGATCGATGTGACTTGGAATCGGGGTCCTGACATTTGATTTGTTTTTTATAAAAATACTTAAAGGGTGATACCAACACCACTAGTTTATTTTTAATTACTAAACTTCATTATTTTTATTTTGTTTTAGCTTTTATTTTCTTTCTTGTTAAAGGGTATTACCAAAGCCACTAATTCATTCTTTCTTAGAAACTTCATTATGTTGAATTTTTTTATTCTTTAAGGGTAATACCAATGCCACTAATTTATTCCTTCTTAGAAAACTTATTTTTGCAAAAACAAATCCACCATTATATGCTTATTCTTGCATATTATAAAATAGCACAAATTTTGCCACTATTCTTTGTAGTTTCTTATTTTATTCTTTCTTAAAGGGTAATATCAATGCCACTAATTCTTTGTTGCCTAGAAAACTTTTTTGGGGGGGTAGTATTAGTATAGGGGAAAGAAGGCTAGAGAAAGAAGAAGGCTGGGCCTTTGGATCTTGATTGGGTGGTGGAGACGATTTGACAGAATGCCCCAAAAAACTAGGCGCCTATCAAATAATAGCCCCCATAACATTTTTTATGCAATGTGTGTACAATTCATACCACTGTCTAAAAATTGCACTACTATATGCTTATTTTTGCATATTATGAAAAGCTGCACTTTCCATGCGAATTGTGTGCAATTTTCTGTCATTGTTTGTTTTATGTGCTTCTAGGAACTACTATGGGAGCAGGACTTTGTAGAGTACTTGTGTTAATCAGTGTGAGAAAGTCTAAGTCATCTAAGCGTGAAAAAGGGATGGGCCAGTTAGCTTGGAGGCTCCAAGTTGGAGTTGTGGGCGTGCATGGCTTTCACTTGCTCTCGACGTGATAAGTGCAGCTGCATGCAGCCAGCGCAGTTGGCAAAATTTAAGCCGTAGGATGCCATGCAACATGCACATGCATGAGTATGAAGCTCGATAAGTGCACTGTGCACGACTGAAACAAGTTTGGGTCAGGCCACTGACCTAAATTTTATTTTCAGTCAACTGACCGGTAGCTGGTCCCATACGTCAATGCATAAAGCAAGAAAATGTACATGGCTAACTCCTGAAAATGTTAGTATGACCGAGCTAACTTTCATGCATTTTCCTGCATGTCAGCCCTAACTTTCTTTAGCGCCCAAGCACAAATATCACCTTTATTAGTCTTGGAGACTTTACTCAAATCCACCAATGATATATAGAGTTATTTACCCAAAACCACCGCACTTGGGGCTAGGGTAACAAGTCAGTACTAGATTTGAGCCAGGTTACAAAAAACCATCAACTATGTGCCTAATGACTAACGAAGAGCATTGATTGTCTAATAAGCTCATGAAAACAATGAAACTGACAAGTTGGGCCCACCTGCCAGGCTGACGTGGCGTGCTTGTGTGGACAATATGCTGAGTCGGACGAGGGTCCCACCTGTAAATGACTCAAGTGTTTATCTTTTTTCCATTTTCCTTTTTCTCCTAGGCATTTTCCTCCTGGACATTTCAACAAACAGGTAATGTGCGCTGATTGACATCTGCACACCGCACGTCACCAGCGCCGCTCGCCGCCCTTGCTAGCCGACAGTCACCCGAGACCTGGCCGCGCCCGTGCTCACGGCGCCCGCCGGGAGGCCTTAGTCGCGCTCGTGCTCGCGGCGCCCGCCCATTGGCCTTGGTCGCGCTCGTGCTCGCGCAGCCCGCCGGGAGGCCCTAGCCGCGCTCGTGCTCGCGGCGCTCGCCCATTGGCCTTGGCCGTGCCCATGCTCGCATGCACTATGGTGGAGCGCCATGGTCGCGCCCGTGCTCACGGTGACCGCCAGAGGCCTTGGTCAGTGGTGCACCGTGGTGGAGCGTGCTAGTCATGCCCGTGCTCGCGGCGCGGCCCTTGCCGCGTGTGCCGTCGTGGAGCGCCAAGGCCACGGCCACACTTGCGGCGGTGCCCATGGTGGCTTCCCAGACCAAAGCGCGCCGACGACCTTTGGCCCCGAAGAGGTGCTTGGCATCGAGACACCTCCTAGCACGCGCGGCCACGCCTTTGACTCTGACAACGGTGAAGCCCTCCGTGTGGCGGCGCGGCCCTAGACGGCTAGCCACAGCGGCTCGGGAGTGGTCTGGGTGGCGGGGCGGACAAGAGCTGGAGGTGCGGCTGGGGTTGGATCCTGCCCGGGGTAGTGGCTTGTGACCGCGGGTTGTAGGTGGCTGGGACGGCGAATTAGGTGGCTAGGGCGGCGGGGAGGCTCTCTGGTGGTGGGGTGGCTCGCCGGGGTAAGGCTCCGGCGGCGGCGATGGATATGGCTAGGTTGGTGAGGAAGAAGGTGCTTGGGGAGAGAGAGAGAGAGAGAGAGAGAGGCCGACAGGTGGGCCTTAGGCATGCCACATCGTTCTGACAGGTGGGTCCCATTTGTCGGTTTCGCTGTTTTCGCGACCAAATCAGCCCGTCAGTGCTCCGCGTTACGTATTAGGCTCGGAACTGGTGGTTTTTTGTGACTTGGCTCAAATCTGGTACTGACTTGTTACCCTAGCCCCAAGTGTGATGGTTTTGGATAAATAACTCCGGTATATACATACATGAAAATTTTGCATTAACTAGTTTGCCGTGTAATTCAGATGAAATTTTCAGCCGGGCCTATATAAGGTAAAAAAGAGGACATGAGATCAAGAAACCTAGCCTCTTTTTCTTTTGGAGAAATCACCCGAGCTTTATTAATAGTTATAGCAGAGTTTACCTAGCTCGGGGCCTGGGTCGAAAGGCCTTACACATGGCGACCTGGTACTTGGTCTAGAGAATTTTTAGCAATATTGTGAGCATCGAAGTTTGCTTCTTGGCCCTCAAGCTTTATTCTTCATGTGCCTATAATCTTCTCAATCAACATGGCATTTTCTCCATGGGCCATCCTCGCCTCTTGAGCCGTGCGCTATGCATCAGGGGAGCAGGGTATCAAGAAGCTTCCATAACCTTCCCAAGGCCGATGGAGAAAAAGAAGCATTAGGCTGGCCCAATAGTTTCTAGGGTTGCACATTTGGTTCACCCTCTTCCATCCAATTTTTTTTTATTTTGTCCACACTCGACACACATTACGCCCACGGAATAGGGAAACGCTATACCACCAGGCACCGCCATGTATGTAGTTGTGTCGAGGAGAGACCTGTGGCAAAGTATCGTCGGAACACATGAGACATTACCATTCTATTATAAGTACTTCCTTTTTTTGCAAAAATGTCTTATATTAAATAAAAATTCATCAGATGTACAAAACATCTCATACATAATAAAATTATATTGAACTCCCTGGACCACTATGCAACCACTACCATCGTCAGAAAAAGCCACAGATGCGTCGTTGTCGCTGCTCCATACTGAAGTTGACATGACCTTGTCGATGACAACCGAGAACTCTTCCAGTACATGCCCCTAAGGGTCGGTGCATGCCCTGGATCTGCAGTCGTCGACGTTGAACCCTTGAATCAATCTGTAGCACTTGACAACAGATCTTGTCGCTACACATGTACGGCGAGAAATCCTAACCTAGCCGCCCCAAAAAGATGGCAGTTATCCACGCCGAACCTTCGTCGACTCCATCCTAAGGGGTGAATTCGAGGAGGATAGAAACCCAAAAGCCCAACTTGAAGATGAAGCGCCGCCATCCGTCCGAGCGCTGCTCCTGCAAGGACTAAAAACCCTAACCTAAACCATAGCCGAGGTGTCGAGCTTCCACTCCTAGCCAACGGTGTGGCGGATCCATGGCTTCTCAAGCATCTCACAACGACGACAGTTATCGGAGCAGATACTCTCACTGAAACTACATGTCCATACCGAAATTATCCATCTGTCCTCACTATGCACCACCCCTATGCTTCTCTAGAAAATATATCTTCACACTAATGCCGTGTGTATCAAAAATCCATAAATATTACCCTTTTATGGAGGAAATCCGGTACTCCTTGTAGGTTTATAATGCAATGAATGTGATTACCTTGAGACAGGACCTAGCCCAATGCACTTTTGGTTGAATACGCAAAAGCATTGTGTATCATTGCATTAATACAAAGATTAAAATGTACATTCTCTATAAATTAATATAGGGTTAATTATCCTTTTGCCCTCGGTGGTATCCATGTGCTCAGATTTGCCCTCAGATGCGAATTGTACTCAGTTTTGCCCCTAGTCCGAGCACAACAACTATGACGAGGCCAAATGGCCATATTTGAGTCCATTCCGTCCGCCGGCGTTAGTGGTTGTGGGTCTGGAGCTTACACGTGGGACCGTGTGGACGTGGTTCCGGAGCTGACATGTAGGCCCGTGCAACTAAATCCCCAAATCATTCTAGCTCACACCCATCCGCCCAGCCGGCTGTCCTGCGCCGCCGCCGCCACCTGCGCTGCGGCCAGCACCTGCCCCGCCACCAGCTGCACGGCCTGCTCCGCCGCTACCGCACTGCGCCTATGCTCCACGGCTACCTGTGACGCCCACCACCTTCCTGTGACGCCACGGGTGGGGCGCCCACCACCTGCTCGATCTGCGGCGCGGCCTCCTTCCGTGCGCCCGGCCGGAGCGCTCAAAGGTGGGGGGCTGCTGGAGCTATTTGAACTAGGAGGAAGAACCCTAGGGAGAAATGGTGAGCAGCGGCGACCCCGGAGTATTTGGCGAGGCAGGAATCGGGCCGGAGATCTGCCGCGTCCACGACTAGGTTCCCGAGGGGTAAGTCTCGCCTCTTGTTTAGATTGAGCTTAGTTGTGCATTTGAACACTCGATTCGAGTACGTTTGCCCAATTAGTGTGCTGATTGCGTGTCTGTTTTTCGCCGGTTAGGATGGAGTTGCGGTTTGCTTTCATGGTGCACATTAAAAGGGACCGGTACATGTTCGATGCAAAGGATAAGAAGAAATACCAAGGAGGTTTTGATTATCGGTTGCCAATGGCTAGTAATTGGAGTTTCAGAAAATTTGGGGAGGTAATTTGTAGCCAATATCCTTGGGGTTTGCTTGATGAAGTGGTATACAAATACTATGATGGGGAAAAGAATTGGGTGACAGTTAGTAATGATGAAGAGCTAGCTACCATGTTTGTTAGGCATAAAGAGAAAGATAATTTTCATGTGAGGCCGCAAGTTGATGTGCTTGAGCAGGCATTTGGACCTAGGATGGCGGGTGCAACATCTCGGGGAGAACCAAGTCATCGTAATGGCATCTCTAGCCAGAACAATTCAGTTGGTGCACGGCGACGTGGTGGCTCGACAAGTGTGGGCAACAGTAGTAGGGTCCCCCTTGAAGTGGAGCCTGATGGCTACAATTCTGGGGTTGATGAAGAGAAGCTATATTCTGATGTTATTCGGAATTTACGACGGGCACCTCGGACTGAAAACCAAGATGAGGCTCACAATGCAGTCCATGTGGATGATGACGCGATGGGTGAGGACGAAGACCTTGCAGTTGTTGAATGGGACCCTTTGAACCCTCATATGGAAGAAGGTATAGTTTTTGCATCCACGAATGAGTGTAGAAATGCACTTGTGACATACTGCATCAAGGTAGAACGTACTTTCAAAGTTGACAAGAGCGATCAAGTACGTTATAGAGTGCACTGTCCGACTGAGGGTTGTCCATGGAGGCTGCTCGCATCTAAAATGTGGAATAGCACTAATGTTCAGGTCAAAGTGAACCCTTTTAAGCACACATGCTAGGAATCAACCCTTAGGAAGGATACAATCAGTAGAGCCAAGTCAAGATGGGTGGCAGAAGAAGTAAAGAAGTGGGTGAAAGAAAACCAGCAAGTGGGTCCAAAGGAATTGCAGAATAACATCAAAGATAAGTTCAAGATAGATTTACCATACATGAGGTTGTTCAATGGTAAAAAACATGCTATGGATTCTGTTTATGGTAACTGGCAGGAAAGTTTTCAATTGTTGTATTCATTCAAAGGTGAAGTGGAGAGGACAAGCCCAGGTAGTATTGTAGATATTGATCACCACACCGTGGAGTACACATTCAGGGAAGTGACAAAGACCAAGGAATGCTTTAGGAGGGTTTTTGTCTGCTTTGAGGCTTGTCGCCAGGGTTTTTTGGCAGGCTGCAGGCCTTATTTGGCTATTGATGCCACTTTTCTCACAGGGAGGTTTAAAGGACAGTTAGTAGCATCTTGTGCAGTTGATGCACACAGTTTTGTATTTCCAATTGCCTATGGTGTGCTGGAGACAGAGTCTGAGGAGAGCTGGACTTGGTTTTTGTATAATCTGCGCCGGGCTATTGCACATCCCAATGGGTTGGTCATTCATACAGATGCCTGTAAAGGTTCAGAAGTGGCCGTGGACAATGTGTTCCCTGGAGTAGAGCATAGGGAATGCATGCGTCACCTTGCTGCAAATTTCATGAAGAAATTAAAAGGAAATGTGTATACCGACAATTTATGGCCAGCATCTTTGACTTGCAGTGTGAAGAAGCACAACTACCACTTGAGGCAGTTATACATGAATCCCAAAGTGAAAGAATACTTGGAAACACACCACTCCAAGTTATGGGCCAGAAGCCAATTCAGTGAAGTGGGCAAAGTTCACTATGTGCACAATAATCTAGCAGAGTCTTTCAACTCAACGATCCGGAAACTAAAGGGTCATTATGTGATGGATTTGCTTGACAGGATAAGGATAAAATACATGCAAAAATTTTATTATCGTGCAGGAATAGCCGAGGCAAAATTCATGGGCCACATTATCATCCCTGCCGTGATGAATGAACTAAAGCAGAAGACAACAGGCTTGGAAATGAACATGACTCTTTGCTCGGGTACCACAGCAGAGATATCATATTTGGATAAAGAGAAGAGGGAATGGAGATATCCAGTGGATTTAGAAGCTAGTACTTGCAGTTGTAGGCGATGGCAGATAACTGGGTTGCCATGCATTCATGCCTTGTTTTTCATCACTTCTCTCGCAGGTCCAGCAGGAAACATACAGCAGTATGTGCATGATTACTACTCTGTTGCAAGGTTCAAAGCCACATATGCTTATGCCTTGCCTGCTATGGAGGGAAAACAACAATGGGACATGGTGGACCCTGGATTCAAGCTTTGCGCTCCAGTTCTGAAGAGAGCAGCAGGTAGACCAAGGAAGAGTCGAATCAGACCTCGCAGCGAAGGAGCTGGACTTGGTGCGAGGAAGCGTAAGTGCACAAGGTGTGGTGGGTCTGGTCATTTTGGTAAGTATTGTAATTACACAGTAGATCCAGCGTTCGGAGGGAGTTTCGATGAAAGCTTCGATGAAAATGTTGGTCAGCAGCCGGTTGCCTCAACAGATGATGAAAATAATGGTCAACAACCGGTTTCATCAGATGAGGATTTTGACGAGGTTCCAAATGATGATGGTCAACAGCCGCATGATTTTGACGATGATCCAAAATATCCTCCAAATAATGATTCAAGTGAGGCTCCAAATGGTGATTCACGTGAGGCTCCAAATGATGATCATGGTGATCCAAGTGAGGCTCCAAATGATGATTCAAATGAGGCTCCAAATGGTGACCAACCTTTTGTTGTTGTGAATTTTTCTAGGTATGTAAATCTTGCAAGGGTCAAATTTAGGACAGTATAACCGAACCTAAAGCGAGCCCTCTCGGCGTTTTGCATTTCTGATCGTCCGTTTTACCGATTTGGATGTTTTTGGCCGTCAGATCTGATGTATACAGCCACCTCCAGCGCATCTTTCAATTGTTGGCCCAGCTGTCCTAATGGGGTGCTACTCCAGAGGCCGAAACCGTGGGCCCTGGTATATTGGGCCTGTTTTCTCGGCCCGTTTATGTAATGAAGGTCCAGAATAGCGATCTCTTCGCTGGATACAGAGGATGCGGCGGCCGCGTCGATCGAGCGGAGGGGAGGCGCGCGAGGGATTCAGTCGACGGCAGGCGCGCGAGGGGATCCACCGCAAGCATACCCACCCTTCTGGACCGAGCGAGGAAACACATCCCAGTGGGCGTGATCCAGTTCTTGTGTCGCGGGTCCACACGACGCGACGGTGATGCCACGGGACGGGGGCCGAGGCGTCGGTTGCAATTAGAATCCACCCGCCGGTGATTTAGGACGCAATCCATCGCAGTTGATGTGGCATTAATCGCAATTCATGTGCGCTACTGGCCGTCAACCGATTATTGCAGGTCGCTTACGATTCTGATTCAGTTTCTTCCTTTATTCGATTGATCTTCTTTCTTTAGTCGATGCGCATCTATATAATCTCCACCATGCTACTCCTCCTTCCCCTCCCTACCTGGCAATGTCACCTCTGCTAACCATGTTTCTCACCAGGTTGCCGCTGCAAAGTTATCACCTCTCCTTCCTCACATCTTCCATCCAGTTGCTACTACTACTGAGCTATATCCCTTCTGATTGATACTGCAGGTGTTCTCCCATCTCGGTTGAGGTATTGGAACTGCCGAACTGGTTCTTGTGGTTAGTTAGGTTGCCCCCCAGGTTAGTATAAATGTACTCACATATCTCATCTTATTATCCATGTATGGGTGCCCACGATTTTCCAGAGTCTCAAACACTGCTACTATTGACTATTGTTGAGAATAAGCTCTAAACAAGATATACGATTTACTGATTCACACTAATTACATGTGGCTGTAGGACTTACAGCACCTCTTCTTCCTTACATCAAGACACGTTGTTTCTTGGATGAAGCCGGTAGGAATAGCATAGGGCTGTAATTGAAAGTCACTTCAACAGTTAACATATTTGTATTGCTGAAACAAATCAGTATTAGTTGAATTTGGTCCATCCAATACTCCGTTACTGGAATTGGATCTGAAAATATAAGTTTAGCTCTAACAATTGGTTCATGTAAATTCATGGAGGATGGTGCATGAGATGTTGATGTGGATGTGATGTAGGGTTATGGCAGGATGTGATCTAAGCGCTTGTTTTGATATTACTGGCCACTGGATGGCACCGTTTCTGTATATTATATGGTCTGTTAATTTGTTGTTGGTGTGTAATCATGAGTATCTCCGTGGTGGAAATAAGTTACTGCTATATAATTTTGGTGTTCCATATAGCTACCGATCACAAATATTGATCAAATACTATAGGCTCAGTGCAAGCTTTAAGAGTCTGCGATGACATGCCATGTTCATAAATTAAACTGCCTTAATTGTATCCTCAAGTTTTTCTTCTCATCCCCATTTTTATGTTAGCTGGTGAATATTTATACCATACCTTGTTGCACTGAAACTTAAACCTGTATTTTCTACAGCAAAGGTTTAGAAATTGATTGAACCAAACAATCATTAGAATTTACTATGCATTTGAGATCCTCCCTAAAAAATGCAAGATTGATTCGCCGTTATGAATGACTATTCATGGTGTGTATTAATTCACTTCTATTTTTCTCATGTTCAGATATATTGAGAGCCATATTTTTCATTCTGCGTAGTCCTAAATTATTTCTTGACTTATCTTTCAGTATATATTTGCTTTTGCATATTGCTAGATTATAAAGGTCATATTCCTTTAAATATTTTTGACAGTTATTATCATTCTATTGTAAAAATAGATAGGTACGCGCCCTAATGGTAAGCTACAGGTCTCCCCAGGCACACAACAATCACGAATCTGACAGTAACGTACATTCCGCTTTGGTTGAAAATCCCAGTGCAAAAACTGACCATAAAATTCTCACCATATTATGCACAGCCATACTAGCCTATGCATGTGCAATTGTGCTCTCTAGCCGTAGAACTACCAACTGAGGAGACAGTGTAGTGTACAACAGTACTTGCCACTACATAATGTATACTGGTTCGTATGATCACTAGCACTGGCATTATTCATCAGGGGATTCCCTTCATTCTGGACATTTCTTTTATCTATCAGTAGGTGTTGTTGCTTCACTTGCAGCGGCGGAAGATGCATTCGACAAGAAAAGGCTAGGTGCATTAGGCTCACCTAATTCTTCTTTGTTGCCGCATGGCGACCTTTCACGTAGAGGCGTGTGAAGACTTACTTAATGCACCATGTATACAATCTATAATTACAATTTATGTTCCATGTTAGGTATTTATATTTTATGCTTATTATTCATCTTAACAATACTCATTAGTTATATTACCTACATATGGTGTTGTTTATGTTGGCATACAAGGCAATTTGTATATGTCAACCTTGCTTTTACGACCATGTATATGCAAGTTTTTCCCCAGTACTTACTAATCTAAGGTTATGGTTTCTGTAATCTTAATATGTTTCGTATGACCATGTATTTATAAAAAAAAATCTATTATTTTATTGTACAAATAGATGGGCGCGGCAACGCGCGCCATCAACGATCTAGTACTACTGTACATCTATCACTTGACATGATCTTATTACCGTTTATGTTTTGCACAGCTCTATGATAGGTTTGAAGAAGACGTGCAAGGTACCGACAACCAAGAGAAGAAGAGAAGAAGCAATGAGCACAAGGTGCACGAGGAGCAAAGTGATGGCAAGAAGCTCAAGGAACAGACAGAAGCCCCAACGCTATCTACGAATAATTATGAAACATTATGAATAAAGGATGATGTTGTATTATGAAACATTTATCACTTGACATGTTGTATTTCTGTTGGATGATGTTGGACCTATGTTAGAAGTATGTTTGACATGATATTTAAATATCGGTCGGATGATGTTTGAATGAGCACATGGTTTTTCCTTTTTTTGATTTTTTTGAATTTTGTTTTCCTCATTTAAATTCTGGTCAAACCTAACTTTGACCAAGATTTAAACGAGTCTAAAATATCAAAATGAAAAACTAAGCCTGGATTCTTCTTAGTCAATCCAAAATGAAGTTGTGGTGAGGTTTTTGAAATTTTCATGAAAAATGTGCTAAAAAGAGGGGTTCGAAGGTAGGGTAAACGGCCTCATTTCTAAGCAAGGTTTTTTTCGACTTTGTCTAAATCAGCCAAATAACTTTCCTACACATACATTCTATATGTACAGACTATGTGCGCTGGTTTTCCATTTTTTGATTTTTTTTTAAATTTGTTTTGCTCATTTGAATTCTGGTCGAACTTAACTTTGACCAAGACTTAAACAAGTGTAAAACATCAAAATGAAAAACTAAGCCTGGATCCTTAGTCACTCCAAAATGAAGTTGTGGTGAGTTTTTTGAAATTTTTATGTTCATTTCCCCAAAACACTTCTCTTCACTTCATACAAGAGAGTTTGAGATACTTGAGATATCACACAATACACATGAACTTATCATTTAAATGTATGTAAAGTTTGTTTATCAACTTAAATCATTAATATATGACATAAAAAGACTATGTGCACAGGTTTTTTATTTTTCTGATTTTTATTTAATTTATTATGCTCATTTAAAATCTGGTCAAACATAGCTTTGACTGCTCGAAACCCCTCCCAAACCCCGCTAACCCTAGCGATGAACAAGGACCGTTCATCTAACCCTAGGGCGATCAAGGGCCGTCGATCTAACCCTTCTAGAAGGAATCTACGGGGAGGAGGGGGGCGATCCGCTAGATGCAATCTGATTGGCTGGGAGATTATTTTTTTAACAAATACTGGGCGCGCTGGATGGACCGTTGGGCCGTCTCGTTGTCTAGGCTTGAGACCGCAGTAAATAGCCCGTCTCAGCCTTTCCAGGCCTTGCATGCATGAAGGCGGCGACGTGGGTTTGCATGCGCGGGAGGCGGCGACGTGCATGCATGCGAGCGAGGCGAGCGAGGCGCGCTAGGCGAGCTAGGCTAGCGAGGCGAGCTAGGTGGTTCAGGGCAGTGGTTCAGGGCAGCGATTCACATGCACTGCCCTGTCAAAGAGCTATGCAGTGATTCAGATGCACGCACGCGCCCCATGCATCATTTTTGTGCAAAAATTTAAGTGTGCAAAACGTAATGGATACACACGCGTCCAGATACACACACGCGCCCGGATTCACACACGCGCCGTTCTCATCCTTTCTCTCTTTCTCTCCCACCCACAGGCCTATAAATGGGGTGCCCTCTCTTCCTCTCCCACCCACAAGCCAGATCCGATGCTCTCCACCTTCAAACACCCAAGCGACCGAGCCCTCCCCAAGCGAGACCAAGTTAAGATGCAGTTCAACGGGTCGACCTTCAACCATCCGCCTGTCGTGCCGGAGCTGCGCTACCCATCGGGCGTGCTCGTGGAGAGGGAGCTCCGTGTGTGGGCTATTTCAAGGTGGAGGCACTACTAGGAAAAGGGCTATAAATGGAAATGACACTAATGGCGCACCAGACATGTGGTGCGCCATTACTATATACTAATGGCGCACCAGGCACACGGTGCGCCACTAGTAACAAAATGTTTTTTTTCATTTTTTCAAACATACTAATGGCGCATCCGGGCAGAGTGCGCCATTAGTAGTTAGAACTACTAATGGCGCACCAGCCATAGAGTGCGCCAGTACTGTATTTTTTTTTACTTTTTTGCAAAACTACTAATGGCACACCGTTGCATAGTGCGCCATTACTAGTTTAAACTAGTAATGGCGCACTGTGCCACGGTGCGCCATTAGTATAAAAATTATTTTTTTTACTTTTTTGCAGAACTACTAATGGCGCATGTCTGTGTGATGCGCCATTAGTATGTTGGGTTACTAATGGCGCATGTGTCTGTGGTGCACCATTAGCACCCCCCGCCCCCTCCTTCCGCTCCGACAACCCCCGCGCCCCGCCTCGCCGTCTCGGTCCTCGCCGCCGACGACCTGCCGTCACCACTGCCAGCCCGACGCCGCGGCGCACCTAGCCGTCCGAAGCCTCCGCTGCCTCGCAGCCGGCACAGGAGCCCAGCAGCGCCTCCCTCCGTCGAGCAGCCGCTCCCACCCGCAGCGCCTCCCGAAGCTACGTCGGCGACCAATCCATAGGCAGGTAGCCACCACTCCTACGTCCCCCCTTCTTCCTCCTCCCTCTTCCCTCACCTCCTCCCTCCTTCCTCTTGCATCCTCTGTCTGTTCATTTTCCCCCTGATTTTTGCATTGGATGAGTACGTGCGCTAGATTAGGTATTGTGAGAATATAACGATGGCCATTTCCTGATGAATACTTGTTGCACGATTTTTTCCGGTGCATGTTAAAGTTTACTTGTGAAAGGATTTTGCATGATAGGTGTTTGTGATAATGCTTCAGATAGGCACTTTTTGAATTCATGAGGACACTCGATCTCGATCCCCCTCCATCTCGATCTCGATTCACCCTCCATCTCGATCTCGATCCCCCTCCATCTTGATTGCTATCCCCCTCCATCTCGATCTCGATCCCACCCGCACCCTCCCCTGCTAGCTCCACCGCAGCCGCCGACCCACCGCACCCTCCCCCGCTCCACCGCCGCCGACGAGCACCCCCCGCACCCTCCCCCGCTCCATCGCCGCCGCCGATGATATTTTCAAATAACAAATTTGATGATATTTTTTAAAAAATTATTTCTATTTTTATAAAAAAAATATTACTGTTTCATATTCATATTCATTTTTTAAATAATAATAAAAAAGTGTAGACTACAATTGTTGTTAAACAACAATTATTACTGTTTTTATAAAAAATATATTACTGTTTCATATTCATATTCATTTTTTAAAAAGTAAAAAAAGAAATTCATACTTATGGTGCACGGGTGGCTGGTGCGCCATTGCTATCTAAAAAAGAGTATACTTATGGCGCACTGTCCCGCTGGTGCGCCATTGCTATGAAAAAAACATTCTAATGGCGCACCGCCTGGGGGTGCGCCATTAGTAATCTTCCCCATCCATACACTTCGTCCCTCCCTCGTCCCTCCCTCTCGCCAGACACTTCCCTCCCTCCACCGCGCGGCTCCCTCCCTCGTCCCTCCCTCCACCGCGCCGCCATCGCCGCTGCCCCGACCCATTGCGCCACAGCCTCCCACGCGCCCCCGCCGCCTCCCCCTCCCCTTCCTCCCCCTCGAGCGCCGCCTCCACCCCCCCGAGCGCCGCCTCCCTCGAAACCCTAGAAGCCCGCGGCCTTCCCGCCGTCTATCCCCGCCTCCCCCAAGCTCGCCGTCTCCGCCCTCCGTCGTCTCCGCTCCGGCCACCACCAAATCTCTCTCGTCGGAGCTGCCCCTCGACGGCGGCTAGCCTCATCGGACGCGCTCCTCGACGGTGGCGCGAGCCTCCCCGCGCGGCCTGGTTAGTCTCTCTCCCTCCCTCCCTCTCTCCCCCGCTCATGCCCATGCCCCCACGGGGCGGCGACCTAGGGTTAGGTGCGGCCGCCGTTCCCGCATGCTCGCATGCTCCCGTGCTCCACTGAATTTGGGTTGTTCTATTTGTCATGCAGTTCATATCTCCCCCGGATTGCTGCCGAAGGGCCTGCACTCGCTGGATCTGTCGCGGAACAAGATCGCCAACGTCGAGGGGCTTCGGGAACTGACGAAGCTTCGCGTGCTCAAGCTCAGCTACAACCGAATTTCGTGCATCGGCCACGGTAAGTCGCAGACTTGGGGTTCTTGCATTGCACTGCACATCTTCTGTAAATTCCTTAGTACTAGATTTCTTTCTGGTCCATGTACACCTGCATCCTATCCAAGACAGACATGTAACATTCCATAGGATGTATGGATCATATCTTGAATGATATGGCAGTGGCCACATTTGTTGGTGGCTGGGACCAGCCACATTCAGTAATTATTTTTTTCCTACAAAAGTTCAATGTCTATGCATCACATGTTATAGTCCGAGGAAAAGTTCACTGAAATTGTTGTAGTTTAAAAAACAGTTAACTAAAACTGTTGTAGTCTGAAACTGTCAGGAGTTGGTAATTATCGGACTAAGTAAGTTACTTGTTAATACAAGTCTACAAGACTTTGTTTCCAGCGATGGTCATAAGCTTTCGTGTTGACGTCAGTGCGGTCTTTGTGATTCGTCACAGGGTTCTATCTTATGTTAATTCACCTCTGTGATCTGGGGGTCTTGATATATAGCAATGAAGATGGCAATTTAGCATCATGCTTGCTAATACTTGTCACTGCCCTTCTGCAGATCCATTATTAGTTAGTACTGTTATAGAGTATCCGAGGGTGCTAGCCTTTAACTGTACAGATTTTTATGGTGAGAAGATAACTTTTTCAACTAGTTTGTTTACTCTATTTTTGGGACAAAGGCAGACAGGCGCTCTACTGTTTTCATTAAGAGAAAGGGTAGCAGGCTCAATATTTGTAGAAAATTCTTTCTCTTGCTGCTTTTTGGGTTTCAGAGTCTTGTGGACACATATCAACAGGATTCGTTTTAAGTTTGATTCAAGACATAAATGACATTATTGTTTAGCTCACAGTATCTAAAGTGTTAGGAATTCTGTGTTGTTTCTAAAAGCTCTACAATATCCAGATTTTATGATATTTGTACATCCACAAGACTTAGCCTGAAATCTGTGTTGTTTCTGAATATTCATAGTGAATAGTTTCAGTATTGCTTTTTTTAAACATGTCAGTATTGCTTTGCATAATGCATAATGTTTTGTTCAAGCTTATGTACAGCAGTACAGTCCATATGAGGTTGTTTATTCAGTTTGTTGTGCTCTAGTGATTGGTTGCAAAAAATTGCCCCTGTTCATTCAGTTTTGCTTGCATGATGGAAGGGGGGAAATGCTAAAAAAAGTGTCCTCCAATACCCCGGCCCATGCATCAAATCCTTTTGGATGTTTTGGATGTTTTGTCTCCGCCCATTGTGTCGTGATGAATTTGCAGGTACCTCGAGAGGCCCTTGAGTTTGCCGGAATGTCGATTAACTTCCGTTCCGGCAAATTCGGGTACTCCATATGTCCTATTTTCAGCAAAGGTCATGCTGAAATTTTCCGTGAATTTTAGCATGACTTTGCTAAAAATAGGACATATGGGGTACTTGCGACTAATGCGTGGGCCGGGGTATCTTAGTACTTAGTTAAGTAGGATCAACTGCCCCGCCATTCTTGTTGCATTAAACCATAGGTGGCAATAGAGCCAAGTGATTAGGCCCAACTTAGAATTCTCCTTAGCATCGATAAACCCTAGATGATAAACCCAACATAGGTGGCAATAGAGCCAAGTGATTAGGCCCAACCTAGGGTGCCTCGGCATCGATAAACCCTAAATGATGAAAACTTAACTTGGCTTCTATAGGGTGTCTCGGTGTCGATGAGAACCTAAATGATGTACGCTTAGGCTTTTAGGGTGCCTCGGCGTCGACAAACCCTAAATGATAAAAGCTTAGCTTTTAGGATGCCTCGGTGTCGACAAACCCTAAATGATGAGACCATGATCTTGTTTCTTGACAATAACCAACTTTTTGACCAAACTTTTTTCCTATTTAGAGCGAAACATGGCCCACAACGATGAGGCCGGCGGTTCGGGCGGCAAGCAATTCTGGGACCTGTCCCAGGAGTTGGAGGAAGAACCTCACCGCTATGAGGACGCCGCGGAAGACACCGATCCTGACTACACAACCCCTAGTGGCGTCGGGGATGACACCACTGATGATGGCGCCGCGGATGCCACCACTGATGATGGCGGCGCACGCACAGATGGCAGCCAACTGAAGAGGCAATGGAAGGACCGACGCCCGAACGTGCTCAGCACCGTCAGGGAGGAATTTACTGAAGTGAACTCCGACGGGCATCCGACGGCGCCCAAACACGTAGTCAAGGGGTACTCGATTCAGCTCGGGTGCATTCTCCGGAGCACTGCCTCGATCAACACCGAGAACCTAAGGCATAAGGACCGAGGGAATTTGCGCAGCCTCCTCTTCACGAAGCTGCACGAACGATACAAGTTCCCCGCTGAGTTCGCAAACACACGCCTCTCGGGTAATAAAGTGAACGGTGCCGCCCTCACGACGATGAGCACGGCCCTGTCTACTTGGAAAAGCACGGCGAAGGCAATGATTGACAAAGATGATAGTTATGAGAAGATCAAGGCGAAATATCCTTTGATGAGCGAAGATGACTACAAGGAGTTCAAGATCAAGTGCGAGAGCCCCGCAACCTCCGAATCAAGTCAGTGGGGGAAAGAAATGCGGCAGTTGAACATAGGGGTCCACCAACTCGGTCCCGGCGGTTACAGAGTGGCGGAGCCTGTATGGGACAAGGAGGGCGCGGAGCGTGCCGAGCAAGGCCTACCGCCCCGCTTCGAGAAATACAGTGACAAGCAGACCAGGAACTTTCTCAGGGCCCGGTACAAGGAGGACCCGGTAACAAAGGAGCTTACCATGGATCCGAAGACCAAGGTGCTTGAGCTTGTTCTGGTAAGGAATACACCCCCGCGTAATTAGCTCCATATGGTTGCATTCTAATTAATCCCCAATATTTCCAAATGGTTCATGTTCCTTCCGCAGGACAAAGAAAGCAGTAGCGCGGGGTCGTCTCAGAGCTCCCCTTTCGACACCCCTTTGAATAGGGCGTTGAACGTAATGAAAAACAGGGATAAGCTCAATAAGCCGACGTCAGCTGGTCGTGTGGCCGGAAAAGGCTTGTCCACAAAATGGTCGTCATACTATGGCGCTGGTGGGCGAAAGGAGAAAAAGACCAGCTCGGAAAGCCAGTCGCGCGAGGTTGAAGCACTCAGGGCGCAAGTGGCGCGGATTCCGGAGATGGTCCAAGAGCAAGTGCAACAACAACTGGGATCGACGCTCACCGGCATTATGCCTACCTTGATTCATGGGATAACGACGTGGATTGCGGGTGGCCAACAGGGGCCGCCCCCGATTCCCAGCTTCACGGCCAGCAACTCGCACAACGCGTAGGCGGCACCATTGGTGTCTCCGGTGGCGGCGGTATTGGTGTCTCCAGCGGCGGTGCCATTGGTGTCTCCGGCGGCGGCGGTATTGGTGTCTCCGACGCCGGCATTGGAGCTTAATGCACCCGGGTGTACGCCGGCCGGCACCTCGCCAGCAAGCGGCCCCTCCGTCAGTTGCACGCCCGCCGTTGGCGGTGCCTCGACATTAGCCGAGCTCGACGGCATCACGGTAACTAAGCCTCTCGGTCGAGGACTTCATCTCCTTGCCTTTGACTAGGCATCCCTGACGCCCTACATGTTTTCGCAGGGCGCCGCCGACGTTCCTTGCACTCTCCTGCACTTCGTGGGCGGCGAGTTGGTCGATGTCGCCAAGGGCAGAATCGTTCAACCGGGCAACCCCGTGTTCCACGGTAATCCGATGCCACCCACAATGTATAGGGTTGAAGTGGTTCAGGTGCTGCCAGGCTGCGACGAGCTGTTACCTCCGATTCGACCCGGTGGGGCCGACAAAGAAGATGAGATGACCCTCAGCGCCTGCGTAAGCTGGCCCCTGCTTTGGCCGAAGAGCCAGATTCGTTTGGGGGCGGGGGACACCACCCCACAGACAAGACCGCCAGTCGTGCCGGCGCCAAGCCATGGCAAGAACGCCGCAACGCTACCGGACATGCCGGACATCCCTATGGCACAGGATCCGGACATGCATATGGCACAGGATCCGGACGACGACGACAATGACGATGGTAATTTACCAACGTCGATAAGTACTTTGCCGAACATGGGCACGGTGATGAGTTCTGCGGGCCTCCTTCTCAAGAACCCAAACAAGACGACCGCGATCTAGCTGGTACGGCGGAGAAACCCAATTGCAACAGGCGTCGTCTGGCGTTCAGTTCTCAGGAGACGCCTCCAGCTGCCGCCTTCACCGAGCCTCAGATAGCGGAGGTGCCAAATATTATCAGCCCCAACACGCTCAAGAAGGCGGTCTGTGAGCAGAACTCGGTCCCATTACAGCAGATCAAGAAGAAGGGCCGGAAACGGCCGACTAAAACGGCCGTCGGTGCGAGCCAGCCGGCAGCGAGTACGATCCGTGCTCAGGACGGGCCACCTTCACCTAAGGATATCTCGAGGAGGGTGCATGTGGCGGGTAGGGCGATGCTACCGACAAATATGCTCAATGCTGCAACCGGTGCTATGCGGAGTCTGCACGACAGTGTTCTTTCTTTGGAGAAGCGGCGTCTCAGAGAGAATGATGTGGCATACCCGGTTTTCGTGGCCAAGGTGCCAGAGGGCAAGGGCTTTGTGGATGGCGCCATCTGGGGTACGATCGTCCTGCGGTTTGATGACATCTTTGCTATGTTCAACCTTCATCCGCTGCACTACACCTTCGTTCGGCTATTTTCGCTGAGTATGGAGATGCGGATCATTAGAGACAAGACCCCGGACATCGTGATCGTCGACCCCTTCTACATGCGTGCCAAGCTCTTGAGCAGTGCTGGGGACCGCCAAGTCGCGAGTTCACACCTCGAAGACGTCATTCTGGCAAACCCAGATAAGGATAACTTCCTTGTGGCTTACTTTCCCGAGTAAGTCATCCCTTAACCGCCCCGTAACATATGATTTCTTAGATTTCGATCGTTCTTTTTTTTCTAACATTCCGTGTTCTGTGTAGTGACACACATTGCACACTCATCCTCTTAAGCCCGAAATATTCCATGGCCACGTATTTCAACCCGAACCGTAACTCCAAGATAGACTACACAAATATCAAGAAAGTTCTTGATGATGTTCTCCCCGGCTACGCCAAATCTGGAGGCACCTTCATCAGGGTAGTTCGTAAGTATGGCAAGCACGTGTTCGCCCACAATACGATGTTCTACTGCGTCAAGCAGCCGCCTGGCGGTCAGAAGGATGCCTACTACGCCCTCCATCACATGCGGGCGATCGTAAGGGACCATCATCACCTTCTGCTACCAAATAATCTCAAAGATTGGGCCGCGAGCTTGTCGGCAATCCAGGACGCGGACATCAGACAAGAATTCTTTCACATCCAGTCAGAGTTTGCGGACATCATCCATCAAGATGTCCTTCATACCTCGGGGCAGTTCTTCCTTAGATATCAACCGTCCAACATTGAGATAGACGGAATGCTACAAATGCAGGCTGACAACGCCCGCGATTTCATGACCATCACGACAGACGGCGGCTTCATCCATGCTCTTGTCCATGAGTCGAGTCAAAAGTAGTGATGTGTAGTTCTGAAACATTAATTGGCTCATGTTGTAACTAAACTTTAATGAATTGTATGTCTCTTTGGTTTGGACAGTCGTTCAACTTAGATGTAATCGATGCTATTTATTAGTAGGACCATGAATCGTGCTATTAATGTCTTGCTTTTCTCTTCCGATCCTTTTGTTGCATACTTATATATTGCTTATGTATGTATTGTCTGTTGTTTGGCTTGTGCATAGAGATGCCGTCGTATGTCGTGTACAAGGGTAAGGTTCCCAGAGTCTACGACGACTGGGATGAGTGTCGGAGACAGTTTCACCGTTTCAGCGGTAACAGTTACAAAGGGTACACCACTAGAGCGGAGGCGGAATCTAGATACGCCCGCTATCTAGCGGGAGAGAGGAGGGAGCGTTGGAGGAACCGGATGAAGACCAGTTTCATCGTGATGATGCTCATCGTGATGACCGCAGCTCTCTTCTATGTGATGGTAGTTTAGATGATTGATATCAACTTGTAATGTGAAGACAAACTCGATACTCGCGGTCTCGAGACTTGTAATGTTTTATCTTTGTTCGGTCTTTTGAATTCGGAGACTAATATGATGAATTGTATTCGGAGACTAATCTTCTATTGTATTCAATGAATCTGCTGTTGCTGTGTGCTACTGTCTATATTCTGTCAAATAATATATTTTGTAACCTGTGCAAAAATCAAAAACTAAAAAAAACCTAATATTCATACTAATGGCGCATCACTACAGAGTGCGCCATTAGTATGCCAAGTATACTAATGGCGCATCCATCTGCAGTGCGCCATTAGTGTGCCAAAGCACATGGTTAAATATGGCACCTGGGAGGCATACTAATGGCGCATGGTGTTATATACTAATGGCGCACTTGGTGGTGCGCCATTAGTAATAAACACTAGTGGCGTGATACTAATGGTGCACCAGTGATGCGCCATTAGTAGGCAAAACTGGTGCGCCATTAGTAGGCCTTTTCCTAGTAGTGAGGGGTTCCGTCGAACTCACCCGCGCCTTCCTCAGAGCCGGCTATGCCCACCTCCCACGGGGCTCGCCGAGGATGTTCACCCTCAACGAGGTTCGTGACCGCGGCGGCATCCTCCTACTGCTCACGGTCACCTTCACCAACCCATTTGACGCGCGCGAGCTCCTCGGCCAAGTCTTTTGGTGCGGCTGCGAGGCCATCTTCTTCACCGTCTACAACATCTATACCAACTACGAGAGCATCTTCCCCACTCCAGGCCAGATGCACTCCCTTCCCTACGACAAGGAGGAGAAGGTGTGAAGATGAAGATGGTGTTGAAGGGGCGTGCGCGGCCAAGGTGGAGAAGAAGGTCAAGAAGAAGATGTTCAAGCCCGGAGTCAAGCTCGCCATGTTTCGTTTTTTATTTTGTTTCTTTTCTATGTCGTGTCGTGTCGTGTCATGTTTCGTCATGTGTCTGTGAACTTATTATTGTAATGGTACGGTGTGTTGCATCTTATCTAAGTTATTAGGGTTTATTATGTGTGTTAAAAAATGTCCGTGCTCAAACATATCATTTCTTCCCTAAACCAAGTCATGAAGTTCGAGAACTTGTGGTTTTCATTAATGAAAACCCTAATGAAAATCGGAGGGTGTGAGAAGCCCTCTGTTTCATTCAAAAAAAATTCATGAACTAACATGCAAATTTATTCCCTTTAAATTCTAAACCAAGTGCCACTCTAACCCTTAAACCAAGTGCCACTCTAACCAAAATCATGTGGCAGTGCAAACATACGTTTTCAACCTTCCAACCCTCCAAAATTTCAGTGAAAAACAAAGGAAAACCACTCTCACGCGTGTGCAAACATTCACGGTCTCACTATTTTTTTTGATAAATTTCACAGTCTCACTATGTATACCTTCCTTCCCTACCCATGTCAAAGTCTTGCCATCTGTCCTAGCGGTTACCAGCGCAGCCCTAAACACCACAAACCCACGCGGTCTTGGGTTCGAGTCCCCAGCCGCACCAATTTTTTGTGCATTTTTCACCCTTCATTTTTTAGACAAATTATTTTTTTCTCAATGTAATGCCCTTAAAAAATGTTCATTTATTTTGGCACCAGGTGTAAACCTCTACCAGAGCTGAGGCACATTTTCCATGACATTTTGGTCTTTGATTTAAATCACGGTGTATTTGAATTGGATTAATTAAAAGCTCCAAAAAATTTCTAACCTTAATTGTTTGGCTCTGGAATAATTCAATTAGCTTCCACAAAAAGTTTCAGCATTATGATTTACTGCCTAAATTAAATCATAACAGAAAACAGAAAAATACGCAAGAGAACCCCCGAATGGGCCTAATTGGATGCAGTTGGCCCATTAGTGTAGCCTGCACTTGGCTCTACGCTCTGAATTTGGCCCAAGAGCAATCTTTTTTTGACAGAAAGGCAGAGCAGAGAGCTGCATTTCATTGATCAAAAGTTTTTGAATTCCTAATTTCTTCTCTTTTTTTCAACATATTTAAATGTTGGTCACTTTTTCTCTTTTTTTCAACATTTAAACAACTTTGACCAACATTTAAACTAGGTGAATTTCTCATAAAATTTCAAGATTACAAATTCCTCCATAGTTCATGCCTTTCCATACATTTTCAACATTACAACCAGTGCGATTACCATACCTACAAATGCACAAAAGTATTTGCAAATGGGTGTTGGTAGTGCTTGATCTTCAAGCTTCCTAACCTTCTTCTTCAACATCCTAAGATCAACAGCTAGCTCTCTGTCAGTGCGTGCTTCGCCCTCCATCCCTTCTTCCGGAGCTCGTGATGCGGCCACTGTCGTTCGTGGCAGCATGCGCAACCATTCTTCATGCTCTTCTTGCAGTTCATTCATCAGAGTCTTGGCCAGAGCATCGACCCAAAGAAAGAAGCATGTCACCTGCATAAACACCAAACAGATCAACCCATTGCTCAAAGGTTCCGACCACGAAAATGGTGCAGTTGCCCCGATTCTTACCTCATTCTCGCTGCACACGTAGAACGGACGATTCTGGTTCCTCGGTGTCTGAGAAACCCTCCGATCAACACCCGCCCGGCACCGCGGACAGACGAAGATAGGAATGTCCACACGCGCCCGGCTCTGCATCCGCGAGGTGGCGCGGGATCTTGAGGAAGACATGGAGCTCGGAGCCGAAGGGGATCTCAACACCGCCGCGCCCTCCACTGCTAGCTTCCCACCGCCGTGCTCTCCCTCTCGCCGTGGTCACCGTCGTGCTCTCTGTCGCTGTGCTCACCGCCGCTGTCGCCCGCTTATATAGCACACCCGCCAATGGCTCTCTGCTCAACGGCTCTCTGCTGGGTCCCACAAGCCACGCGTGCAACGGTCTGAATAAAATTGGTCGTCTCTGCCGCCTGGTCCCACCTGTGAGGGCCGAGTCAAAAGGTTGACCTGACGGAGACGGCAGAGTTCACGGAACGAGTCAGTGCACACGGACTAGGGGCAAAACTGAGCACAATTCGCATCTGAGGGCAAAACTGAGTACATGGACACCACTGAGGACAAAAAGATAATTAGCCCATTAATATAAGACATTTTAGATTGCCAACGCATAAAATAGAGAGGGCGATGCGGTACACCCAAGAAGAATAGACTATGTTTCTGATCAGGAGCCCAAGTCCCATGGGTTCAGCACCGTGGCAGAATGTGGCCTATGGTGATCAAGGACGCCAGAGGATTAATAGAGAGAATCAGCAGAAAAGATTAGTTTATTTAGCAAAATTTCTCTAGGAAGAGGGTGGGGGCAGCGCGAGTATCGTCCTTTGGCTGGATGCACTGAACACTTATGGACATGCACATAGGTAAAGCAAACAAGCACTCAAAAATAGACTTTCGTCCTGCTTTATAAATATAGAAACCACTGCATGTCCATGGTGTTGACCAAGATGAACTGCCCACCACTCAGTTAGGGAGTCGAGTACTCGAGTTGACGATGGTACTAGCATGCCATCCAACTTCAACCTTGACATCGACCAATGATGCCTGCACTGTAGCAAGTAATCCATCCTTTAGTCAATCTTCGATTCCCAAAGTGCATTATCAGATAAAACATTGAACTATAATATATATCATGGAGTGAAATGTGTCAATAATCCATTAACTTAAACTGATTGCATGCTTTAAATCAACAACTCAAAAATGATCAATTTTGGACATAAAATCGTGAATTTGATCAAATAAGGCCAAAACCAATTCAGGAGATAATAAACCGACCGCATGGCTACCACGTCAGCGCTCCCTAGACCGCTCGTGAACTTACTATCTTTATAGGAATCTAATCCCTCCGTTCCAAAATAAGTGACTCGACTTTGTACTATCTTTAATACAAAGTTAATATAAAGTTGAGCCACTTATTTTAGGACAGAGGGAGTATTTGCCAACTTGTCCTCCAATACCCCGGCCCATGCATCAAATCCTTTTGGATGTTTTGGATGTTTTGTCTCCGACCATTGTGTCGTGATGAATTTGCAGGTACCCCGAGAGGCCCTTGAGTTTGCCGGAATGTCGATTAACTTCCGTTCCGGCAAATTCGGGTACTCCATATGTCCTATTTTCAGCAAAGGTCATGCTGAAATTTTCCGTGAATTTTAGCATGACTTTGCTAAAAATAGGACATATGGGGTACTTGCGACTAATGCGTGGGCCGGGGTATCTTAGTACTTAGTTAAGTAGGATCAACTGCCCCGCCATTCTTGTTGCATTAAACCATAGGTGGCAATAGAGCCAAGTGATTAGGCCCAACTTAGAATTCTCCTTAGCATCGATAAACCCTAGATGATAAACCCAACATAGGTGGCAATAGAGCCAAGTGATTAGGCCCAACCTAGGGTGCCTCGGCATCGATAAACCCTAAATGATGAAAACTTAACTTGGCTTCTATAGGGTGCCTCGGTGTCGATGAGAACCTAAATGATGTACGCTTAGGCTTTTAGGGTGCCTCGGCGTCGACAAACCCTAAATGATAAAAGCTTAGCTTTTAGGATGCCTCGGTGTCGACAAACCCTAAATGATGAGACCATGATCCTGTTCCTTGGCAATAACCAACTTTTTGACCAAACTTTTTTCCTATTTAGAGCGAAACATGGCCCACAACGATGAGGCCGGCGGTTCGGGCGGCAAGCAATTCTGGGACCTGTCCCAGGAGTTGGAGGAAGAACCTCACCGCTATGAGGACGCCACGGAAGACACCGATCCTGACTACACAACCCCTAGTGGCGTCGGGGATGACACCACTGATGATGGCACCGCGGATGCCACCACTGATGATGGCGGCGCACGCACAGATGGCAGCTAACCGAAGAGGCAACAGAAGGACCGGCGCCCGAATGTGCTCGGCACCGTCAGGGAGGAATTTACTGAAGTGAACTCCGACGGGCATCCGACGGCGCCCAAACACGTAGTCAAGGGGTACTCGATTCAGCTCGGGTGCATTCTCCGGAGCACCGCCTCGATCAACACCGAGAACCTAAGGCATAAGGACCGAGGGAATTTGCGCAGCCTCCTCTTCACGAAGCTGCACGAACGATACAGGTTCCCCGCTGAGTTCGCAAACACACGCCTCTCGGGTAATAAAGTGAACGGTGCCGCCCTCACGACGATGAGCACGGCCCTGTCTACTTGGAAAAGCACGGTGAAGGCAATGATTGACAAAGGTGATAGTTATGAGAAGATCAAGGCGAAATATTCTTTGATGAGCGAAGATGACTACAAGGAGTTCAAGATCAAGTGCGAGAGCCCCGCAACCTCCGAATCAAGTCAGTGGGGGAAAGAAATGCGGCAGTTTAACATAGGGGTCCACCAACTCGGTCCCGGCGGTTACAGAGTGGCGGAGCCTGTATGGGACAAGGAGGGCGCGGAGCATGCCGAGCAAGGCCTACCGCCCCGCTTCGAGAAATACAATGACAAGCAGACCAGGAACTTTCTCAGGGCCCGGTACAAGGAGGACCCGGTAACAAAGGAGCTTACCACGGATCCGAAGACCAAGGAGCTTGAGCTTGTTCTGGTAAGGAATACACCCCCGCATAATTAGCTCCATATGGTTGCATTCTAATTAATCCCCAATATTTCCAAATGGTTCACGTTCCTTCCGCAGGACAAAGAAAGCAGTAGCGCGGGGTCGTCTCAGAGCTCCCCTTCCGACACCCCTTTGAATAGGGCGTTGAATGTAATGAAAAACAGGGATAAGCTCAATGTTGGGGAACGTAGTAATTTCAAAATTTTCCTACGCACACGCAAGATCATGGTGATGCATAGCAATGAGAGGGGAGAGTGTTGTCTACGTACCCACGCAGACCGACTGCGGAAGCGTTGACACAACGTAGAGGAAGTAGTCGTACGTCTTCCCGATCCGACCGATCCAAGCACCGTTACTCCGGCACCTCCGAGTTCTTAGCACATGTACAGCTCGATGACGCTCCCTGGGCTCCGATCCAGCAAAGCTTCGGGGATGAGTTTCATCAGCACAACGGCGTGGTGACGATGATGATGTTCTACCGACGCAGGGCTTCGCCTAAGCACTACAACGGTATGACCGAGGTGGAATATGGTGGCAGGGGGCACCGCACACGGCTAAGGAACGATCACGTTGATCAATTCTATGTCTAGAGGTGCCCCCTGCCTCCGTATATAAAGGAGCCAAGGGGGAGGGGGCCCCCGGCCAGGAGGAGGGCGCAGGAGGAGTCCTACTCCTACCGGGAGTAGGACTCCCCCCCCCAATCCTAGTTGGACTAGGATTCCCCGAGGGGGAAAGAGAGAGAGGGGGGAGGCGCGCGGCCACCTTGGGCTGCCCCTTTCTCCTTTCCACTAAAGCCCATTAAGGCCCATATGGCTCCCGGGGGGTTCCGATAACCTCCCAGTACTCCGGTAAAATCCCGATTTCACCCGGAACACTTCCGATGTCCAAATATAGGCTTCCAATATATCAATCTTTATGTCTCGACCATTTCGAGACTCCTCATCATGTCCGTGATCACATCCGGGACTCTGAACTAACTTCGGTACATCAAAATGCATAAACTCATAATAACTGTCATCGTAACGTTAAGCGTGCGGACCCTACGGTTCGAGAATAATGTAGACATGACTGAGACACATCTCCGGTCAATAACCAATAGCGGGACCTGGATGCCCATATTGGCTCCTACATATTCAACGAAGATCTTTATCGGTCAGACCGCATAACAACATACGTTGTTCCCTTTGTCATCGGTATGTTACTTGCCCGAGATTCGATCGTCGGTATCCAATACCTAGTTTAATCTCGTTACCGGCAAGTCTCTTTACTCGTTCCGTAATACATCATCTCGCAACTAACTCATTAGTTGCAATGCTTGCAAGGCTTATGTGATGTGCATTACCGAGAGGGCCCAGAGATACCTCTCCGACAATCGGAGTGACAAATCCTAATCTCGAAATACGTCAACCCAACATCTACCTTTGGAGACACCTGTAGAGCTCCTTTATAATCACCCAGTTACGTTGTGACGTTTGGTAGCACACAAAGTGTTCCTCCGGCAAACGGGAGTTGCATAATCTCATAGTCATAGGAACATGTATAAGTCATGAAGAAAGCAATAGCAACATACTAAACGATCGGGTGCTAAGCTAATGGAATGGGTCATGTCGATCAGATCATTCATCTAATGATGTGATCCCATTAATCAAATAACAACTCTTTATCCATGGTTAGGAAACATAACCATCTTCGATTAACGAGCTAGTCAAGTAGAGGCATACTAGTGACACTCTGTTTGTCTATGTATTCACACATGTATTATGTTTCCGGTTAATACAATTCTAGCATGAATAATAAACATTTATCATGAAATGAGGAAATAAACAATAACTTTATTATTGCCTCTAGGGCATATTTCCTTCAGTCTCCCACTTGCACTAGAGTCAATAATCTAGTTCACATCGCTATGTGATTAACACCAATAGTTCACATCTTTATGTGATTGGTTCACATCTCCATGTGACTAACACCCAAAGGGTTTACTAGATTCAATAATCTAGTTCACATCGCTATGTGATTAAGACCCAAAAAGTGATCATGTTTTGCTTGTGAGAGAAGTTTAGTCAACGGGTCTGCCACATTCAGATCCGCATGTATTTTGCAAATTTCTATGTCAACAATGCTCTGCATGGAGCTACTTCTAGCTAATTGCTCCCACTTTCAATATGTATCCAGATTGAGACTTAGAGTCATCTGGATCAGTGTCAAAGCTTGCATCGATGTAACTTTTTACGACGAACCTTTTTGTCACCTCCATAATTGAGAAATATTTCCTTATTCCACTAAGGATAATTTTGACCGTTGTCCAGTGATCTACTCTTAGATCACTATTGTACTCCCTTGCTTAACACAGTGTAGGGTATACAATAGATCTGGTACACAGCATGGCATACTTTATAGAACCTATGGCTGAGGCATAGGGAATGACTTTCATTCTATTTCTATCTTCTACCGTGGTCGGGCTTTGAGTCTTACTCAATTTCACACCTTGCAACACAGGCAAGAACTCTTTCTTTGACTGTTCCATTTTGAACTACTTCAAAATCTTGTCAAGGTATGTACTCATTGAAAAACTTATCAAGCGTCTTGATCTATCTCTATAGATCTTGATGCTCAATATGTAAGCAGCTTTACCGAGGTCTTTTTCTGAAAAACTCCTTTCAAACACTCCTTTATGCTTTGCGGAATAATTCTACATTATTTCCGATCAACAATATGTCATACACATATACTTATCAGAAATGATGTAGTGCTCCCACTCACTTTCTTGTAAATACAGGCTTCACCGCAAGTCTGTATAAAACTATATGCTTTGATCAACTTATCAAAGCGTATATTCCAACTCCGAGATTCTTGCACCAGTCCATAGATGGATCGCTGGAGCTTGCATATTTAGTTAACACCTTTAGGATCGACAAAACCTTCTAGTTGCATCGTATACAACTCTTCTTTAGTAAATCCATTAAGGAATGCAGTTTTGTTTATCCATTTGCCAGATTTCATAAAATGCAGCAATTGCTAATATGATTCGGACAGACTTAAGCATAGATACGAGTGAGAAAATCTCATCGTAGTCAACACCTTGAACTTGTCGAAAACCTTTTGCGACAATTCTAGCTTTGTAGATAGTAACACTACTATCAGCGTCCGTCTTCCTCTTGAAGATCCATTTATTTTCTATGGCTTGCCGATCATCGGGCAAATCCATCAAAGTCCATACTTTGTTCTCATACATGGATCATATCTCAGATTTCATGGCCTCAAACCATTTCGCGGAATCTGGGCTCATCATCGCTTCCTCATAGTTCGCAAGTTCGTCATGGTCTAGTAACATGACTTCCAGAACAGGATTACCGTACCACTCTGGTGCGGATCTTACTCTGGTTTACCTACGAGATTTGGTAGTAACTTGATCTGAAGTTACATGATCATCATCATTAGCTTCCTCACTAATTGGTGTAGTAGTCACAGGAACAGATTTTTGTGATGAACTACTTTCCAATAAGGGAGCAGGTACAGTTACCTCATCAAGTTCTACTTTCCTCCCACTCACTTCTTTCGAGAGAAACTCCTTCTCTAGAAAAACTCCGAATTTAGCAACAAAAGTCTTGCCTTCGGATTTGTGATAGAAGGTGTACCCAACAGTCTCCTTTGGGTATCATATGAGGACATATTTCTCCGATTTGGGTTTGAGCTTATTAGGATGAAACTTTTTCATATAAGCATCACAACCCCAAACTTTAAGAAACGACAAATTTGGTTTCTTGCCAAACCACAGTTCAGATTGTGTCGTCTCAACGGACTTAGATGGTGCCCTATTTAACGTGAATGCAGCTGTCTCTAATGCATAACCCCAAAACAATAGTGGTAGATCGGTAAGAGACATCATAGATCGCACCATATCTAATAAAGTACGGTTATGATATTTGGACACACCATTATGCTGTGGTGTTCCAGGTGGCATGAGTTTGTGAAACTATTCCACATTGTTTTAATTGAAGACCAAACTCGTAACTCAAATATTTTACTTCTACGATCATATCGTAGAAATTTTTCATTTTTGTTATGATGATTTTCCACTTCACTCTGAAATTCTTTGAACTTTTCAAATGTTTCAGACCTTTGTTTCATCAAGTAGATATACTCATATCTGCTCAAATCATCTGTGAAGATCAGAAAATAATGATACCTATCGCGAGCCTCAATATTCATCGGACCACATACATCAGTATGTATGATTTCCAACAAATCTGTTGCTCGCTCCATTGTTCCGAAGAACGGCGTTTTAGTCATCTTGCCCATAAGGCATGGTTCGCAAGCATCAAGTGATTCATAATCAAGTGATTCCAAAATCCCATCAGCATGGAGTTTCTCCATGCACTTTACACCAATATGACCTAAACGGCAGTGCCACAAATAAGTTGCACTATCATTATTAACTTCACATCTTTTGGTTTCAATATTATGAATATGTGTATCATTAAGATCGAGATCCAATGAACTATTTTCATTGGGTGTGTAACCATATAAGGTTTTATTCATGTAAACAGAACAACAATTTATTCTTTTACTTAAATGAATAACCGTATTACAATAAACATGATCAAATCATATTCATGCTCAACGCAAACACCAAATAACACTTATTTAGGTTCAACACTAATCCCGAAAGTATAGGGAGTGTGCGATGATGATCATATCAATCTTGGAACCACTTTCAACACACATCGTCACTTCACCCTTAACTAGTCTCTGTTCATTCTGCAACTCCCGTTTCGAGTTACTACTCTTAGCAACTGATCCAGTATCAAATACTGAGGGGTTGCTATAAACACTAGTAAAGTACACATCAATAACATGTATATCAAATATACTTATGTTCACTTTGCCATCCTTCTTATCTGCCAATCACTTGGGGTAGTTCCGCTTCCAGTGACCAGTCCCTTTGCAGTAGAAGCACTTAGTCTCAGGCTTAGGATCAGACTTGGGCTTCTTCACTTGAGCAGCAACTTGCTTGCCGTTCTTCTTGAAGTTCCCCTTCTTCCCTTTGCCCTTTTCTTGAAACTAGTGGTCTTGTCAACCATCAACACTTGATGTTTTTCTTGATTTCTACCTTCGTTGATTTCAGCATCACGAAGAGCTTGGGAGTTGTTTCCGTTATCCCTTGCATATTGTAGTTCATCACGAAGTTCTACTAACTTGGTGATGGTGACTAGAGAATTCTGTCAATCACTATCTTATCTGGAAGATTAACTCCCACTTGATTCAAGCGATTGTAGTACCCAGACAATCTGAGCACATGCTCACTAGTTGAGCGATTCTCCTCCATCTTTTAGCTATAGAACTTGTTGGGGACTTCATATCTCTCAACTCGGGTATTTGCTTGAAATATTAACTTCAACTCCTGGAACATCTCATATGGTCCATGACGTTCAAATCGTCTTTGAAGTCCCGATTCTAAGCCATTAAGCATGGTGCACTAAACTATCAAGTAGTCATCATATTGAGCTAGCCAAATGTTCATAACGTCTGCATCTGCTCCTGCAATTGGTCTGTCACCTAGTGGTGCATCAAGGACATAATTCTTCTGTGCAGCAATGAGGATAAACCTCAGATCACGGATCCAATCCGCATCATTGCTACTAACATCTTTCAACACAATTTTCTCTAGGAACATATCAAAATAAACATATGAAAGCAACAACGCGAGCTATTGATCTACAACATAATTTGCAAAATACTACCAGGACTAAGTTCATGATAAATTTAAGTTCAATTAATCAAATTACTTAAAGAACTCCCACTTAGATAGACATCCCTCTAATCCTCTAAGTGATCACGTGATCCAAATCAACTAAACCATAACCGATCATCACGTGAAATGGAGTAGTTTTCAATGGTGAACATTGTTATGTTGATCATATCTACTATATGATTCATGCTCGACCTTTCGGTCTCCGTGTTCCGAGGCCATATCTGCATATGCTAGGCTCGTCAAGTTTAACCCGAGTATTCTGCGTGTGCAAAACTGGCTTGCACCCGTTGTAGATGGACGTAGAGCTTATCACACCCGATCATCACGTGGTGTCTGGGCACGACGAACTTTGGCAACGGTGCATACTCAGGGAGCACACTTCTTGATAATTAGTGAGAGATCATCTTATAATGCTACCATCAATCAAAGCAAAAATAAGATGTATAAAAGATAAACATCATATGCAATCAAAATATGTGACATGATATGGCCATCATCATCTTGCTTCTTTGATCTCCATCTCCAAAGTACTGTCATGATCTATATCGTCACCGGCATGACACCATGATCTCCATCATCTTGATCTATATCAATGTGTCGTCACATGGTCGTCTCGCCAACTACTGCTCTTGCAACTATTGCTATCGCATAGCAATAAAGTAAAGCAATTATTTGGCGCTTGCATCTTATGAAATAAAGAGACAACCATAAGGCTTCTGCCAGTTGCCGATAACTTCAACAAAACATGATCATCTTATACAACAAATTATATATCATCATGTCTTGACCATATCACATCACAACATGCCCTGCAAAAACAAGTTAGACGTCCTCTACTTTGTTGTTGCAAGTTTTACGTGGCTGCTACGGGTTAAGCAAGAACCGTTCTTACCTACGCATCAAAAAACCACAACGATAGTTTGTCAAGTTGGTGCTGTTTTAACCTTCGCAAGGACCGGACGTAGCCACACTCGGTTCAACTAAAGTTGGAGAAACTGTCACCCGCTAGCCACCTTTGTGCAAAGCACGTCGGGAGAACCGGTCTCGCGTAAGCGTACGGGTAATGTTGGTCCGGGCCGCTTCATCCAACAATAACGCCGAACCAAAGTATGACATGCTGGTAAGCAGTATGACTTATATCGCCCACAACTCACTTGTGTTCTACTCCTGCATATAACATCAACACATAAAACCTAGGCTCTGATACCACTGCTGGGGAACGTAGTAATTTCAAAATTTTCCTACGCACACGCAAGATCATGGTGATGCACAGCAACGAGAGGGGAGAGTGTTGTCTACGTACCCACGCAGACCGACTGCGGAAGCGTTGACACAACGTAGAGGAAGTAGTCGTACGTCTTCCCGATCCGACCGATCCAAGCACCGTTACTCCGGCACCTCCGAGTTCTTAGCACACCTACAGCTACGCTCCCCGGGCTCCGATCCAGCAAAGCTTCGGGGATGAGTTTCGTTAGCACAACGGCGTGGTGACGATGATGATGTTCTACCGACGCAGGGCTTCGCCTAAGCACTACAACGGTATGACCGAGGTGGAATATGGTGGCAGGGGGCACCGCACACGGCTAAGGAACGATCACGTTGATCAATTGTGTGTCTAGAGGTGCCCCCTGCCTCCGTATATAAAGGAGCCAAGGGGGAGGGGGCCGCCGGCCAGGAGGAGGGCGCAGGAGGAGTCCTACTCCTACCGGGAGTAGGACTCCCCCCCCCAATCCTAGTTGGACTAGGATTCCTCGAGGGGGAAAGAGACGGAGGGGGGCCGGCCACCTCTCCTAGTCCTAATAGGACTAGGGGAGGGGGGAGGCGCGCGACCACCTTGGGCTGCCCCTTTCTCCTTTCCACTAAAGCCCATTAAGGCCCATATGGCTCCCGGGGGGTTCCGGTAACCTCCCGGTACTCCGGTAAAATCCCGATTTCACCCGGAACACTTCCGATGTCCAAATATAGGCTTCCAATATATCAATCTTTATGTCTCGACCATTTCGAGACTCCTCATCATGTCCGTGATCACATCCGGGACTCCGAACTAACTTTGGTACATCAAAATGCATAAACTCATAATAACTGTCATCGTAACATTAAGCGTGCGGACCCTACGGTTTGAGAATAATGTAGACACGACTGAGACACATCTCCGGTCAATAACCAATAGCGGGACCTGGATGCCCATATTGGCTCCTACATATTCAACGAAGATCTTTATCGGTCAGACCGCATAACAACATACGTTGTTCCCTTTGTCATCGGTATGTTACTTGCCCGAGATTCGATCGTCGGTATCCAATACCTAGTTTAATCTCGTTACCGGCAAGTCTCTTTACTCGTTCCGTAATACATCATCTCGCAACTAACTCATTAGTTGCAATGCTTGCAAGGCTTATGTGATGTGCATTACCGAGAGGGCCCAGAGATACCTCTCCGACAATCAGAGTGACAAATCCTAATCTCGAAATACGCCAACCCAACATATACCTTTGGAGACACCTGTAGAGCTCCTTTATAATCACCCAGTTACGTTGTGACGTTTGGTAGCACACAAAGTGTTCCTCCGGCAAACGGGAGTTGCATAATCTCATAGTCATAGGAACATGTATAAGTCATGAAGAAAGCAATAGCAACATACTAAACGATCGGGTGCTAAGCTAATGGAATGGGTCATGTCAATCAGATCATTCATCTAATGATGTGATCCCGTTAATCAAATAACAACTCTTTATCCATGGTTAGTAAACATAACCATCTTTGATTAACAAGCTAGTCAAGTAGAGGCATACTAGTGACACTCTGTTTGTCTATGTATTCACACATGTATTATGTTTCCGGTTAATACAATTCTAGCATGAATAATAAACATTTATCATGAAATAAGGAAATAAACAATAACTTTATTATTGCTTCTAGGGCATATTTCCTTCACTCAATAAGCCGACGTCAGCTGGTCGTGTGGCCGGCAAAGGCTTGTCCACAAAATGGTCGTCATACTATGGCGCTGGTGGGCGAAAGGAGAAAAAGACCAGCTCGGAAAGCCAGTCGCGAGAGGTTGAAGCACTCAAGGCGCAAGTGGCGCGGATTCCGGAGATGGTCCAAGAGCAAGTGCAACAACAACTAGGATCGACGCTCACCGGCATTATGCCTACCTTGATTCATGGGATGACGACGTGGATTGCGGGTGGCCAACAGGGGCCGCCCCCGATTCCCAGCTTCACGGCCAGCAACTCGCACAACACGTAGGCGGCGCCATTGGTGTCTCCGGCGGCGGCGGTATTGGTGTCTACGGCGGCGGCGGTATTGGTGTCTCCGACGCCGGCATTGGAGCTTAATGCACCCGGGTGTACGCCGGCCGGCACCTCGCCAGCAAGCGGCCCCTCCGTCAGTTGCACGCCCGCCGTTGGCGGTGCCTCGACATTAGCCGAGCTCGACAACATCACGGTAACTAAGCCTCTCGGCCGAGGACTTCATCTCCTTGCCTTTGACTAGGCATCCCTGACGCCCTACATGTTTTTGCAGGGCGCCGCCGACGTTCCTTGCACTCTCCTGCACTTCGTGGGCGGCGAGTTGGTCGATGTCGCCAAGGGCAGAATCGTTCAACCGGGCAACCCCGTGTTCCAGGTAATCCGATGCCACCCACAATGTATAGGGTTGAAGTGGTTCAGGTGCTGCCAGGCTGCGACGAGCTGTTACCTCCGATTCGACCCGCTGGGGCCGACAAAGAAGATGAGATGACCCTCAGCGCCTGCGTAAGCTGGCCCCTGCTTTGGCCGAAGAGCCAGATTCGTTTGGGGGCGGGGGACACCACCCCACAGACAAGACCGCCAGTCGTGCCGGCGCCAAGCCATGGCAAGAACGCCGCAACGCTACCGGACATGCCGGACATCCCTATGGCACAGGATCCGGACATGCATATGGCACAGGATCCGGACGACGACGACAATGACGATGGTAATTTACCAACGTCGATAAGTACTTTGCCGAACATGGGCACGGTGATGAGTTCTGCGGGCCTCCTTCTCAAGAACCCAAACAAGACGACCGCGATCTAGCTGGTACGGCGGAGAAACCCAATTGCAACAGGCGTCGTCTGGCGTTCAGTTCTCAGGAGACGCCTCCAGCTGCCGCCTTCACCGAGCCTCAGATAGCGGAGGTGCCAAATATTATCAGCCCCAACACGCTCAAGAAGGCGGTCTGTGAGCAGAACTCGGTCCCATTACAGCAGATCAAGAAGAAGGGCCGGAAACGGCCGACTAAAAAGGCCGCCGGTGCGAGCCAGCCGGCACCGAGTACGATCCGTGCTCAGGACGGGCCACCTTCACCTAAGGATATCTCGAGGAGGGTGCATGTGGCGGGTAGGGTGATGCTACCGACAAATATGCTCAATGCTGCAACCGGTGCTATGCGGAGTCTGCACGACAGTGTTCTTTCTTTGGAGAAGCGGCGTCTCAGAGAGAATGATGTGGCATACCCGGTTTTCGTGGCCAAGGTGCCAGAGGGCAAGGGCTTTGTGGATGGCGCCATCGGGGGTACGATCGTCCTGCGGTTTGATGACATCTTTGCTATGTTCAACCTTCATCCGCTGCACTACACCTTCGTTCGGCTGTTTTCGCTGAGTATGGAGATGCGGATCATTAGAGACAAGACCCCGGACATCGTGATCGTCGACCCCTTCTACATGCGTGCCAAGCTCTTGAGCAGCGCTGGGGACCGCCAAGTCGCGAGTTCACACCTCGAAGACGTCATTCTGGCAAACCCAGATAAGGATAACTTCCTTGTGGCTTACTTTCCCGAGTAAGTCATCCCTTAACCGCCCCGTAACATATGATTTCTTAGATTTCGATCGTTCTTTTTTTTCTAACATTCCGTGTTCTGTGTAGTGACACACATTGCACACTCATCCTCTTAAGCCCGAAATATTCCATGGCCACGTATTTCGACCCGAACCGTAACTCCAAGATAGACTACACAAATATCAAGAAAGTTCTTGATGATGTTCTCCCCGGCTACGCCAAATCTGGAGGCACCTTCATCAGGGTAGTTCGTAAGTACGGCAAGCACGTGTTCGCCCACAATACGACGTTCTGCTGCGTCAAGCAGCCGCCTGGCGGTCAGAAGGATGCCTACTACGCCCTCCATCACATGCGGGCGATCATAAGGGACCATCATCACCTTCTGCTACCAAATAATCTCAAAGATTGGGCCGCGAGCTTGTCGGCAATCCAGGACGCGGACATCAGACAAGAATTCTTTCGCATCCAGTCGGAGTTTGCGGACATCATCCATCAAGATGTCCTTCATACCTCGGGGCAGTTCTTCCTTAGATATCAACCGTCCAACATTGAGATAGACGGAATGCTACAAATGCAGGCTAACAACGCCCGCGATTTCATGACCATCACGACAGACGGCGGCTTCATCCACGCTCCTGTCCATGAGTCGAGTCAAAAGTAGTGATGTGTAGGTCTGAAACATTGATTGGCTCATGTTGTAACTAAACTTTAATGAATTGTATGTCTCTTTGGTTTGGACAGTCGTTCAACTTAGATGTAATCGATGCTATTTATTAGTAGGACCATGAATCGTGCTATTAATGTCTTACTTTTCTCTTCCGATCCTTTTGTTGCATACTTATATATTGCTTATGTATGTATTGTCTGTTGTTTGGCTTGTGCATAGAGATGCCGTCATATGTCGTGTACAAGGGTAAGGTTCTCGGAGTCTTCGACGACTGGGATGAGTGTCGGAGACAGGTTCATCGTTTCAGCGGTAACAGATACAAAGGGTACACCACTAGGGCGGAGGCGGAATCTAGATACGCCCGCTATCTAGCGGGAGAGAGGAGGGAGCGTTGGAGGAACCGGATGAAGACCAGTTTCATCGCGATGATGATCATCGTGATGACCGCAGCTCTCTTCTATGTGATGGTAGTTTAGATGATTGATATCGACTTGTAATGTGAAGACAAACTCGATACTCGCGGTCTCAAGACTTGTAATGTTTTATCTTTGTTCGGTCTATTGAATTCGGAGACTAATATGATGAATTGTATTCGGAGACTAATCTTCTATTGTATTCGATGAATCTGCTGTTGTTGTGTGCTACTGCCTATATTCTATCAAATAATATATTTTGTAACCTGTGCAAAAATCATAAAAGTAAAAAAAACTAATATTCATACTAATGGCGCATCACTACAGAGTGCGCCATTAGTATGCCAAAGTATACTAATGGCGCATCACCAAAAAGTGCGCCATTAGTATGCCAAGTATACTAATGGCACATCCATCTGCAGTGTGCCATTAGTGTGTCAAAGCACATGGTTAAATATGGCCCCTGGGAGGCATACTAATGGCGCATGGTGTTATATACTAATGGCGCACTTGGTGGTGCGCCATTAGTATACCAGATACTAATGGCGCACCAGTGGTGCGCCATTAGTAATAAATACTAGTGGCGTGATACTAATGGCGCACCAGTGATGCGCCATTAGTAGGCAAAACCGGTGCGCCATTAGTAGGCCTTTTCCTAGTAGTGAGGGGTTCCGTCGAACTCACCCGCGCCTTCCTCAGAGCCGGCTATGCCCACCTCCCACGGGGCTCGCCGAGGATGTTCACCCTCAACGAGGTTCGTGACCGCGGCGGCATCCTCCTACTGCTCACGGTCACCTTCACCAACCCATTTGACGCGCGCGAGCTCCTCGGCCAAGTCTTTTGGTGCGGCTGCGAGGCCATCTTCTTCACCGTCTACAACATCTATACCAACTACGAGAGCATCTTCCCCACTCCAGGCCAGATGCACTCCCTTCCCTACGACAAGGAGGAGAAGGTGTGAAGATGAAGATGGTGTTGAAGGGGTGCGCGCGGCCAAGGTGGAGAAGAAGGTCAAGAAGAAGATGTTCAAGCCCGGAGTCAAGCTCGTCATGTTTCGTTTTTTATTTTGTTGCTTTTCTATGTCATGTCGTGTCGTGTCATGTTTCGTCATGTGTCCGTGAACTTATTATTGTAATGGTACGGTGTGTTGCATCTTATCTAAGTTATTAGGGTTTATTATGTGCGTTAAAAAATGTCCGTGCTCAAACATATCATTTCTTCCCTAAACCAAGTCATGAAGTTCGAGAACTTGTGGTTTTCATTAATGAAAACCCTAATGAAAATCGGAGGGTGTGAGAAGCCCTCTGTTTCATTCAAAAAAAGTCATGAACTAACATGCAAATTTATTCCCTTTAAATCCTAAACCAAGTGCCACTCTAACCCTTAAACCAAGTGCCACTCTAACCAAAATCATGTGGCAGTGCAAACATACGTTTTCAACCTTCCAACCCTCCAAAATTTCAGTGAAAAACAAAGGAAAACCACTCTCACGCATGTGCAAACATTCACGGTCTCACTATTTTTTTGATAAATTTCACAGTCTCACTATGTATACCTTCCTTCCCTACCCATGTCAAAGTCTTGCCATCTGTCCTAGCGGTTACCAGCGCAGCCCTAAACACCACAAACCCACGCAGTCCTGGGTTCGAGTCCCCAGCCGCACCAATTTTTTGTGCATTTTTCACCCTTCATTTTTTAGACAAATTATTTTTTTCTCAATGTAATGCCCTTAAAAAATGTTCATTTATTTTGGCACCAGGTGTAAACCTCTACCAGAGCTGAGGCACATTTTCCATGACATTTTGGTCTTTGATTTAAATCACGGTGTATTTGAATTGGATTAATTAAAAGCTCCAAAAAATTTCTAACCTTAATTGTTTGGCTCTGGAATAATTCAATTAGCTTCCACAAAAAGTTTCAGCATTATGATTTACTGCCTAAATTAAATCATAACAGAAAACAGAAAAATACGCAAGAGAACCCCCGAATGGGCCTAATTGGATGCAGTTGGCCCATTAGTGTAGCCTGCACTTGGCTCTACGCTCTGAATTTGGCCCAAGAGCAATCTTTTTTTGACAGAAAGGCAGAGCAGAGAGCTGCATTTCATTGATCAAAAGTTTTTGAATTCCTAATTTCTTCTCTTTTTTTCAACATATTTAAATGTTGGTCACTTTTTCTCTTTTTTTTCAACATTTAAACAACTTTGACCAACATTTAAACTAGGTTAATTTCTCATAAAATTTTAAGATTACAAATTCCTCCATAGTTCATGCCTTTCCATACATTTTCAACATTACAACCAGTGCGATTACCATACCTACAAATGCACAAAAGTATTTGCAAATGGGTGTTGGTAGTGCTTGATCTTCAAGCTTCCTAACCTTCTTATTCAACATCCTAAGATCAACAGCTAGCTCTCTGTCAGTGCGTGCTTCGCCCTCCATCTCTTCTTCCGGAGCTCGTGATGCGGCCACTGTCGTTCGTGGCAACATGCGCAACCATTCTTCATGCTCTTCTTGCAGTTCATTCATCAGAGTCTTGGCCAGAGCATCGACCCAAAGAAAGAAGCATGTCACCTGCATAAACACCAAACAGATCAACCCATTGCTCAAAGGTTCCGACCATGAAAATGGTGCAGTTGCCCCGATTCTTACCTCATTCTCGCTGCACACGTAGAACGGACGATTCTGGTTCCTCGGTGTCTGAGAAACCCTCCGATCAACACCCGCCCGGCACCGCGGACAGACGAAGATAGGAATGTCCACACGCGCCCGGCTCTGCATCCGCGAGGTGGCGCGGGATCTTGAGGAAGACATGGAGCTCGGAGCCGAAGGGGATCTCAACACCGCCGCGCCCTCCACTGCTAGCTTCCCACCGCCGTGCTCTCCCTCTCGCCGTGGTCACCGCCGTGCTCTCTGTCGCTGTGGTCACCGCCGCTGTCGCCCGCTTATATAGCACACCCGCCAACGGCTCTCTGCTCAACGGCTCTCTGCTGGGTCCCACAAGCCACACGTGCAACGGTCTGAATAAAATTGGCCGTCTCTGCCGCCTGGTCCCACCTGTAAGGGCCGAGTCAAAAGGTTGACCTGACGGAGACGGCAGAGTTCACGGAACGAGTCGGTGCGCACGGACTAGGGGCAAAACTGAGCACAATTCGCATCTGAGGGCAAAACTGAGTACATGGACACCACTAAGGACAAAAGGATAATTAGCCCATTAATATAAGACATTTTAGATTGCCAACGCATAAAATAGAGAGGGCGATGCGGTACACCCAAGAAGAATAGACTATGTTTCTGATCAGGAGCCCAAGTCCCATGGGTTCAGCACCGTGGCAGAATGTGGCCTATGGTGATCAAGGACGCCAGAGGATTAATAGAGAGAATCAGCAGAAAAGATGAGTTTATTTGGCAAAATTTCTCTAGGAAGAGGGTGGGGGCAGCGCGAGTATCGTCCTTTGGCTGGATGCACTGAACACTTATGGACATGCACATAGGTAAAGCAAACAAGCACTCAAAAATAGACTTTCGTCCCGCTTTATAAATATAGAAAGCACTGCATGTCCATGGTGTTGACCAAGATGAACTGCCCACCACTTAGTTAGGCAGTCGAGTACTCGAGTTGACGATGGTACTAGCATGCCAGCCAACTTCAACCTTGACGTCGACCAATGATGCCTGCACTGTAGCAAGTAATCCATCCTTTAGTTAATCTTCGATTCCCAAAGTGCATTATCAGATAAAACATTGAACTATAATATATATCATGGAGTGAAATGTGTCAATAATCCATTAACTTAAACTGATTGCATGCTTTAAATCAACAACTCAAAAATGATCAATTTTGGACATAAAATCGTGAATTTGATCAAATAAGGCCAAAACCAATTCAGGAGATAATAAACCGACCGCATGGCTACCACGTCAGCGCTCCCTAGACCGCTCGTGAACTTACTGTCTTTATAGGAATCTAATCCCTCCGTTCCAAAATAAGTGACTCGACTTTGTACTATCTTTAATACAAAGTTAATATAAAGTTGAGCCACTTATTTTAGGACAGAGGGAGTATTTGCCAACTTGCCCCTTTTTGATGCACACTACCGGCATATAGGGATTCTTGGTCGTAGCTACCACCTAAGGATGGCTTGTCTCAAAAACAAAAACAAAAACCTAGCGATGGCCGTGCTAGTAACATTAGTGAGCTAGCTTCGCTGAAGCCAGGGCGTTTGGGCCGGCCCACTATGCACCCAATCGTTTTCTTTTATTGTTTTACTTAGAAGTATAGATAGCAATTTTCTGTAGCACCCCTATCTTATCTGTTCTTATTTCGAAATTTTTGAAATTACGAATATATACGATGAACAATTTTAAAATACACATTAAATATTTTGTAATGTACATTGAACAGTTTTTTAATACACATTGAATATTTTTGTAATGTACGTTGAACAATTCATGAATACACATTGAACATTTTGTGTAATATATGCTGAAAAAAATCAAATACATAATGAACATTTGTAGTATTTCGTTGAACAAATTCTTAATATACGATGAATATTTTTATAATGCATGCTGAACTTCTTTGTAATATACCGTGCACATTTTTTTAATACACGATAAACATGTTTATAATACACATTGAACATTGTAGACAGTGAACTTTTGTATAATACTATAAAATAGAAAAATGAAACAAAGAAAAATACAAAATACAAAATAAAATACAAAATACAAATACAAAACATAAAAAATAAAAAGAAAACAGAAAAGAACAAGTGAACAGAAATAAAAATATGAGGAAACAGGGAACCTCGACTTGTGGGCCAGTCCAAACTGGGCGTTGGGGCCGCGGCTCCTTGACGCACGGGCGCCTCAGATAATCTGCCGGGCGCCTCAGAGAAGAACACTAGAAAGAAAGAGCGTGTTGGAGTCTTCAATAACAAGCCCGGCGCAATCAGCGGTTCTCCATCAACCAATGCAGGGGCTGGTTCCCGGTTGACATTTAAGCGAGCGCGAGACGATGAGCAATGCAAGTGGCCATGCATGCGATGGTGATCGCCGGCCAACCACATTCCCTCTAGGCCGTCTGGTCTACAATTCATTCCAACTATCTTAGGGCGCGAAATTTTTGTGACATGTGTGTTTGTTCATCTGTCGCTAAGAAGAAATGTTACTATATACAGAGTGATGATGTGCTTGAGGCCGACCACAATCAACACGTACAATATATATCACTAGAGAACAAAAACGCGTGCTTAGCGTGCCACGCTTTATAGAGTTAACAAAGGGACTGTTAATCAGTGTTAAGAATGATACGTATCCGTATAGGAATGGAAATCTTAATAATCCTACTAATTAGCAAAAACCCTACATCTACGGGCAGCTACGAATGATTAACAAACCTCCTACTAGCGAACTCTCCCCTGATTTTCAAAGTGGTGGGCCCTTCCTCCCCTAATCTCTAATCACAAGTCCCCACGTCGCAAATTACATTAATCTTGTAATTAGCATTATGTAAGTGTAGCATTACTCACTAAGGCTGGTCACAGTGGGGAGTAACTTATACTAGTGTCATGCATATGACACTAGTCTAAATTACTATCTTCATAGTGCAAAGTAACATACTAGTAGTATCACATAGGACTTCATTAATTAACTTGTAGACTCATCTTATTTTGAAAAGCGCTATGTTACAGTAACATATTATGTTACCACTTCTCATTAACTACATGCCACATAAGCAAAAAATTCTCGGAGTACGCTATGTTACTTGATAAGTTATTCCCACTATGACTAGCCTAATTACCTAGTTCTCACTGCTTACCTAGGTGAAAGAAATGAAGCAAAGTATCGATAGGAGGGCAATGTGCAATCAATAGAACGGCTGATGTGTAATCAATGTGAGGAGACGTTTCCGTCGGCTACGAAGGTGTGTATGGTGATTTCGTCAATTTAAAAATGATATGTCGACTCCGTTTCGTGCATGTGTTTATAAAATAAGTATATGTGTATGTAAGAGAGTCTGCGACCGTGTTAAAAAAATCTCCACAGGGCCAACAGCCTACAAATAGGTTCCAGTGACACACACACACAAACACAGCCGCAGCTCATCAGCCATGCAAGACCTACTCGTTCTCACCTTGAGCTTGATGCTCCTCTTCGTCGCCATGGTCGTCCGGCGGCATGGGCATGCATCGAGCAAGGCGGTCTACACGCGCCTCGCCACCCGCCTCAAGTCGACTTTCGCGGGCTGGCTCCGGCAGCCAGCCATCGTCATCAGGGACCGCGCGACAGCGCACCGCCTTCTCGTCCGTGGCTGCGTCGGCGGCTCCTTCTCCAACCGCCCGCCATCCATGGCGCCAAGCGCCGTCCTCTCGCACCGCCGCTACCACAACCTAACCTCGGCGCCGTACGGCCCGTTCTGGCGCGTCACGCGCCGCAACCTCACCTCCGAGGTCCTCCACCCGATGCGCCTCCACCGCTACGCCGCCGCCCGCCGCGACGCGCTCTGCGATCTCGTCGCGGACCTCAAAGAGCAGTGCACGTCCAGCCCCGACGGCCTTGTCCTCGCGGCGGAGAGCATCCGCACCGCCATGTTCGGCCTGCTCGCGACCATGTGCTTCGGCGACGGCGTCGACCCGGGCCTCATCCGCGCGATGGCCGACGCCCAGCACGACCTCGTCCAGTTCTTCCCTGAGCTGCGCGTCTTCGCGAAGCTACCGGCGATTGCTAGGCTGATCCACCGCCAACGGTGGAGCAAGCTAGTCGCGCTGCGGCGGAAGCAGGAGGAGATGTACCTCCCGCTCATCCACGCCCGCCGCAGCCGGCAACGCCAATCTGGCGAGACGCCGGCGTATGTGGACACGCTCATGGACCTCCGGGTGCCGGACGACCACAACAAACGCAGGCGGCCGCGTAGGCTCACCGACGGCGAGCTCGTGGGCATGTGCTCCGAGTTCCTTGGTGCAGGAACTGAAACCGTGGCCGCGGCGCTGCAGTGGATCATGGCGAACCTGGTGAAGCGCCCACACATGCAGGAGGCTGTCCGTAGGGAGATCAACGCTGCCGTTGACGCGGACGCCGAGGAGGTGGGCGACGAGGTTCTTGGGAAGCTAGACTACCTCAACGCTGTCGTCATGGAGGTGCTCCGGCTGTACCCCACCGCCACCTTGGTGTTTAGGCAGGTAAATAAGCAACGGACTGCATGCTGACATGCATGAGACATATTCCTTTCTTAATTAACTTTCTCTAAAGCCAAACTTCACAGGCTTTGACCAAGTTTATGAATAATATATTAACAAATAAACCACCAAATCAATATCATTAGATTCATCATTGAATACGTTTTCAACCATATCAATTTGTTATCTTAATGTTCATATTGTTTGCTATAAACTTGATAAAAACTACTTTCGTCAAAGCTAATATGTAGAGTAAACAAAAATAGGGGGAGTACTACAATAGAGATGAAATAACTAACCGAGGACATTAATGTAACTTTTTGCTACCGACAAGGTGTCGGAAGAAGACGACATCGTTCATGATGGCCAGCGTATTCCGACGGGCACCAATGTGCTCTTCCCGCTGAAATCTCTGGCGCAAGACAAGGCGACGTGGGCCGACCCGAATGAGTTCAAGCCAGAACGGTTCCTAGCCGACAAAGGTGGGGAAAACGTCAGCCTTGTTGCGGCTGCCGGAAGCGGTGGGGAGATCAGGATGATACCGTTCGGTGCCGGCCGAAGGGTTTGCCCCGGCATGGGCGTCGCCATGCTCCACATGGGATACTTCACTGCCAACCTCGTCAGGGAGTTTGAATGGAGGGAGGCGGAGGGGGAGCTGGTTGTCGATCTCCGCCCGCATTTTGGGTTCTTCACTGTCATGAAGCACCCGTTACGTGCTCACCTCGCCGTGCTTCCGTGACGGACGGGCTCGAAAGGAGGAGTAAATTAGAAATGATATACTAGCTTGTAAGATTGTAATTTCCTTTGTGTAAGCTGCAACCTTTGTTGTCGTCTCTGTTGCATGCATAATGCATTGCATGCTCAAAATAAGCTTAACCTCTATGTAGGGATTGGGTTCTGAACATCTAAAGCACATCGTTGTCGGTTGTTCTGTTATGTTGGCCGTTCATGATAGTTTAAGAATGAACAGATCAAGCGCACAAGGCAACTATGTCAGTCGACTGAATTTTATTGGTGTTTTAAGTCACCCATTACCATTCCATGCATTTTGCATCCAATTGGACAAGCAAGGGTATAGCACAACTGGAAAGTTTCATTTTTCACTCGAATTCCGAGGATAAAAGAAAATACAACCCATGGAATCCCACTAACCTGAATTATGTTGTTTGGTTGGCATGTCACTACCTCATGACACCATAGATTCTACTGGTTAAACCTTTTAATTGCACGTTGGGTCTCCCGATCACTCGATCAGAAACATTTCTTTGATTTTGGCAATGAGATCGTTAAACCAATATCCCGGTTCCTAATGATGCCAGACCTACGATTAACCTGACAACGAAGGTCTAGTCCCCGCAAGCAATTGAGAACAAACAAAAACTATGATATGTGATATGAATATTGCGGATATAGATGAAGTTCTTGTATTCCAAAGAGATGATAAAGTTAAGGTTCCAATAGAGGTATTGGTGGTTGTTGGACACAAATGAAGTATATGAAGTTACATCGGCATCTAACTTTTAGCTAAATAAAATATAACCCTAAAACGAACCCCTAAGGGGGTATTTAAGGAGAGGCGGAGGGGGTGGATTCGGCCACCCCAAGGAGGGGGGCTAAACCCTAGATTGGTTTCCTCCTTATGTATGGACTCTAAAAACAACCTATGGTGTTTATTACAAAAATACATGAGTCTGGGTCAAAATGAGATGGTGCATCACCTATAGATGGTTATGGACGATATTATGAAGTGATATCCTGTATATTTAATCAATTTATTCATGTGTCATTATGGCAGCATTAAAGTCCTAAAATCTCCACTCGAAATGTTGTATTTATTCCTCATATTTTGTTGTCATCTCCATGCTTGCTAATGCTCTAATGGTTGTCCCTCTTGTACATGATAGGTCCTTCATTTCTTAGTAATACAAACATATTTGACTTAGCCAACATCATATCCCCATGAACACTCGAGAAACTTTGTACGAAGGAAGTAAATGATATTTAGGTTGACGTATGCAATCTCTGGTGATTGATCCTTGTCTTTCTGCCTGCCGCTACGAGGCAAAGAAGAAGGTGGGCGATGTGCAGGAGGCTGGTCAACGCGGACCTCGCCTGGCAAAGCGCGACCATCGAGTCTCGTTCACTGTCGACCTCAACACCGACTATAACTTGACGGAGTCACATTCTCCGGGGCTTGTCCGGTCAAGGATGTCTGGTGCGGACCGCTCGTTCGTTGGTACCCGGTCACTATTTTCTGAAATTCTTATCTAAGTAGGACGATGGGGAGATGATGAATATTATCCACGACGGAGGGGGTGATGAAGACGAACAAGTGGAGGACTCCCAGCCAGAGGAACAGCCGCAGTCGGGCACCTAGCAGACATGCACCCAACAACCGGACAAGTTTTCCGTTTTTTACAAACAAGTGCGAAACCGCTGGTCAAGTGGCGCGGCAGTCCAGGTTCTCGTGAGTTTTGTGGGTTTTTTTGTGTTGGACCATTTCATTGATTTGCTCAATGTTGCAACTTGTTGACCATCCATTGTCTTCGTTTGCTAACATGTATTTTGTATGCATGCTATACCACAAGACAGAGAAGAAGAACTTCATTTATATGCATTGTTGGTTGAAGTTGAATGGGCAAGACAAGTGGGCCTCCTTGATTACCAATTCCGCCAATACCACCATGGTCAATGAATATAAAGGTGGTGATCCAACTATTCCAAAACAAGATTGGATTAGTCCAACCATTAAGATGATTAGGAACCAAGGGAAGAAGTGGGAGAAGAAGAAGAAGAAGAAGGAGAAGCGACAAGGAGTGGCAACCAAGATGACGAAGAAGTTAAAGGACATCACGACGAAGAAGGATGAGACAATGGTAGCGCCAATGAGGTGAAGGAGGAAAAGAAGGCGGGGAGGTTTGGTATGTTCATGGAGATGCAATACAAGAAACTCAAGCTCCGAGAGAAGAAGCTTCAGATTAAGGCCGCCTTGGACGACTCTAAAATGTTGTTCCTGAAGATGTTGGACTTGGATCCTGATGCAACGAATATTGTACAAGTGTAATATGCGAGCATATTGAAGCACTTCGCGCAAACGGTGGAGGCCAGACAAGCCGAAGAGTGAGGTCCTTTCCATGGACAACTGAACTGGAGGAGGTCTTTGACACAGATATCTGGACTAGTAACTTTTGGGATCGATTGGATGTAAAAACTTTTTGAACTCCCGGTGTTTTTTTGTTGTTGTGATTGCATACGTTTGCAACTATTAAGCATATGCTTAAATTGGTATTGATCTAGATATGCATGTCGAATGGAGGAGGCTTAAGCAGGGGTGGACATTTGGTGACAACATTTGCGTGGCCTCCACCCCTATTGTTGTTCGTCGTTACGTTCAGGCATGTCCGCGGACATTTGGTGAGGTCGATTTTGATGATCCACGTTGGAGTTGCCCTTAGCTTATTTTAATTTATAACGATGTATTTCTTTGTCTAACCTGTGTGGTGGCAACTATGTTAATCTCAGAAATGACTCTTTTGAGAGTGATTTGCATCTGGTCACACAACTATGACAGTTTAGAAAGCTTGCAACCAAATTTCTGCAAGGAACTATTTGACTGAAAGGAACATCACATGATTTGAAAGGATTCTTATTTGGATGATTTATTGCGGAGCTCGTTTGATTTTAAGATTATAACTTATACAATTTTTCCCTGTTGACTATACTTTTCCAAATAATTTTTTCATTGAGCCAAACCTCATGGAAAACTACCTTTGTATCGATGACAATTGTTGCAAAGAACTGGTCCTTAAAAAAACCTCCTCTCTCTCTCTCTCTCTCTCTCTCTCTCTCTCTGATACAACCAAACAGCGTCTATTACATATTCATTTGTATTTAGATTTTCTATGAATCGACATGCCATAAAATAAAATGCCATGTTTTTTTGTTTTGTTTCTATGGCTTTGGAATCATGCGGATCAAAGAGGCCATTACTGTCAGTACTAAATATAACAGCATCATATTTCTTTTCATGCTGCAGCTTGAGTGCAATTTACTCTGATGCAGAGGCCGGGGATATCCCCCTTTTCTAAAATAAAAAAAAAGCTTGAGTGCAACTCTCCCAATTTCACATGATGTCTCCACACAAAAGAATGCAGCAATTGCAGTGTGCATCACAAAAGCAAAACAGACATCATAATATAGAGTACTACTCCTACTTGCCATAAATTTCTTTGGGAACAGCAATGCAGGGCATAACCCCTCCGGGTCACAACACATGTTCTTGACAGAAACAGAGGTGGTTCCTCAAGGCACACAAATCAGGTGGCACGCTCCTCATTTACAAGCATCATGAAACATAATCTAGCAACCGCAATAGCAGTTAATACACACAGTGCAGTATATAAGATACTAATGTAAGCTGATTAGAACACCATTCCAGAGCAGATTCAGACAGGGAAGCTCTGCTCATCCGTCCTCCATCAGTAGTGTCTGTCAGGTCCATGGTGCATGTCCTGAAATCTGCAGGCAGATGAAACTGGTCAAGCTGATGAACTTGCCCGTAGATGATCATGACCGATGTACACGAATTCCAGTGACGCTCAGTTGCATATGATGCTTACCAGAGGCGGAGGACGTAGCCATGGAGGTTGCCCTCCTGCAGGTTGGGCTGCACCGGCTGGAGCTTGTACTCCTGCAGCTGCGGCGAGAGCTTGAGAGCCGTCATGGAGGACTCGGCGTCCTGGCCGTAGATCTGGTCGCCGACGTCCCACAGAGGGAACAGCTTCGGATTCATCACGTCGGCCGACTGGCCCGGCTGATCCCTCGCCGGATTCTTTTTTTGACAAACACAAGCAAATTCATCAAGGGTGAGTAAATTGCAGCACAAAATCACCTGACAAGGAGAAATTAAGCTGAGATGTGTTACCATGTGGAACATGTAGCTGCTGCTCTGGTCCTCTGACATGTGCATCTCCTGTATTCAGAATTAAATCCACAGAACTCCATCAAAACTCAACTCTTTACCACACACAAAAAAAAGAAAGAGTTCTGATAAAGGATGGCAGGAATGCCGGACAAATCAATGCATCTTGTCTCGCATACCCTCTGGCGCATCTCGAGCAGCTGCTGGTCAAGTAGCTGCTGCTGCGACAAATTAAATTAGGGCATTAGCACTGGGCACAGAGGAATGCAGAGTTTCATATCTGAGTAAAAGAAAATATAGAACTGTTGCATCGTGTTGCTGGGTGGTTACCTTCCTAAGGCGAACCTTGTACAGCGAGAACTCGATCTGCTGCTCAAGATTGCTCACGTCTTGCAGGGTCAGCGAGCCCAGGTCCTCGCCCATGTACTGCCTCATGATGATCTTCAGCCTGTTGCTCTCATCCTTCATCCTTGTCATCTCATGGATGATTTTCTTCATCAAAAAGAATGGAAGATTATTAGCTAAAACCAGAAAAAAATTAACAATGTTAATTGATTTAGCCTAAACTGGTGTACCTGCTGGACGTCCATCTCATCAAAGCGGGTGCTGGGGGCTTTCAGGTATCTGTCAAAGATGTTTGCAATCCTGCCACACACAAAATGGAGAACAAAAAACAGTCAGGGCTTAGTTGATCATCATCGGTTCTTCATATACTTTCAAATTGATCTTGACTTCATTACTAAAACGTGCAGATCAGCAACAACAGAAGTTGGAAGTTCCCAACAAAAAGTTCAACAGGAAGTATACACATTGAGAAAAACTGCACAAGACTAACTGAACATACAAAAGAACGTCATGACAACTCTAGAACAAACATTATGGGACCTGGACAGTATCCAAAATTTCCATTTCCCCTCAAGCCAAGAGGAGCAGAGAAAGATCAAATTGCAGAGAAATATGCAGTGGTTGAACTGGTGTGCAGAGATGTTTTACTCACCTCCATGGAGGGCTGGCGTACTCGTACATCTTGCCACTGCCGGAGAAGACGATCACCCCAACCTGCGCATCGCAAAGAATGGCCAGCTCGTTTGCCTTCTTGAGCAGGCCCATCCGCCTCTTGGAGAAGGTGACCTGGCGGCTCGTCGTGTTCTCGATCTTCTTGAGCTCCACTTTCCCACGCCCCATTGCTGCAGCTCAGTGGATCTCTTCTCCTCCTAAACCATAAAGAGCTCGTCAGATCATGGTGCCTACGTTCATCCAAGATGAGAATCAAGTAAATGGCTTCAAATGCAGAGTAGAGATGCACCGAATGGCTTCAAGTGCAAGAAGTAAGAAAAAGCAGATGGTTTCAAAAGCAAGAGTTCAGAAGCAAAGGTATTATCATAAAAGAACGACTTCTTCCAAGCTCCACAATGTTAAAGTCGAATCCAAGCACCACGCAGATCAAATGGCTTCAAATGCATGAGATGAGGCAGAGAAAACTGTATGCATAGACAGGAGAAACTGTATGCTGTGAAGAGTAAAAGAGTAGCATTTGCAAGACATGTTCTTGCAGAGAGTGTGTGCTGCAGAGCAAGAGAGGTAGAAGTCCAAAGAGGAGAGGCATTACCTGTGTAGGCTGTGGCTGCGTGTGCTTCTTCAGAAGGTGGATGGGGTAGCAAAGGGGCCAGGGGAACCTTTTATAAGTCTGGAAACTTCTTGTTTCAAGCCTCAAAGACTACTAATATTCTCATCATCTCTTGTCAGGCTGTCCCACTACATACTGGTACAGCAAATAAACATCTCATGCAATAAGGAAAAGAGAACAATTAAATCAAGCAATGTGGCCAACTTAAACTTTCTGCCCTAAATCCAATGGCATGCACAAACAGACTATTATTGTTGACCACAGACATCTATCCGCAAATCGCGCTAATGTGTGCCCTCAAATTAGCACCATTAGGACGAGCATCTCAAACAATGCAGCACAAGATTAATAATGCGTGTTGATCAAGTGCAAAGTGTGAGTTTCAGTGTGCATGAGAGAGGGTACCAGATGGCCGGAAATGTGGGTGCTGTGGACTGGTAACCGCCTCTTACCGGACATGGCAAGGGAGGTGAGCCTTGCATCCAGGCTACTCCTGTAAGAAGACCGACCTAGAACTGGCCAAGGCAGGGAATAACTCGCTGCAATAATGCTTTCCATAAGGTGGCCCTTGGTCCACTCCACGCTGCACCTAACCTGCTGGGATGCCAGGCAGAGGCATGCAGCCGTGGTCAAATGCATGATGGCATGTGTCACACACACACACATATCCCCTGCCAATGTCATCAGTTAAGATTTTGTGTTAAAAGATGGCAGATGATCTGCAGATATCTCTCTGCAAAGGTGTTTCAGTGAGACAGTGACTACTAGTACTCCGTTGCAATTGCACTTTCCTGGAGCATTGCTGTGGTTAAATGATGAGTGGTAAAAGATAGCAGATGATCAGAAGGCACCTGTCTGTGTAAGCTCACACTGCTGGTGTAATTATTTCACAGAAACTTTCATATTCTCACACTGCTTGTGTAATTATTTCACAGAAACTTCCATATTCTCACACTGCTATACGATTCTCACCTGTGGCAAGAGACACCTCTAAAAAACTCACATTGCCTCCGTAAATCATCTCAGGGAAACTTTCATATTCTCACACTGATATTCAGCATTTCGGTGTATTTTTAACGTGATTTTCATATTTCAAGTTCCAAGGGAAAAGAGTGCCGGTTTACTTCGTCGCCAAGCACCGGGGCTCATTCATGAGTCGTGATCGGGAGAACCCGCAGAGCATGATGGCAGAAGAGATATCCTTGCTAAAAACTGTGTACTTCCAAGGGAGCTCCAGGCACCCATCGCACTGGCTCGCAAGGCAAAGAAATTATGCTCTCCTTCTCATGGGGCCTGTCAGCGTCTGCCCACATCCCCATGGCTATGGGCTACCCTTTTTGTTTCTCTTGGAGTTGGACGATCCAACCATGTTCACACCTGCTAAGGAATATAGTTGTTGTTATCATGGGTTGCGTTACACATACAGGTTCTCTCTCAAGACAAGCTTTGGCTACGCGGCTCACTTCCCTGGACTTTGCAGGCAGTGGACACAACTTCATGCTGCCCAATTCGACAAATTTGCCGCGAGTTTTGCCCTAGAATTAACTTTGTTCTGGGGTCAAATAGAAACAACACTTTTTAACGACAATATGTAGGAGGTTACATTGTTCACAGGTGTATATTTTACACAAATCATTGGGGGAAATTTGGCAGAGGACTTCTTTATGCTTGGATCGCACAAATCAATCAGAATATTTCAGGTTTTGGCCAAATCTAAAAGTAACAACAGGGGTAAGCAATGAACTTGTTCATTTGAAACCAACTGTGTTCAGCAGAGTGCTGAGCCGCTGGCTGACGACAATACTGAAGTGTGGTACATGCATACATGAGACAGTGACATAAACCAAGGATGCCATCACAATTTGCTGGACGGTACACCTACACCAGAGGCCCTAACCTTCTTCTCGATCACCTTTGAGAGTTCCTTCACTTCTTCCTTGGGGATGTGGCGAGGATGACTCAACCAAAGCCCTCCATCAACCACCAGTGTAGTCCCATTTACATATTTGCCTGCACAACGAATTGTTGAATACATCAAATGGATAACTCTCTGACAAAGGATAAGCCATTAATTTACTGACTTTAAAAATTTTGTAGTACGGGAATGAGAATGAGAAGGCAAGAGAGTATTCGTCGAGTTAAAATAGCATACAATTATAGCAGGGCTTGTATTTATGAATCTTGTGATACCAATATCTTTCAAATGGCCTCCAGGTAACTGGATGCTCAGCTTACTGAACTTTGACGGTTTAAAGAACTTCCGGTTATTTGGTTACCAGAAGATTGAAGAATACAACTGACCTGCATCAGAAGCAAGATAGAGCGCAGCCATTGCTATGTCCCGTGTCTCCCCCAACTTAAATAAAGGCATCATTTCCCTTTTCCCCTTGCCCATTTCATCAGGTGCAAGCTTCCTCAGTCCTGGAGTGCCACCGATTGGTCCTGGTGCGATTCCATTGACCCTAATTTCATAATCTGTTCCCCATTCCAGAGCCAGTGTTCTTGTGATACTATCAACACCTGCCTGTAGAAGCCAACACCGTCAGGAAAAGTGACCTATTTCAATCATTTTCTGGAAGTGGATCAAACATGATAAAAGTACCTTAGCGGCGGAGACATGAATTTGGTACCAAGAAGCAGTGTAATGCAGTGTCGCGCTTATGTTAATGATGAGGCCACCAGTGGAGGGACCTCTCCCTGGCCCACCCTTTTTCAGATACTTCAGGGCTTCATAGCACATAGTGTATGTACCCACAGTGTCAATCTCAAGAACTGCAGAGAGAAATTTTAGTCAATACTTGAGCTTAGCAGCCTAGCACAGTTGCACAAGCAAGGGCGCATTACTATTGAAACAGTATGCAAGAAAATTCTCATGGCATTCGCGCTGCCAATATTCACACAATTGGATCAAACAGCAACTCTCAGGTAAACCAAAAGAACATGTCACAATGAAGCACCTGTCCGGAATCCCTTGGGTGTCAGATCCTCCGGGGATGCAAGGAAGTTGCCCGCTGCACCGTTGACAAGAATGTCAAGCTTGCCGAAATGCTCAACGGTCGACGCGAGCACTCTCGCTGCATCCTCCTGGTTACGTACATCTCCCTGAAATCCAACAGCCTGCACGCCACACCAAGCTAGCATCAGTACAGACCAACACTACTTTATCCCGCAAAACACAAGGGGCTAGTTCATTTAATCATGGTGGGGAACATCTTTCCTTGTGAATTTGGTTACACAATTCAACGACACATAAAGTACAGAGCATTGTACACCGTGCAACCCGATTAATATAGCACTTATCCTTCATTTGAGAAAACAGTCAGTTTGACTTCATTTCCTAAACAACAATTTCTATGCAAAATCCCCTATAAGAACTTGATTGCCATTGGATTCGATTAACCAAGATAAGAAAACAACAAGTTCTATACAGAATTCGCAGCGATTTCCATTCTTGTTTACTTATCACGCAACTGCTAATAAGGAACGGAAGAAATATCAAAAGCATTTCCACCTGACGACCAGAGAGCGCCAGATCCTAAGCAAGGAACCAAGGTGGGTGAAACATGCGCGATGGTGGTAGGTAGGATTGGAGCGGAAGAGGAGGGGGAGGGGGAAAGCAGATTGGGCGCACCCGTAGGCCCTCGGAGCGGAGGGCGGCGACGGCCTTGTCGAGGACCTCGCGGCGGCGGCCCATGATGGCGACGTGGGCGCCGTGGCGGGCGAGCTGGGCGGCGATCTCGAAGCAGATGCCGGAGCCGCCGCCGGTGACCAGCGCCGCCTTGCCCCTCAGCACGTCCGCCCGGAACGGCGACTCGGTCGCCATCGCCTCCTCGTCGCCTTCTTCTTCCCCCTCCTCTCCTCCAAGCTCCGGTGTGGACGCGGATGGACGGAGGAGCACAAGATGCCGGCTCAGTGTGCCGCTAATCGCCGGCTTTGTAACGTGTTTGGACTCGTCTTCGCACACGCGGCGCTGCCGGATTTCCGCTGATTCGTGGCTGTGGTTTTTCTATGGGACGAAATTGAGCTGAGCATACCAACTACGACCCACACTAATTAAGTTCAAACCTAAAAAAAAAATACTACGACCACACTGGACATGGATTTTCTGCTCACAACTTTGTTAGAATTTTAAGTCTCCTTTATGAAGAAATTTAAGGACTATAATCATTAGTATGTTTTTATTCAGAACATTTGAACCATAGGAAACTTCTCTTTATAATTCATTTGTACTCTAGGGTTTTCCGAACCGTACGAAACTTTCCCATGAGCCAGAGATTAAACGAAAAATCGATAGATTAACTGATTTTATTTGTCGGCTATTAATCGGCCAAACTTTTTGCAAATCACAGGTTCTTGGCTAATTTTTTTTCTAAAATATGATATACTCATCCCTGTAGGAACTTCTCCTCGAGCGAGGAATGGCATCAGGTCTGGTGTTGTTGGAGGAAGGGGTGGTGCGACTATCATGCTGTTGGAGGAAAGGGTGGTGGCGGAGAGCTGCTCCAGGCGTCATCCGTCGTGCTCTTCGGCGAGGTGGGAGATGCGGAGGGCTCCATATTGCTTCATCTCCAAGGGAACATGATGGGGAGATCTGGAGGGCTGGGAGCTTAGACTGGGCTGGCACAAGCCAGGGTGGCATCATCTGGTGAATAGGGAGCATGGTAGTGAAATGCTAAGTAGTGACCAAACCCTATCGAGTAAGGCGAGTTTTGTCCAGAAGGCAGATGAAGGGGAGGGCCAATGTTTAGGTTCCTGCCTGGACAGACCCAACCAATTTATCGATTGATCCCTGATAAATCACTTGACAAACCGATAAAATTGGCCCAGCAAACCAGCACAACCGATATGGCATAATCTTAGCGTTGACCCACAGAGTCTCGATAAATTGTGGAATCGGTCGATATTTTGAACATGGGTTAATTAGATAAATGCCACTCCAATTATGGCGATTCATAAAAATGCCACTGCAATTTCCAAACTTTGAAAAATGCCACTGCAAATTTTGCAATCTTTGAAAAACACCACTGCAGACTTCGAAAAATGCCACTGGAAGTGGCATGAAATGGCATTTTTCAAAGTTTGGAAATTGCGGTGGCATTTCTCAGAATCGCCATAATTGGAGTGGCATTTATCAAATTAACCCTTTGAACATTGGCCTAAATACTAGGAATCATAGGAAACTTTTCTTTATAATTCATTCAAACTCCAGAATTTTCCAAACAATAAGAAACTTTCCTATGGGCCAGAGATTAATCAAAAATTGATCGATTAATTGATTTTAGTTGTCGACTATTAATTGACCAGGCTTTTTGCAAATCACATGTTCTTGACACAAAAAATTCCAAAATATGCAATACTCAACCCTAAAGGACCTTCTCGAGAAGGAATGGCATCAAGTGTGGTGGTGTTGGAGGAAGGGGTGGCGGAGAGTTCTCCAGACGTCGGGCGTCGTGCTCTTCGGGGAGGGGTGAGATGCGGAGGGTGCGAGTGCTTCTGCCCCTGGGGAACACGATGGGCACATCAGGAGGGCTGAGAGCTTAGGCAGGGCTGGCTTCGTCTGGTGAATAGGGAGCATGGTGGTGAAGTGCTGAGTATTGCCCAAACCCTATCGAGCAGGGCGAGTTTTGTCCAGAAGACAGACGGAGGGGAGAGTTGATTTTTAGGTTTATGCCTAGACAGGTCCAACCATTTTGTCGGTATATTCATGATAAATAGCATGGCACACCGATAAATTGGCCCAACCATCTAACACAACCAATATGGCATAGTCTTGACGTTGACCCATGGGGTCTCGATGAATCGTGGAATCGGTCGATATTTTGAACATTGGCCTAAATACTAGGAATCTTATGTTAAACAGTAGGCCTTTCCCCCCTTTTTTTCTCAACACAACGCTTGTGTTTTTCCTATTTGTTTTCCTTTTTCTTACTTACATTAATATTCTATAAATGCTCTACATCTGTATATGGAAAATTATTTCACTTAGTTTTTGAAAATTTAACAACCGCATTACAAAAATGTTTGGAGAATTTCAAAAGTTTGTTCTCTGTTTTTAATAAAAGATTCGGACAATCCAAAAACAAATTGTGGTATTTAAAAATGTACACCCATATAAAACATGTTCATGTTATTTTACAAAATTGTTCATGAAAAATGTAAAATATATGTTCAGGTAATTTGTAAAAAATGTTTGTACCATTCAAAAAACTGTTCATGGCATTTCTTTTAAAGGTCACATATTTGCGGTAAATGTGATCATGTGTTCCAGGAAAAATGGTAATCTGTGGTAAATGTGACACACGGAGTCGCGATAAAATCGGTTAATTGGCCGATAGTTTGAACATCGGCCTAACTACTAGGAATCCTATGTTAAACATTAGGAACTTTCCGCCTTTTTCTAACACAAGGCTTGCGTTTTGATAGAGGCTAAGGTGTCCCGATGTTTCGATAAGATGGTGGCTATCGTTTTTTGTGGGAGTCGACCTTGACGATCCGACTACGAATGTGCGAGACGTCGCGCCTTAGCAATCGCTAAACCAACTTCCGAGGGTTATTGACCACGCCGGAGCACGATCAACCTGACCACGAGGGTCTGTTTCCTGCGAGCAAACGAAGAACAAGCAAGAAACTGAGATTGCAATCGGGATATTGCGAATATAAGATGAAAGCTTTATTGATCAAGGTGGGGTTCTGTGATGTCTTGGTCTGGTCGTTGGACACAAACGAAGTACGCGAAGTTGCAGCTATGGCGAACTTTTAATCTAAATAAAACCCAAAGTCTAAACGACGCCCTAAGGGCTGTATATATGGAGGAAGAGGGGGGAATTTCGTGGCCCTTGAGGGTGGGGTCCGAAACCAATCCTAACTCTTGTTTCCCCACACATACAGACTCTAAAAATAGCCTATACTTAAGTATTTCGAAATTACATGGGCCTGGCCCATTAATAAGGTGACGCAGCACCTAGAATAGCCTATGGACGAATATTATGAAGTGACATCTTGTAAATTTCGTCCAAGGCTTCATGCACTCATTATGGCGGCTTCAAAGTCCTGAAATCATCACTTGTAACTCCGTTCTTGATCCCCTTGCGCATGCCATCCACTCCATGCGTGTTCTTGCTCCAATGTTCATCCTTCTCCAAGCTAGGCCCTTCATTTGTAAGCAAAACAAATGTATCCAATTTAGGCAGCATCATAATCTCATGAACATTAGAATCATTACCAAGAAATGAAAGTATCTGGTAATTTAATTGGCGTGCGCGAGCTCTAGTAATTGGTCCAGTATATGTAACAGTAGGGGCTGTGGGTGTAACAATGGTATTGATGTCCTCATCATCCTCCCCTTCTTGAAACGAAGTCGTCCTCGACGGAAGCGCATCTTCCTCACCCAAATAAGGCTTCAAATCTGCAATGTTATTCTTCAAAACATTTTCTTGTTATTCTTCAAAACAGCCCTAAGCATAGTAGACAATGTTCTATTGACTACTTCAGTTTGTCCATCAGTTTGGGGGTGACAAGTAGTACTAAAAAGCAGCTTAGTCCCCAACTTAGCCCATAAACATCTCCAAAAGTGGCTAAAAAATTTAGTATCACGATCTGAAACAATAGTATTTGGCACACCATGTAAGCGAATAATTTCACGAAAGAACAAATCAGCAACATTAACAGCATCATCGCTTTTATGACATGGTATAAAGTGTGCCATTTTCGAGAACCTATCCACGACAACAAATATGCTATCCCTTCCCTTCTTTGTTCGAGGTAAACCTAAAACAAAGTCCATAGATATATCCTCCCAAGGAACACTAGGTACTGGCAAAGGCATATATAAACCATGAGGATTGAGTCGTGACTTAGCTCTTTGACATGTAGTGCAGCGAGCAACAAAACGCTCAACATCCCGTCTCATCTTTGGCCAAAAGAAATGTGTAGCAAGTATATCCTCCGTCTTCTTGACGCCAAAGTGTCCCATTAATCCTCCTCCATGCGCCTCCTGCAACAACAAAAGACGAACGGAGCTAACTGGAATGCATAGCTTGTTAGCACGAAACACAAATCCATCGTTAAGAACGAACTTGTTCCAAGTTCTCCCTTCCTTACAATTCTGCAATACATCTTTAAATTCAGCATCATGAACATATTGATCTTTGATGGTCTCCAAACCAAATAGTTTAAAGTTAAATTGTGAAAGCATAGTATAACGACGAGACAAGGCATCAGCAATAACATTTTATTTACCCTTCTTGTGTTTAATGACATAAGGGAAAGTCTCAATGAATTCAACCCATTTAGCATGTCTACGGTTCAGTTTTGCTTGACTTTTAATGTGTTTCAAAGATTCATGATCAGAATGTATAACAAATTCCTTGGGCCATAAATAATGTTGCCATGTTTCTAAGGTCCGAACAAGAGCATATAATTCTTTATCATAAGTAGAATAGTTCAGACTAGGCCCACTCAATTTTTCAAAAAAGTATGCAACAGGTTTTCCATCTTGTAATAACACACCTCCTAATCCAATTCCACTAGCATCACATTCAAGCTCAAAAGTCTTATTGAAATTAGGAAGTTGGAGTAAAGGAGCATGTGTCAACTTATCTTTCAAAACCGTGAAGGCTTCTTCCTGTGCGGTACCCCAAACAAAAGGCACATCCTTCTTTGTAAGCTCGTTGAGAGGTGCAGCAATGGTGCTGAAATCTCTCACAAAACGCCTATAGAAACCAGCGAGGCCAAGGAAACTCCTCACTTGTGTGACCATTTTGGGCTGCGGCCAACTCTCAATAGCTTCAATCTTGGCTTTATCAACTTCAATTCCCTATGGAGTAACAACATAGCCAAGAAAAGATACTCGGTCGGTGCAAAAGGTGCACTTTCCAAGGTTTCCAAACAAACGTGCATCACGTAGAGCAATAAAAACAGCACGTAAATGTTTCAAATGTTCCTCCAAAGATTTGCTATAAATCAATATGTCATCAAAGTAAACTACCACAAATCGTCCAATGAAAGCACGTAAAACTTCGTTCATTAACCTCATGAAAGTACTAGGTGCATTAGTTAACCCAAAAGGCATGACTAACCACTCATATAATCCAAACTTAGTTTTAAATGTTGCTTTCCATTCATCACCCAATTTCATACGAATTTGATGGTATCCACTACGCAAATCAACTTTGGAGAATATTGTAGAGCCACTCAATTCATCAAGCATATCATCTAGCCTAGGAATAGGATGACGATAACGAATAGTAATATTATTAATGCCTCTACAATCAACGCACATACGCGACGTACCATCCTTTTTTGGCACTAAAATGATAGGAACAGCACAAGGACTAAGGGATTCGCGTATATAACCTTTGTCGAGCAGTTCTTGTACTTGACGCATAATCTCCTTCGTCTCCTCTGGATTGGTACGGTATGGTGCACGGTTGGGTAGCGAAGCACCGGGAATTAAGTCAATTTGATGCTCAATCCCTCGAATAGGTGGTAATCCTGGTGGCACGTCTTGTGGAAAGACGTCAGCGAACTCCTGCAAAATGTTAGTGACAGCAGGGGGCAAAGAGGAAGGCACGTCCTCGAATGAAAATAATGCGTCTTTGCACACAAAAGCATAGCAAACAGATTTGCTGAAATCTAGCTCATCAATATCAGATTTGGTGGCAAGTAAACATGCACTTTTCAATTTAATTTCAGAAACAACAGTAGATGGTTTATTATTAGGCTTCATTTGGTGCTCAAATTCTTTTGCCACAATCTGATTTTCACTCTTATTTGTCTCATGTTTTGCTTTATTAGCTCTATTAATATCATCTTTCAAAATGGAATCAGGAGTCATAGGAAGCAAAGTAATATTTTTATCGTTATGAACAAGAGTATACTGATTGTTTCTACCATGGTGTACAAAATTTTTATCAAATTGCCATGGTCTACCAAGTAATAAGGAACATGCTTGCATAGGTACCACATCATAATAAACATAATCAGCATATGTAGAGATACTAAAATGCACACGAACAGTACGTGTTACCTTAACCTTGCCGTTGTTGTTGAACCATTGGATGTAGTAAGGATGTGGATGTGGTCTTGTGGTGAGAGATAGCTTCTCCACCATCTCCATGCTAGCCAAGTTATTGCAGCTCCCTCCATCTATGATCACGCGAACAGAACGTTCCTTCACAACTCCCTTTGTATGGAACAAATTATGCCTCTGATTTTGCTCAGCTTGTGTAACCTGCACACTCAAAACACGTTGAGCAACTAAACATTCATACTTGTCAGCATCTTCAGGAGCCATGTATTGCGTCTCATGATCAGAATCGTCTCCACCGTGTTCGTCACGTGTAATAAGAGCCAAAGTCTCCTCATCATAGTCACTAGCGGACTCATACCCACCATCCTCAGTAACAATCATCACACGCTTAGATGGGCATTCTCTCGCATAATGACCTCCACCCTTGCAACGTCGACAAATAATATCATGTGTTTGCCCTGTTGATGCCATGGATGAAGAAGAGCTCTTTGCAGGCCCAGAAGGTGTGCTCTTGGCAGATAGTGGTGATTGTGCCTGCTTTATTGTATCACGGTTGGAGGTGGTAGCCGACGGAGGCGCCGGTGTAGCAGAACGTGTGGAAGTAGATGATGCACGTGGTGTCCATGATGAAGGTCGACCTGCAGAAAAGTTAGTCCGCGCCAATGCCTGTCGATCCTGCACTTCACGTTCAGCTTTACAAGTAAGATGGAATAAACGAGTGATATTAGTATACTCCTTATACTCTAGAATCGTCTGAATCTCTCTATTTAATCCACCCATAAAACGTGCAAGCATAGCTTCATTCTCCTCAACAATACCACATCTAATCATGCCAGTTTGTAATTCCTGATAATATTCTTCTACAGAATTTTTTCCCTGTCTTAAGCGCTGCAATTTTTGAAGTAATTCACGTTGATAATATGGTGGAACCCAACGAGTACGCATAGCAGTTTTCAAAGCAGCCCAAGTAGCCGGAATAGGATATAATCTACAATGCTCAGACCACCAAACACATGCAAAACTAGTGAAAGCATAAACAGCAGCAGGAACACGTCTCTCCTCGGGATATTGTAAACATGTAAATCGTTGTTCAGTTTCTAACTCCCAAGTAAGATATATATCAGGAACATATCTACCCTCAAATGGTGGAATATTCAATTTTAGTTTAGGGAGATGGTCATGATCTCGTACCTGAGGGTGAGCCCTACCATTGCCATTATTTGCATGTGGACGACCTGGTGGTTGCTGTGCTGTTGGTGGCACGTAGTTCTGATTTTGATCAACCTCATCCTCATAATCTCCCACATAAGCATCCTCCTCCACATCAGCAGTAGGAGCCACAGAAGTATCAACAGCAGCACCAGCAGTTTGGCCCGACTGAAGAGGGACACGGCTCGCTCGGCGGAGGGCTGTTTCCCGACGTGGAGGTAGTCGGTGTTGTTGCTGTTGTTGCAGAGGTGCGGCAGGAGCAGTCGGTGGTGGTGGTGGAAAACGCGAAAGCAATTCAGCAAACTTGTTATCGAGCTTTGTTTCAAACGTCTTCTCCATGCCATCTATCTTCTCCATGGCCTCTTCAAATCTGTTTATCACATCTTGCACCTGTCCATTCATCATTTGCTGAAACGTATCATGAAGCTCCTTATTCATCAAGTTCTCCCAGTCAGTCTCGTCGGCTTGTGATCCTGGCATGGTTAGCAGCAATAGAAACACATAAGAATATGATCCTACAGACTACTAACAAGTGGTGGTGGTGGCGGGTGTCACAAATCCGTCAAGCAAATCTCAAATTCTTACCAGTTCTTACCCAGCAGCAGGCGGTGATCGGCAACCGTTGTAGTCAAAAACTCTCAAAAGCTTGGATAGAGCGATTGCCAGGGAGAGTCAAACGCACGACGTAGATGTATGTGGAGCTGGGAAGGCTTATAGTATGGTAGCAAAAAGGGTCAGCAATAATCAATTCAGAGATGCAAAGTTGAATAAACGCTCAACGACGGTACTGTGCTGGTCCTAGCCTAGACCGTGCTAGAGACGCGAGCCTAGAACACTAACAAAATCACGGCGCTGCACGTAAATAAGGGAAAAGCACACTCTGAAACTTTTTTTTTCGCTCTTTTTTTTGCGCTCCTCTTTTTTTTGCGAAAAATCACTATAATGGCGAGTGTCTCAAAACTCTTCCCTCGTCAAACTGATAGGATGGGCACGAAATTTTTTTTTTCACTTTTTTTTCGGAAATCAGGGCAGCGACGACGAAAAAGTGCGACAAAAAATCACTATGATGACACGTGGCTCAAAAGACTCAGAAAAGCCTAAAAATAGGATAGGGAAAAAAAATTTGCCCGTGAAAATTTTGGCCTAAACTGCCCGGGGGTCTCCAGACTTTTTTTTTTCGAGACCTACGCAGGCAAGGAAACACGACTCGGAATTTAGATTGATCTCAAGAACAAACCTAATATGAGAAGAACTCGGACTGGTGGTGGATATATGGTTGTGGTATATGGTAGCGGTGGTGGTATATGGATAGAGATTGGTGGTGGTATATGGATACGGATTGGTAGTGGTATATGGATATGGATTCAGAGCGGTGGCGGATAAGCAAAAGTGGTAGATGGGCGATGATGATGGTGCGGCGGCGGCGTGACAACTTATGACCAGAACTCGAAACTCTAAAAGACTAGACTCTAAGACCAGCAACTTGACACGACGATGCAACCGCAAATTCAACAAAGCAAAAACCCTAAAAAGATTATGCAAAGGCTCAGATTAGTTCGGATATGATGAACTAACCCTAATTTTTTTTTTGTGGCTTTTTTTTTCGTGGACTGTAGGTATGAAGAACAGACTCGATCTAATCTACAAAAAACTGTAAAAATCTCACCGAGCAATCTGGAAATCCGATACCACTTGATAGAGGCTAAGGTGTCCCGATGTTTCGATGAGATGGTGGCTATCGTTTTCTGTGGGAGTCGACCTTGACGATCCGACTACGAATGTGCGAGACGTCGCGCCTTAGCAATCGCTAAACCAACTTCCGAGGGTTATTGACCACGCCGGAGCACGATCAACCTGACCACGAGGGTCTGTTTCCTGCGAGCAAACGAAGAACAAGCAAGAAACTGAGATTGCAATCGGGATATTGCGAATATAAGATGAAAGCTTTATTGATCAAGGTGGGGTTCTGTGACGTCTTGGTCTGGTCGTTGGACATAAACGAAGTACGCGAGGTTGCAGCTATGGCGAACTTTTAATCTAAACAAAACCCAAAGTCTAAACGACGCCCTAAGGGCTGTATATATGGAGGAAGAGGGGGGAATTTCGTGGCCCTTGAGGGTGGGGTCCGAAACCAACCCTAACTCTTGTTTCCCCACACATACGGACTCTAAAAATAGCCTATACTTAAGTATTTCGAAATTACATGGGCCTGGCCCATTAATAAGGTGACGCAGCACCTAAAATAGCCTATGGACGAATATTATGAAGTGACATCTTGTAAATTTCGTCCAAGGCTTCATGCACTCCTTATGGCGGCTTCAAAGTCCTGAAATCATCACTTGTAACTCCGTTCTTGATCCCCTTGCGCATGCCATCCACTCCATGCGTGTTCTTGCTCCAATGTTCATCCTTCTCCAAGCTAGGCCCTTCATTTGTAAGCAAAACAAATGTATCCAATTTAGGCAGCATCATAATCTCATGAACATTAGAATCATTACCAAGAAACGAAAGTACCTGGTAATTTAATTGGCGTGCGCGAGCTCTAGTAATTGGTCCAGTATATGTAACAGTAGGGGCTGTGGGTGTAACAATGGTATTGATGTCATTAGGAACTTTCCGCCTTTTTTAACACAAGGCTTGCGTTTCTCCTTTTTGTTTTCCTTTTCTTACATATATTTATATTCTGAAAATGCTCTACATATATATGTATATGGAAAATAAGTTTACTTATTTTTTCAAATTATACAACTCTCATTACAAAAAAGTTCGGAGAATTTCAAAAGTATGCTCTCATGGTTTTAAAAAAAACTTCAGACAACCTAGAAAAATATTTGTGGCAATTAAAATGTCCACATGCTAAAAAACGTGTTATTTTATAAGAAAAAAATCATGAAAAATACAAAAATGTTTTTCTGTTAATTTGTAAAAACAAATGTGCCATTCAAAAATATGTTAATGGCAGTTTTCAAAAGTTTACATGTTGAGAAATGTGTTAGAATTTTTTATAAGTTCAATTATCTAATCATGTGTTTGTGTAATTTTAAATAAAAATCAAAACATACAAAAAATGTTCATAACAGTTAAAAATTATTCCCACATTTTGAACAAAAAATGATATTTTTAGAAAAGAAATCAATGGTTATTGAAAAATGGTCATTGTGTATTTTAAAAAATGTTCAATGTTCATTTGACAAACTTTATGCATGTATTATAATAAATTTCCAACATGTATTCAGAGTAATATTCAACATGCATCTGAAAAATGCACAACGTGCATACGGAAATGTTCAACGTGTATTAAAAATCGTCATGCATTTGAATATAAAAAAAAAGAAAATTGAAAATAAAATTAAAATTAAACGTATATGGAAAATAAATAAATAACAGAAGGAAATTGATAGAGAGCAAAAAAACCTGGTTGAGATTTTCCCAAAATCGAGTGAAAGGTTCCAAGAACTAGTGCCTACTGTAGAGAATAGATACTTCCAAAAATTAACCCTAACCAACTCTATTGGGTCGGTCTATCAATGTGACTACCGTCTGTCTTGCACTAAGCGAGACATCATAATATTCGCGTCGTGACAAATAGCGTTCCTAATCCCGTGTAGGGTGAGCGATGGTGAGCAAAGGGTGCTGCTATGTCCGTCAAAAAAAAAGGGTGCTGCTATGTGCCGCTTGCAGCGAGTTGTGCATTGGTGTCGCCTACAGCTAGCTGGTAGTGGGCCGGCCAGTTATCACATGGTCTCCTCATGTTGACATGATGCTGCTGTGACACGTGTTTTTATTCATTTATGTTTATATTGAAAAAATACATATATTATGATAAAATCGTAAATGCAGTGTACAAAAAAATCGCCGCACTTTTAGAAAATGTTTTCAGAATTAAAAAATGTTTGAACATTTCAAAAATGCTCATGCATTTCACAAATGTGTACCTGACATCTTCTTTCCCGTGGTTCCGCAAATGTATCTTGTTCCTATAATCCAGCAAATTTACTCGTCCCAGAATAGGTAGAATTTCATTTTGCTTGTCTTGCAGATCATCCCAACTGAATTCATTAGGGAGCATCTTCCCCACAGCAGCTAGTTGACCCTTAGGGATCCGCAAGGGCAGTCCTGGGAAGTTGAATTCGTCAAGGTGCACGTCTACAGAGCTAAGCTCCTAATAATCTCGCATCTCCACCAAGAGGATCCTAGCGTTGCAATTCCAAACTGACATGTGGGCTCTCGTAGTCTTTTTTTTTAGAGAGAGGGCTCTCGTAATCAGTGAACCTATATTTCAGGGGAATGGTAATCTGTTGTAAATGGGAAACAGGGAGTCGCGATAAATCTTTGAATTGGCCGATAGTTTGAGCATTGGCCTAAATACTAGGAATCTATGTCAAACATTAGGTCCACGTTTTTCTTTCATCACAAAGCTTGCATTGTTTCCTTTTTATTACTTATATTTATATTCCAAAAAATGCTCGACATATATAAAGCGCATTACAGAAATGTTTGGGTAATTTCAAAAGTTTGTTCTCATGGGTTTAATAAAATCTTTGTGGCATTTAAAAATATTCAAATTTATAAAAATGTTCATATTATTTTAGCAAAGAATTCATGTAAAATGTAAAATGGCTATCCGGTAATTTATAAAAAATGTTTATACTACTGAAAAAAAATTCATGACATTTTTTAAAATTTCACACATTTATAAAAAAAATCATAACATACAAAATGTACATTACATTAAAAAAAGCATATCACCTCAAAATTGTTTGCATGTTTTAAATAAATGGTATTTTTGGAAATAATTCGATGTTTTTTTGAAAAAAAATATCATCATGCATTTAAGAATGTTGAATGTGCATTTGACAAACTCTATGCATGTATTCTAATAAATGTTCGATGTGTATTAAGAGAAATATGCGACGCATATCTGAAAAATGCACAACATGCATATGGAAAATGCTCAACGTGTATTAATTTTTTTGGAAAACAAACATATAGGGAAAATAAAAAATAAAACAGTAAGGAAATCGATACAGAAATGAACCTAGTCGTGACTTTCCGAAAATCGGGTGCAAAGTTCCCAAGACCAGTGCCTACTATAGAGAATAGAAGCTTCCGAGAACTAACGCTAACCAATTCTGTTGGGTCGGCCCATCAGTGAGACCACCGTCTGTCTCGCAGTAAGCGAGACATCATAATCTTTGCGTCGAGACGAATAGGGTTCCTAATCCCAACGCATGTTGAGTAAATTGCGCGGTTATGTGCCGCCTATAGCGAGTCATACGCTAGTATCGCCCCAGCTAGCTGTTAGTGGGACGGCCGAGTTATGACATGGTCTTGTCATGCTGATGTTGCGCATGTTTTTTTTGTTTATATTGAAAATAAATAAAAATACATATGCACAAGCAGTGTATCACTACCTGACTATCGTTTTTTTTTTCTTATATGATAATTCGCGTCTCATTCATATCATATCATAAAAATCAAAGTACAAATCACGTAAAGACCAATATGACAAAACTGAAAAGATAGCAAAACGTTTTTGAGCTTGACATCAACGCCCGTCACCTGTCTCCGACACCACCACAGCAGCCACTGAAGAAAAGAATGACGGGTCTACGTACGTGCGCCCATGGTAGAGTCTATATACTCCGCAGGCTTCCACTGTTCCGCCGACGGATTTCGCTCGCTCGCTCCCTATCTATCCTGGAGAAGAACAAGGACAAGAGGGACGCTGGCGCTGTCAGGAAACTGCTGATCTCCGTTCCGTGCCGGGGGGCGCACAGAAAGGAAGCATATGCATGCCATGATAAGTGATAACCACGTGGACGTGGTGGTCCTGCCACCCAATTTCCCTGGACAGTCACTGTCCCGTCCACATGCCAAGATTCATCAGATTTTCACGCACTTACTACATTTCCTGACGAGCGAGTAGCGACCACGACAGCTCGCTCTGAACTGCAACGGTGCACACATGTTCCTCTCCGGACACCTCCACTCGACGACCGAGTGTCTGTAGCTCGACCGGTACCGGCATACGGGAGTGCGGCCGGTGTCACCGTGTCACCGTCGTCCCCAGTGTCACACCCTACTAGCAGATCGGGGAAATTTCAGGCAAGGATTTCGATCTAGGGTTCTAACTTGCTTGTATTAACTCGAATATGCTAAAGTATATTCCTCACAGAGGGAGGATTAGGTATACATTGTTTGGATATTTCTGGGAATCGAATGAATGGCTACAAGCGCACAGCGCTGGCTGTTATATAGCCCCGATAATAGCTAAACGGTAACGGTGACCGGCAACCTGCTGAAACGGTACAGGGAACGGGCGAGCGAAGCGAGCCGTTGGATCCTTTCTTCTTGACGTTTGACATCCGTCCGATAACTGAACTTCCTCTGCACCTGACAATACCCCCCCGAAAGAACGAACTTGTCCTCAAGGAGTCTCAATTCTCAACGACCGTGGCGCCAACTCTCCACTGTTAGTTTGAAGAAAGATGGAAATGTGTGTTTGATGAAATCTGCATCTTCCCACGAGGAATCCTCCGGAGGCAGGTTCGCCCATTGGACCAACCATTGCACAACGGGTTGGTTGTTTCTCGGAATTTGGCGCGTTTGCAGAACCAGTGCCAGTTCCTGCTTGATATTGCCCTCTTCTGTTACCAACGGCAAATCAGCGCAAGGGACAACCTGAGGACCAATATGTCGCTTTAACTGACTGACATGGAAAACTGGGTGGATCTTCGCTCCATCAGGCAATAGGAGATGATAGGCCACATTTCCCACCTTGTATAACACCCTGAATAGTCCATAAAATTTGCTTTGGAGTTTAATGTGTGTTTTAATTCCAAAAGCATTCAGACGATAAGGTTGCATTTTCAAATATACCATGTCACCTTCCTGAAAAGATCTTTCTGTGCGTTTGCGGTCAGCAAACTTTTTCATCCTCTCCTGAGCAAGATGCAAGTTTTCCTTCAGATCAACCAACAGTTGTTGTCTGTCCGTTAACAAATCTTGAGCTTCATTGTTGTGAATGACATATTCACTGAGTTGTGGAGGAGGATACCCATAAAGAGCCTCAAATGGGGTCTTCTTCAGAGAGGAATGAAATGAACTATTGTACCAATATTCCGCCATTGGTAAATGTTGCACCCACTTGGTTGGATGAGCAGAAGTAAGGCACCTGAGATAGTTTTCAATGCATTGGTTAACCCTCTCGGTTTGGCCATCTGATTGTGGATGATAAGCTGAACTGTATCTCAAGTCAACTTTCAGTGCTGCAAAAATATCCTTCTATAGCTGACTAGTGAAAATTTTGTCTCTGTCAGATACTATGGCAATAGGAGGGCCATGCAGTTTAATGATATTGTCAATGAATACTTGAGCCACTGTCTTCACAGTAAAAGGATGTGACAGAGTAAGGAAGTGTGCAAACTTTGTGAGCCTGTCAAAAACCACAAAAATCACTTCCTTCCCTTGTGACTTTGGAAGTCCTTCTATGAAATCCATACTCAGATGAGTCCATGCCATATCAGGAATATGCAGAGGGTCCAGTAGCCCAGGATAATGGCAGGTTTCCCCCTTATTTTTCTGACAAACAGGGCATTCTGTCACCCATTTTTCTACATCAGATTTGAGGCCAGGCCAATAGAAAATTTTCTTTATCCTTTCATAAGAAGCTTTTCTGCCTGAATGCCCACCCAAGGCTGATGAATGTAAGGCTTGTATGATGTTGGATTTGAGTTCTACATCATTTCCAATGTAGATTTTGCCCTTGTGCCTTATGAGACCATTATGAAAAGAATCATGTTGGTCTGTATGATTAGGAGCTAGCAGCAGTTTCTCCAGGAACTCTTTTCCTTTTTCATCCTTTTGATAAGATTTTTCCACTTCTTTTGTCCATTTTGGTGTGATCAAAGATATTGCATTCAACTAATCTTTCCTGGATAGTGCATCAGCTACTGTGTTGTCCTTTCCTTTTTTGTATTCCAACTGAAAGTCAAACTCCAGTAATTTCAACATCAACTTGTGTTGAATTCCAGTATGTAATTTCTGGTCCATCATGAACTTCAAACTCTGATGGTCTGTTCTGATGATCAGTTTGTGTCCTACCAAGTAGTGTCTCCACCTTTTTAATGCTTCTACTATAGCCAAAGCTTCTTTCTCATATGTGGATAATGCAGCATTTCTTGGGCACAAGGAGGAACTGTAGTAAGCAATAGCTCTGCCATTCTGCATCATTACTGCTCCCAATCCCACACCAGATGCATCAGTCTCAATGACAAATGGCAAAGAGAAATCAAGCAAAGCTAAAACTGGTGCAGTAATAAGTGATGTTTTCAGAGCTTGGAAAGCCTTATCTTGTATTACTGTCCACTGAAAACTGTCTTTCTTCAAGAGATCATGCAAGGGTCTTGCAATTGGTCCAAAATTTTTAACAAATCTTCTATAATACCCACAAAGACCTAGAAATCCTCTCAATTGAGTTACAGTTGTAGGGGTTTTCCAGTCAGCTACAGCTACAATCTTAGCTGGATCAGTGGCAACACCTTCACCAGAGATTATATGACCAAGATATTCCACTTGGTTAACTGCAAAGAGGCACTTGGAGAGTTTCACATACAATTTCTCCTTCCTGAGGACATTCAGTATAGTTTCCACATGTTGAACATGTTCTTCCAGAGTTTTGCTGAAAATCAAGATATCATCAAAGAATACCAACACAAAGATCCTGAGATAAGGGGCTAGAATGTTGTTCATGAGGGCTTGAAATGTGCCTGGGGAATTTGCCAGCCCAAAAGGCATTACCAGATATTCAAAATGCCCAAAATGAGTTATGAAAGCAGTTTTATGGATATCCTTTTCATTCATCCTGATTTGGTGGTATCCAGACCTTAAATCAAGTTTGGTAAAGTATTTGGCTCATTGCAGTTCATCCAACAAATCTTCTATAACAGGTATAGGGAATTTGTTTTTAATAGTGAGAGCATTGAGGTTTCTGAAATCCTAGCACAGTCTCCAAGAATTATCCTTTTTAGCAACTAAAATAGCTGGTGCAGCATATGGACTCTGGCTTTCTCTGATGATTCTGTTGGACAGCAGCTTTTGCACTTGATGTTCCATTTCATGCCTGTGTCTGTGAGGGATTCTGTAAGGTCTGGAAGAGGGGGGAATTGCACCAGGCTGTAGAGGGATTTCATGATCAAAAGCTCTCACTGGTGGCAGTCCTTCTGGTTCAGCAAAGACATCCTGAAATTTCTTTAACAATTCTTGCATAGGAACAGGCAGTTCAGAGTTGCTCAAAAACTTGTAGTTGTCTTCCTCTGCATTTTGTTTCAACAAATCTGTCTCATTTTCTTTTACCATGTTGAACTTAGGAGCACTATTCTTTGTGTCAGAGTTGTTCTCAACACCACTTTTTTCTTGTCCTGTGTCCACACTGACAGTGTTAGAAACAGTCTCCCTTGTAACAGGTGTAAGAGTGTCAGATACATCAGTTTTCTGAGGTTTTTCCCTTAGAGTATTTATCAGGAACAAAGCATATCCTGGTGCACCTTTAAGGAGGACATCTTTCTCATCCACCTCAGTTGCATTTGCCATAACATCACATGCAGGGATTGTGATAGGTAGTACCCTATCTTTGTGAACAGTAATTGTTCTTTGGATGTGATCAAAAGATGTGGGGCTATGCTTTGCTAACCAGTCACAACCCAAAACCACATCATGACCAGGAATTTCCAATATTTTGAATGTCTGAAGGAACTTCTGTTTGGCTATAGTGAAATAAGTGTTTGGAATATAAGCTCCAGACCACAATTTCCCTCCACCTGCAACTGCCACTGATCTGCTTTTGTCTTTCAAAATTGTGCAATTTGTTTTGAGGGCAAACTGCAAGTTCATGAAAGTAGAGTTACTTCCTGAATCAATCAAGGCCACAGTCTGTTTTCCTCCCACCTGAATTAATATGGAAATGGTGTTAACACTATCAGGCTCCATAGCTTGTGCAGAGATTTTCATGCATTTCTCCTGAACCTCCTCACTTTCTTCTGGTTCATATTCTGACCCAGTATCCTGTTCCTCCCCTGTTTCTGTTGGTTCTTCTCCTGTCAACATATTGATCACAGGAGCTTGTTTGCATTTATGCCCATGGAACCAATTATCACCACATCTCCAGCATTTACCAGGCTCTCTGGCTTTTTGTACTACTGCAGGTAATTTCTGCTCAGGCAGTTTAGTTTCAAACCCAGGTGTTTTGAAAGAGTTGTAAGGATTTTTCTGGTAGCTGTTTGGAAAGGAGTTCTTTTTGGGAATTAGGGACTGCTCCATATCTACTGCCAACCAATAAGCTTCAGTCAGAGAAGGGGGCCTCAATGGTCTGAGTTGGAATTTGATCTGAGGTTTCATTCCATTTACAAAACATTTGATGAACCACTCTTCAGACAGTGGAGGGTTTTCTTCTTGCATTTCTGCCATTAGGGACTCAAACTTATCTGTGTACTCAGAGATGGACAGGTTTCCTTGTTTGAATGCAGTAAACCTATCAGTTAGATCATAGGAGCTTGTGGGAGAAAATCTTTTAAGTACCTCTTCACAGAATTGTGCCCATGTAGGATGTTTCTTCAGTAGACCTGACCTCCTCAACCAAACATCAGCTCTATCAGTGAAATAGAGTTGTGCAAGGGACACCTTGTATTCATTTGGAGCTCCTGACATTTGGAAGTATTTTTCAGCCTGTCTGATCCATCCTCCAGGATTATCACCATCAAACCTTGGGAAATCCATTCTAGGACCCTTGGTAATGTTCTTTAGGAACTGTTTCTGATGGGATCTCTTGTGGATTTGTTCTGTTGAACCCAGGAGGAGCTGATTTCTGTCCAATTTGTATAGGGGGCAATCTAGAAGCACTAAGTAGTGTATACTGTCTTGTTTTTTCTTGTTCCAACAGTAAACGCTTCCTTAATTCCTCTGTGAGTGGCCTTTGCCCCTGTTCGACTAACTCCGTGGAATTTTCAATGCCTGTCTGAACAATGGGAGGTGGATCTGTTCGTCCCCCTTGCTGCTCTGTAACTCTGGCTGTTGGTTGAGCAGAGGAACTAGCTCCTTGAGCACCCAGATTCTTCAGAACATCAGTAATTGTGGTTAACTGATCATTGAGGGCAAAAACTGCTTTCTGAACTGTTGAAAGTACAGTATTCATGTCATCCTGCTTGGCATTCATGAGACTCATCTCTTTTCTTAACAGATCAACCTCTTCCCGAAGCCCAGTCGTATCCTCTCGATTTGTCAGCACGTCTTCCTTGAGCTGAAGAAGTTCAGCGAGCTCAGACTCGTCGATGCTCGGCTTCGAACGCCCCATGATCACGCTAGCAGAGAGGATTTTTACCACCGTAACAACGGCAACCCGAAACGCTCACGGATCCTGCCGCCGCCCAAAATTTACGCCACCGAACAGCACCACTCGTGCGCGTACCTGGGATTTCACTACCGAGACGAGGTGTCCCAGCAACCAGTACCGCCCTCCGAGCTGCCGACGAACAAAACACCGCCGCCTGCGCCGCCAATTCCCCGTCCCGCACCCGTGAACACCGCCGCTGTCGCCAACCAAGGGTGGGAAGGGAGGAAAAAAATTCTAGCACGAACACGCGCGATCGCGCCTCCGAGGAAATCGTTGGCTCATGATACCAATTTGTCACACCCTACTAGCAGATCGGGGAAATTTCAGGCAAGGATTTCGATCTAGGGTTCTAACTTGCTTGTATTAACTCGAATATGCTAAAGTATATTCCTCACAGGGGGAGGATTAGGTATACATTGTTTGGATATTTCTGGGAATCGAATGAATGGCTACAAGCGCACAGCGCTGGCTGTTATATAGCCCCGATAATAGCTAAACGGTAACGGTGACCGGCAACCTGCTGAAACGGTACAGGGAACGGGCGAGCGAAGCGAGCCGTTGGATCCTTTCTTCTTGACGTTTGACATCCGTCCGATAACTGAACTTCCTCTGCACCTGACACCCAGTTTTCCGATCGAGTGGACGAGTGATCCGGCAGAGCTAGCCAGCGCGCAGCCACATCCCTCGCCCGCCCCTAGCCTGCTGACTCGCTCGCTAGCTAGCTCACCGGAGCTAGAGTAAGCCTAAGCGGCGGCGCAGCCACATGTGCAGCCTGCGCGCGGCAGGCCTCCACGTACTACGTCGACCCTACAGGGTGGTTAGCCGACTAGGCGGCCGGGCGGGAAAGTCCCTTCTCAATGCCACAGCAACGTACGGTCGACGTCGCCCTCGCGTATCCTCCGTCACGAATTGATTAACCGGTCTTATAATGGCACGGTCGCTAAACAGATCGATAGACCGAGATGGCCGTCGGAGATTATATTTGTAACAAAGAAAAGATCGACATTCATGCAGGGATATATATCTATATATATATCGATCATGTCCAGTTGAGCTACATGTGCATGCGTGCACGCTAGACCGCCAACGGTGTCACCGGCCGTTTCAGAAGGAAGACCTGCCGGTCGACTTCTCTTTCGCCGGGGATCCGTATTGATCGTTCGGTTCACAAGTAGGAGCGCACAATATCGGAGGAGAAGGAGAGAGATATGTGTATGGTCGCTCTCACGCATAAATTGCTGCGACAAATGCTCCTACACGTACGCAAATCTGCACGATCGATTAATTCCGACAGCCGGTTGACGGTTGGTTTAGGGTCCACCATATTAGGGCTGACTGATATGCTGGCTGGTCGTTTGGTGGGTGCCGATGCTGCTCATGGGTCTTGTATTAGTTCCATGGGATGATCAAAATTCAAAAGTTGCATATCATGGCCGAACTTGGCCGAGGGTTTACTCATTTACTACATTAGATCCCCGTCAATCAAAGAAAAGAAAAGGAGAAGCTTGTTTTGATTTTGGTACGTTCTGTGGTAAGCTAGATCCCTGTCGAGAAGCACGTGGTTAATAATATCGGGCGCGAGAGATCGACATCGATCTCGATCTCATATCTGCTGAGGACAATCAAGGAGGTCGTGGTCGGTACATGCCACATCATGATATATGCTTTTCGATAAAGGGTGGTTTTTATTCGCTCAAATGAAGCATTAAGAAGATACAAACATAATAAGCATACATCCAACCTCTGTATAGATAAGATGCACACAGTTAATACCAACAAATACACATAAATAGCAAAGTCATATAAAACTAAAGCTATGCGTTGGCGAAAGAAATAGACCCCTAAAGCGACCAGATCACGATCGACAAACTATAACAATGACCATATCTACACCAACCAACTTATGACATCACACGGTCAACGAAGTTCTTCAGTAGCAATGCCTTTACAAAAAGAGTGACGCTAAAACGTCATCGTCGCCGGATCCAACCAACCAAGGCCAGGTTCTAGGTTTTCACCTTTAAGAACCAGTATAGGCATGCCCGAACAATGCTTTCAACACGGTAACGATGAAAGAACATCGCCATTGCCAGGTATAACCAATTCATGTTAGACCTAGGTTTTCACCCCGAAACTCGAGACCAGGTGCTCGAGAAGCACCACCATTGAAGTCAATCATGTGTCGTCGCCACCACTTTCCCACCACCCCAACAGCTACACGCGATGTGCCGCCGCTGTTGCACAACCATCCCACTACGTCAATTCATCGTCTATAGATTGAACCTCCTCGCCAAAGTCAATCACCGAATCTAAAGACCGGTGGCCACCGTACTCCGCAGCGAGGTTGCCGTCGTAGGTCGAAGTAATAAGGACCAACCCGACAGCGAAGCACACCACCGCCGACTACCACTTTGCCAAAGAGAGCCATCTGCATAGGCCCATCGGCCTAAGGCTGGCATCATGATATATGCTACATTCCGAGCTCTTTTTTCCATTTAAAACAACGACCCACTTCCGCGATTTTTATTAAAGAAATCGTCACAAGCTTCACAAAGTAAGATAAATGCAACAAGGGCATAAGGCCAAAAACCTAAACCTGCTAACATACATGTAGAGCAACTACTGAAATCAATTGCACCCAGGTAAATCAAAACCTAGCGATCATGTTTTTAAAGTTCAACAACTACAGATCAGCAGATAACAACAACTTTCCACGGATAGAACAACATTTCAGTCTAGAACGAGCCAAGTGTCAACTGCAAACCCTTCTAGCTAAAGGGTTCCATCCATAAATTATGGGATACGCCTCACGCAACACCGCCTTGATCCTTAGCACATCAGCTAGTTTCGCTTTTGTCTTGGCTTTTCTACAATATGCTCCAATATTGTCAAAAAATAGCATATATTGAAAACAACAATAGTTGGATCATTAGAATTTTTTTTTATCGAAACATGCTCTGTTTCTAATTTTTTTTCAGATAGTCCAGCAAATAATAACTCCTCTCCTTAGCACAAGATGCCTCTGATTTCTATGAAAGGGAGTGCAACCAACACCCCAACATATCTGTTACCCCATTAGGAGGTCTGGTCAGATCAAAAGCACAGACAACTACTTGCCAACAAATTCAGCCAAGTTACAATGAAACATGATGTGATCCACACTTTCGTTAACCCCACAAAAGTGGCACTCCTCATTTACAGTCCAACTTCTCATTATCAGGTTATCTTTAGTTAGAATACATTTTTAAATCGTTAACCAAAGAAAAACCTGATCTTAAGAGGCAGCTTCTGTTTCCAAATGCTTCTAAATCCAACTAAGGGAGAGGATTTAAGAAATAGGTAAAGCTCTTTCACCACAAATTTGTTTTTGTTGTTCAACAACCATATCACTCTATCTTTGATGTCACTTAATTCCACCTCATCAACCAGTTTCTTCAACTCCTCCCATTGCCCGAAGTATTCTCCATGCAAGATCTTCTAAAACTAAAACAACCACATCCGAATCTTTCACAAACTTGACAGTGACCTGCTTAGCAAAGTAATATTGAAGATTCTCGGAAAAAGCTCAGCAGTTTCTTCTCTTCGAGCCAAACATCTTTGGAGAACAAAATCTTAGCACCATTATGAACCACCATTCTGGTCAGGCTGACAAAAGTATCTTTAACCTTCATCAGACCTTGCCAGAATTTTGATTTCATTATTTCCCGCAACCAGAGCAGTAAAAGTCTGATTAGAAATATATTTCCTAAACACTTCCTGCCATAGACCCTAGGAGTTCTCAAGCTACCGGAGCCGTTTTATTAGCAAGCATTTGTTCATGATGTCCAAATCCAAAATCCAAGTCCTCTGCAGCTTTTAGGCATACACAGCATACCAGTTAACTAGATGGTATTTCTTCTTAGTTTTTTCCTCTTCTATGGATGCAAAAACATCTTCAAGCTTGACCATAGCTGTTTGATCACGACACATGAGAACTACGTTCAGCACAAGAATTTTTTTACCACTACGTTGATTTTGTCAGAAAATATAGATCCATGCGCGCATGATACCTTGGGCATGTCAAACTTTCTACAGTACACCAACATGACGACGGGTAAGGAATCCTGAACACATGCGTACAGGAATCGTATCTAGGTATGTGGTATTTGATTCGATCCATCGCGATCTAAATTTATTTTATAGATCATCTGTACATTCACAAAAGAAATATTAGTACGCCCATCGTACAAGATCGCGATCTGAATTTGTACCGAGTATTTGAATCAGTTTTACAAATCTGATGATCCTGAGGAACTTGTCCAAGGCTCCATCTTTTTTTGTTAGAAGTACACACACACACTCTCTACACACACATATATAATTGGGAGTCATCGGTTGCATCTGGTGGGGTCAGAGGAGTGAAACCGGCCGGCCACCACATGTCTCTTTCGATTCCATCAGCTGATCTGTGCGTGATGATCTCACATCAAATGTTTTTTTTGTCTGTCCATTTGAAGTAGATTGGGTATCTAATTAGATTAGTGCTAATCCTAGTACTCATCTAAAGTATGTTTAACATACTGCAAACAACTAACTCTTAAAGGCTAAAGTCAATATACGATATAGAATTACCAAACCATGTGTATATCAACTTGCACACATGGTGTAAGAAACAATCATCGGGAAACTAGTATGAGTTTTTTTTTCTTTTTGTCTCATATGATCACCGCCATTTCCAAAGTCAAACATGCATCATATCATTATTTATTATTCTTGTATATGTATTTTGCACCACTTTATAGAAAACTTAAATTCAAACATGACACGTCAATAATTGACCATCTGGAACTGCGTTCAGGGAAATGGAATACAAATATTGAAACCACAAGAGGTGTATGAATGACGGTCTAGTTAGCCTTACGTCGATGCACGGAATGTTTTGATGGTATTTGAAATATGTTTGGACATGAGAATTTTTAAGGGAAAATTCTCATGCCTTAAAAATGCAGCTGTGACTACGGCGACAAGAATAGTAATCTAGGACTAACCATGGTTCTTGAGAACATTATGAGTGAGTGAGTGAGTGTTTAAAAGTAACACGAGTGGGCATAAAAATTAGGTGCGCCCTCGCTGTCATTCAAGCGGGCCGTCCTCTTCTCCATTATCAGTGATGTCGTGCGTCATGTGGACACGATCGATCTTAATGCAGCTAGCTGCAGATCGATCGATGGATCGACGATAGTCTAGATCTGAGAATGCACTTTCTTTTCTCTCTCTTTATTTGGGGAGGATCGACTGCAGTTAGGTAAAAGTTCGAGGGAGAAAACTACGGCCACTTACTTTCCTTCCTCTCTGTTCTGAAGATAATCATTTACTTATATTAAATTTGTGTGGGTGCATGCAGTAGAAAAAAGGAGGATACGACACCTCAAGTCCTTCCACTAAGACCAAACAGCTTACTTTGATCAGCACGCACCAAGCTACACGATAGCTTATAATATAACCACACAGGACACCGAGAACAAAGTGAAAATGACCACACGTACACACACTATCACAGCCAGCTATCACACGCACACTATCACACAACTTAGCGAGATAGGGTGAGAGAGAGAGAGCAAATATTAGGTCATCTCCAACGCGGACCCTTAAAATCGCAATCATCCGAACCGAGCTGATCGGACTTATTTTGTCATTCAACCCGGTCCCCGCATGAGCCCGCCGACGTGTCCAGCTATCCGTTTTCCCGCAAACCGAAAGCAAACTAGGAGAGGGAAGGGGCTTTGAGGGAGTCCGGAATGCCGCCACGTAGGACTTTGGCAACCTCGGCCCACTAAAATCCTCCTCCACTCCCGCCTGCTCGCGCCTTGCCTCAATTCGCACCCTCCTCGTTCGACACTTTTGTTGTACCTCTCTAGGTGTCGTCTAGGCATCCTTGGACGCCCGTAGCCCCACCAACGTGCCTAGTTGTCTTGGACTACGTCGTCCTTCACTCAGGATCCGTTTATAGCCAGGTACACTCCATCCCCTGCTGATTCCGTCCACAACGGACACCACGCCCTATAGGTGTTCGATCAAATGTCATTGAGCTTTCTTGTTGAAATTTCTGTTATTTCCTAGAGTAATTTGATGGCGGGCTACTCGGTGATCGAAGATGATTTGTTGTGCAATGTGTGGTTGATCGTATCTGCCGACTTGTAGGAAGGTACTCAAGGGGCTCGATTTTGTGGCAACGTGTGCATGCTTCGCTTCATGAGCAAAAAAACAGAACTTCACGATGTATGACATGCACGTCATCCATGAACATAATGTGCAGTTGGTATCACATCGATGATACACGATCTGCAACTCTGTCATCAAGTATCGTGGTGCGATTCACCTGAGTGGAGACAATGTGGCCATTGAGCTCGTCAACCATGGAGATTGTAAGTTTTGCTCCTTGTTGTTCTACATGTTGGTTAATTCATTCATTCACTCAACGTTGCTCTACGCATTGTATAGCCTGCACTCGCTGCTGTGTTGTACTACAGGACCGAAGGCAGGCCATTCACGAACATACGTTGTTGGATAAAACTCAAGGGGCAATATGTGTGGGATGACATGTGCCGATTCTGGCTCGAGTATCTTTGAATTTGAATTTTGAAATAGATGAATCCGAAAAACTTGTTGAGCATCCGGTAATCTTGGATGCAATCATTTACATTTGAACTATTGTTTTAGGGATATTTGCAAGTTATTTATGAATGAATTATTTTATTTTCTATAATTATTTTGAGTGTCATGGTCTTTAAAAAAGCAAGGACGAATATTTAGAAGACGTGGTTAGACGAGGACGAAATCACTATTCTGATCCTTTGAACGAACTTTGTCACAAAATGAACTCGACGTGAAAGTATTTCACGATCTGACCCTTTTAGCAACGCCATAGCCCGCGTCGTTTCTGCTCAAAGAAGAAACGCCGAGGTAGCTAGCGTTTCTGATCAAAGAAGAAACGCCGAGGTAGCTAGCGTTGCGGACCAGGTAAGAAACGCCGAAGGCGCTGGCGTTTCTGGCCATCATAGAAACGCCAAGGAACCCTGGCGTTACTGCCCTCTTTGGTCATAATTAATTAGCCTTATTAATTAGGTTGTTCATGCACGTTCCACATGCACATGAAAAAGGGCAGCAACGCCATGGTCATTGGCGTTTCTACGATGGGCTGCAACGCCAGCGCCTTCGGCGTTTCTTATCTGGTCCCCAACGCTAGCTACCTCGGCGTTTCTATAACGCCCTCGATGCGGCTATAGCTCCCACGTGTCGAGGCACGACTTAGAGACATAACCGCATTGAAAGCAATGTCACAAGTCAGGCAATCATTACAACATCCCATGTAATACATAATAAAAGGGGGAGATACATAGTTGGCTTACACTCGCCACGTCACATCAGAGTACATAAATAACATCCATCAAACAATCACTCATGGCCCGACTACGGCGCCAAAATAGAAAAGAACCCAACATGCGACAAGGCCCTGAATCGAACCCCAACTAGGCACCACTACTGATCATCGGGAAAGGAAACATAATAACGCTGAGAGTCCTCGTCGAACTCCCACTTGAGCTCGTACTCGTCACCTGGGGCGAAATCACCTGGACCTGCATCTGGAATTATAGTATCTGTGAGCCACAGGGACTCAGCAATCTCGCACCCTCGCGATCAAAACTATTTAAGCTTATAGGAATGGATGAGGCAAATATATGTGGAGTTGCAGCAAGCGACTAGCATATGTGGTGGCTATTTTATACGCAAAAGAGCGCGAGAAGAGGAGGCAAAGCGCGAGCGAGAATCTAGAGGAACAACCTGCGCAAGCATAACTCCAACACCGTGTCCACTTCCCGGACTCCGCCGAGAAGAGGCCATCACGGCAACACACACAGTTGATTCATTTTAATTAATTAAGGTTTAAGTTATCTACAACCAGACATTAACAAATTCCCATCTGCCCATAACCGCGGGCACGACTTTCGAAAGTTCAATCCCTGCAGGGGGTTCCAACTTAGCCCATGACAAGCTCTCACGGTCAACGAAGGAATAGACCTCCTCCCAAGACGTTCCGATTAGGCTCGGTATCTCGGTAACTCAAGACACTTCGACAGGTTAAAACAAGACCAGCAACACCGCCCGAATGTGCCGACAAATCCCGATAGGAGCTGCACATATCTCTTTCTCAGGGCACACTCAGATTGTCTTAGGTACGGGTAGGCCAGCCCAGAGTTGCCCCTGGTGGCCACCGGCAGCTGACAGGTGGACCAACACTCAGAGGAGCACTGGCCCGGGGGGGGGGGGTAAAATAAGATGACCCTTGAGTCTGCAGAACCCAAGGGAAAGAAAAGGCTAGGTGGCAAATGGTAAAACCAAGGTTGGGCATTGCTGGAAAAGCTTTAATCAAGGCGAAATATCAAGGGGTTCCCATTATAACCCAACCGTGTAAGGAACGCAAAAATCCGGGAACATAACACCGATATGACGGAAACTAGGGCGGCAAGAGTGGAACAAAACACTAGGCGAGAGGCCGAGCCTTCCACCCTTTACCAAGTATATAGATGCATTAAGATAACATAGCAATATAATGATATCCCAACAAGTAAATAAATGTTCCAATAAGGAACGGCCTCCAATCTTCACCTGCAACTAGCAACGCTATAAGAGGGGCTGAGCAAAGCGGTAACATAGCCAATCAACGGTTTGCTAGGACAAGGTGGGTTAGAGGTTGACATGGCAATTGGGAGGCTGACAAGCAAAAGGTAGGCATCGTAGCATTGTCATAGCAAGAGCGAGCAAACTAGCATAGCAAAGATAGTAGTGATTTCGAGGGTATGATTATCTTGCCTGCACAGTTGTCAGAGTTGACTGGATCCTCACAAGCAAACTCAACGGGCTCCTCGGTAGCGAACTCGTCTCTCGGCTCTACCCAACAAGACAAACAAGCAACAAGGATACAATCAACCACGTGGAAGACCCAGCAATAAGATGAAATGATGATATGCTATGCGGGATGCGATGCGGGATGCAAAATGCAAGATATGACAGGAAATGCATAAACCTGGCCTCAACTTAGAATTCCAAGGGTGCCACTGGATAGAGGGGATGAAATCGCTTGAAAACGATATAAAGATCATTGGAATCGGAGTTACGGTTTGGAAATGGCAAGCGTTTTAAGATATGACACCGGTCTGCGATTTACAGCAAGTAGGCATCTAAATGCAACGAAATGAACATGCTACAGCCACCAAACATGACAACAAAATACATGGCAGGGATACCCACAAGATGCTTAACAAAATAATAGCACTGAGCCGCGGCCAATTCATCCATTATAAGGTTCAAACAAGCATGGCAAAAACGCAAATGCAAAACAGATTCCAGACTTGGTGAAATTAACACTAGTCTGAAATTTCAGATCACGAAGCCCTCTTCGGAGCAGCAAAACAACATGAAACATGACCTGAACATGACAAGTAAGAACATGGCATGGAGCTACTCAACAATCGTAACAAAAGACCCAAAGTGACCTGGGGCCAAAAGGGTTCACAAAATATATTAACGGGCACACGAACATAGCTAAAACACAATCAGTTTTCAGACTTAGCGAAAACTGAGACATGCTGAAATATAACTCACGAAGGCATGTAAACGAGCTCGATGCACTCACCATGGTGCAAGTCACAGCAAGGAAAGAATACAACCAATAAGAAGGCACAAAATACAAGCTAGACATGGCAATAACAATGGCATAGCATGCACGGATCAACTACAACAACGCCGGCAAAATCGCAAACGAGTTGACGATCTGCCCAGATTCACCACGAAGCAAAAGTAGAACTCGACTGACTCAAGCTATGGTGCTCCATAATTGCAAACAAAGACATGGATGGGTAGAGCATAACATGATTAACAAAACTCCTTTACTGATCATCCTCAAAAGAGGCACGGATCACTAGGAAACAAGCTGAACATATGGCATCATGAACTAAAATATCCCAGACTTGGTGAAAACAACTAAGTCTCTGAAAACAGATTTCCCGGGTGCCTCACTTTGCAAGCTTGCACAAGTCACCACACACATCCTAAAAATGCATGGGTTGCACCTCTGGATAGAAGACAAAATGCTTAACAAAACATATGAAGGACTCACAGGCATAGCATGCACACAATAATCATGGCAAAAATGACAAAAGTCTAAGATGAACTAGCAGATCTGACAATTAACTCACGAAGGCTCCTTCTAACAGCATTTTGGGCATCAAGATGGACTCAAATGAAAATGATGCAATGGAATAAATGATGTACTCGTCGAGACGAACATTTTGATATACTATATGTCCAAATCGGAGCTACGGATGCAAAGTTACGGGCGGTCAAAGTAGGCATAAAAAATTAAGGGGGAGAGGGAAAAAGTCAACCCTAGATATTTTGGATCTCAGATCTGGAACGGTGCACTGTTCATCGGGCGCGCGAACCGAGGTCGCCGGAGAAGATGGCCGGGGCGAGGCCGGCCGGTGGAGGAGGGAGGCGAGGCCGGCTCAGGCGGGGGCGGCCGGAGTGGCCGCGGCGCTCGCCGGCGTTGGCGGCGGCCGGAACGGGGCGGCGAGGCGGCGGTGGTGGCGATGGGAGGCGTGCCGCGGCGGCGTGGCGGCGCCGGCCGGCGATGGCGGCGCGGTGGCCGACCGGGGGAAGACGGCGGCGCGGTCGGCGGAGCTGGGGACGAAGGGAGGCGGCGGCGGCGCTCCTCTGGCCCGGGAGAGCGGCGTCGGGGGCCGGCTCGGGCCTGGCGGGCCCTCGCGGTGGGCGGCGAAGCGGTCCCGCGCCGGGGACACGTGGGGCAGCGGATAGGCGAGGGGCGCGGCGGACGTTGTCCGGCCGGGGGCGGACACGTCCGTCGGCGGAGGTTTCTGTTTTTTTTAGAACTAGGGTTTCGAGGGGAAGACGAGATCCGAAAATGGAGGGGGTATATATAGGCATAAGTAGAGCTAGGAGAGTCCAAATGAGGTGCGGTTTTCGGCCACGTGATCGTGATCGAACGCTCTAGGACATGGAGCAGAGTTTGGTGGGTTTTGGGCCAAATTGGAGGGGTGTTGGGCTGCAACACACACGAGGCCTTTTCGGTCCCTCGGTTAACCGTTGGAGTATCAAACGAAGTCCAAATGGTACGGAACTTGGCAGGCGGTCTACCGGTAGTAAACCAAGGCCGCTTGGCAAGTCTCGGTCCAATCCGGAAATGTTTAATCCCCACACATGAAAGAAAGCTAGAAATGGCCACCGGAGGAGAACGAAGCGCCGGAATGCAAAACGGACAACGGGGAAAATGCTCGAATGCATGAGATGAACACGTATGCAAATGCAATGCACATGATGACATGATATGAGATGCATGAAAACGAAAACAACACACGGAGACAAAGACCCGAACCCGAGAAATAAATATAACTTAACGCCAGGAACGGCAAGAGTTGGAGTACAAATAGGGAAAGTTACATCCGGGGTGTTACAACACTCCACCACTATGAAAAGATCTCGTCCCGAGATCTAGGACTAAAAGAACTCCGGGTACTCAGAACGGAGGTGATCCTCGCGTTCCCAGGTAGCTTCACGGTCAGAATGGTGTGACCACTTGACTTTGAGAAATTTGATTGACTTGTTGCGAGTCTTGCGTTCAGTCTCTTCAAGAATAGCAACTGGGTGCTCACGATAAGAGAGATCTTCTTGGAGCTCAATGTCCTCGAAGTTGACGGTGCGGTCAGGAGTCTTGAAGCACTTTCGAAGCTGAGAGACATGGAACACGTCATGAACATTTGCAAAGTTTGAAGGAAGCTCGAGTTGATAGGCGAGGTCGCCTCTCTTGCTGACAATCTTGAAAGGTCCCACGTATCGAGGGGCAAGCTTCCCTTTGATACCGAAGCGACGAGTACCTTTCATAGGAGAGACACGGAGGTAAACATGATCTCCGATCTCGAAAGCCAAATCACGGTGCTTACTATCATAGTAGCTCTTCTGGCGGGATTGGGCTGCTTTGAGGTTATCACGAATGACTTTGCACATTTCTTCTGCTTCTGTGATTAAGTCATTACCCAGCAGCTGACGTTCACCGGTTTCAGACCAGTTGAGAGGGGTATGGCACTTCCTGCCATACAGAATTTCAAAAGGGGCCTTGCCCGAACTTGCTTGAAAACTGTTGTTGTATGAGAATTCAGCATAAGGAAGACAATCCTCCCACTTCATGCCGAAGGAGATCACACAAGCCCTGAGCATATCTTCAAGAATCTGGTTGACACGCTCGACTTGACCGCTTGTTTGAGGATGAAAAGCAGTGCTGAAGCGGATGTTCGTGCCCATGGCCTTCTGAAAAGAATCCCAAAACTTGAAGGTAAAGATGCTGCCACGGTCTGAAGAGATCACTTGAGGAATACCGTGCAGAGAGACAATGCGAGAGGTATAGAGTTCCGCCAATTGAGCTGCAGTGATCGACTCTTTGATAGGCAGAAAGTGAGCCACTTTGGTGAGCTTGTCGATGACGACGAATATAGCATCATTGCCACGCTTGGACTTTGGAAACCCAGTCACGAAGTCCATTTCAATGTGGTCAAACTTCCATTATGGAATGGCAAGAGGTTGGAGGAGACCAGCTGGCCTTTGGTGTTCTGCCTTCACTCTTCTGCAGACATCACATTCATTCACGAATTGAGCGATCTCGCGCTTCATTCGAGTCCACCAATAAGCTTGCTTAAGGTCCTGATACATCTTCGTGCTCCCAGGGTGGATGGAGAGGAGAGAATTGTGAGCCTCGTTCATGATCACTTTACGAAGTTCACCTTTGGGCACAACAATACGATCCTCGAAGAAGAGAGTGTCCTTGTCATCAAGGCGGTAGCACTTGTACTTGGACTGACTCTTGGCAATCCCAATCTTCACCTTTTTCACCATAGCATCAAGAAGCTGGGCTTGGCGAATCTCGTCTTCTAAGGTAGGAGAGACTTGAAGGTTGGCGAGGAAACCTTGAGGAACAACTTGCAGATTCAGTTTGCGGAAAGCTTCACAAAGCTTGGGTTGATAAGGCTTGAGAATCAGACTGTTGCAGTAGGCCTTTCCGCTCAAAGCGTCAGCAATCACATTGGCCTTACCTGGAGTATACTCAATACTCGGATTATATTCTTGAATCATTTCGACCCATCGAGTTTGCCTTAGGTTGAGATTAGGCTGAGTGAAGATGTACTTGAGACTCTTGTGATCAGTGAAAATGTCCACTTTTCTTCCCAATAGAAGATGTCTCCAAGTCAACAAAGCATGCACAACTGCCGCCAACTCGAGATCATGAGTGGGGTAGTTCTTCTCATTAGGCTTCAACTGGCGAGATGTATAAGCAACCACTTTCTTCTCTTGCATCAAAACTGCGCCAAGACCTTGGAGAGAGGCATCACAAAAGACCTCGTACGGCTTGGATTCATCAGGCGGAGTCAGAACTGGAGCAGTGATCAATTTCTCTTTCAAAGTGTTGAAAGAAATATCACACTCCAGAGACCAAACGTACTTGACGTGCTTCTGAAGAAGATTTGAGAGAGGCTTCGCGATCTTGGAAAAGTTTTCAACGAATCTTCGGCAATAGCTTGCGAGACCGAGAAAACTTCGGAGTTGCTTCACATTCTAAGGAGGTTCCCAATTCACAATTGCGGATACCTTCTCGGGATTCACGGAAATGCCCTTGGCAGAGATGATATGACCAAGATAAAGAACCTCATCGAGCCAAAATTCACACTTGGAGAACTTGGCGTAGAACTGATGTTCCCTGAGCTTATCGAGAACCAAATGCAAGTGCTTGGCATGATCTTCCTTGTTCTTCGAGAAAACCAGAATGTCATCGAGATAGACCAAAACGAAGTCATTGGTGTAGGCGTTGAAGATGAAATTCATCATGCGAGAGAACGTCGGAGGAGCGTTGGCGAGGCCAAAAGACATGACAGTGTATTCATATGAACCAAAGCTTGTTCTGAATGCTGTCTTGGGAATATCTTCTTCACGAATGCGAATCTGGTGATAACCCATACGGAGATCAAGCTTGGAGAATACTTGGGCACCTTTGAGTTGTTCGAACAGCTCATTGATGTTGGGAAGTGGGTATTTGTTCTTGATGGTCTTCTTGTTCACTGGACGGTAATCAACACAAAGTCGGTCCGTCCCATCCTTCTTCTTCACAAAAAGAACACCACAACCCCACGGAGAAGTACTAGGCCGGATGAGACCCAATCTTTTGTTGGAAATATGCCCTAGAGGCAATAATAAAAGGCATTATTATTATATTTCTTTGTTCATGATAATTGTCTTTATTCATGCTATAACTGTATTATCCGGAAATCGTAATACACGTGTGAATACATAGACCATAATATGTCCCTAGTAAGCCTCTAGTTGACTAGCTCGTTGATCAACAGATAGTCATGATTTCCTGGCTATGGACATTGGATGTCATTGATAACGGGATCACATCATTAGGAGAATGATGTGATGGACAAGACCCAATCCTAAGCATAGCACAAAGATCGTGTAGTTCGTTTGCTAGAGCTTTTCCAATGTCAAGTATCTTTTCCTTTGACCATGAGATCGTGTAACTCCCGAATACCGTAGGAGTGCTTTGGGTGTATCAAACGTCACAACGTAACTGGGTGACTATAAAGGTGCACTACAGGTATCTCCGAAAGTGTCTGTTGGGTTGACACGGATCGAGACTGGGATTTGTCACTCCATATAATGGAGAGGTATCACTGGGCCCACTCGGTAATGCATCATCATTATGAGCTCAAGGTGACCAAGTGGTTGATCACGGGATCATGCATTACAGTACGAGTAAAGTGACTTGCCGGTAACGAGATTGAACAAGGTATTGGGATACCGATGATCGAGTCTCGGGCAAGTAACATACCGATTGACAAAGGGAATTGTATACGGGGTTGATTAATCCTCGACATCATGGTTCATCCGATGAGATCATCGTGGAGCATGTGGGAGCCATCATGGGTATCCAGATCCCGCTGTTGGTTATTGACTGGAGAGTCGTCTCGGTCATGTCTGCTTGTCTCCCGAACCCGTAGGGTCTACACACTTAAGGTTCGGTGACGCTAGGGTTATGAAGATATGTATATGCAGTAAACCCGAATGTTGTTCGGAGTCCCGGATGAGATCCCGGACGTCACGAGGAGTTCCGGAATGGTCCGGAGGTAAAGAATTATATATAGGAAGTACTGTTTCGGCCATCGGGACAAGTTTCGGGGTTATCGGTATTGTACCGGGACCACCGGAGGGGTCCCGGGGGCCCACCGGGTGGGGCCACCTATCCCGGGGGGCCACATGGGCTGTACGGGGTGCGCCTTGGCCTATATGGGCCAAGGGCACCAGCCCCTATAGGCCCATGCGCCTAGGGTTTCCATATGGGAGGAGTCCCACTAGTGGAAGGCACCCCTAAGTGCCTTGGGGGGGAGGGAAACCTCCCCTGGCCGCCGCACCTAGGAGATTGGATCTCCTAGGCTGGCGCACCCCCCCCTTGGACCTCCTATATATAGTTGAGGAGAGGGAGGACTTCATACCTCAGCCTTTGGTGCTTCCTCTCTCCCCGTTACGTCTCTCTCTCGTAGTATAGGCGAAGCCCTGCTACTGTGACGCCCTGCATCCACCACCACGCCGTCGTGCTGCTGGATCTTCATCAACCTCTCTTCCCCCCTTGCTGGATCAAGAAAGGAGGAGACGTCATCCGTTCCGTACGTGTGTTGAACGCAGAGGCATCGTCCGTTCGGTGCTAAGATCTTCGGTGATTTGGATCACGTCGTGTTCGACTACATCATCCCCGTTCTTTGAACGCTTCCGCTCGCGATCTACAAGGTACATAGATGCATCTAATCACTCGTTGCTAGATGAACTCCTAGATGGATCTTGGTGAAACCATAGGAAAATTTTGTTTTCTGCAACGTTCCCCAACAGTGGCATCATGAGCTAGGTCTATGCGTAGTTCTCTTGCACGAGTAGAACACAAAGTAGTTGTGGGCGTTGATTTTGTTCAATATGCTTGCCGTTACTAGTCTTATCTTGATTCGGCGGCATCGTGGGATGAAGCGGCCCGGACCGACCTTACACGTACTCTTACGTGAGACAGGTTCCACCGACTGACATGCACTAGTTGCATAAGGTGGCTAGCGGGTGTCTGTCTCTCCTACTTTAGTCGGACCGGATTCGATGAAAAGGGTCCTTATGAAGGGTAAATAGCAATTGGCATATCGCGTTGTGGTCTTTGCGTAGGTAAGAAACGTTCTTGCTAGAAACCCATAGCAGCCACGTAAAACATGCAAACAACAATTAGAGAACGTCTAACTTGTTTTTGCAGGGTATGCTATGTGATGTGATATGGCCAAAGTTGTGATGAATGATGAATGATCTATATGTGATGTATGAGATGTTCATGCTATTGTAATAGGAATCACAACTTACATGTCGATGAGTATGACGGTGACAGGATGATCATGGAGCCCCAAGATGGAGATCAAAGGAGCTATGTGATATTGACCATATCATGTCACTATTATTATTTGATTGCATGTGATGTTTATCATGTTTTGCATCTTGTTTGCTTAGAATGACGGTAGTAAATAAGATGATCCCTCATAATAATTTCAAGAAAGTGTTCCCCCTAACTGTGCACCGTTGCTACAGTTCGTCGTTTCGAAGCACCACGTGATGATCGGGTGTGATAGATCCTTACGTTCACATACAACGGGTGTAAGACAGATTTACACACGCAATACACTTAGGTTGACTTGACGAGCCTAGCATGTGCATAGACATGGCCTCGGAACATAGAAGACCGAAAGGTCGAGCATGAGTCGTATAGAAGATACGATCAACATGAAGATGTTCACCGACGTTGACTAGTCCGTGCCACGTGATGATCGGACACGGCCTAGCCAACTCGGATCATGTTATACTTAGATGACTAGAAGAGGGATGTCTATCTAAGTGGGAGTTCATTAATAATTTGATTAGATGAACTTAATTATCATGAACTTAGTCTAAAATCTTTACAATATGTCCTGTAGATCAAATGGCCAACGTTGTATTCAATTTCAACGCATTCCTAGAGAAAACCAAGCTGAAAGACGATGGCAGCAACTATACGGACTGGGTCCGGAACCTGAGGATCATCCTCATAGCTGCCAAGAAAGATTATGTCCTACAAGCACCGCTAGGTGATCCACTCGTCCCACAGAACCAAGACGCTATGAACGCTTGGCAGACACGTACTGATGACTACTCCCTCGTTCAGTGCGGCATGTTTTACAGCCTAGAGCCGGGGCTCCAAAAGCGTTTTGAGAGACATGGAGCATATGAGATGTTCGAAGAGCTGAAAATGGTTTTCCAAGCTCATGCCCGGGTCGAGAGATATGAAGTCTCCGACAAATTCTTCAGCTGTAAGATGGAGGAAAATAGTTCTGTCAGTGAGCACATACTCACTATGTCTGGGTTACATAACCGCTTGACTCAGCTGGGAGTTAATCTCCCGGATGATGCGGTCATTGACAGAATCCTCCAGTCGCTTCCACCAAGCTACAAGAGCTTTGTGATGAACTTCAATATGCAGGGGATGGAAAAGACCATTCCTGAAGTATTTGCAATGCTGAAATCAGCAGAGGTAGAAGTCAAGAAGGAACATCAAGTGTTGATGGTCAATAAAACCACTAAGTTCAAGAAGGGCAAGGGTAAAAAGAACTTTGAGAAGGACGGCAAGGAAGTTGCCGCGCCCGGCAAGCAAGCTGCTGGGAAGAAGAAGTCAAAGTATGGACCCAAGCCTGAGACGGAGTGCTTTTATTGCAAAGGGAAGGGTCACTGGAAGCGGAACTGCCCCAAATACTTAGCGGACAAGAAGGCCGGCAAAACAAAATGTATATGTGATATACATGTAATTGATGTGTACCTTACCAGTACTCGTAGTAACTCCTGGGTATTTGATATCGGTGCCGTTGCTCATATTTGTAACTCACAGCAGGAGCTGCAGAATAAACAGAGACTGGTAAAGGACGAGGTGACGATGCGCGTCGGGAATGGTTCCAAGGTCGATGTGATCGCCGTCGGCACGCTACCTCTACATTTACCTACGGGATTAGTTATAAACCTCAATAATTGTTATTTCGTGCCAAGTTTGAGCATGAACATTGTATCGGGATCTCGTTTAATACGAGATGGCTACTCATTTAAATCTGCGAATAATGGTTGTTCTATTTATATGAGAGATATGTTTTATGGTCATGCTCCGATGGTCAATGGTTTATTCTCAATGAATCTCGAACGTAATATTACACATATTCATAGTGTGAATACCAAACGATGTAAAGTTGATAACGATAGTCCCACATACTTGTGGCACTGCCGCCTTGGTCACATAGGTGTCAAACGCATGAAGAAGCTCCATGTAGATGGACTTTTAGAGTCTCTTGATTATGAATCATTTGACACATGCGAACCATGCCTCATGGGTAAAATGACCAAGACTCCGTTCTCAGGAACAATGGAGCGAGCAACCAACTTATTGGAAATCATACATACTGATGTGTGCGGTCCAATGAGTGTTGAGGCTCGCGGTGGCTATCGTTATGTTCTCACCCTCACTGATGACTTAAGTAGATATGGGTATGTCTACTTAATGAAACACAAGTCTGAAACCTTTGAAAAGTTCAAAGAATTTCAGAGTGAAGTTGAGAATCAACGTGACAGGAAAATCAAGTTTCTACGATCAGATCGTGGAGGAGAATACTTGGGTCACGAATTTGGCACACACTTAAGAAAATGTGGAATAGTTTCACAACTCACGCCGCCTGGAACACCTCAGCGTAATGGTGTGTCCGAACATCGTAATCGCACTCTATTAGATATGGTGCGATCTATGATGTCTCTTACCGATTTACCGTTATCCTTTTGGGGCTATGCTTTAGAGACTGCCGCATTCACTTTAAATAGGGCTCCGTCGAAATCTGTTGAGACGACACCGTTTGAATTATGGTTTGGGAAGAAACCTAAGCTGTCGTTTCTAAAAGTTTGGGGATGCGATGCTTATGTCAGGAAACTTCAACCTGAAAAGCTCGAACCCAAATCGGAAAAATGCGTCTTCATAAGTTACCCTAAAGAAACCATTGGGTATATCTTCTACCTCAGATCCGAAGGCAAGATCTTTGTTGCCAAGAATGGATCCGTTCTGGAGAAAGAGTTTCTCTTGAAAGAAGTAAGTGGGAGGAAAGTAGAACTTGATGAAGTATTACCTCTTGAACCGGAAAATGGCGCAACTCAAGAAAATGTTCCTGAGGCGCCTGCACCGACTAGAGAGGAAATTATTGATGATGATCAAGATACTTCTGATCAAGCTCCTACTGAAATTCGAAGGTCCACAAGGACACGTTCCGCACCAGAGTGGTACGGCAACCCTGTCTTGGAAATCATGTTGTTAGACAACAGTGAACCTTCGAACTATGAAGAAGCGATGGCATGCCCGGATTCCGACAAATGGCTAGAAGCCATGAAATCTGAGATAAGATCCATGTATGAAAACGAAGTATGGACTTTGACTGACTTGCCCGTTGAACGGCGAGCCATAAAAAATAAATGGATCTTCAAGAAGAAGACAGACGCGGATGGTAATGTGACCATCTATAAAGCTCGGCTTGTCGCTAAGGGTTATCGACAAGTTCAAGGAATTGACTACGATGAGACTTTCTCACCGGTAGCGAAGCTGAAGTCCGTCCGAATCATGTTAGCAATTGCCGCATTCTACGATTATGAGATATGGCAAATGGACGTCAAAACGGCATTCCTTAATGGTTTCCTTAAGGAAGAGTTGTATATGATGCAGCCGGAAGGTTTTGTCGATCCTAAGAATGCTGACAAGGTGTGCAAGCTCCAACGCTCGATTTATGGGCTGGTGCAAGCATCTCGGAGTTGGAACATTCGCTTTGATGAGATGATCAAAGCGTTTGGGTTTACACAGACTTATGGAGAAGCATGCGTTTACAAGAAAGTGAGTGGGAGCTCTGTAGCATTTCTCATACTATATGTAGATGACATACTTTTGATGGGAAATGATATAGAACTCTTGGACAGCATCAAGGCCTACTTGAATAAGAGTTTTTCAATGAAGGACCTTGGAGAAGCTGCTTATATATTAGGCATCAAGATCTATAGAGATAGATCAAGACGCCTCATAGGTCTTTCACAAAGCACATACCTTGATAAGATTTTGAAGAAGTTCAAAATGGATCAGTCCAAGAAGGGGTTCTTGCCTGTGTTACAAGGTATGAAATTGAGCTCAGCTCAGTGTCCGACCACGGCAGAAGATATAGAAGATATGAGCGTCATCCCCTATGCATCAGCCATAGGTTCTATTATGTATGCCATGCTGTGTACCAGACCTGATGTAAACCTTGCCGTAAGTTTGGTAGGAAGGTACCAAAGTAATCCCGGCAAGGAACACTGGACAACGGTCAAGAATATCCTGAAGTACCTGAAAACGACTAAGGAAATGTTTCTCGTTTATGGAGGTGACGAAGAGCTCGTCGTAAAGGGTTACGTCGACGCTAGCTTCGACACAGATCTGGATGACTCTAAGTCACAAACCGGATACGTGTATATGTTGAATGGTGGAGCAGTGAGCTGGTGCAGCTGCAAACAGAGCGTCGTGGCGGGATCTACATGTGAAGCGGAGTACATGGCAGCCTTGGAGGCAGCACATGAAGCAATATGGGTGAAGGAGTTCATCACCGACCTAGGAGTCATACCCAATGCGTCGGGGCCAATCAAACTCTTTTGTGACAACACTGGAGCTATTGCACTTGCCAAGGAGCCCAGGTTTCACAAGAAGACAAGGCACATCAAGCGTCGCTTCAACTCCATTCGTGAAAATGTTCAAGATGGAGACATAGAGATTTGTAAAGTACATACGGACCTGAATATAGCAGATCCATTGACTAAACCTCTCCCTAGGGAAAAACATGATCAACACCAGAATTCCATGGGTGTTCGATTCATCACAATGTAACTAGATTATTGACTCTAGTGCAAGTGGGAGACTGTTGGAAATATGCCCTAGAGGCAATAATAAAAGGCATTATTATTATATTTCTTTGTTCATGATAATTGTCTTTATTCATGCTATAACTGTATTATCCAGAAATCGTAATACACGTGTGAATACATAGACCATAATATGTCCCTAGTAAGCCTCTAGTTGACTAGCTCGTTGATCAACAGATAGTCATGATTTCCTGGCTATGGACATTGGATGTCATTGATAACGGGATCACATCATTAGGAGAATGATGTGATGGACAAGACCCAGTCCTAAGCATAGCACAAAGATCGTGTAGTTCGTTTGCTAGAGCTTTTCCAATGTCAAGTATCTTTTCCTTTGACCATGAGATCGTGTAACTCCCGGATACCGTAGGAGTGCTTTGGGTGTATCAAACGTCACAACTTAACTGGGTGACTATAAAGGTGCACTACAGGTATCTCCGAAAGTGTCTGTTGGGTTGACACGGATCGAGACTGGGATTTGTCACTCCATATAATGGAGAGGTATCACTGGGCCCACTCGGTAATGCATCATCATTATGAGCTCAAGGTGACCAAGTGGTTGATCACGAGATCATGCATTACGGTACGAGTAAAGTGACTTGCCGGTAACGAGATTGAACAAGGTATTGGGATACCGACGATCGAGTCTCGGGCAAGTAACATACCGATTGACAAAGGGAATTGTATACGGGGTTGATTAATCCTCGACATCGTGGTTCATCCGATGAGATCATCGTGGAGCATGTGGGAGCCATCATGGGTATCCAGATCCCGCTGTTGGTTATTGACTGGAGAGTCGTCTCGGTCATGTCTGCTTGTCTCCCGAACCCGTAGGGTCTACACACTTAAGGTTCGGTGACGCTAGGGTTATGAAGATATGTATATGCAGTAAACCCGAATGTTGTTCGGAGTCCCGGATGAGATCCCGGACGTCACGAGGAGTTCCGGAATGGTCCGGAGGTAAAGAATTATATATAGGAAGTACTGTTTCGGCCATCGGGACAAGTTTCGGGGTTATCGGTATTGTACCGGGACCACCGGAGGGGTCCCGGGGGCCCACCGGGTGGGGCCACCTATCCCGGGGGGCCACATGGGCTGTACGGGGTGCGCCTTGGCCTATATGGGCCAAGGGCACCAGCCCCTATAGGCCCATGCGCCTAGGGTTTCCATATGGGAGGAGTCCCACTAGTGGAAGGCACCCCTAAGTGCCTTGGGGGGGAGGGAAACCTCCCCTGGCCGCCGCACCTAGGAGATTGGATCTCCTAGGCTGGCGCACCCCCCCTTGGACCTCCTATATATAGTTGAGGAGAGGGAGGACTTCATACCTCAGCCTTTGGTGCTTCCTCTCTCCCCGTTACGTCTCTCTCTCGTAGTATAGGCGAAGCCCTGCTACTGTGATGCCCTGCATCCACCACCACGCCGTCGTGCTGCTGGATCTTCATCAACCTCTCTTCCCCCCTTGCTGGATCAAGAAAGGAGGAGACGTCATCCGTTCCGTACGTGTGCTGAACGCGGAGGCATCGTCCGTTCGGTGCTAAGATCTTCGGTGATTTGGATCACGTCGTGTTCGACTACATCATCCCCGTTCTTTGAACGCTTCCGCTTGCGATCTACAAGGTACGTAGATGCATCTAATCACTCGTTGCTAGATGAACTCCTAGATGGATCTTGGTGAAACCGTAGGAAAATTTTGTTTTCTGCAACGTTCCCCAACATCTTTCTTGCTCATCGAGTTGCTTCTTCAGCTCCTTCAACTCTTCAGGTCCAAGCTTGTAAGGACGTTTGCACACAGGTTCTGTGCCAGGTTCAAGTTCAATAACGAATTCAACTGGCCGGTGTGGAGGCATTCCTGGGAGCTCTTCTGGAAAGACGTCTTGATATTCGCAAACGACTGGAATTTGAGAGATGGCATCCAATTCACCCTTCTCATTGAGAGAAAACAGACGGATGGTATTATCCCGAGCGGCAAAGACAATTACATCCTCAGACGAATGAGTCAATTGAATCTGCCTGGCTGCACAATCAAGCTGAGCCTTGTGCTTAGAAAGCCAATCCATTCCGAGAATAAGATCAATATTCGAGTCACCAAGAACCGTTGGAGAAGATAGAAACTTGTAGTCACCCAAAGTGATAGTAACATCCGGAGCAATGGAGTTAGCATGCATGCGCTTACCGGGGGAGACAACTGCTAAAGGACTAGGCAAAATTTGCAAAGGCAAACCATGCTTAGATGAAAACGGTCTCGAGATGAAACAATGCGATGCACCCGTGTCAAAAAGAACTTTTGCAGGAATATCATTAACAGGAAGGTTACCCATGATCACATCTGACGAGTCCTCTGCCTGAGCTGCATTCATCAAATTGACCTTGGCATGCTTGGGGTTATGCTTGACCACAGCTGTACTTGCCGATCTGACAGGAGGAGGAGGAGGAAGACGCCTCTGGTTGAAACACTTGTTGGCATAGTGACCCTTCTGTTGGCACTTGTTGCACGTGACCTCTGAAAGCGGACGGTGATACGGAGCACTCGATCTTGGAGCTTGAGACGAAGTCTTGTTCTGAAAGCCAGGGTTGGGTGGGTGGGAAGAACCACTGCCACCTTTGCTCTTCTGCTGATACGGCTGACGGAACGGAGGAGGAGGAAGCCAAAACTTCTGCTGCTTGGCCACCTGAGTAGAGGAAGAAGGAGTAACATCTCTGACTCGCTTCCTGGAAGCATCACACCTCAACTGAGCAGCCTCTTGCTTCAGTGCCATGTTGTAGAACTCATCATATCTCAAGGGCTCGAAGAGAACAAGAGCGAGCTGAATATCTTCTCTGAGACCACCCCTGAACTGGTATATCATGCTCTTCTCATCAGGCACGTCCTGCTTGGCAAAGCGGGCAAGCTTCTGAAACAATTTGTTGTAGTCATAGACAGACAAAGAGCCTTGCTTCAGATTGCGGAATTTCTCACGCTTGCTTTCAACCACGCTCTGCGGAATGTGATGAGCTCGGAAATCTCGACGGAAATCATCCCAAGTGATAACACGTCCACCTCTAGAATCCTTGTACTGCTGGAACCATTCTGCAGCTTGATCTTTGAGTTGGAAGGAAGCGAATTTCACAAAGTCCTCAGGCCTGACGTTACTGCACTCGAAATGCTTACACAGACCCACAAGCCAATCGTCAGCATCGGTTGCCTCAACACAATTACTGAAAGTCTTTGGCCCGTTAGCAAGGAACTGGTTGAGTGTAGCAAAGTGACTCTGGTTGCTGCCTTGATTCCCTTGACTGCCTTGATTGCGCTCTTGGAGAATTTGCATGATCAGCTGAGTGTTTGCATTGGTTGCGGCCATCACAGCTTGCCATGCCTCTGGAGGAGGTGGAGGCGGTGGCGGATCTTGATTCTGGTTCTGACTGGTGCTCTTAGCGGGAGCCATCCTGAAGAGGTTGACCACCGTTAGCACATAGACAGATAAATATTGAAGCTGAATCCAACGGAATGAAAATTGCAACATATAGTCTTCACATCCGAACAAAATGAACGAATGCATTCCTCTTCAAATGGTCACATATCCATAAATTGAGAAGCCACGTAGAATTAAGGTAGAGAAATAAATCAACAAGGTACGGATCAAGAACGAATAATCGGTAAGAAACCCCAATCTCAAACCAATATCCGTGGAAGAAGAACTAGAGCTACTAGAATTCCCACCTATGAAACTCCCGAACCTTTCCGGTTATGCAATCAGGTGTTGGGGATACAAGGGAAGCATAATATCTCACCCAAACTAGCAAATCCTACATCCAGTTGTATCCATCCTTCAACACATAACCAAGAAAACTTCGGAAACCATCTATCTCAACCTTCGAAAAGCATCCGTTATACAAGTTATGGCGATACTCCCGAACTCCCGCCCCAGTACTGGGTGGCGTCGACGTTATCTCACCAACGAATTGCATAAAAGAGATTTTTGATGTCGGCGAACATATCTCAAGTATTCCAGAATTGCAACGATAAAATTATGATGACAACACCTCAGAGCTCAACTCCCCGGGACACTTCCACTAAACCCCTGACAGGAGGCACCAAGACAGTATTCTCATCATAAGCCATCGGAACAAATCCAAGATACTCGCGTGATCCTAAAAAAATCTTTAGTGAAATTTGAGAAGAGAAGAGTCAAAACTCTACGTCAGGATGCCTTACCAGAGCGATGAGGAGACTGGGGAGTAAAAAGAATTCCTAACTCTCCGATATATAATTCCTAAAAGACTCAAAACATTTTTCTAGACACAACTCGGCTGCTAAAACGATCAAGCAGTGGGGCTCCTAAGGTCGGGGAAGGCTCTAATTACCAACTTGTAACGCCCTCGATGCGGCTATAGCTCCCACGTGTCGAGGCACGACTTAGAGACATAACCGCATTGAAAGCAATGTCGCAAGTCAGGCAATCATTACAACATCCCATGTAATACATAATAAAAGGGGGAGATACATAGTTGGCTTACACTCGCCACGTCACATCAGAGTACATAAATAACATCCATCAAACAATCACTCATGGCCCGACTACGGCGCCAAAATAGAAAAGAACCCAACATGCGACAAGGCCCTGAATCAAACCCCAACTAGGCACCACTACTGATCATCGGGAAAGGAAACATAATAACGCTGAGAGTCCTCGTTGAACTCCCACTTGAGCTCATACTCGTCACCTGGGGCGAAATCACCTGGACCTGCATCTCGAATTATAGTATCTGTGAGCCACAGGGACTCAGCAATCTCGCACCCTCGCGATCAAAACTATTTAAGCTTATAGGAATGGATGAGGCAAATATATGTGGAGCTGCAGCAAGCGACTAGCATATGTGGTGGCTATCTTATACGCAAAAGAGAGCGAGAAGAGGAGGCAAAGCGCGAGCGAGAATCTAGAGGAACAACCTGCGCAAGCATAACTCCAACACCGTGTCCACTTCCCGGACTCCGCCGAGAAGAGGCCATCACGGCAACACACACAGTTGATTCATTTTAATTAATTAAGGTTTAAGTTATCTACAACCGGACATTAACAAATTCCCATCTGCCCATAACCGCGGGCACGACTTTCGAAAGTTCAATCCCTGCAGGGGGTTCCAACTTAGCCCATGACAAGCTCTCACGGTCAACGAAGGAATAGACCTCCTCCCAAGACGTTCCGATCAGGCTCGGTATCTCGGTAACTCAAGACACTTCGACAGGTTAAAACAAGACCAGCAACACCGCCCGAATGTGCCGACAAATCCCGATAGGAGCTGCACATATCTCTTTCTCAGGGCACACTCAGATTGTCTTAGGTACGGGTAGGCCAGCCCAGAGTTGCCCCTGGTGGCCACCGGCAGCTGACAGGTGGACCAACACTCAGAGGAGCACTGGCCCGGGGGGGGGGGTAAAATAAGATGACCCTTGAGTCTGCAGAACCCAAGGGAAAGAAAAGGCTAGGTGGCAAATGGTAAAACCAAGGTTGGGCATTGCTGGAAAAGCTTTAATCAAGGCGAAATATCAAGGGGTTCCCATTATAACCCAACCGTGTAAGGAACGCAAAAATCCGGGAACATAACACCGATATGACGGAAACTAGGGCGGCAAGAGTGGAACAAAACACTAGGCGAGAGGCCGAGCCTTCCACCCTTTACCAAGTATATAGATGCATTAAGATAACATAGCAATATAATGATATCCCAACAAGTAAATAAATGTTCCAATAAGGAACGGCCTCCAATCTTCACCTGCAACTAGCAACGCTATAAGAGGGGCTGAGCAAAGCGGTAACATAGCCAATCAACGGTTTGCTAGGACAAGGTGGGTTAGAGGTTGACATGGCAATTGGGAGGCTGACAAGCAAAAGGTAGGCATCGTAGCATTGGCATAGCAAGAGCGAGCAAACTAGCATAGCAAAGATAGTAGTGATTTCGAGGGTATGATTATCTTGCCTGCACAGTTGTCAGAGTTGACTGGATCCTCACAAGCAAACTCAACGGGCTCCTCGGTAGCGAACTCGTCTCTCGGCTCTACCCAACAAGACAAACAAGCAACAAGGATACAATCAACCACGTGGAAGACCCAGCAATAAGATGAAATGATGATATGCTATGCGGGATGCGATGCGGGATGCAAAATGCAAGATATGACAGGAAATGCATAAACCTGGCCTCAACTTAGAATTCCAAGGGTGCCACTGGATAGAGGGGATGAAATCGCTTGAAAACGATATAAAGATCATTGGAATCGGAGTTACGGTTTGGAAATGGCAAGCGTTTTAAGATATGACACCGGTCTGCGATTTACAGCAAGTAGGCATCTAAATGCAACGAAATGAACATGCTACAGCCACCAAACATGACAACAAAATACATGGCAGGGATACCCACAAGATTCTTAACAAAATAATAGCACTGAGCCGCGGCCAATTCATCCATTATAAGGTTCAAACAAGCATGGCAAAAACGCAAATGCAAAACAGATTCCAGACTTGGTGAAATTAACACTAGTCTGAAATTTCAGATCACGAAGCCCTCTTCGGAGCAGCAAAACAACATGAAACATGACCTGAACATGACAAGTAAGAACATGGCATAGAGCTACTCAACAATCGTAACAAAAGACCCAAAGTGACCTGGGGCCAAAAGGGTTCACAAAATATATTAACGGGCACACGAACATAGCTAAAACACAATCAGTTTTCAGACTTAGCGAAAACTGAGACATGCTGAAATATAACTCACGAAGGCATGTAAACGAGCTCGATGCACTCACCATGGTGCAAGTCACAGCAAGGAAAGAATACATCCAATAAGAAGGCACAAAATACAAGCTAGACATGGCAAGAACAATGGCATAGCATGCACGGATCAACTACAACAACGCCGGCAAAATCGCAAACGAGTTGACGATCTGCCCAGATTCACCACGAAGCAAAAGTAGAGCTCGACTGACTCAAGCTATGGTGCTCCATAATTTCAAACAAAGACATGGATGGGTAGAGCATAACATGATTAACAAAACTCCTTTACTGATCATCCTCAAAAGAGGCACGGATCACTAGGAAACAAGCTGAACATATGGCATCATGAACTAAAATATCCCAGACTTGGTGAAAACAACTAAGTCTCTGAAAACAGATTTCCCGGGTGCCTCACTTTGCAAGCTTGCACAAGTCACCACACACATCCTAAAAATGCATGGGTTGCACCTCTGGATAGAAGACAAAATGCTTAACAAAACATATGAAGGACTCACAGGCATAGCATGCACACAATAATCATGGCAAAAATGACAAAAGTCTAAGATGAACTAGCAGATCTGACAATTAACTCACGAAGGCTCCTTCTAACAGCATTTTGGGCATCAAGATGAACTCAAATGAAAATGATGCAATGGAATAAATGATGTACTCGTCGAGACGAACATTTTGATATACTATATGTCCAAATCGGAGCTACGGATGCAAAGTTACGGGCGGTCAAAGTAGGCATAAAAAATTAAGGGGGAGAGGGAAAAAGTCAACCCTAGATATTTTGGATCTCAGATCTGGAACGGTGCACTGTTCATCGGGCGCGCGAACCGAGGTCGCCGGAGAAGATGGCCGGGGCGAGGCCGGCCGGTGGAGGAGGGAGGCGAGGCCGGCTCGGGCGGGGGCGGCCGGAGTGGCCGCGGCGCTCGCCGGCGTTGGCGGCGGCCGGAACGGGGCGGCGAGGCGGCGGTGGTGGCGATGGGAGGCGTGCCGCGGCGGCGTGGCGGCGCCGGCCGGCGATGGCGGCGCGGTGGCCGACCGGGGGAAGACGGCGGCGCGGTCGGCGGAGCTGGGGACGAAGGGAGGCGGCGGCGGCGCTCCTCTGGCCCGGGAGAGCGGCGTCGGGGGCCGGCTCGGGCCTGGCGGGCCCTCGCGGTGGGCGGCGAAGCGGTCCCGCGCCGGGGACACGTGGCGGCAGCGGATAGGCGAGGGGCGCGGCGGACGTTGTCCGGCCGGGGGCGGACACGTCCGTCGGCGGAGGTTTCTGTTTTTTTTAGAACTAGGGTTTCGAGGGGAAGACGAGATCCGAAAATGGAGGGGGTATATATAGGCATAAGTAGAGCTAGGAGAGTTCAAATGAGGTGCGGTTTTCGGCCACGTGATCGTGATCGAACGCTCTAGGACATGGAGCAGAGTTTGGTGGGTTTTGGGCCAAATTGGAGGGGTGTTGGGCTGCAACACACACGAGGCCTTTTCGGTCCCTCGGTTAACCGTTGGAGTATCAAACGAAGTCCAAATGGTACGGAACTTGGCAGGCGGTCTACCGGTAGTAAACCAAGACCGCTTGGCAAGTCTCGGTCCAATCCGGAAATGTTTAATCCCCACACACGAAAGAAAGCTAGAAATGGCCACCGGAGGAGAACGAAGCGCCGGAATGCAAAACGGACAACGGGGAAAATGCTCGAATGCATGAGATGAACACGTATGCAAATGCAATGCACATGATGACATGATATGAGATGCATGAAAACGAAAACAACACATGGAGACAAAGACCCGAACCCGAGAAATAAATATAACTTAACGCCGGGAACGGCAAGAGTTGGAGTACAAATAGGGAAAGTTACATCCGGGGTGTTACAGTTTCTATGTTGGACAGAAACGCCGCGGGCTGTGGCGTTGCTAAAAGGGTCAGATCGTGAAATACTTTCACATCGAGTTCATTTTATGACAAAGTTCGTTCAAAGGGTTAGAATAGTGATTTCGTCCGTTAGACGACTGGCTACTGCATTAGTGTTCACGGACTGGTTCTAATCGGCGTGAGAGATGCCTTATATTCCAGCAACATTGAGAGCACCAATGTTGCGAGCATGGTGGCGCATCATGTATTGCACTCGCAGAGAATAGTATTGTACGTACCCACTCAAAGAAAATGCCACCACCTCCACACACGCAAACACATTCATAGAGCCCATGAGAATGTCCATGACTTGTGACTACACTTCCACCCTGAACCAAATCCTTCCTAGCAAGCTAGGAGCACAAATCAATAGGCGGCCATGTCGCCGTGCGCCCATGCCGCCATGACTTTTCAGGTGCTCATCCACCATTTCCCTAGCAGCCCCCTCTCCCCTTATGGAAGCCATGCACAACAGGAGGGGCAGAAGCGCCATTTAACTAGCCTCCAGCAGAGGCTCTATCCATCCATCTATCTATCCATCGTGTGGATAAACCCTGTGATGCGCAGCTGTGTCGTGTCAACCAGCTCGATCACCATGAACCGCACGCTAGCCTAGCCAAGCCAAGCCAGGCCAGCTCCCGGGTAGGGACACGAGTGACGAGGGTGGTGCAACCCAACGCATGCGTGTGTCCGCTTGCCCATTAGTAGCGGCCTTGTCCCACTCCCACCCCAGCGACGACCTACCTCGCCTGGACCCAGCTTAGCTGAGCTAGGTAGCCAGCCACAGCTCCTTGTCCCGTCCCGTGCCATGCCATCCATCACTCCGTCCATGCGTGCATGTATATCCGGACGCAGTGCCATTATTTGTTTTAATATTCACGCAGAGACGTTTTCCAAACGGGACGATCACATTTTTTCAAACGAGATAATCATGTATTATTGCTCCCTCCGTCACAGGGTATAATATAAAAAACGCTCTTATATTATGGGACGAAGAGAGCAGTGTGCATTTTTTAGTTAATCGCTTGTGGTGGTGAATCTCTTGGGGCAACAGAAGTCACGGGGCATCGGTTCCTCGAGCATAATTCCCCTCACATTATTGGTTTGTTTAGCATTATATAATTGCATCTAGTTCCAATTCCCTTCCCCTTGCATAATTGCACCGCCCTTTTTTGCTTGCTTGTTCTTTTCTGCGTGTTTTTCGCTCAAGAATATGTATGGCACCAACAGTGGAGGATTCTCACAATCATACCAGCTGGTTTCACTCAGGGTTAACTCGGATGTGACGCACGAGTCGTCCTCATCGGCAGCGCGATGATATCGACAAAAAAACATTCAAAACTCACGAACAAACTTGTATTCTTCTTGAAGAAACATCGAATTAAAAGGTGTTCCCACATGAGGAAAACCCGAGTTGTCCACCGAACTAGAAAAGATTAGAGAAAAGAACCACAATCAATTATTCTTGAAAGCTACGCGCTATAATCTCGTGTGTCTCAGCTTAGGACGCGTGCTAATCGCCGATTCGCTGCCGTTGACGGTGACATATTAGTAGATGAAGCTCTTAATCTCTAGTCCATTTGCATTTTGCAACAATAAGTGCACTAGAGTTTCACGCGTTCTTTTTCGTTACAAGATAAGTACATGAGCAACAGAACTTTGAATTCAAAGATGATGATTTGTAGTAAACTAAAAAAATATGTAACAAAAGAAGTTGGACTTGGATTGCTAATCGCCTATTGGCTCATGGATGATGCAGGCGGCCTACTAGCCTAGCCTAGCTAGGGCCTAGAGCCGAAGATACACTTTACTAAAGGAAAAGAAAATGCCCCACCACATGAATGAAGAGCATAAACAAATCAACAAAGTCAAAGAAGAAACAATATTCAGATATACTCCAAGTTGCAGCACGATAGTACTCCACCAGCAGCAACCTGGGCACAGTCCACTTGCCACTGCTGCCAGCAGACAAGGATTAAGCAGCTAGCTGACAGAAGTGCTTATAAAACACACAAAGTGACAGCCCTGGATCTCCATCTCGGAAAGATTAGCGGCAGCTGCCTGTACTTAATTAATCAGAGCAGCATCAAGGTAAACTAGGTTAGCAGCAGCTACTAATTAAGAAGGAAACATGAGGGCAGCAACCCGGGTTTGTTTAGTCACACTGGTTAACCGGCCAAGTGGCACCAAAGCTACTAGATTAAGAACCTGTAACTAACCAGTCAAGCAGCATTAGCAGCAGGGGCATCAAGTAGTGGTAGTAATATGCCGCGTCGGTGTCAGCAGTTTTGGTGCCACAGTTGTATGGCACATAGATCAGCAGTGAGGGACGGGTCAGCAATGCTGTCTGAGCCCTGAGGTCAGTCTCCTCTTCTCTTCTCTTCTTCTTCTTCACCTCCTTGTCATCGCTGCTGCTGCTGTGCTACCATCCAAATCCCGGAGCTTTCCATCGGTTAAATTCCGGGCCAAAATAGTGGGCGCCCACCAGCGCCCTCCTCCCCGTCTCTTCCCCCCTGTCCTCATATGCCGCTCCTGTCCCGTCCTCCTCCTGCCACTTCTTCCTTTCCTTGCTTCTCTCGCTCTGCCAGCGCCCTCCTCCTCCTCTCTGAATCTCTCCCCTGCCGAGGAGGCCCGTCGCGTGCCGCCGCTTCGGACCCCGGCCGTCGAGGCGGCTGTCCGTGACCCGGGGAGGTTTTCTTGGGGGGAGAAAGGTCGGGGTTTTCGGCTGGTTGGTTGGGATTTTGGTTCTTGATTTGAGCGGCGATTTCGGTTGGTTTTCTGCGATTCGGAGTCCCTGTGCTGTGATTCCTGCCGCTCCCTGCTTCCATTTCTGTTCCCTGCCAACACCCCCCGGAATTCAGAGCGGCCGAGGCGGTTCTTCGCTCCGGGCCTCCGTCCATGTAAGAATTGGGTTGGGGTTGGAGGCGTCGATGCGGAGATTCGAGGTCGAACTTTGAGCGAGCGGGAGATCAAGAACTGTTGCTCGAAGGTCGATTTTTATCCGTGAACCCGGTTTTCAGATTGGTTGTTGCGAAGGCTGCAAGTGGAGGACGACTGTCGTTTTTCGCGAGGATTTGAGAGCTGTGGTCGAGGTCAAAAGAGATCAATGGCGTCGCTGTCCGAAAGCGAGGGGACGAACAGGGGGGGCATGTGGGAGCTGGATCAGAACCTTGATCAGCCCATGGATGAGGAAGCCACCAGACTCAAGAATATGTACCGGGAAAAGGTCTGACGTTTCTCTTCTTCAGTTAGTTGCTTTACAGTTCATTTATATTAGTATTTTAATTCATCTGTATTTAGCTTCCAAGACTTGGTTATTTTCAGAGAAAATGTAAAATCAGTCTCTGCATGTGACCAGTTCATGTCAATGTGCAGTTTGTGCTTTGAGAACATCTGGAACAGATGTGTTACTTTGATATGGATTGTGCTGCTTGAACATATTGTTTGCCATCTCTAGTGTGCGAAGTAATTTGGTGTAGTTGGTATTATGGGATTACCATTTTAATTTTCAATGATGGTGGGATTACTGAGTAACTGAAGAAATATAATTTTTAGTGCTTTCTTGGTAGTGAAAATGATGCGCTTCCAGGTGTGTCAGGGAAAAGAAAAAAGGAGCAGTGATTTTGTTTATCCAAGTTTTTTCTGCATTCCATTGTGATTAAACAATTAGCAGAATAATCATTAGTCCTGAAATTTGATGCTTGTGTATTTTTGAAAAGAAACTGAATGCTTGTTTATTATTCAAGTTGTTGGGCTACTAAATCAAGAGTTTATATTGACTGTTATTTCCCTTGATGCAGAAATTCTCATCAGTTTTGATGCTGCGGCTTGCATTTCAGAGCCTTGGGGTGGTCTTTGGTGACTTGGGCACATCACCGCTCTATGTGTTCTATAATGCCTTTCCTCACGGAGTATACGACGACGAAGATGTTATTGGAGCTCTTTCCCTGATCATTTACACCCTTACTCTCATCCCTCTTCTGAAGTATGTTTTTGTTGTCTTGAGGGCAAATGACAATGGTCAAGGTAAGATAATTTATCCGCACAAGGTCCAAATATCATACTGGTTAGACCTTCAATGAGATGGTGTCTCTTATGATCTGCTCTGTACTTGGCAAAAAAGGAAAATACTGACTGCAATACATCTCAAATGCTTGTTTCTACACATTAGCTAACGCCAAGCACAGTAGAATTCAATAAGGGGCAACTATAACAGTGCATTTTTTCCATCAGATTGGTAGGTGAATATGTTAATACAATGCCTTTCTGGTCATGAGATGCCAGAGTGGCAGCTAAATTATTTTCTATGGAAAGTTTAGTCTGAGATCACTCTACTGTTGCCTCAGTGTTGGAAACAACTCTTCCATGCACAATTCTGTGACTTCTTGATTTGATAACTTTGCTTGCAGTTTTACACTGGTGGTGACCTCTTTTTTTTGTCTTGCAGGTGGTACACTTGCTCTATATTCACTACTCTGCCGTCATGCAAAGATCAGCACTATACCCAACCAACACAAGACTGATGAGGACCTAACGACATATAGTCGGCAAACTTATGAGGAGAACTCATTGGCAGCGAAAATAAAGAGATGGCTAGAAACACGCGCATATAAAAGAAACTGTCTTCTTATTCTTGTTCTCCTTGGTACTTGTACAGCTATTGGAGATGGAATCCTTACTCCTGCTATATCAGGTATTCTGCATAATTTCTTCTAAACTCATGTTCAGCATCATATTTTTGTGAGTAAATTGAACGTTTCCAGGAACCTGATTTGTGATTTTGTGTTTCACAGTTCTTTCTGCATCAGGTGGTATAAAAGTTCAAAATCCAAACATGAGTACTGGTAATATTGTGTTTTCAATCTCATATGTACCGTTACCCTTGTACTTTATCTTTTGCATAAATCCATGTTGTAAAGTCGCTTCATCTTTGATTTTCTTTGTATGTGGCAGATATTGTTGTACTTGTTGCCGTGATCATCTTGATTGGAGTATTCAGCATGCAACACTTTGGTACAGACAAAGTTGGATGGCTATTCGCACCTATAGTGCTCATCTGGTTCATTTTAATTGGAAGTGTCGGAGCACTGAACATACACAAGTATGGTAGCTCTGTATTAAGAGCGTACAATCCAGTCTATATATACCGTTATTTCCGAAGGCGGGGAAATTCTTCTAACACCTGGACCGTTCTTGGAGGAATCATGCTTAGCATCACAGGTCAGTCCGTTTTACGTATTCAGGTTTAGAAATCATGCTTAGCATCACAGGTTTAGAAATTACCTTCCATCAACCTATAATAAAACTCGTATGACATGCAGATATTTGTTTCTTTCTCTTCAGGAACTGAAGCGTTATTTGCAGATCTATGTCATTTCCCTGTGTTGGCCATTCAGGTAGCATGTCTTCCATCAGTCATTGCGATATATCTGTAGCCAAATGTGTGCTCCCTAATTTGAAAATGTCTATTTGCAGATTGCATTCACCTTCATTGTATTCCCATGCCTTCTTCTGGCATACACAGGGCAAGCAGCTTATATAATTTCCAACAAGAAACATGTGAATGACGCCTTCTATCGCTCCATTCCAGGTCCTCCTCAGATACTATAGCTTGTCATCCTATTGACTAATCCTAAGATAGATTGATCGATGTGCCAGCACATCACGTTTGCACACTGTCATAGTGCGTAGCCATTATTGACAGTGCATACTAGTGCTGTTGCTTTATGTACTATAGTTCTCATAGTGAGATGTTTAATAATTGCAGATGCCATATACTGGCCAGCCTTTGTTATAGCAACTGCTGCAGCAATAATTGCAAGTCAAGCCACCATATCTGCAACCTACTCGATAATAAAGCAGGCTCTTGCATTAGGATGTTTCCCCCGCGTGAAGGTAGTCCACACCTCGAAGAAATTTCTCGGGCAGATTTATATCCCTGACATCAACTGGCTCCTCCTTATTCTTTGTATTGCTGTGACTGCTGGATTCAAGAACCAGAGCCAGATAGGAAATGCATACGGTAAGGTTTACTTTCTAAATATGGAGTCTGATGAGCATTCCTTGTTTGCAACACCATGTAGTATATATTGCTAAGCTTGGAAAGGCTACATTCAGACAATTTAAAAGGAAAGATTGCCTTATAATAGAAAGAGTGACTGGTAATAGGCTGAAATTGTCCTGAAATAAGAACTGTCGCAGAATTTACATGACACAGTCTTCGCTGCATATCTCAGACAACTCTAAATTTACATTTCCTGTTTGTGTGAACAGGCACTGCAGTGGTTATAGTTATGCTAGTGACAACGTTCCTCATGGTACCAATAATGCTGCTGGTGTGGAAGAGTCACTGGATTCTTGTCATCACCTTTATTGTGCTCTCGTTGATGGTAGAGCTACCATACTTCTGGGCTTGCATATTGAAGATTGACCAAGGCGGTTGGGTCCCGCTTGTCATCGCGATAGCCTTCTTCATCATCATGTATGTGTGGCACTATTGCACTGTAAAGCGGTATGAATTTGAGATGCACAGCAAGGTGTCAATGGCCTGGATTCTTGGCCTCGGTCCGAGCCTTGGTCTAGTCAGGGTTCCAGGGATAGGCTTTGTGTACACTGAGCTGGCAAGTGGCGTACCGCACATCTTCTCACACTTTATCACCAACCTACCTGCTATCCACTCGGTTGTCGTCTTCGTCTGTGTCAAGTATCTTCCAGTCTACACAGTCCCGGTGGAGGAGCGGTTCCTTGTGAGGAGGATTGGGCCGAAGAACTTCCATATATTCCGTTGCATTGCAAGGTACGGATATAAAGACCTCCACAAGAAAGATGATGACTTTGAGAAGATGCTCTTTGACTGCCTCACGTTATTCATCCGACTCGAGAGCATGATGGATGGTTATTCAGATTCCGATGAGTTCAGCTTACCAGAGCAGAGGACTGAAGGATCGATCAACACTGCATTTCTAGCAGACAAAACTGTCAACACAATGTGCTCCAATGGTGACCTTAGCTACTCATCACAGGATTCTATTGTGCCAGTGCAGTCACCCCTCGGGGTAAACAACCTGTTGACGTACTCAAGCCAAACCAACCGTACAGTCAGCAACGAAGTTGAGTTCTTGAACCGGTGCAGGGATGCTGGTGTTGTGCACATCCTAGGGAACACCATTGTGCGCGCTCGGAGAGATTCAGGGATCATCAAGAAGATTTCTGTAGATTACTTGTATGCCTTCATGAGGAGGATCTGCAGGGAGAACAGTGTGATGTTCAATATTCCTCATGAGAGCCTTCTTAATGTTGGGCAAATATACTACATCTGAAACATCGTTTTCCGTTTGGTTTGTACTGGATTCTGAGCAAAAAGCTCTGATGTACCGTTCTCTGGAAGGGAGAGGGGGGTGGCTGCTTTAAACTGTAAATATAAATAGGGAATAGCTTCAGATTTTGTTCCGCACCCTGCATCTTTCAGGCGGTTTTCATGCTAGAAATGTTCGCCTTTTGTCTTGTAATTCGTAAGATTCAGATGCTTCCTTTCCCTGATAAATCATATATTGTGATAGTTGTCTAGAAAAATCTCTAACTGGCAACTCATGGATTCGAAAGTAGTTGCAGCTTTATAAGTTGTCACCTTTGTTTTCGTTGAAAAACCAACATCATCTTTGTGGCTGGCTGCAAAGGTTCAGGTTTTCAGTATGGCTGAATTTGATGTGACAGTCAGATAGATGTACATATGTTGTGCAATAAAAACATGCTCATGCAAAATGCCTTAGTCAACTAATTAAACAGTGCACATTACACAAACCATAGTTTTAGGATGATCATATTCTCATCTGAATTCAACGACAAGGGAGTTCCACGAAAACTAGCAGATAAAACTACCTAGATGGCTACATCACTGATTACATTTGCAGGTCATGCTGGTTGCTGATGACTGAACCAGATGATGGACAAAACATCTTCATCGCAAAATGAAACTAGCCTGGACCACGAACCACTCGGCATATTGAGGGCTAATTGGCCTTAGCCAATCTACGAATCTGACTTGGGCACGGCTTTTCATCCTGATTGCAACAAGCTGCGTCGCAAGGGATCTTTCCACATGGGCACTTGTCTCCATGACTGACAACAGCTTCTGCGATCGACCTTTTCTGGCAACGATGACGAAGTTCCTCAAGCTCGCACTTCAGGTTGTCGACCTGCTGCCCGAGTGAATCAACCTTGTCCGTGAGGTAGTTCATGTGCTCAATCGCCTTCTCAGGGAACTTCCTGTCCAGCCATTGGGTGAAACCACAGTCCTGTTTTGAATCCTGACAAAAACAGAAACGAAGACATAGATTATCATTGTGGATCAATGCAGTGATAGTTAAGACCATTACATGTATATGCAACCCCGATAAACATTTTCCAAAGGAAGCTCACCGCGAAGAGAGGGCAGCGGTAGAACCTTCGCCCTGGGTCTTGACGGTCCCATGAAGTTTCAATGGTGCAAGGTTTATCATGCTTGCAAGTTGGCCAGCTGCCATCATCATCAGATTCATCTGTCACTGCAGGATCTTCATCAGAGGTTGTTTTCTTGGCACTCCACTTGACAAACAGCCTGAAAACTCCAACATGGCGCCATGCCACATTCAGGAACGCCCTCCAGGAATCGTCCCCAGTTATGTCAATCAGCACGGTGGAAGGAGGAGCCATGGGATTGTTCCTGACATACAGAATGTGCTGCGGAGTGAGCTCATGTGTCACGTCATTCAACTGGAAGAGCTGCATTATCCAGCGTCGCACTTGCTCGAACGACTTGTTCAGTGGCTCTGGTAGCCGTGCGACCAGAAACGGGCAATCGGGACTCACTAGTGCCCCCTCGGGCCCATTGGAAATCTTCCCTTCAGCAGGAAATATCACAAACTCTTCTGGCATCGACATACCTGTAGAAAAATAAAGGTATGAATGAACTATTTTCCACATTTGTATATTTCTTCTGAAACTAAATTTCCACTTTCCCAATATATATCGGCAATCCATGACGTCCCTCAATCACTGTCTAACAGTAGCAACCTCTAGTCTAGAGAGATAGAAAAGTTTGTCCTACATGTTTCCATACCACACAAAATCCATCTGTTCCCCAATTCAACTGAGATGATGTCATTTTTGGAGAAAAACTGACATAATGGCATCCTTCCCTAATCAGTAGTAATCATCATCACCATAACAGCTACCCCTATACAAACTCGCCAAAACGCACAAAAGGAACATCATTTTCTGTTTCCTACAGCTAAATCGGTTTACACACAATTCATGTGCCCTCCTAGTCAACAGCCATAGAAACACTCTTCCCTAATCAGCAATCGCCATCACCATGTTCTCCAGTTCAACTGACATGATGAAATTCTTTCCTAATCAGTAATCGAGATCACTAGTGGCGATATGTTTCAGCATAACCGCACCATTAAAGCAAAGCGAAGGAGGAAGGAAACCGCCGCGATCGGAGAAACTTTTACCTCGCAGAGGAAGGCGTGCCGGTTCCCAGCAAGGGCGTCGGGATCGCCGCCGCGAGCGAAGTCACCGGAAGCGGCGGAACCCCCTCCTCTCTCCGGCTGGATTGCCGCCTGAACCCTAGGCTGGACCCTCCTCCGGCGGTTGGAATGTGGGAGATTTCTCCCCCGTTCTCACCCTTTTATCATGCGGGGTGCCGCGGCGGAACCCGAGCGGGCTCGGCTGGTGTCGATTTTGGCGGGGAATGGTTAGCCTCTCCTCCCGCGCAGACGATTTGAAGATTTTGGGACTGCTGGGGACGCGCGCTCGATGATCGTGCTGCCGCTGGACCCAAAGTGCGATGGGAATGAAATACCAGGGGTGTCGATGCAAATGCTCCTTGCCTCGGAGTAGAAGGACGCAGCCACACGGAAATCTAAGGTCGAGTAGTCAATTGGGGTCTTTAATTCTTAATAAATTAGAATCATCCGATTTTATCCGGTCAACAATTTCTTAAAAATCTCTCTCATTCAATTCTTTTAATTTATTATGCTCATTAATTTTGCAGCTTTTTTATTCTATTGAGATATTTAATTTGGATTTTGGTTCATGACATTGATTTGATTAGATTTAGACCGGGTCAACAATTTCTTAGGAGCCCCCTCATTCAATTCATTTTCACTATGCTCCTTTACTTTGAAGCTTTTCCATTTGATCGAGGTTTCAATTTTAGATTTGCTTCATAATTTTAATAAGGAAACAAATTTTCAAATTGATCGGCAGCAAACAGCCTTATATCAATCCCACACACCCACTCATCACATAGAAAAAAGAAGTCTCAATATGTGACACTGTAGCACCAAAATTTCCTTAAATAATACTGGTTGATTAGCATATAATACAAAATCACACCGCGAATGGCCCGCCAACCGTATTATAAAGAAAAGAAAACGCACTCCATCATCTCCCCACTCGCAAAACTAAATACTCCCTTGGTTTCAAAATATAAGATGTGATTGTGTTTTGGAAGTCGAATTTCTTTAACTTTGACTGAGGTTAGGGCATCTCCACTAGGCCCCCCAAGAAGCCCTCCATGACCACTTTTTAGCCGCCGGCGGTAAAAATATGTCCCAGTCACGCCCCTAGACTCGATTTTCGCCGGATTTCGCAAAAACTAGCGCCGGCACTCTCATGCAGAACCCAGCCCGTCGGGGAGCACCTGGAAGCGGAGAGAGAAAATTTTGCATGCATTTGGCCCACAATCAGCCTCCCACTCTCTCTTTCCTCCCTTTTTCTCCGGGTCCCACCCACTTGCATGCCCTCTCTTTTGGTTCTCTTCACCAAACGCAGAACGAGATTCTTCAGGCCGCGCACTGCTCCTTGCACCGGCCGGCACCGCGCACGGGTCCGCCTCCACCACCGCGCCGCACCTTCCCGCGCCGCCGCGCCGCGAAGAAGGAGCCCTGCCCGCGCCCCAGCAGGCTGTGCCACTCCAGCAGCTCCCATGGCGGCGCCGCGCTCGGGTCCGCCTCCACGGCAGCAGAACCCGCGCAGCTGCGGGCGCAGGAAGTGCAGCACCAGCTCGTCCTCCGTCGGGCGGCCCCGGCCACAACGAGCCACGAGCGACCCCGGCTCCTTCGGGCGCTCCACGGGCGGCCAGGGTGGGAGGCCGGGCGGCGCGTGGGGCGGCCGGGCTGGCCGGGGCGTGGCCGGCACGCCCCCACCTCCTTCTCCTCGACTCCTCCTCCTCTCCATCCTCGTCGACGGCGGTCAGGGAGGGCCCGCGCGTGGGCGCGGGTGGCGGGGGCACGGACGCGAGCGGGCGCGGCCACGAGCACGAGCGGGGGGGGGGGGGGGGGGCTGCCGGTGGTCAAATGCCTCCCCCTCCTCCTCCTGTGTCGCCAGTGGACGCGCACCCAACGCCGTTGATGGGGCGCGAGCGCGACGCCCGCGGTGAGGACGAACGGCGGCAGCGCGGACGGGCCGTGGTTGCGGAAGAAGCCAAAGTGGCGGGGCGGGCGCGCAGGACACGGCGCGGCGCCAGCGGCGGCACATCGCCGCGCACCGGCAGCCGCCTGAAGACCTCCAACAGCATGCCGTGGGGCAGCGCGGACGTGATTGGCATCCACGGCCTCATCACCTCCCGCTCCTCCGCCAGCATCTACCCCGTCTTCGAGTACATGGAGCACGACCTCGCCGGACTCGCTTCCTCCCCTGACCTCTCCAAATGGAGGGACTGCACCGCGAGCAGGGCCTGTATGCACCGGAGCGTGCCCGCGTCATCGCCTGTGACCTGCTCGACGAAATGCCGCTGCCTACTTGAGCCTCAACACTGCTCCTGGGGGGGTGCAACGAGTGGAAAGATTTACGCCCCCAGGCAAAATATTTCGCCGGCAGTCCCCCAAGGGGCGAAAGAAATGCCTCCTGGGGGGCCGAACGGCTGGAGATGCCCTTAGAGCCAAAAATATCGACATCCACAATACTAGATAAACAAAAAATGAAAATTCATTTCATGATGGATCGAATGATACCGATTCGATATTATGAATATCTATATATTTCTCTATAATTTTGGTCAAGTTTACAGAGGTTTGATTTTTTGAAAAACTAACGCACCTTATATTTTCAAACAGAGGGAGTAACAAAATTATGAAAACCCTTCAACACCAATGACGCAGCAAAGCACGTCCAACCCTTCTACTACAAAATTAGGGAATGTGACAGTATGGAGGGTGATATTGGCCGGGTAGAGCCTATAAACTGAACAGTTGCGCCAAGGCACAAGGAGTCTGTGTCAAGAGTCATAGAGGAGCAGTTCCGATGTTTCTTCAGAGGCGAAGACATCCATGAAAGCGCATGTGGTTGGATGATGCCACTTCTGCGCGGCGAAGAGGGCGGGGGGGGGGGGGGAGTAGGGAATACATATTATGGATCCTCAAGGTGGAGAGAGCGCTGGGAGTGGCAACCGCCAGAGATACTCGTTGTACCGGCGGTGGTAGCGATGCAGGCCCGTTTGTTTGCAAAGAGAGGAAAGGAGAGGTCGGGAGGGAGGAGCGTGGAGTGATCGGTCTGGTGGACCGAGTAGATAGCGAAACCCCCGCTAGGAACGTTGGACCCGATGAACCACAGTCCTCCAAAAATGCTACGGGGGAAGCGGTCCTTTTAGGACATCCGCCTAGTCTTACGGCGAGCTAGACAATACTTTTACGTGAATTGGGGGGGTGGGGGTGGGGGATGTACGATCAGGTCACAAGAATGGATGGTTCTAGAGTCTAATTGCCTAAGAGGCTTCCTATAGAGTGCCCAGTTATAATGTCTCTAAATAGGATCCCCTATTGAATGCTTAGTTTAATAAACTTCGTAAATGGTGTGGAGGGGTCCCACTCAGCATTATCGTCGTAAGGTCACGAAGTGTATCACTATGGTTGTAAAGATTAGGACGTGAAGTGATTCGAGGGGACAATAAAAGCCTTCACCCCTAGCATTTATGATTGTTAGGGGAATTACGGAGAACCCTTAGAGAGACAGTGTCCACAGGGCAACCCTCAATTACCGTAGTAGTAACCTGCAGAGGGAGACTATAGTAGTGGTGTGTGTGACACAAAGTTTACCTAAAGTAGAACATGTTCTATACCCGGCTCCGCCCAGCATAATCGTCAAGAGTGACTCAAGTATTCAGACAATACTATGTTAATGCATAGGTTACGTTAGAGACATACCAATGAGAATTCCAGACTATCTGAGAACGCCTTACTCCTCTGCCAGTTCCACTTGTTACTCGTGCTATTGTTTTTATTAACTTTTCATGTTATTTACTTTCAGTTCGCTCTTCAACCAAAAACAATCATTTTTTTCCGCCCCACTTTGTAAAGAATCTACAATTATTTGCAGGCACAAATTCATAATTTAGTAGAGGAGGCAACATCTAATTCCTATGCTTCTCGTGAAATAGATACTCTTACTTCAAAAAAAGTACAACTAAATCATGTGCACTTACATGCCATTAGCAACTTATTCATCAGAAAAAATGGCAGGTAAATCACTTTTCCTAGATGGACACGTAAATCACATTGATTGCATACACATTATATTCCCATAAAAAAGAAAGACTAACTGGTACTTGGGAAGTAGTTAGCTAGTTTTGGGGTTATAAGCTAAACATACTTTGCGGCTGGCCGTTTACGTACATGTCGCCTCGTTAGCAAACACGCGAAGTGTTTTCCTCTCGGGTGCTAGGTGACTGAAACCTTAGCCGCTACTAGGAGAGACCACTCGCCAGCTTTCTCGCGCCATCCTTTGACGAGACCCCTCCGCTGACGGCCTCTCGGTCCTTGATGGTGAGGGGGTTGCCGGATCCCGTGTGTTAGAGCCCTAGTAGCTTTGAGCTGTTGAGCATCTTATGAATTTTTCTGTAATTTTCCTTCATGTGAGGTGCTTTGTATCGTTGGAGATCCTCTATAATAGATCTGGGGGCTCATTCGGAAAACAAAGTGACCGGTAAATCACTTTAGATGGGCAGGTAAATCGCATTGATTCTACAGCAAATATATTCGGATATATTCACCGCATTTCTAAAAGTTATAATACGTAATATCTATACGCAAAAAAGAAAGACGATTGCATGGCAGTTAAACGCGGGCCTGATTAGACGCAGCATTTCGCCGCTAATCTCGTTGCTGGCGAACATCATCCCCTATAAAAATGCTACTACGGTTAATAGGTTACGGATCCTCCATCGCCGCGCGTCTACGCCGCCGAGAAGCGCCGCCGCCTACGCCGCCGCCGCCTCAAGCCAAGGTATTTCTCCTCGCGCGCACGAAGAGACCGCGAGCTAGTTCCCCGTCAGTTCGTCCTTCTCACCCAGATTGATGAATCCACTGTACAGATTGATTTATCCTAACCCCTTGTTCCTTTCAGCGGCGCCATGGAGGGGAAGAGTTCCGCGAAGAAGAAGAAGGTGAGGAAGACCAACCCTCCGGCGGAGGAGGCAGTGACGGCGGCGGCGACCATCCTCCTGAGGGAGGATCTCATCTTGGAGATCCTCTCCCGCCTCCCCGCCAGGTCCGTCCACCGCTTCAAGTGCGTCTCCCCGGCCTGGCGCGACCTCATCGCCGACCCCGCCCACCGCAAGAAGCTGCCCCAACCCCTCGCCGGTTTCCTCTACAGCACCTACCACGGGCCGGGCCGTCGCATGTACGACTTTCACTTCGCCAAAGTTCCCGGCGGCGCAGCCCAGCCGGTCGACCCGTCCCTCTCTTTCTTGCCGTCCCACAAGTACTGGTACGTCGACCGGCTGGACACCTGCAATGGCCTCCTCCTCTCCCGCGCCCACAAGTTCCCTTCTACTCCTTTCGGGGACGACGATGAGCAGCTTGAATACCATTACATCGTTTGCAATCCGGCCACCGGGAGGTGGGTTGGCATCCCCGCACTCCCGCCGGTGGCAGACGGCCACCGCGTCATCGCTCGTTTGGCTTTTGATCCAGCAGTGTCGCCGCATTTCCACGTTCTTCAGTTTGAGGACACCGAACAGGATAAATACATCACAGGAGTGGCCATCTACTCTTCGCAAACCGGAGCCTGGAATTACAGAGAAAGCCGCCTTCCTGAGAAAATTAGCCTGTTCGCTGGCCTTACAAGTGTCTTCTTTCAAGGTATGCTGCACTTGTATGAACACGGACTTTGATGCTGTGCTGGTAGCAGTGGACATGGAGGGGCAGGTGTGGAAGACTATCCCTGTGCCATCAGGTAGTCTGAGTTTTGGTATGATGGGAGTGTCACAGGGGTGCTTGCACTACGCTGCCACACCGCTAGCTCCTGGCGAGAAGAAGAAGAAGGGGAAGAAGAAAAAGCATGGGGATACAACAACAGTCTGGTACATGAAGGATTATGATAGTAAAGAATGGGTCTTGAAGCATAGTGTGAGCTACGATGAGTTGTGCAGCATGACTGGTGGGGAGTACAGGGTGGCTGCTTTTCATCCAGACTGCGACACCATTTTCTTGGACTCGTTTGGTTCTGATACGTTGGCATCATACGATATGCAGCATCAGAAATTCCATCGGATCCGTAGTCTTCGGAAAAACAAGGCAGCGATATTTTTACCATATGTTCCATTGTTCTCGGACTCATTTGCAGGTGCAGATGGGCAGTAGTGTTACCTGCAAGTCAAGCTTGTGCTTCCTCCAAGAATTTGCTCTTCTTCTGTAGGTGCTGAACTATTTATCTGTTGATCTCTGAATTTTTTTTCAATCATGTCATTTTATTTGCTGGTGCTTGTGCTCCCGTAGCTTGATTTTCTGTTTGGAGCAATCCCTGTAACCATAGAGATTAAGCATACTGCAATTTTGAAAGAACATGGTTACTATTTTTGCGGTGTGTCCAGCTATTGTCCCGGATACGAATTAGTTTCATGTCGCTAAAGTAATCTGAAATCTGGTTCTCTTGTCCATGGTATTGAAGGATTGTGTGTCCTAATTCCTGATATTACTATATTTATTAGTGAGCGTAGTTCGTAAACCTTGTAGTGTATTCCGAGTCTCTTATCAGATTTTTGCAATGTCTATTTGATGCTAGCCTCAGGATTTCTGTGATGCATTGGCATTGAGCAAAATTCTTTTTATCGACTCTTCCTGTAGCTAATGAATTCAGTCTGCCGCGGTTTAACTTCTGCTACCTAACCTGTTAACCCAGCTGAATAATTGCATCAGTGACGAAAGAAAATAGCAGCTTTCGTAAGTAGTAGCAGTACTCTCTCCGTACCAAAATTCTTGTCTTAGATTTGTCTAAATACGAATGTATCAAGTCACATTTTAGTATTATGTATTAGGTACATCCGTATCTAAACAAATTTAAGACAAGAATTTTGAGACGAAGGGAGTAGTTTTCTTGCTGGGTGAGAAAAACAAGAAATATGCGTCCAACATGTTTGTGATTCCTCCCAAGATTCGGCTCTTTCGTAGGCCGAATTATTTGCCTATTGATTTCTGAATTGACCTAAATGATGTCATTCAATCTGCTGATGCTTACATTCCAGCTAGCTAGATTATTTGTTCGGAACAATGCCTGTTATCCCTACAGATTAAGAACACTGTAATTGCAAAGTTTAACATGTTTACTACTCCCTCCGTCTCATAATGTAAGACGTTTTTTAACATTAGTGTAGTGTCAAATAACTTCATATCGTTGTTTGTCTAGCTATTGCAGTGTACACGAATAGTTTCCTTGTGGCTTTCTTTATGGAGGGAGTATGTAGCATTTAAGGAATATTGCTGAGTGCAGCCTGTTAGCGGGTTAGTGTACTGAAAGCCTCAGTCAGACTGTTGCAATGTCTATCGGATCTTAGTCGTCAGCGGTAATGCACTGAATTGAACAAGTCCCTCTTCTGTGTCTGATGAATCCAGTCGACCTTCGTTCCTACTACATTTTACACTCAGCTCTCTCCAGTCTCCACGGCCTGACAATGGAAATGATGCCAAACCATTTGGCACGGCGACGGTAAGAAGACGCTGTACCGGCCGGGGCCAGCGAACGGTGCACGTCGATGGATGCACCGCCGGTGGAAAATGTGCTCCACTATCGTCTACTCCTTTGTGACCGACACGCTGTGTTTGGTAGAATGGTGCACTTGGTACATGGACCAAGGAAACCTGTAGAAAGACCAAGTCCATGTACGAGTTGTCGATCGCTATATCTGCTCCTTCCTTTCCCCATTCTCCCCCTTCCTTTGGGTAATAGGTTTTGTGTCCGAGTGACATCGCTCCGATGGTGATGACGGTGACATCTTTACTATTAAAGGGAATCGAACGTCGTGATGGTTCGACCTCCTTCGCTCCCCGCGTCTCGTTTGGTCCTCCCCTCGTACCACCTCCCTCGCACGATTTCTCCGTAAAAAATATTAGCCACGACCGCCGCCCCTTTGTTCTCCCAACCCCTCGCTCCCGATTCCCTCACGGCCTCACCCTCATGATGCCCACCCACGATCTCCCCTCTCCGCTCCCAACTCACTCGATCGCAGGGAGTCTACCAGGCAGTTTCGTCTTCCACGGTTCCATCCCATCAGCCACCGCCGATCCACTTACCCCATCCCATCTTCTTGCGGACCTCCTCATGGCCGCCGCCTCTCACCACCACCACCGTCTCCCGTACAAATCTTCTGCTCCATCCCCCGTGTCTCTGCATGCGTCGACTTCTCCTCATTTGCGACATGAACGGCGATCGACTGGTTGACTGTTTCATTCTTGCTGTCGGTGGCTGCCGCCCTGCAGCTGCTGTTCCGGGCATGGAGCTCCCTCTCCGTGTCGCTGCTTAGAGGAGCGATGATGCTATGCATGGCCATGTTGATTATGGTGCTCGCCCAGATGGCCTTCCTCGGGACGGTTAGCGCCACGGCGAAGATGAGACAAGCCACTGGCGGCGGCAGGGGCCGGCCATTCTGCCTCGAGACAAAGAGGCTGGCGGCTCCGCGACCTGCTTCCCCGTGGTGCTCGTCCAGATCCTGATGGACAATGAGAGGTATGTACACACGCATAGCTTGCTTAGTTAACACAGGTTGTTTAGCGTAAAGACGATTGATCGAACGACCTCAAATGTTGAGAGAGTCACAGAGATCGAGCTAGCTAAACTTTGAAGAGGAAGTAGTAGTTAAGAATTTAGGATGGATTAATCTCATGTCATGGCGTCCGCGAAGAAAATAGGTGTATCAACTATCGATTGGGGGCAGCTTACAGGCTCACGTCGTCGGCCCACCGATTAATTGTCCAGGTCCTTTGACGACTCCGCCGACCCATCGCCAAGGTAGGTGCCATTTCGTTTTTCCCCTAGCTTCGCCGCTAGGGTTCCAAATCTCCTCTGGCGTCTCACGCTAGAGTCCACGTAAAATCTCATCGATTGCCGGATCTTTCTGGCTGCCGGTGGGATCTACCACTACCCCGTCACGCGCATCTACGTGCATGGCGGATTCAACCCAACAGGAGTTCAGGGGGAAGGGGGATGAGAGGGCAGCGGAATTAGGGTTAGGGGAGATGGTGAACAGATCGGAAGTACCGGAGGGATCGGGTGGGAAGGGGAGTAATATCAACACCGGGGAGGATGCAGGGAAGAGCCAAAGGCAGCATGCGAAGGAGCACAACCATGAAGGAGCGGAGGAGGAATATGGTGACTATCTCGGAGTTGGTCCTGACTTAGAGGATCAATTTGCTGGCATGAGGCTGCACGAGAAAGAGGAGGAGGATCTTGATTTCTCAGCGGAGGTGGAGGATTTGGTTAAGGATGTGCGCTGGCTTGCTCTGTTTCGGGTGAATACGACGAAGCCGTTTAGTCACGCGGCACTCCTATCTCAGATGCGTAATGTGTGGTCTGCGGTGCAGGGGGTCACTTTCAATGTCAAGGGACCTAATCTTTTTCTTGTTCAGTGCCATTGTTTGGGAGATTGGAGGAAGATTATGGAGGGAGGGCCATGGTTGTTTCGGAGGGCACCAGTTGTGATTCAGGAATACGATGGTTTCTCTAATGTTAAGGCATATCGACTCAACAAGGTTCCGGTGTGGGCTCGCATCATGGGGCTGCCGGACGGGCTCACAAGGAAGAGGGAGCTGTCTGAGAAAGTAGCTGCCAAGGTGGGCGAGCCCCCTTTCACGGTCATAGTTAATGAGGGAAGGATAAACCCGGCGAGGACCTTGCGAGCTAGGGTTTTTGTGGATGTAAATGAGCCTCTGGTTCGGTTTGTTCCTATAACTCTGAAGGAACACAAGAAGTATAGTGTTTTCTATGAAAAACTCCCGGACTTTTGCTTTGCCTGCGGGCTGCGGACGTATGGGGCATCTAGCGGATGAGTGCGGAGATGGGGTGCACGACCCAACTTCTTTTGAATGGGGCGACTGGTTGCTGTGGGAGCCAGAGATGCCAGCGGCTCAACCGTTTGGTGGTAGGGGGCGAGGCAGGAGTTTTAGTAGGGGAGGAGGAGGTGATTCTGGTAGAGGAGAGAGGGGTAGAGGAGGAAGAGGACAGCCAGGAGGTAGAGGAAGGGGAGCATCTACAGGTGACATTGTGGGCTCTCAGCATGTGGATCTGGATGACCGTAGAGCAGTTCGAGCGGATGAAGTAGAGAAGGGTGCCCGAAAGAGATTAGTGGCTGCAGACGGCTCTATAAATATTCAAGGGCAACAACTTACTAACTTTGTGGGGAAGGTTTCGGAGACAGTTTTGCTCATCGAAGGGGCAACAGCTTCGGGCTCCAACATCAACACAGTTTCCACTCCGGAGAAGGTGCATGTTGGCAAAAAGAGGAGACATGATGGAGAGGAAGTGGAAGATGAGGTGCTTATGGAAAAGGCGGCCTCCCTCGAGGAGGGCCGCCAAACCTGATGAGGACTTTATGTTGGAACTGCCGTGGGATAGGCGACCCCGCGACAGTTCATGAACTCCGCGCTCTCGTGGAGGATTGTGCACCGTCGGTTCTTTGTATTGTGGAAACTCAAATTGCAAAAAAACGAGTGGAAGGTTTGGTGGCTTCGTTAGGTTTTCATAGTAGTTTTGCAGTAGCTAGTAGTGGGCGGAGTGGAGGCTTATGTATCTTTTGGAAGAAGGATGTTACTCTATCAATAAAGAACTTTTCTCAGTATCATATCGATGCTTGGGTATCGACCGCAGGTATGGACCAATGGCGCCTCACTTGTTTTTACGGGGAGGCAAACAGAAGCTTGCGGTATAACACTTGGGAAACTATGAAGAGGCCGAGGGGGGAGAGTACTTTACCCTGTCTTTGCATTGGCGATTTCAACAAGATCTTGCGCCAAGAGGAACAAATGGGGCCAAATCCTCGTGACAATGCACAAATGGCGGGTTTCAGAGATGCAGTCGATGTCTGTGGCCTGTCGGACCTAGGCTATAAGGGTCTCGACTGGACTTTTGAGAAGAGGGTGGCATGAGGACAATTCTGTAGGGTTCGGCTGGACCGTGCTCTTGCTTCACTGAGCTGGTCCAATCTGTTCCCGTTTGCTACTGTCGAGCACTTGTCTGCAGCAAAGAGCGACCACAGTACGATCCTGCTAAAGACTGAGATGGAAACGAGTGGTCAGTGAACGATCGGGAAAAAGCCTTTTCGATATGAATGTGCATGTGAAACTGATCTACATTTCAAAGATACAGTCGCAGAGGCTTGGGCTGGTGACGGCCCGACGTTGTCTGTTGGCGATTTGGCAAATAAGCTGCAATCTGTAGCGGCTTCCATGACACATTGGAGTAGAAGCACTTTTGGTTCTGTAAGACAGGAGATGCGTTCGTTGAGGAGCCAGCTTGTGTCACTACGGGCAGACCCGCGGCGAACAGGCCCAAGCCAGGAAGAGTGAAAGATTGAAGCCCGCATGATCGAGTTCGCATATAGAGAGGAGATTATGGCAAAACAACGGTCACGCATCATGTGGCTAGCCGAGGGAGATAGCAACACTAAGTTTTTTCAAAGGAAGGCGAGTGCTCGACGGGCGAAGAACAGGATAGTGCAACTGAACTGAGATGATGGCACAACGTGTACGGATCCTAGTGAGTTGGCCGGAATGGAAACGGATTTCTATAAAAATCTGTATACCTCGGAAGGCACAATCGGTATGGAGGAAGTCCTGTCACACATACCGGCTCGAGTGGACGGCAACATGAATGCACGTCTCAATGAGAACTATAGTAATGAAGAGGTAAAACAAGCTCTTTTTCAGATGTTTCCGACCAAGGCCCTAGGCCCAGATGGTTTTCCCACGCACTTTTTTCTGAAGCATTGGGATTTGTGTGGTGATGAGGTTACAAGGATGATCATACGAGTGCTTGATGGTGCTGACTCTCCGGAGGAGATAAATAATACGTTCATCATTTTGATTCCCAAGATATCCAGTCCAAAAGTTTTAGGACAGTTTCGGCCTATAAGCCTTTGTAATGTGATCTACAAGATCGCTTTGAAGGTCTTAGCAAACCGGCTGAAATCTATTCTCCCCGAGATCATCTCTGAAGAGCAGTCTACATTTGTCCCTGGACGTCTCATTGCAGACAATTTTATCACGGCCTATGAGTGTTTGCACTACATGAAAACTAGAAAGGTGAAAGGGAACAGATTTTGTGCGCTCAAGCTTGACATGATGAAGGCTTATGATCGGCTGGAGTGGCCCTACCTTCAGGCAGTTATGTTAAAAATGGGATTCAGCCCTAGATTCACGAACACGGTTATGAGGTGTGTGACTTCAGTTTCCTTCTCTGTTTTGTTTAATGGTGGTAGTCTGGATGCTTTCAGGCCTTCTCGGGGGTTGCGGCAGGGGGATCCTATATCACCGTACCTTTTCTTGCTAGCTACGGAAGGGCTTTCATGTCTATTGAAGTCTCAACGTGGTGTCAAGGGGTTAGCGGTTGCTCCCAACGCCCCTTCGGTAATTCATCTCCTGTTTGCCGATGATAGCTTACTCTTTTTAGAGGCTAATGATGCTGCTGCTACGCGTGTGAATGAGCTTCTCACAGCTTATTGTAATGCCTCGGGGCAGAAGATTAATGTTGAAAAAAGCTCAATCTTTTTTAGCAAGGGGGTTTCTGATGCCACGAAAGCTACGATAAAGAACATTCTTGATGTGCACAATGAGTCTTTGATAGAGAAATATTTGGGGCTGCCCTTGGATGTGGGGAGAGCAAAGGAAGGCTCTTTCAAATATTTAAAAGACAGAATCTGGAAACGAGTGCAAGGGTGGATGGAGAAGTGTTCATCAGCGGGAGGGAAAGAGGTCCTTATTAAGTCTATGGCACAAGCCATTCCGACATACTCAATGGCATGCTTTAAGTTACCTCGTGGATTATGCGAACACATAAATGGTCTGATTGGGAAATTCTGGTGGGGCAGTAAGAATGGTGAGAGAAAGACAGCTTGGGTATCTTGGAAAACTATGTCAAAACCAAAGTTTATGGGGGGCTTAGGTTTTCGAGATATCGAGTTATTCAACCTGGCCTTACTTGCCCGACAAGCTTGGAGATTATTGCAGCAACCTGAGTCCCTAAGTGCACGAGTTTTAAAAGCCCGATACTTCCCAAACACCGATCTACTACATGCTACCCTAGGTTCGGCCCCTTCCCAGGTCTGGCGGTCTCTTGTTGAGGGAAGGGATATACTAGAAATGGGTCTGATCAGGAGAATTGGAACAGGTGCAAGCACAAACGTTTGGCAGGATAATTGGATCCCAAGGGACTATAAACTGAGACCCATATGTGCCCGTTCGGCGAACCCCCCAGTTCTGGTCTCGGAGCTTATTAACCCTGCTACGCGCTCATGGAACAAGCATGCTCTGACCGAACATTTTATTGCGGCTGATGTTGAGGCCATTCTTAATATACCTCTTAGCACGCGGATGCAAGAGGACTTTTGGGCATGGCACTATGACAGGCATGGTATTTTCTCAGTAAGATCAGCCTATAGGATGATTTGTGCCATCAAAACACAACGGGAAGATTGGCTAGAGCATCGGCCAGGTCATTCAAACATTGCAGCTAGCAAGAACTCTTGGAAACAGTTGTGGAAAGTGAAGATTCCATCGAAGATTCGAGTCTTTGTTTGGCGGTTGGCACATACATCTATACCGACGGGGCTAGTTCGGCATGAAAGGAAGATGGCCGATACCCCCGGATGCTCATTATGTGGGGCAGAGGAGGATACATGGCGTCTGAGGGAGTCCTGGATTAGGGGGTGTCCGGATGGCTGGACTATACCTTCAGCCGGACTCCTGGACTATGAAGATACAAGATTGAAGACTTCGTCCCGTGTCCGGAAGGGACTTTCCTTGGCGTGGAAGGCAAGCTTGGCGATACGGATATGTAGATCTCCTACCATTGTAACCGACTTTGTGTAACCCTAACCCTCTCTGGTGTCTATATAAGCCGGAGGGTTTTAGTCCGTAGGACAACATACAGAACAACAATTATACCATAGGCTAGCTTCTAGGGTTTAGCCTCTCCGATCTCGTGGTAGATCTACTCTTGTACTACCCATATCATCAATATTAATCAAGCAGGACGTAGGGTTTTACCTCCATCGAGAGGGCCCGAACCTGGGTAAAACTTCGTGTCCCTTGCCTCCTGTTACCATCCAGCCTAGACACACAGTTCGGGACCCCCTACCCGAGATCCGCCGGTTTTGACACCGACATTGGTGCTTTCATTGAGAGTTGAACTCAAGACCTCCCGCTTACCAAACGGGTGCTCTAACCAAGCAGAGAAGTACGGGCCAAAAATTACAACGTTGGCGAATTAGTTCTACGCCTGTCGGACAAGAAAAAGGACAAACTCAAGCCCAAGTGGGCATAATTGACCAAGTCCTGACTGGTGGAGCGTATCGCCTGCGAGATGCATCGGATAACCGACTCGAGCCGAACCCATGGAACGCAGCCCGTCTCTGAAGATTCTATGCCTAGCGCCGGACTCTGTGTTCGTCTCCTTCCTCTGTCCATTTTTTATATACTATCCGTCTTACATTTCTCTCCTTCTCCCCTTTCTTTCTCTTATAGCCTTTAAAGGCTCATCAAATGACGTGCTATTCACACTTATTAAACCTGGGGGCTTCTTTTAACAGAAGCTTATTTATACGGGCTTCATGCCCAACACATGTGTTACACTTCCGCATGTACCTTTTATTTCACCATTATATGCATCGATATGACTTAAGTTTTGGCCAAGCTGGGTTGCCTGGCTCCTGTGCTTACCCCTACGTTCTCGATTATTCGGCTAGGCGGTAAAGGGAGCACCTCTGCGATTGTTACTGCCGGATCAGCCGGATGTGTACCTCAGACTGGGTGAAGCCGAAAGCTAGCGTTCTTAAGGGAATATTCGGTCGGTGACCTAAAAGATGATCTTTTCACTTATTTATTTATGCACCCCCGGATGCTTTTTCCTGCGTCTTTTTCGCAGAATGGGCATGCACTTTAGAGAATGCCTCCCAGGGAAAGGAACCCCTAACGGAACTATTCTCCCTGGAAGATGTTTCTTACTAACCATGTAATATAACATAACTAGTCGGGCACTTGTCTGTTCACACACTAATGACCCCTACGCCTGGTCTCCATGCATTCCCCGGTTCTTATATAACCGCATGGGAATTCGGACACACTCCGGACCGTCAGGTCCCGAGGCTGAAGCGAAAAGGTCGGCCATGACAAACGATCTACAATCCGGCTAGAAGGCATTATAAATGTCAATTAAATTACATAGTCATTCTGACTGATTGTATTCCTCTTCAATATCATCTAATAGGCTGTCTAATTTACAGTCCTGCTGGGAATACTTTGCGGCCAATTCTACTTGGCCGTATACTAAGCTTACAGGGATCTCCTTCCCATCGGGCCCCACAGGACTGACCTCGGCCATGTGGTTGGGGTCAGCCTTGGTGTACCGCGTCTTCACCATGGCCCAGGCCTCTCTAGCGCCTTGACAGCAGGCCGATATCTTCCACAATCGGAAGCACCGCCGTGCTCCCTTTAGCTTCTCCGCAAGCTCTCCAAGACCTTCGGGCATGGAGATGGATGGCCACAGGGCCTGGGCGACGCCTTGCATCGCCTTCCGAACTCGCTCGAGCAGTTGCGAGAGCTCGGGAAGAAGGTCACCCGTAGAATCGGGCATCTCCTCTGCAGGACGACCTGTTAGCACACCTATAGACATTACTCTGTTAGTCGACTTCCCCGCCGAACTTTTTTTTCTCCAAAGGTTCGTTCAACCACTTACTAAATATGCCGCGCCGAAGCCGCTGATTCTCCTTAACGGAGTTTGACAGCTGGGCACGAACATCTTGCAGCTCGACGCCCAACTTGGTGTTGGCATCTTGGAGATCGTTCTTCTCCCGCCTCACCTTTGTCAGCACCTTCTCACCAGCCTTCAGCTGGCGTATGAGGTGTTGCCTTTCCGGATTCAATCCGGCGCCATCTGCAATTTCATTTGTCAGATTCGCACCCATGCCGTGCTTCGCAAAATTACTTATCTTTCGAAGTGTATATTACCAGAGGGGGTCTCCTTGGGCTCCCCTGCCGCGGCTAGTGCGGCATCAAGTTGGGCTTTGCACTCTTTCAGCTCCTGGGACAGTAGGGAATTCTTTTCTGTAAGAACCTACATAACATATGATCCTTAAATCAGTTATTCTAACTGTTTCAAGTCTCGGGGGCTACTGGTATATATATATATAATTACCAAAATTTTCTTACCCGTATGTCTTTTACATATTGCTCCGTGGCTCTGGCTAGACCATTTTGAGCGGCACGGAGGTACGCATCTCCCGACTTGAAGGCATCTAATGCCTCTTGGGATAAACAAGCGTTGCGAAAAATTGTCCGGCGACGCCTGTGGTTCATGGCAGTCTCCACCTCAGAGTTGGTGGCAGACAACCTGTCCACATCCTCCGTCGGAGGAGCGTCCGGTGCGCGCCTTGTGTTCGCCTCCGCCTCCGGACCAGGCTTTGGAGCCTGGCTGGTGGAGGCGCGATTGGCAGCCTCTCCGAATATAGTCCAGCGAGGTCTCTTTGTCCTGAAGAGAGCACGAGTGTCAATATGCCTTAAAGGTATAACACCTGGGATAAGGAGGCGCGCCATACCTTTGCGCTGACGCCTCGGCCCGGACTGCACCTCTTTTCTGCCCACGGGGCCCTGCGGCCCCTCGTCGTCTTGTCGCCGCAGGTTCGGCCTCCCGTCTCAGAAACCACCCCTGCAAAGTTCGGTTGTAATCAGGAAACTGAAAACACGAGAGGGCGGACCCCTATTCGAGGTACTGGGACTTCGATCTCAGTTACCTGGGAGGCCGGGATTAGCCCTGGGTAATCGGCCGTAATGGCCACCAAGGCGTTGTCCTTGCTCAATTGATGGAACACTCCATCAATCAGCTCCACAGATACGTTCGGATCCTCTTGAGAGGCCGGATCGAGGAATCGTCCTGGGTCCTCTGGTTGTGGAGGAGGCCTTTTTATTTCTTTAACAGCCTGGCGCAGTTCCTGCGTTGAAGTCGCTAGACTGAATATTTAACGATGGGGATATAAAACGGATGGGCAAGATGCGACCACTTACCCAGCTTGGAGGATTGTACATAGAAAATCCACCCTTCGGGTCGACGCGGAGAAAATCCTCCTCTTCTCCCTTGTACAAAGCGGACAAGGTCTTTGCTAGAGCCGCAGCCGAATCCGGCCCCTTACGGCCGTAGCGGGTGGCGTCGTCCTCCCCGTTGAAGTCCCACATGGGGTGGCCTCTATACTGTAGCGGCTGCACCCCTCGCATGATGGATGCGGCCATGACCCCGATCATGGTCAGTCCGGAATGAGCTAACAATCTTATCCGGCCCATCAAGTAAATAATGTCCTTGTCACTTTCCCTCTGAGGGCTCCGTGGACGCCAACTTAGGCGCTTCTTTAGTGGGGCACTGTCGAACTCAGGGAGGCCGATCTGGACAGGATCCGGCAGCGGGACGTCCTCTATGTAAAACCATTCCGAAGGCCAGTCCTCGGACGCCTTCTTTGGGGTTCTGGATAGATATCCGGTCCCGGCAATGCGCCACACTTCGGCTCCGCCCACTTGATATATTGACCCCTTCTTAGAATGGGGCACGAGGCAGAATAGCTCTTTCCACAGCCCGAAATGAGCCTCAACACCCAAGAACAGCTCGCAGAGGGCTACGAAGCCCGCGATATGCAATACGGAGGCAGGCGTGAGATTGTGTAGCTGGAGGCCATAGAACTCCAGGAGCCCCCGGAGAAATGGATGGATTGGAAATTCGAGCCCTCTTATTAAATAAGGGACGAGGCACACCCGCTCTCCTTTGGAGGGATTAGGGGCACTCTCCGCTTGCTCTCCGCCATTATAGATGGCAAGACCGGCTCGAACCGGGACCATATAGGCCGGGGGGAGAAATCCCTTGGTCTGGAGCGTCACTAGCTCGCTATGCGGGATGGAGCATCTCTCCCAATATCCAGGCTGAGGGCTGGAAGGGCGAGAGGAGGAGTTGCGATGGCTGGCCATGGTGGTATGGACCTTTGTCGGATGCGCTCTGATGAACACTCGCGAAGGGGAGAAGGTGTGGTTTGGATCTAAATCCTCGTCCCCTTAAATGGGCGGCTCATTTACGCGGCTAGGGGTGTGAATGTAAAAACACTTAGACTTTTCATATTCGTTTGACACATGGGAGACGGTCATTATTGGGCGTAAAAGTCGAGGAGCGCAACATTTACAAGAAACCGAACTTTATTCAACAGGTACACGGAATTTGGAGGAGAACCCGCCTTGCAATGCCGAAGACAATCTGCGCGCCAGACTCATCGTCATTGAAGCCTGGTCCGGGGGCTACTGAGGGAGTCCTGGATTAGGGGGTGTCCGGATGGCCGGACTATACCTTCAGCCGGACTCCTGGACTATGAAGATACAAGATTGAAGACTTCGTCCCGTGTCCGGAAGGGACTTTCCTTGGCGTGGAAGGCAAGCTTGGCGATACGGATATGTAGATCTCCTACCATTGTAACCGACTTTGTGTAACCCTAACCCTCTCCGGTGTCTATATAAGCCGGAGGGTTTTAGTCCGTAGGACAACATACAGAACAACAATCATACCATAGGCTAGCTTCTAGGGTTTAGCCTCTCCGATCTCGTGGTAGATCTACTCTTGTACTACCCATATCATCAATATTAATCAAGCAGGACATAGGGTTTTACCTCCATCGAGAGGGCCCGAACCTGGGTAAAACTTCGTGGCCCTTGCCTCCTGTTACCATCCGGCCTAGACGCACAGTTCGGGACCCCCTACCCGAGATCCACCGGTTTTGACACCGAGAGCGTCATTCACTCCTCGACTGCCGCATGGCGAGATGTGTGTGGGCGTTGGAAGACGATGATCTGGTTGGGCACGTGATCTCAAACCAAATTGCGGATCCTAAGCTATGGCTGTTCTGGCTTTTTGAAACAACCGACCAACAGGACCTAGCTCGAGTTTTGGTAACTATGTGGGCAATTTGGTGGGCTCGGAGGAAGGCAATCCATGAGAATGAATACCAGAGCCCGCTCTCAACTATGTGCTTTATCAGGAGATTCATGGAGGATTTGGAGATCGCCAATATGCGCACTCCCCAGACTTTCAAGGGAAGTGCGACTAGACCTCAGGCAAAAGTCTGGTTACCACCTTCAGGCGATGTAGCAAAGTTTAATTGTGATGGTGGCCTATCGACTTTGGGGGAGAAGGGAGCAGCTGGAGTTGTCTGTCGGGATAAAAATGGGAAATATTTAGGTGCGTCGGCGGTGGTGTATGACGGCCTAACTGACCCGACAAGCTTGGAGGCTCTAGCATGCAGCGAGGCACTAGCCCTCACACGGGATCTGAACCTACAGGAGCTCGTGATCAGACTGTGTCGAAGTAATATCAAACATCAGCAAGGCAGGATCACCATCTTATGCTCCCATTCTGAGGGAAATTCAAACCAGTAGGGCAAACTTTGCCTCTGTTTTTTTGTTTTGAAAGTAGAGTTAATAATTTTGAGGCCCATTCGCTTGCAAAGGGAGCTGCGTCTCTCGCGGTGGGTCGCCATGTGTGGCTAGGAGTGCTGCCAGATATTGCCTGTATTCCGGATGTTTTGAACCTTGAATAAAAGCCCTAGCTTCCTTAAAAAAAGGTAGGTGCCATTTCAAGTCTTCAAGTTTATAAACGGTGCATCTGCATGCATGCAGGAGCTGGTGAGGGAGGAGTGTGAACGATGGGCCAGGAAGAGCGTTGACGTGTGGTACGAGGCCCGCCAGGACAAGGTGTGGTATGCCTATGCCCGCCGCTGCAAGTTCGTTGCCATCTTCGACGTATCCCGCGCCGGAGTTCCTCGCCAACACCGCGCCGCTCCTCCTCCGCAACCCAGGCTTCATGCTCATGCAGGCGTACTTGGAGTTCAGTACGTTCAGCTCCTGTCCAATTGCATATGCATCCCTGGGAAGGGTGGTTGCCAATTGTAGAAGCTGCTACTATAACTGTATGTAGTGAATGCAGACGAGTGCCTGCTGATGAGGACACAAGAGATGTCCATGGACTACCATTTCAAGGTGGAGAAGCAAGCATGGTCCTCACTCTGCTACTTTGAATACAACTGGAGTCTCACATGTGCTTGTTGATCCCTAATTTTAGGTCTTGGCATTTAGTTTTGCTTGGTTTGTTTGGAACTATAGGTGTTTGTCACAGACATGAGCGGACTAAAGACAACATGCAGTTAACCATGAGTCAGACTAAAAGTGAAGACAACATGCAGTTAACTTAAGTAAGCGGAGACAAACATAAAACAGGATAGAATTACAAAAAACCACCACATTGACGCCTAGGTTTGCAGAGAACACGGGTTTATGAATTTTTGACAAAAATCACTGATTCTAAGCCTAATTTTTTGCAAAAAACACTAACTGATCGCTTTGGGCATTTTAACCTCGATTATGACATGTGGGGCCCGCATTTGATGACATGGCATAACGGCTCATGTTAGACGGCGTTTGGTCCAATATTACAAACTAGTCCCTGAAATTTTGCATAGAGATCCCTCAATCATAAAGCAAAAACGCAATTAGCCCCACTCACGTGCATAGAACCTGCATCACGGCGCCCATGGCTCTCGTCGCCGGCTTGGGGTGGCGGATGGACCTTCCCGGCGTCTAGGTCGAGCACCACGCTGGGCGACGATAACTGCGTCTCCCCGCGCGCCACGACCTGCCGGAGGCGAAGGCAAGCAGGTCACCAGCGACGAGCAGGTCCGCGCGTCGGCCATTGCGCTCCCGTCGTCCTTGCTCGAGCACCACGGCTACACCAGCTCGGAAGAGGCCAACGACGGCCTTGCGGCTGGGCGCCAACCGGCTCGAGCGTGCTCTCGACGCACTGCGACGCCGCGCCGCTTTTACTCTCGGTCACGGCGGAGGATGTGGCTGGACCGGCGCGGCCTTCTGTCCTCCGTCCCGACGACCACGACGGCGAGGACATGCGGCGTGCAGCTCGCGGAGGCGCGCACGGCTCACGCTGGAAGGGGCACCGGTTACGGGACAATGTTTCTTTGCGGCGGCGGGGCCAAGGTGGTTCTTCACGGCTCGCACTGGACGGGGCACCGGCGGCGTTCTTCGCGGCGGCTGAGGCCCAGGGCCCTCAAGACCAGCAAGCACCCCGGGCTGGTTCCACGAGCAAGGAATCGACCAGGAGTACGAGAGAGGTAGGAAGGAGCTCCAGCCAAGAAACTAGCAGGAGGAGGGGAGGGCGTGGTGTGTTGGAGAGCCAGATCCCGATCTGGATCGGGAAGGAAGAGAGGTGTTTTTTCAGAAAGGGGAGGACTTTTTGACAAAAAGACCCGTTTAATGCCGTTTATCACGAACCGTTATGCCACGTCAGCACAAAGTGGGCTCTATCTGTCATAATCATCACTAAAATGGACGAACCGTCAACTAGTGTTTGTTGCAAAAGATTAGGCCAAGAACCAGTGGTTTTTGGCAAAAATTCGTAAACCGGTCTTTTCTACAAACCTATGCTTCAATGTGGTGGTTTTCTGCAATTCACTCCATAAAACAATAAGGTACTTTGTTTCCAATATATCTCAGATGTTGAAAGAATATTAAAAGAGGTAAGACTTGCACCTGTACTAAACACAATTGGCTCTTGGGAATCTCTGAAAGTGAAAACCATGATGTTGATATATCTGTGATTGATAGTTCATGCGGTGCTGCACAATGGTAGTCAGACTTCAATAAAAAGGACAAAAATTGAAAAATACAAGAATAGTTCATCATCTTTTGACTAATTTTGAATCTAGGCCAATAGTTCAACATCTTCTTTCACAAGTTTTCAAAGAAATAATTCGAAATCTGCAGATGATCACTACAGGGTCAAATCCAGATGCCCTTTGACATCTTATGGGTGAAACTGGATTGTAAAAAGTAAATCTTGTTAGCGATGTCCCAACCCTCAAATTGATTTTTTTTACTGATGTGCAGACTTCCAAATTGGGAAATTTTCGATCGTGATATGATTTGGAGAGTTGATGCATGATTTCAGATGGCTACCAAATTTGAAAATTTTCAACCTTCACCAGTATATATAGAGGTATTTCACACGTGCAGGTTTGATTCATGATTGCAGTGCATGTCAGATTCAGTTTGTGCATGAAAAGTCTGTATATGCGTATACCAATAATGATAACTTTATTTTCAAATTCAAATGCACCTATTATCCGCATGACAAGTGCGTGAATAAATTAGTATCATGTTGCCCACATCAGGCTTATAATTTTTTTCTGAATAATGTGTAGAAAATATTGATGTGTACTTCCTGCGGTGTGTGAGCCAGAGTGCATGACGTATTCTCATAGCCTACCGCCACCAGTCAAGTACCAAGGTGGTTCTCGATCGATATTGAGCATGATGAGTACTTCCTCTCTCGTCGTGTCGCTGATATAGGCCCCATCTGCATGTGATCTACTTTTTTTTGATAGATTGGAAAAGGAGATGCTTTAATAGGAATAAAGGAATCAGAAGAGTATGACAGAGAAAGACATCGAACTGGCATAGCAGAAGAACCTTTCATGCAAATGTCATTATGTATATTTTCGCTGTTATATGTTGAGAACCTGAAGAATACACACACATTTATGTATTTCCTATGATTGGAGTCCGTTCTCGTAATTTTCTGTTAACCAGGCATGTCGGTTGTCCACCTTAATGTTCCTGTCAGTCTGAACTCATCACATGTTCTCAATTTTTAGTCATGCTTTCACATTTGATCTACAACTGTGTGAAATCAAAACATATGTCTGAGGCTCAATGTAATGTTGAAACTTGGAGGTTATCAAATCATATGCTTTTGGGGCTGTAAGAGCTTAAACTAACTATTGCATACATTTTGGCTCTAGATTTACCTTTTGTATTTGTCCATGATGAAGAAAAGGCGCACATAGAGCTGGATTTGTTAAGCTTCTCTATTCTCAAGGAGGTCAAAGGATCCCTCCTGAGGAAGAGTCAGTAAACATTCCTCTTTTGCAAGTCAAATGTATTTTGGTTTGGAAGTAGTATATGTCGTTTAAGAGGGTCTATTTTCCAAAAAAAATGTTATTCTCTTGTTTCTATACACAAAATTTTGCCACTTCATGTCGTTCATGTTTCCTTTTAGTTAGTTCTGAACAATATTGCTTAAGTTCCCTTTCAACAAACTAATTGCCAAAATAGCGATGAGAAGAATTTTTTGATTCGTTTAAAATATATAATATATAATAGAAGATTTTGAAAAGAGGGCTCACACTGTGGCAAAAAAGGTGAAGGGAAAGAAATGGCAATGAGAAAAATATCGCTTTATCTTCTTGCTAGGAGTGAGTGGTTAAAGAGACATGACAATTGCCTATGAAGGAAGAAGCAGGAGGGAAGAAGCGCAGAAATCCAAATCACATATTGTCATGTTCAACGCACAATTCTTAATTAAAACAATTATTCAATAACTATGCATTTTGTTGCTCCGTGACAACGCACGTGCATTCAGCTAGTCTGAAATAAAAGTCCTCCGGCCCCCATCTTATCTCATCAGTGCTTGGTGCTGAGAGCCCCTGGGTTTTTTTTGTCTCCGTCGGTCTTCAGTTATCCGTATTGTTTGTTGGCATGGCTTCTTGTGCATGTACGGCGAAAACGTCATCTTGTTGGACAATATTTTCGTTCAAGCCTTTGCGAGCAAGGTCCATCGGCTTGGTCTGGCTATACTAGCGCGGATGCATTCCTAGATTGGGTGATCGACCACCAATATGTTTGGCAGGATTGGCGATCTCCGCCGTACATGCTGATCTATTATTACATCGATTCAACAATATTCATTTCTGTAAAGATCTTTGCAGGTACTTCAGTGAATGGATTTCTCACTGTTGCATTGCAGCGATGATAAGTTCGACCGCGACTTCGGCAAGGATTTTGAGGCATATAACCATAGTCGTAGTCGCCTCTTTGTCCATGCTTGTTTTAATGTCTGTGGATGTAGTTACCCCATATCTGGTTGTATCCAATGTGATATTGATCTAATGTAAACCATATTTAATTTAAACAAAAACATAGCTTTGAACGATGACGTTGGAGGTTCGAAGGTTTGCACATATTACGAGCCATACATAGCCCTTGTTCAAACAACATGAAGGATTGTTTTCTCCTTTCTTCCTCCCACGAAACTTTAGGGTCTAGGGTGGCTGCGCCAACCTATCTCCTCCCTAGTGACATCACGACCCCCCTCTTTCTTTGTCGGTTGGTTCGGCGATGGTAGGGCACGGGACCCACCCCACTGTTTTCGGACCAGTGGTGGTAGGATGAGAATTTCATATTAGGTTTGGATCCTGACCATCATTGATGAGGTGATGGCGGCACCATTGGCATGGAACAAGTCCTCCCCGCATCATCCTCATTATGATGGTGCTTCTTGGCATCGTTGGGAGACATGTGGAGTGTCGTGTGTACCCATACCTTTTTTCGGCCGAGGGGTTTTCTTCTGAAGGTTGTCTTGGTGGCACTGTCCAGCGGAGCAAATGGTGCGGTTGTGCGTCTTGGTCCTTTGGCTCTAATTTCGATCGATGAAGGTTGGCCAACTCAGGCCTCGTTAGGGAGTGTGTGAGAGTTGTGCTCCCAGATTTTGTCTAACTGGACCTAGAGCGTTATACAAGCTCTATCCAATGTTCTTTTCTCTCTGGAGCGACGATGTTCCACTTGGTTCTGGGCACTGCTTCTACAAGCTCCTGGGTTTCAACAAGTTTGCTCCACTAAGATGGAGGCCAAGATGCAGCGACGAGCTTTGTTCTCGACACGCCGCCCATGGATGCCGAGGATTTAGACTTTGGCACCCCAAGGATTTTGATGTTCTTTCGAATTTATATAAGGATATTTTTACAAAGTCTATGGTACTTAATATGTAGGCCTTGGCCTCTCAAAAAAAAGCATGAATGCGTAGTTCTGAGGGCAAGGTATTTAACATACATAGTGAAGATGCACTCTCACAATGATTATTTTTTGCACCATACATCCATTATATGTCACTCTTCTTCCAATCCTATCCCTCTCGAGAAACCATATCCACCATGGCTCCATCGTTCCCCGCAGGCTAGCCACAGGTTCCCATCCTCCGCCTGGCACTATGATAGTCGGATAGATTTGTGTTGCAGCGTTATAGTTAGGTCTCTTAGGACTAGAGTTTCGTTCCCCGACGGTGGCCATGTGGCAGTGATGTGTCATGCTTATCAAGAATAAGGTTGCCCAGACTCCTCGTCCACCTTGTTGGTGACATAGACAAGGGCGGGCAGGGGAGGTCATTTGTCCACTTCTCTTCTAGAGTGGTGAGCATCGTCGTGTCTTTGTGTTATGTTTGAAGGTGTCTCCGAGCGAAGTGGACAACGCCGCTTCGTGTCTTCGTCCTCTAGCTCCATCTTGGGTGACATTCAACCAACTTTGGGGCCACTGGAAAGCCTATGAGGTTTTGTCTCCCCTAGTCTGTCTAAACGGATCTGGTGGGTGTGTGAGTGTGGGTGTGGGTGTGGGGGGGGGGGGAGGGGGGGGGTCGTCCAACCCTCTTCAGTGTCTTCTTATGAAGATCTTTTACTGAGATTGTTGTCGCTGGCATCTTCTGGCTCCGACGGATGAGTTCTCGGTTGTCTTCGAGGGTGTTCTCCGAAGTTCTAGAGGCATCACTGAGCCTCGAGGGTTGGCCAATGCGTGCAGGAGAAAGACTGACGTTAATTTACCCAAGAACCGGTGTATAAACTTTAGTTTTTTTGAGGATGACCTTGTAAGGGTTGGCCAATTTTTTTTTTAAAAAAAGACACACAAAGGGCATCTTTAATATATGAAATTTGGCAAAAAAAGAAATACAGCGAAGATACACGAGCGAGAGAAGTCCCACAGCAATTTGGCTTCAAGTTTCGCATCCTATAGACAGATTCATCTTTTTTAGGGAATTGAAGGACAAAGTTTTTTTTTTATTTCTGGACTGCAATATCGAACGTACGATTTGAGGTTAAAGTTCGCTAGAGAGTGTTGAACATGTGTACATGTACGTAGGTCTGAGTTTTGTATACCGCACTTGTAGTGTCTCTCTCTGTATTTACTTGTATCTTGAGAAACAAGACACCGGTTGCACTCCTTGTATCTATATATATGTGTGTAGTGCACGATCAATCAATTATCGATGCACCAAATCATTGTCTGCATGGTATCTATCTCAAGTTGATCTCCCCGCTTCCGCTAACCCTAGCCCTAGCCGCCGCCGCCTCGGGCCGCCGCCGCCACCGCCCCATGCCACCGCCACTACCCACCTCCCCGCCGCGCCGCCCTCCCACTGCGCCGCCTTCTTCACCCCGCTGGGCACGCCCTCCCGCCGCGCCGCCCGATCCACCGCGCCGCGCCGCTCTCCTGCCGCACCGCCCCCTTCCCACCTCTTCGTCGCCATGTCATCCAACGCCTCCACCTACTCCAACCCCTTCGCCGTCGACCCTGCGGAAATTCGCGACATCAACGTCCATGCACGCGTTCCCGTCGTCCTCGACGCCTCCAACTCCACGTACTTCGCGTGCAAAACGTACTTCACGCTGCTCTTCCACGAGAACAACCTCGTGGATCACGTGGATGGCACCGTTGACTCCCGCGCCATGGTGGATGACGCTGAGTGGACCGTGATCGATGCCACCATCATCCGGTGGTTCTTCACCACCATCTCCAAGGACCTGTTTCACACAGTCATGAGCGCCGGCGACGACGCCCGCGCCTTGTGGGTCAAGCTGAACGGCCTATTCACTGACAACAAGTTGAGGGGGGGGGGGGGGGGGGGGGATCGTCCAACCCTCTTCAGTGTCTTCTTATGAAGATCTTTTACTGAGATTGTTGTCGTTGGCATCTTCTGCCTCCGACGGATGAGTTCTTGGTTGTCTTCGAGGGTGTTCTCCGAAGTTCTAGAGGCATCATTGAGCCTCGTCCATGCTGCATCGGCAATGCGTGCAGGAAAAAGACTGACGTTAATTTACCCAAGAACCGGTGTATAAACTGTAGTTTCTTTGAGGATGACCTTGTAAGGGTTGGCCAATTTCCTTTTTCTTTTTAAAAAAGACACACGAAGGGCATCTTTAATATATGAAATTTGGCAAAAAAAGAAATACAGCGAAGATACACGAGCGAGAGAAGTCCCACAGCAATTTGGCTTCAAGTTTCGCATCCTATAGACAGATTTATCCTTTTTCGGGAATGGTAGGACAAAGTTTTTTATTTCTGGACTGCAATATCGGACGTACAATTTGAGTTTAAAGTTCGCTAGGGAGTGTTGAACATATGTACATGTCCGTAGGTCTGGATTTTTTATACCGCATCTATAGTGTTTCTCTTCCTCTGTATTTACTTGTATTTTGGGAAACAAGACACCGGTCGCACCCCTTGTACCTATATATATGTGCCTAGTGTACGATCAATCAATTATCGATGCACCAAATCATTGTCTACATGGTATCTATCGCAAGTCGATCTCCCTGCTTCCGCTAACCCTAGCCCTAGCCGCCGCCGCCGCCTCGGGCCGCCGCCGCCGCTACCCACCTCCCCGCCGCGCCGCCCTCTCACTGCGCCGCCTTCTTCACCCTGCTGGGCGCGCCCTCCCGCCGCGCCGCCCTCCTGCGGCGCCGCCCCCTTCCCACCTCTTCGTCGCCATGTCGTCCAATGCCTCCACCTACTCCAACCCCTTCGCCGTTGACCCTGCGGAAATCCGCGACATTAACGTCCATGCACGCGTTCCCGTCGTGCTCGACGCCTCCAACTCCACGTACTTCGTGTGGAAGACGTACTTCACGCTGCTCTTCCGCGAGAACAACCTCGTGGATCATGTGGATGGCACCGTCGACTCCCGCGCCATGGTGGATGACGCTGAGTGGACCGCGATCGACACCACCATCATCCGGTGGTTCTTCACCACCATCTCCAAGGACCTGTTCCACACGGTCGTGAGCGCCGGCGACTGTCACATCCCTAGTTCTAGTATGCTCTGAGATAGCTAGTCATGTGTTGCATCATGTTTAAATTCTTATGAATTTGAATTGGGGACTGTTGAAACCCTAGCACAGATGAATCCAACTAGGTTCAAATAAAAACAATATCATTTTCAATGATCCCAAAATTCCTTTGGAAAAGTTCATCATATTTGAATTGGTCTAGAAGCTCTGCCAAAAATGGTGCACATTTTCCTAGGTCACTTTGGATTTTTGAATGAATTCATAAAGTATTTGAATTTGGGCATTTAATTGCTATAAATAATTAAAATGCCCAAATAATTCTGAAAGTGGTTGAGGGCTATTGGAAATATTCTCAAAAGTGCCCACAATTATTTTCAGGGTTTTTGAAAATGCCTTAGCATTTTATTTAAGACAAAAAAATTACAGAAAAATAGAAAAAAGAACAGAAAAATAAAACAGAACACAAACCTACCTGGCCTTACCTAAGAGGCCCAGCAGCAGCCAGCCCACCAGAGCCCAGCTGCCAGTCCTCGTCCTCCTTGCGCCAGAAGGACGCGGGCGCGTGCCCGCCGCGCGTGGCCACACGCCGACCACCTCCAGGCTACCTGCCTGTGCGACGATCCCCTGGAGACGCCGCGCACCCCCCAGGCCTCTCACTCCTTCCCCCGTGCTCATCCCCTCCCCTGTCCCTCTCGCGCGCACCCACCCGAGCGCAGCCGTCGCCGCCGCTCGTTGCTGCCGTGCCCTGAGCCTCCCCCTCACCTCTCCGACATGCCCGGGGGCTCCGCCACTGTCGCCTACGCCCCCCCTGTTGACCCACGCGACTCCAAACGCCGCCGAGCGCCGTCTTCGCCTTCGTCTTGAACCTCGGGCACCCAAGCCCGTCTCCGGTCGATTCGGCGCCGCCAGGACCTCCCCGAGCTCGCTGACCCCCTCTTCGGCATCTCCGTGAGCCCCTGCTCCCAACCCCTCTCTCCCCGCCGTCGTTTTCGCCCCCTAGCCGCATCAACCACCGGAGCCGAGCGCTTCCCGCCGCCGGCCATGTCGCCGCCGCGGTTGCAACACCCGCACGTCGCACCAGAGCATGCAGGCTTGCTCAGCGCTTCCTCAGGAAGCCGCATACCCCACTAGTTCGTCTTGAAACGCTCCGTAGCGCCGAACCAGCCGTTCCCGTAGCTCTGGCCACCGCCATGGTTGCCATGGCCATCGTCTCCGGCCACCCCGCAGCCTCCCGCGTGATCCCCTGGATGCGCGCGAGGAAGGGCATCCCTCTAGTGCCTCCAGCGCGTCGAGCCGACCCCTGTAGTGCCGTCCCGGGCAACTCCGGCGATCCTCCGCCGTCGGGTTTGGTCGCCGGCGTCCAACTCCGGTGGCTGGTGATGTGGCACCATCATTAGCGCCTAACTAACCCCTACAGTCACTGACATATGGGCCCAAGCCTTAACTAAACTATATTAGGTTTAGTTTAATTTTAATTAACCGTGGTAGTTAACTGTGTCATTGACGTGTGGACCCCACACGTCAGGTTTGACCTGGACCGAGCCGTTGACCTGCTGACGTCACTGTGAGGTCATGCTGATGCAATAATTCCTTTCTGGAATTTAAATAAATCTTAAATGATTTATTATTTTCAGAAATTACCCCCAAACTTCTAAAAATCATAGAAATTCAACCGTAACTCCAAATGAAAAGATTTATATATGAAAAATTATCAGAAAAATTCAAGGAATCCATCTGTACCATTTTCATGCATTTTTGAACAATGTTTGTCCTCTGTTTTCCACAAAACAAATAAAGTGCATTTAAATAATCATATATGGAGTTGGAATTTGAATCATGTATTCAAACCAACTTCATTTAAATCATAACTAGATGCATTAGCTCAAATCACAGCATATTGCCATGTCATGATCATGCATCATATTGTCGCATACGCATTGATTGTGTTCTTCTCTATTGCCGGTGTTTGTCCCCCTTTAGTAGACGACGTTCCGACGATGTGATCGATGACACCGATGAAGAACTATACTATCTTCAGAAGTGCCAGGCAAGCAAAACCCCCTTGCTCATTCCGATACAATTCCACTCTCTCACCCCTGCTCTCTTTTACTGCATTAGGACAACAACGATTCATCTTTTACTTGCTGCGGTAGTTGAACCCCTTATCCTCTGCATGACCTGTCATTGCCACAGTAAATAGATGAAACACACTAGCATGAGTAGGAGTTGTTTGAGCCCTGATGTGCCTACTCATTCATGCTTGTTTTTCATGCCTGCTGTTGCATAGAGTCGTGTCAGGTCTGGTTCATCGGGGATGAATCGGAGGTGTGTGAACATGTCCTACGGTGTGTGAGCTAAGTGTGTGAACACGATTTGGTAAAGGTAGCGGTGAGAGGCCATGTAGGAGTACATGGTGGGTTGTCTCACTGAAACCGTCCTCAGGAACTGAGTTCTGTGTTTGTGATCCTTGAAATAGTTATTACCACACATTGGGCCCTGAAATATGACCCCGCTTGACTTACTGACCCCTCTCGTCCTCTGTCCAGGAGTTGCAACTAGTTTCTGGTGTTTGTAGGTTATGTGTTGGCGGCCGTGCGTAGCGCTGACCCTAGGGGTGGGCTATGATGCGGTAGATACACCATGGCACGGTGTACCGAGTCGCCCGTTTGGTGTCTCGGGAACCCTGCACACATCGTTTGGGGCTGTTGAGGACACCCCAGCCGGATTTCCTTGCAGATGGAACCTGAATAGGCGATAAACCTGGACTAGATACTTGTGCGGTTAGTCAGGTCATGGTCTACACCCACGTCGACTTTCGCTTGAAGTCCGCCGAGCACATGTCGTGTGCAGACGCTAAGTGGTGGAAACATGTGTGACGAAGTACACCCCTGCAGGGTTATAAATGATCTATTCGAATAGCCGTGTCCGCGGTAAAGGACTTCTGGGTTGCCTATAACAGTTCATAGACAAGTGAAAGAGGATACTCTAAAACTCGCAAGATAAGTGTGAGTGCTATGGATGGCCTTCTCGTAGGGAGACGGGAGCGGATCCATAGTGGTGTATTGAATGGTGAATATGTGGACTCGTGTGCGCCACCTCAAAAGAGTTGCTTGCAGTCGTAGTTCAGGTTAGCCACTGAGTCAAAGCTGGCTTGCTGCAGTTAAACTCCACCACCCCCCTGTTGATACCGATGCATATGTAGCTAGTTCTGATGTAAGTCTTGCTGAGTACTTTTGTAGTCACGTTTGCTTATTTTATGTTTTGCAGAGAGACGTCAGTCTCGCTAGTAGTTCCGTGTGGACTTCGACGTTTAGCTTGATACCTCAGCTACGATCTTGTGCCCTCGCCAGGATCTGGTAGTTAGTCAGGCTTCTTAGCCTTTTTCATTTGTAGATGTCTGTACTCAGACATGTTAAGCTTCCGCATGTGCTTTGATTTGTATGCTATGATTGTTGGGTCATGAGACTCATGTTTGTAATTTCTCGCTCCGCGGAGCCTAATGAATAAATACTTGAGTTGTAGAGTTATGTTGTGATGCCATGTTGTATTTACACATATCGAGCATATTGTGTGTATGATTGAAATGCTTGGTATGTGTGGGATCCGACAATCTAGTTGTTTATCCTTGGCAGCCTCTCTTATGGGGAAATGTAGTCTAGTGCTTCCATGAGCCATAGTAGTCCGCTACAGCCCGGTTCACCGGAGTCCTGTTAGCCCAGCACTACTGCTCAGGACACTTGACTGGCCGGCATGTGTTTCACTTCGTTCTTGTGTTTGTCCCTTCGGGGAAATGTCACGCGTTGACATCCGGAGTCCTGCCTAGCCTGCTACAGCCCGGGTTCCTAGAGTCTTGTTAGCCCAGTGCTACAGCCCGGATTCACACGCTGCTGACCGACATGCTCGATGTGATTCATGTATGCCTGTCCCCATAGGTTAGTGCTGCTTTGGGTTCACGACTAGCCATGTCGGCCCGGGTTCTCTGACATATGGATGCTAGCGACACTATCATATACGTGAGCCAAAAGGCGTAAACGGTCCCGGGCCATGGTAAGGCGACACCCGTGGGAATACCGTGCGTGAGGCCGCAAAGTGATATGAGGTGTTACCGGCTAGATCAATGTGACTTGGAATCGGGGTCCTGACAACTTTGGTATCAGAGCCTGACTGCCTGTAGGATTACCAAGCCAAACTGGTCGAAGTCGAGTCTAGAAATGCTTTAGTTATGTAAGGGAATTGATTGTGGAAGGGAACGTAAGGCTCTTTTTACTCCTTTACCCTATGCCCTTCCGATCTGAGTCAACCTCTTCTTTTCTACGGGGATTAAGAATTAGGCCTTCTCATCTATCTATCAGGAAGACGTGCTACTAATCCATAGACTTATAGAATTGATAGTTTCAAGCCTCAGTTCCGTTCCTATTACTTCCGTATGTTGATAGTTGATCTCAGAACCTTGATATTGTGTTGTTGAGTGGTTATGCCACCATTTTTGCAGGATGTCTCAAATAATTTTGAGCATTTACAGCCGTTATGCTGTCCGAATCATCCCAGGTCTCTAAATAGTCTGATGCATTTGCAAATCCCTTCTTCCCGTTTCTGGTGTCCTTTTGGGCCAGATTAAGCACAATAACGGTCTGTTGAGGTACTCTACCCCTCGACATATATGTTGGAGCTATTATTATGACCCTAGGTGTTTAGGGAGTCACCTAGTAATCTAGCCATGTTTTGTGTTCCCGGTGTGATGATTCTGGCCATCATTCTCGAAAGCATCCCGTGATGTTATTAGTTAGTAGGTATTCTATTCCTGGGTTCTTGAACCTGAGATTCACCTTACTTAATTCATGTTGATAGTGCTTGCTAGTTCCTTTAGGATAATTAGTAACCCTTGTGATAGTCCTCGAGGTCCGTGGTATATCCTTCTTCCAATACCATGAACCAATATGGCAAAAGCCTTTGAACCAAAAGATCACAATAAGAGTGCTCTTGATGAGTTCTCCATTCTCCATTGTGAATCTGCCAGTCCTACCTTTATGCATGGGTTGTCCGGAAGAAATGTTGAGTTTTGCTCGACATACTAATCTATGCATCCACAACTCAGAAAGTTATATGTTCCTTGAGTTGTTCCTCTCCAGTTGTATTCCGACCATCCTCTATCAGTTGATAGCCAAGAATGTGTGTGCATTTGTGTTCATCGATGCCTTTTATTCTTGTGGTCCGTCAAGTCGTTCTATTCCGGAATGACTAGGAGAAACAAACTCCAGTACCTTGTCCATTTCCAGGATTGGGTCAAAGTAGTTGTGCTCTGCAGATCAAATGCCAATCCAGCTTTTGCTCTGTTCTACCCTGGAGTATTACCCCCTTTATGTCAGGATTGTCATGAGAATTGCACCATCTCTTATGAATTCTTGACGTAGTGATACTTCTCGCTATCATTGTTTCATTCCTCGGTCCCGTGTTGTCGCAACCGGAATGCCGACAAGTGAACCATGATGTGTGAAATCAATACTACTAGCAACCCCGGTTCTTGGTAGCTAATGGACAATAATTTCGTTCTTAGCATGTTGGTTATTGAATCATCATCCTAAGATGGATCATGCTACCTAGTCCTTATTTTCGGTGCACTCTTCGATCAATGAGATAGGATTGTGGCAATCTATCACTCTCTTGGTACCATCGTGTTGCACCGAAAAGCAAGAATGTTCTCGAGTTTAGTAACATATTGGTGGTTCGTGATTTTCCGAAGATCTTCTCGGAAGTATTACCTGGTTGTCACCTGACCGCTATGTTGAGTTCGTGATCATGTTGGTTTTTTACTCTAAATCACCCCTTCTCCAAGAATCTGTGTTGGATATCCCTGAGCTAGTTGTTTGAGCTAGACAACAACTTGGAGAGTTGGAAGGTAGAAGCTTTGCTTAACTTAGTTCATCTCTAAAGGATATCTTCTCTGTGTGTGTGTTGAAGAAATATGATATCTCCATTGATTGGTCCTCGTGATCAGTTGTTGGACCTATTGTCTTATCCAATCTTTGATTTGACTATGGGCTATCGTCAAATCAAATCAGAACCAACGATGTTCGTACTGTTGTCTTACCCGTGGTTGTTTCCCTGGGCATACACCATTATATTTTTTGGGTCTGACCGATGCTATCACCTTGTTCACATAATTGTGTAATTCCACTTATATGGAAACCTGGATGAATTGTTGTTGAGCCCATCAGCAACATTTTTATCTTCTCCATGATTCGTGTTGAGCATCCAGTTAGCATTGGAAATTTTTATAAGCATTATCTTCATGTTCCGTTCATGAAGAATATGTTTGGCTAAAAGGAGTGACTTCCTTTAATTCATGTGCATTTGATGCAAGATGCCGCCGTGAATTTGAGAAAGTCAATGTTGCTTCCTTTGGAACCATCCCAAGTCAGTTATGCATGTGCGAAGTATACACTGGTTTGCGAGACTAGCTACCTCCACTCCATGTGTAATTCCTAACACCCCAAGCCACTGATTGACTTGTTCAAGGAAAAGAAGTCTAGCGCGCGTAAAGACTTTGAAATCTTTGATGATGGATCCTAACCTGAACTCGATAGTGTTCTATTATAAGACTACTACGTGGTCATGCTTGTCTTGGACAGCGTGTTCACAGGTTTGTAGCAGAACCAGCTCATGTTTTGGAGCATGCTATCGTAGTTCATTTTCCTGAGAATCTCGCAACGTCATCTCGTCGATTTGTGTTGCAAACTTTCATTTTTATTTCTAGATTCGATGAGTCTGGAATATCCTGACATCAACCAGATCTGAATCTCAGGCAGATATGATGGTTGGGACGTGTCCCAAGAATTATAATATTGGTCTCTCGGTAAACCCGGTAATGTGGATGTCGTGGCCAACACATCTAGTCGGAAGGCCTATTATTGTAGTATCTTGGTTGAAGAAGTTGGTCGCCTCCCCATAAGGATCTCGCAGGATCTGCCTCCATAGTTATTCCTTATGGATTCTTGAGCTTCCGAAGTCTGACCTTTTACTTGATGTTCTTGTTATTAAACGATATCTATAAATAGGTTGCACTAGCACATCAAGGAGAACATTAGAAGCGAAGTGCCAAATGTCTCTCGGTCGATCATCTAGATTTTGTTTCCTTGGCCTCGCTAAGGTGAAATCTGGGAAAGTGTTGTCTTCCTTTGGATCTGCATTGTCCAACACTATTCATCATGGTAGCAAGATGTGTTGCTAGGATCCTTGGCACGGATGTTGGTAAAACCTTGATGAATATGGAAATGCTCAAGTTCTTGAGAGCACGCGCAAGCAAAATCATTCCTTGCGTTGTCTTCAACAAGGTAATCCACATCATCCATCCTAGTCTGAGTATGCCACTCCTTCGAACTCTTCCAGACGATCGATTGAGAATTGCCTTAGGCTGGTATAGAGAGTTTCAATGATCTATGGATCAAAAGTAATTCTTTTTGCCACTTAAGGGAATAGTTCTTCGAGTCACCTTCCCCGAGGTGCCCCGTTTCGGAATCATGGCAATTTCCCTCGCTACTTTGAAACCTTCGTCAAATTGTTTCTTCTGTCGCTCCTGATGCAAGTTTTGCCTCTCAGCTCCAGAGATGTTTCTATGTCTCATCCCGTGAGTTGATCTTGTGATCATCAAGATGATCCTAACTTGCTCGAACCACAAGAAGATCGATTCTTCTAAATTTTCCCTTTCTTCTCGTTGTCATGTTGGCTGTAGTTCTCAAAGCAAGACGTCAAGATCAATGTGATGCAATATATCGGTATCTTCGAGAAGGGCAGTTGGATCGAGAAGACTGTGATAGTTTTGTGACCCCTCTGTCTTCTTACTTCACTTCTTGAATCTCGGGACGAGATTCTTGTTTTAGTGGGGGTGAGTTGTCACATCCCTAGTTCTAGTATGCTCTGAGATAGCTAGTCATGTGTTGCATCATGTTTAAATTCTTATGAATTTGAATTGGGGACTGTTGAAACCCTAGCACAGATGAATCCAACTAGGTTCAAATAAAAAAAATATCATTTTCAATGATCCCAAAATTCCTTTGGAAAAGTTCATCATTTTTGAATTGGTCTAGAACCTCTGCCAAAAATGGTGCACATTTTCCTAGGTCACTTTGGATTTTTGAATGAATTCATAAATTATTTGAATTTGGGCATTTAATTTCTATAAATAATTAAAATGCCCAAATAATTCTGAAAGTGGTTGAGGGCTATTGGAAATATTTTCAGAAGTGCCCACAATTATTTTTAGGGTTTTTGAAAATGCCTTAGCATTTTATTTAAGTCAAAAACAATTACAGAAAAATAGAAAAGAGAACAGAAAAATAAAACAGAACACAAACCTACCTGGCCTTACCTGAGAGGCCCAGCAGTAGCCAGCCCACCAGAGCCCAGCTGCAAGTCCTCGTCGTCCTTGCGCCAGAAGGACGCGGGCGCGTGCCCACCGCGCGTGGCCACACGCCGTCCACCTCCAGGCTGCCTTCCTGTGCGACGACCCCCTGGAGACGCCACGCACCCCCAGGCCTCTCACTCCTCCCCCGTTCTCATCCCCTCCCCTGTCCCTCTCGCGCGCACCCACCCGAGCGCAACCGTCGCTGCCGCTCGTTGCTGCCGTGCCCTGAGCCTCCCCCTCACCTCTCCGACATGCCCAGGGGCTCCGCCACCGTCGCCTACGCCCCCCTGTTGACCCACGCGACTCCAAACGCCGCCGAGCGCCGTTTTCGCCTTCGTCTTGAACCTCGGGCACCCGAGCCCGTCTCCGGTCGATTCGGCGCCGCCAGGACCTCCCCGAGCTCGCTGACCCCCTCTTCGGCATCTCCGTGAGCCCCTGCTCCCAACCCCTCTCTCCCCGCCGTCGTTTTCGCCCCTTAGCCGCATCAACCACCGGAGCCGAGCGCTCCCCGCCGCCGGCCATGTCACCGCCGCGGTTGCAACACCCGCACATCGCACCAGAGAACGTAGGCATGCTCAGCGCTTCCGCAGGAAGCCGCAGACCCCACCAGTTCGTCTCGAAACGCTCCGTAGCGCCGAACCCGCCGTTCCCGTAGCTCCGGCCACCGCCATGGTTGCCGTGGCCATCGTCTCCGGCCACCCCGCAGCCTCCCGCGTGATCCCCGGGATGCGCGCGAGGAAGGGCATCCCTCTGGTGCCTCCAGCGCGTCGAGCCGACCCCTGTAGTGCCGTCCCGGGCAACTCCGGCGATCCTCCGCCGTCGGGTTTGGTCGCCGGCGTCCAACTCCGGTGGCTGGTGACGTGGCACCGTCATTAGCGCCTAACTAACCCCTACAGTCACTGACATATGGGCCCAGGCCTTAACTAAACTATATTAGGTTTAGTTTAATTTTAATTAACCCTGTTAGTTAACTGTGTCACTGATGTGTGGACCCCACACGTCAGGTTTGACCTGGACCGAGCCGTTGACCTGCTGACGTCACTGTGAGGTCATGCTGACGCAATAATTCCTTTCTAGAATTTAAATAAATCTTAAATGATTTATTATTTTCAGAAATTACCCCCAAACTTCTAAAAATCATAGAAATTCAACCGTAACTCCAAATGAAAAGATTTATATATGAAAAATTATAAGAAAAATTCAAGGAATCCATCTGTACCATTTTCATGCATTTTTGAACAATGTTTGTCCTCTGTTTTGGACAAAACAAATAAAGGGCATTTAAATAATCATATATGGAGTTGGAATTTGAATCATGTATTCAAACCAACTTCATTTAAATCATAACTAGATGCATTAGCTCAAATCACAGCATATTGCCATGTCATGATCATGCATCATATTGTCGCATATGCATTGATTGTGTTCTTCTCTATTGCCGGTGTTTGTCCCCCTTTAGTAGACGACATTCTGACGATGTGATCAATGACACCGATGAAGAACTATACTATCTTCAGAAGTGCCAGGCAAGCAAAACCCCCTTGCTCATTCCGATACAATCGCACTCTCTCGCCCCTGCTCTCTTTTACTACATTAGGATAACAACGATTCATCTTTTACTTGCTGTGGTAGTTGAACCCCTTATCCTCTGCATGACCTGTCATTGCCACAGTAAATAGATGAAACCCACTAGCATGAGTAGGAGTTGTTTGAGCCCTGATGTGCCTACTCATTCATGCTTGTTTGTCATGCCTGCTCTTGCATAGAGTCGTGTCAGGTCTGGTTCATCGGGGATGAATCGGAGGTGTGTGAACATGTCCTACGGTGTGTGAGCTAAGTGTGTGAGCACGATTTGGTAAAGGTAGCGGTCAGAGGCCTTGTAGGAGTACATGGTGGGTTGTCTCACTGAAACTGTCCTCGGGAACTGAGTTCTGTGTTTGTGGTCCATGAAACAGTAATTACCACACATTGGGCCCTGAAATATGACCCTGCTCGACTTACTGACCCCTCTCGTCCTCTGTCCAGGAGTTGCAACTAGTTTCTGGTGTTTGTAGGTTATGTGTTGGCGGCCGTGCGTAGCGCTGACCCTAGGGGTGGGCTATGATGCGGTAGATACACCGTGGCACGGTGTACCGAGTCGCCCGTTTGGTGTCTCGGGAACCCTGCACACATCGTTTGGGGCTGTTGAGGACACCCCGGCCAGATTTCCTTGCGGATGGAACCTGAATAGGCGATAAACCTTGACTAGAGACTTGTGTGGTTAGTCAGGTCTCGGTTTACACCCATGTCGACTTTTGCTTGAAGTCCGCCGAGCACATGTCGTGTGCATACGCTAAGTGGTGGAAACATGTGTGACGAAGTACACCCCTGCAGGGTTATAAATGATCTATTCGAATAGCCGTGTCTGCGGTAAAGGACTTCTGGGTTGCCTATAACAATTCATAGACAAGTGAAAGAGGATACTCTAAAACTCGCAAGATAAGTGTGAGTGCTATGGATGGCCTTCTCGTAAGGAGACGGGAGCGGATCCATAGTGGTGTATTGAATGGTGAATATGTGGACTCGTGTGCGCCACCTCAAAAGAGTTGCTTGTAGTCGTAGTTCAGGTTAGCCACTGAGTCAAAGCTGGCTTGCTGCAGTTAAACTCCACCACCCCCCTGTTGATACCGATGCATATGTAGCTAGTTCTGATGTAAGTCTTGCTGAGTACTTTTGTACTCAGGTTTGCTTATTTTATGTTTTGCAGAGAGACGTCAGTCTCGCTAGTAGTTCCGTGTGGACTTCAACGTTTAGCTTGATACCTCAGCTACGATCTTGTGCCCTCGGCAGGATTTGGTAGTTAGTTAGGCTTCTTAGCCTTTTTCATTTGTAGATGTCTGTACTCAGACATGTTAAGCTTCCGCATGTGCTTTGATTTGTATGCTATGATTGTTGGGTCATGAGACTCATGTTTGTAATTTCTCGCTCCGCGGAGCCTAATGAATAAATACTTGAGTTGTAGAGTTATGTTGTGATGCCATGTTGTATTTACACATATCGAGCATATTGTGTGTATGATTGAAATGCTTGGTATGTGTGGGATCCGACAATCTAGTTGTTTATCGTTGGCAGCCTCTCTTATGGGGAAATGTAGTCTAGTGCTTCCATGAGCCATAGTAGTCCGCTACAGCCCGGTTCACCGGAGTCCTGTTAGCCCAGCACTACTGCTCAGGACACTTGACTGGCCGGCATGTGTTTCACTTCGTTCCTGTGTCTGTCCCTTCGGGGAAATGTCACGCGGTGACATCCGGAGTCCTGCCTAGCCTGCTACAGCCCGGGTTCCCAGAGTCCTATTAGCCCAGTGCTACAGCCTGGATTCACACGCTGCTGACCGACATGCTCGATGTGATTCATGTATGCCTGTCCCCATAGGTTAGTGCCGCTTTGGGTTCACGACTAGCCATGTCGGCCCGGGTTCTCTGACATATGGATGCTAGCGACACTATCATATACGTGAGCCAAAAGGCGCAAATGGTCCCGGGCCATGGTAAGGCGACACCCGTGGGAATACCGTGCGTGAGGCCGCAAAGTGATATGAGGTGTTACCGGCTAGATCGATGTGACTTGGAATCGGGGTCCTGACAGCGACGACGCCTGCGCCTTGTGGGTAAGCTGAATGGCCTCTTCACCGACAACAAGCTTCAGCGTCGTGTTTTTTCGCAGCAGGAATTTTTTGACTGTCACCAGGATGAACAATCCATTGATGACTACTGCCACCGCCTGAAGACGTTGGTGGATGAGCTCCGCGACATTGGCGCCAAGGTTGATGACGACCTCCTCCTCAGCACGCTCACCGCCGGCCTCAACGAGGACTTCAGCAACGCCGCCTCCAACCTCACCTTGATGCCAGAGCCCTCCTTCCCCAAGTTTGTGGCGTACTTGCGGTTGGAGGAGCGCCAGATGAAGGGGGTCAAGAAGCGCGTGCAGCATCACGTCCTCGTCGCCGGCACCTCCCGTGGCGCCCCACCACCGGGCCTCCCCACTAGCGCCGCGCCAGCAGCCGCCCCCCCGCCCCCGCGCCTCCGGGGTACTACCCCCTGCCGCCCGCGCCCCCGCCCCTCCTGCTGCCCCCCTGCAGCCCGGTGGCGGGCGCCGCGGCAACCGTCGCGGGGCGGCCGCAAGTAGCAACAGGCGCCGGGGGCGGGGGGCGGGGGGGGGGGGGGGGGGCTCGTCAGCAACAGCAGCAGGTCAACCGTCCGTGGACATACGACACCAACCCGTGGACCAGATTTGTCCACACGTACTCGATGCCAGTCCATCGGGCTCCCGCTCTGGGCATCCTTGGGCCTCGTCCAGCGAGCCATCATGCCCTCTTTGCCGCGCAGAACGTCGCTTCCTATAGCGGCTATGGTGCCGCGCCAGTCTTTGGCACCGCCCCCGCGCCGGCTTACGGCGCTGCCCCCGCGCCGGCATACGGAGGGTTTTACCCTCCTCCGGTGCCGCCGCCATGGGACCCGGCCCTTCTGGCCGCCCTGCACTCCGCCCCATCACCGAGTTCCTACGGTGGTGGTGGTGACTGGTACATGGACTCGGGCGCCACCGCTCACATGACTGCTCATCCCGGTAACCTCATGTCTGCCACTCCTGTTCATACTCCCACTCGCATCACCGTTGGTAACGGTTCCTCTCTACCCATTACACATGTTGGTCATATGTCATTTCCTTCTACTTCTACTTCTGTTAACATGTCTAATGTTCTTGTGTCTCCCAACTTAGTCACTAATCTAGTTTCTGTTCGTCGTCTTGCTCGTGAGAATGCTATAACTGTTGAATTTGATGATATCGACTTTTCTGTGAAGGACGCCCGTACACGGATGGTACTCCACCGATGTGACAGCCCGGACGAGCTTTACCCAGTGCATCCCTCTGGCGCCACCACCACCCGTCGTCCCGCCGCCTTTGCTGCTAGTGTCGATCTTTGGCACGCCCGTCTCGGTCACCCCAATTCCACCGTTATGCGTCAAATTATTCAGAGTTTTTCTTTCTCATGTAATAAGGTTGATGACCACACTTGTAAGGCTTGCCATCTTGGCAAGCACGTTCATCTCCCCTTTAGCGAGTCTACAAACATTTCCACCTTTCCGTTTCAGTTATTGCATAGTGATGTTTGGACGTCCCCGGTTGCGAGCAACATGGGCTATCTATACTATTTGGTGATGTTGGATGATTTTACCAATGATGTGTGGACATTTCCTCTTCGTCGGAAGTCCGACGCTCTTGCCACACTCGCCACTTTTTATTCATATGTCACCACATAGTTCGTTCGTCCCATTATCGCCTTGCAAACTGACAACGGCAGGGAGTTCGACAACGTCGCTGTCCGCAATCTTCTTGCATCGCACGACACCATTTTTTGCCTCAATTGTCCCTACACTTCACAACAGAATGGTCGCGCCGAGCGCGTCATTCGCACCCTTAATGACTGTGTCCGCACGTTACTCTTCCACTCCTACGTGCCTCCTCGGTTCTGGCCGGACGCGCTCGCGACCGCCAGCCTTCTCATTAACATTCCCCCATGTCGTTCGCGCTGGAACTACACTCCTCACCATCTCCTCTTCGGTGTGGTTCCATCTTATGACGGTCTTCACATTTTTGGGTGTCTCTGTTATCCTAGCACTGCATCCACTGCTCCTCACAAGCTCACTCCCCGGTCGCTTCCCTGCATCTTCCTTGGTTATCCTCCCAACACCAAAGGTTACCGGTGCTATGATCCAGTGTCCCATCGCGTTTTCACATCGCGACATGTGTACTTTGATGAGCTGGTGTTCCTGTTTCAGCAGGTACCATCACCCTCGGTGTATCCTGCAGCGCGGTTCGCCCTTGCCTCCTCCTCGGGCGAACCGACCAGCCGCGCACTGGGCTTGGCCCTGCCCGCGCTCCCCGCGCTGGCGACCCCTGTCGCCGCGGCCCCCTCGGCGCCCCCCCTGTCGCCACGCCCCCCGCTGTGGCCCCCTCGGCGGGCCCCATCACCGCGGCATCCTCGGCCGCCCCCGTCGCCGCGACTCCCTTGGCGGCCCCTGCTGCGGCCCCCTTGGCCGCCCCTGTCGTCGCGGCTGCACCCCTCATCGGTGTGGTCACTCAGGCTCGGACTGGGACACTTCGTCCTAGCACGCGCTACATGTCTGACGAGTACGCGTGTGCTGCATCTACCTCGACACCGTCTCCACTCCCTACCTCCGCTCGCGCAGCTCTTCGGGATCCGAACTGGCTTGCTGCGATGCGTGAGGAGTTTGATGCCCTGCAGCGCAACCGTATGTGGCAGCTTGTCCCGCGACCTTGATGTCTACTACACAACCTTCTTCTTGTAGACGTTGTTAGGCCTCCAAGTGCAGAGGTTTGTAGGACAGTAGCAAATTTCCCTCAAGTGGATGACCTAAGGTTCATCAATCCATATGAGGTGTAGGATGAAGATGGTCTCTCTCAGACAACCCTGCAACCAAATAACAAAGAGTCTCTTGTGTCCCCAACACACCCAATACAATGGTAAATTGTATAGGTGCACTAGTTCGGCGAAGAGATGGTGATACAAGTGCAATATGGATGATAGATAAAGGTTTTTGTAATATGAAAATATAAAAATAGCAAGGTAACTAATGGTAAAAGTGAGCGTAAACGGTATTGCAATGCGTTGAAACAAGGCCTAGGGTTCACACTTTCACTAGCGCAAGTTCTCTCAACAATAATAACATAATTGGATCATATAACTATCCCTCAACATGCAACAAAGAGTCACTCCAAAGTCACTAATAGCGGAGAAACAAACGAAGAGATTATGGTAGGGTACGAAACCACCTTAAAGTTATCCTTTCTGATCGATCTATTCAAGAGTCCGTAGTAAAATAACACGAAACTATTATTTCCGTTCAATCTATCATAGAGTTCGTACTAGAATAACACCTTAAGACACAAATCAACCAAAACCCTAATGTCACCTAGATACTCCAATGTCACCTCAAGTATCCGTGGGTATGATTATACGATATGCATCACACAATCTCTGATTCATCTTTTCAACAAACACAAAGAACTTCAAAGAGTGCCCCAAAGATTCTACCGGAGAGTCAAGACGAAAACGTGTGCCAACCCCTATGCATAAGTTCACGAGGTCACATAACTCGCAAGTTGATCACCAAAACATACATCAAGTGGATCACGTGATATCCCATTGTCACCACAGATAAGCACATGCAAGACATACATCAAGTGTTCTCAAATCCTTAAAGACTCAATCCGATAAGATAACTTAAAAGGGAAAACTCAATTCATTACAAGAGAGTAGAGAGGGGAGAAACATCATAAGATCCAACTATAGTAGCAAAGCTCGCGATACATCAAGATCGTACCACCTCAAGAACACGAGAGAGAGAGAGAGATCAAACACATAGCTACTAGTACATACCCTCAGCCCCGAGGTTGGACTACTCCCTCCTCGTCATGGAGAGCGTCGGGATGATGAAGATTGCCACCGGAGAGGGATTCCCCCCTCCGGCAGGGTGCCGGAACGGGTCTAGATTGGTTTTCGGTGGCTACGCTGCTCCTCGAAGTTTTTAGGGTATATGGGTGTATATAGGAGGAAGAAGTACGCTAGTGGATCTCCGGGCTGTCCATGAGGCAGGGGGCGCGCCCAGGGGGGTGCGTCCCCCACCCTCGTGGGCAGCCCGGGACTCTCCTGGTCCATCTCTGATACTCCATGGGCTTCTTCTGGTCCAAAAATAAGTTCCGTGAAATTTCAGGTCAATTGGACTCCATTTGATTTTCCTTTTCTGCGATACTCTAAAACAAGGGAAAAACAGAAACTGGCACTGTGCTCTGGGTTAATAGGTTAGTCCCAAAAATAATATAAAAGTCTATAATAAAGCCCATAAACATCCAAAACAGATAATATAATAGCATGGAACAATCAAAAATTATAGATACGTTGGAGACATATCAGACCTCCCCGTGCCAATGTGATCACTTGCAAGTGGGTCTTCCGCCACAAGACTCGCCCCGACGGCTCTCTCGAGCGCTACAAGGCGCATTGGGTGGTTCGCGGCTTTCACCAGCGTGCCGGCGTGGACTTCACCGACACCTTCGCCCCGGTTGTCAAACCGGGCACGATTCACGCTGTCCTCTAGCTTGCTGTTTCTCGTGCCTAGCCAGTTCACCAGCTCGATGTGTCTAATGCTTTTTTGCATGGCCATCTCGACGAGCAGGTGTTTTGTCAGTAGCCTACCGGTTTCGTCGACACCGACTATCCGGACCACATGTGCTTGCTCTCCCATTATCTCTACAGGTTGAAGCAGGTGCCTCGGGCCTGGTACCAGCGGATCGCGGCCTTTCTTCAGCAGCAGGGGTTCCGGTCCAGACGGTCCGATGCCTCCCTGTTTGTTTATCACCAGGGTCCCGCCACCGCGTACCTCCTCCTGTACGTCGACGACATCATCCTGACTACCTCCTCGCCAGCGCTCCTTCAGCAGATCACAGCTCGCCTCGGCACTGGGTTCACCCTCAAGGATTTGGGGGCTCTCCACTACTTCCTCGGCATCGAGGTTGTGCGCCGGGCTACTGGCTTCTTGCATCAGCAGAAGTACGCCTACGAGCTTCTGGAGCGAGCGGGCATGCTTAACTGCAAGCCTACTCCTACGCCTGTCGACAGGAAGGCTAAGGTGTCCGACATCGAGGGATCTCCGGCGTCCGACGCTCCCTTCCACCGCTCCATCGTCGGTGCACTTCAGTACCTCACACTGACGCATCCGGACATTCAGTACGCTGTCCAGCAGGTGTGCCTTCATATGCATGCTCCTCGTGATACTCTTTGGGCTCTGGTGAAACGTATCCTTCGGTACATACGTGGCACCACAGTTATGGGTCTCACCCTGACGACATCACCTGACACCAGCCTTGTCGCCTACTCCGATTGGGCTGGGTGTCCCGACACTCCAGGCTCCACTTCCGGCTACTGCGTCTACCTTGGGCCCTCTCTGATTTCATGGTCATCTAAACGACAACCCATGATCTCATGATCGAGTGCCGAGGCCGAGTACAGGGCCGTGGCCAACACCGTTGCGGAGTGCTCTTGGCTATGACAGCTACTTTAAGAGTTGCTATGCGAGGTTACCAAGGCGACGCTAGTTTACTACGACAACGTCTCCGCGGTGTATCTTGCTGCCAACCCTGTCCATCACCGACGGACGAAGCATATTGAGCTCGACATTCACTTCGTCAGGGAGCACGTCGCACTTGGTCGTGTTCGAGTTCTCCATGTGCCCACCGATCAACAGTTCGCCGATGTCATGGTGAAGGGACTACCCACCTCGACGTTTGAGGGCTTTCGGTCCAGTCTCTGCGTCACCGGCGACGCTTCGACTGCGGGGGGAGGGGGGGTGTTGAACATGTGTACATGTACGTAGGTCTGGGTTTTGTATGCCGCACCTGTAGTGTCTTTCTCCCTCTGTATTTACTTGTATCTTGGGAGACAAGACACTGGTCGCACCCCTTGTACCTATATATATGTGCCTAGTGCACGATCAATCAATTATCAATGCACCAAATCATTGTCTACATGGAGATACTCCCTCCGTTTCATATTAGTTGTCTCCGAAATGGATGTATCTAGACATATTTCAGTGCTAGATACGTCCGTTTGAGCGACAACTAATATGGAACGGAGGGAGTAGGATCGATCGAACGCTTCCATTTCGCTCAAAAAACCCCAGCGCTAACTCCAAAACCAAAAAAGGCATGTTTCCATTCTGACACACTAGCAAACCAAAAAACCAGGAATCTGCACTTAACTCCAAAAATAGCTACAAGAGCATATAAAAATCTGCCATCTACAAATAATAAACTCGCCATGGTTATAATACATACTCCCTCCGTTCCAAGTTACTCATCGCAAAAATAGTTGTATATAGAACTAAAATACATCTAGATACATTCATACCCGCGTCAAGTAATTTCAAACGAAGGGAGTAGATACCATCCATGGCCAAATTTAGAAAAGGAAAAATATGGTGTCTAAAAAATGAAGGCAAACTTATACTAAAAATTATGCGACAAGTTTAGAAAAATCTTGTGTCCAAAATCATCCAGTAATTAGGCACCGCTAATACCGTAGAGGCCGGGCCGAACATCAACCACTATCAGTCAATCTATAAAAATGCTACTGCCTTAGAGCATCTCCAGCCGTTGGCCCCTCAGAAGGCGTTAAAAATCGTCATCTGAGGGCGTACCGACGCTAAACCGCGTGCTGGGGGCGTGATGCTCCCCAGTCGCCGCGCCCATGTTTTTTTAAAACAAAATCCGGCACAAACAAGGCGCAAATTCAACCAAACTTTGGCGAGTTCATAACATATTTAAAATATATTAAAAAAGAAAAAAACACTACTAGACCCATCGTCGCCCTCGCCGTTCCTCGCCACCTGCCGCCTTTGAAGCTCTACATGCTGAGGAGCTTGTAGAACTGCGTGTAGTCGCCGCCACCGTTGTCGTCGTCATTGTCGTCGCCTCCTCCGCGGCCACCGTCCCTGCTGCTCCCCTGCCCAGGGTCACTGACGCGCGGCGGGTTGGATGGACCGGGGGCGTCCTCGTCCCCGTCGTTGTCGAGGATCACCACGCCGTTCTCGTCCTCGCGCCCACGCTGGCGGGCGGCTATCTCCTCCAGGGCTCGGCGCTGTCGAACCATCTCGTTAGGGAGGTAGTCGTCCCGCGCCCACTTTAGGGCGTCCTCGTCAGAGAAGCCGCACCGGACTATGGCCTTGTACTCCGCGGGGAGGCTGGGCTCCACCTTCGGCCTGACGAGCCGAGAAGAGGTGGGGAGGGTTCGGCAATGCGGACACCGGAGCTGTGGGTGCGCTGGCTGATCGGTGCATCCTGGAGCTCCGGCTTGAGGGGGAGGAGGGAGGGAGAGCCGGACGAGCAGCCGCACAAGGAGGAGGACACCGGGTCCATGCGTCTCGGCGTCCACGAGCTCCCACGCCGGTGGGAGAAGGAGGGGAGAGCGGGGTACTCCATCCTGGGCGTGTCCCCCCCCTCGATGTACTCGAGGATGACCCCCAGCATGTGGTCGGGCTCGCCCCACCATCGGCGGCGGCCGTCGGAGTTGAGCATTCCGAGGGGCACGACGCCGTTGGTGGCCTCGAGCTGCTCGGCGTGGCGGCGACAAAAGTACTGCTCCCACAGCGAGCTGTCGGGGACGTACCTCGGCCCTTCCCTCGCTGCCTGCGGCAGAGAGGCACTGATACGGGCGATCTCCGCACGAAGCGCCTCCCCGGTGGGCGACGGTGGCACCGGGACCCCGCAGGCGCTGATCCTCCATGCCTCGGGCACCCGCATGTCCGACGGGACCGGGTACTCGACCTCATAGAGAAGCCCAGCTTCATCCTCATGAAGGTGGCGACGGTGGAAGCCGTTCGCCACCGCGCTGTCGCCTGGAAAGCGGTCGGCCATTGGGTGAACTGGAAACGACAAGAAGAGAGGGAGGAACGGGGGCCTCAGCGGTGGAGAGTCTGTGCGTCACCGGTGCGGGAGGGGCCGGCTTATATAGGCGGCACTCCTGTGGCCGCCGTGTGTATGCGTGGCGGGCGAGGGACGCGCGTCGTCCCGTCTTCACTGCGACGCCCGTGAGGCATGAATGGAGGAGGCTGACTGGCGCGGCAGCGTGCGGCAGCTTTGGTATTGATTCCACCGTGGGAACCGAGGTGATGAGGACGACGAAGCGACGAGAAGAGCCGAGTCGCTGCCAAGGAGAGCCCACCGATTTTCGCGCGAAAAACGATTCGGCCGGCGCCCCCAAGCGCCCAAGCGCACCGGGTTCGCCCTGGGTCCGCCGACGCCAATTTCGGCCCAAGCCGGCGAAAAAAGACCTTTGAAGGCGCGACTGGGCCAAGGAAAAATCTCCTGGGGGCCTTGTTGGGGGCGCGGCTGGAGCTCTTAAAAAACTATAAAAATGCTACGGTTAACAGGTTATCGATCCTTCTTATCCGCCAAATACTTGGGGCAGTTCCGCTTCCAGTGACCAGTCTGTTTGCAGTAGAAGCACTCAGTCTCAGGCTTAGGTCTAGACTTGGGTTTCTTCTCCTGAGCAGCAACTTGTTTGCTGTTCTTCTTGAAGTTCCCCTTCTTTTTCCCTTTGCCCTTTTTCTTGAAACTGGCGGTATTATTGACCATCAACACGTGATGCTCCTTTTTGATTTCTACCTCCGCAGCCTTTAGCATTGCGAAGAGCTCGGGAATTGTCTTATTCATCCCTTGCATATTATAGTTCATCACGAAGCTTTTGTAGCTTGGTGGCAGTGATTGAAGAACTCTGTCAATGACACTATCAGCAGGAAGATTAACTCCCAGTTGAGTCAAGTGATTATGATACCCAGACATTTTGAGTATATGCTCACTGACAGAACTATTCTCCTCCATCTTGTAGCTATAGAACTTATTGGAGACTTCATATCTCTCAATCCGGGCAGTTGCTTGAAATATTAACTTCAACTCCTGGAACATCTCATATGCTCCATGACTTTCAAAGCGTCGTTGAAGTCCCAATTCTAAGCCGTAAAGCATGGCACACTAAACTATCGAGTAGTCACCAGCTTTGCTCTGCCAGGTGTTCATAACATCTGGTGTTGCTCCTGCAGCAGGTTTGGCACTCAGCGGTGCTTCTAGGACGTAATTCTTCTATGCAGCAATGAGGATACTCCTCAAGTTACGGACCCAGTCCGTGTAATTGCTACCATCATCTTTCAAATTTGCTTTCTAAAGGAACGCGTTAAAATTCAACGGAACAACAGCACGAGCCATCTATCTACAACAAACATATACATGCAAAATACTATCAGGTACTAAGTTCATGATAAATTTAAGTTCAATTAATCATATTACTTAAGAACTCCCACTTAGATAGACATCTCTCTAATCATCTAAGTGATCATGTGATCCAAATCAACTAAACCATAACCGATCATCACGTGAAATGGAGTAGTTTTCAATGGTGAACATCATTATGTTGATCATATCTACTATATGATTCATGTTCGAGCTTTCGGTCTCAGTGTTCCGAGGCCATATCTGCATATGCTAGGCTCGTCAAGTTTATCCTGAGTATTCTGCGTGTGCAAAACTGGCTTGCACCCGTTGTAGATGGACGTAGAGCTTATCACCCCGATCATCACATGGTGTCTGGGCACGACGAACTTTGGCAACGATGCATACTCAGGGAGAACACTTTTATCTTGAAATTTAGTGAGAGATCATCTTATAATGCTACCGTCAATCAAAGCAAAATAAGATGCATAAAAGATAAACATCACATGCAATCAATATAAGTGATATGATATGGCCATCATCATCTTGTGCTTTTGATCTCCATCTCCGAAGCACCGTCATGATCACCATCATCACCGGCGCGTCACCTTGATCTCCATCGTAGCATCGTTGTCGTCTCGCCAACTATTGCTTCTACGACTATCGCTACCGCTTAGTGATAAAGTAAGGCAATTACAGGGTGATTGCATTGCATACAATAACGCGACAACCATATGGCTCCTGCCAGTTGCCGATAACTCGGTTACAAAACATGATCATCTCATACAATAAAATATAGCATCATGTCTTGACCATATCACATCACAACATGCCCTGCAAAAACAAGTTAGACGTCCTCTACTTTCTTGTTGCAAGTTTTACGTGGCTGCTACGGGCTGAGCAAGAACCATTCTTACCTACGCATAAAAACCACAACGATAGTCCGTCAAGTTAGTGTTGTTTTAACCTTCTCAAGGACCGGGCGTAGCCATACTTGGTTCAACTAAAGTTGGAGAAACTGACACCTGCCAGCCACCTGTGTGCAAAGCACGTCGGTAGAACCAGTCTCGCGTAAGCGTACGCGTAATGTCGGTCCGGGCCGCTTCATCCAACAATACCGCCGAACCAAAGTATGACATGCTGGTAAGCAGTATGACTTGTATCGCCCACAACTCACTTGTGTTCTACTCGTGCATATAACATCAACGCATAAAACCAGGCTCGGATGCCACCGTTGGGGAACGTAGTAATTTCAAAAAATTTCCTACGCACATGCAAGATCAAGGTGATGCATAGAAACGAGAGGGGAGAGTGTGTCCACGTACCCTCGTAGATCGAAAGCGGAAGCGTTAGCACAACGTGGTTGATGTAGTCGTACGTCTTCATGATCCGACCGATCAAGTACCGAACGCACGGCACCTCCGAGTTCTGCACACGTTCAACTCGATGACGTCCCTCGAACTCTGATCCAGCCGAGCTTTGAGGGAGAGTTCCGTCAGCACGACGGCGTGGGGACGATGTTGATGTTCTACCGTCACAGGGCTTCGCCTAAGCACCGCTATGATATTATCAAGGTGGACTATGGTAGAGAGGGGCACCGCACACGGCTAATAGATCAATGATCAATTGTTGTGTCTATGGGGTGCCCCTCTCCTCCATATATAAAGGAGAGGAGGAGAGGGCCGGCCAAGGAGAGGAGGCGCGCCCAAGGGGGGAGTCCTACTCCCACCGGGAGTAGGACTCCTCCTTTTCCTATTTAGAGAGGGAGGGGGAAGGAAGAGGAAGGAGGGAGGAAGGAAAGGGGGGCCGGCCCCCCTCCCAATTCGGATTGGGCTTGGGGGGGGGCGCCCCCTCCCTTGCTCCTTTCCCCTCCTTTCCACTAAAGCCCATATACCTCCCGGGGGGTTCCGATAACCTCCCGGTGCTCGGGTATTATCCCGATCTCACCCGGAACCATTCTGGTATCCAGATATAGTCGTCCAATATATCGATCTTTACGTCTCGAATATTTCGAGACTCCTCGTCATGTCCATGATCACATCCGGGACTCCGAACTACCTTCGGTACAACAAAAACCATAAACTCATAATATAACCGTCATCGAACTTTAAGCGTGCGGACCCTATGGGTTCGAGAACTATGTAGACATGACCGAGACACATCTCTGGTCAATAACCAATAGCGGAACCTGGATGCTCATATTGGCTCCTACATATTCTACGAAGATCTTTATCGGTCAAACCGCATAACAACATACATTTGTTCCCTTTGTCATCGGTATGTTACTTGCCCAAGATTGGATCGTCGGTATCTCAATACCTAGTTCAATCTCGTTACCGGCAAGTCTCTTTACTCGTTCTGTAACATAACATCCCGCAACTAACTCATTAATTGCAATGCTTGCAATGCTTAAGTGATGTATATTACCGAGTGGGCCCTGAGATACCTCTCCGACAATCGGAGTGACAAATCCTAATCTCGAAATACGCCAACCCAAAAAGTACCTTCGGAGACACCTGAGCACATTTATAATCACCCAGTTACGTTGTGATGTTTGGTAGCACACAAAGTGTTCCTCCGGTAAACGGGAGTTGCATAATCTCATAGTCATAGGAACATGTATAAGTCATGAAGAAAGCAATAGCAACAAACTAAACGATCAAGTGCTAAGCTAACGGAATGGGTCAAGTCAATCACATCATTCTCCTAATGATGCGATCCCGTTAATAAAATGACAACTCTTTGTCTATGGTTAGGAAACATAACCATCTTTGATCAACGAGCTAGTCAAGTAGAGGCATACTAGTGACACTCTGTTTGTCTATGTATTCACACATGTATCATGTTTTCGGTTAATACAATTCTAGCATGAATAATAAACATTTATCATGATATAAGGAAATAATTAATGACTTTATTATTGCCTCTAGGGCATATTTCCTTCAATTAGTCCACCTATCGTTGAGCAGATCTTGATCAGCTTGAAGCTGCTGCTACTGCTTCCTTTTCAGGCTCCTTGCTGTGGCAATTAGTCGGCGCTTAAAGCGCTCTTGCTCAAGAGGTTCCTCATGCACGATCAAGTCTTCGTCGCCGAGGCTCACCTCATCCTCGGAGAGTGGAAGGTAATTACTGTCCTTCGAGTCTTCGTTTGCGGCCTATTCGTCAGGGCTAACTTGCCCATCCTCCCGATCATCTTGCTCAGAGTTTTGCTCGACGGGGTTTTCTTGGTCTTCGACATTGTCCGGAGTATTGTTGTCTCTCGTCCCGGTATTGCTGTCTTTGCTGCGGCGTGATTTAGAGCGGCGCCATCGGTGTTTTGGTTGTATCTCGGGAGGTTTATCCTCTACTGGATTTTTCTCATTATCGCCGTCACCCTCCTTGGGTGTATCCACCATGTACACGTCATACGAAGAGGTGGCTGATACGTCTCCAACGTATCTATAATTTTTTATTATTCCATGCTATTATATTATCTGTTTTGGATGATAACGGGCTTTATTTTACACTTTTATATTATATTTGGGACTAACCTATTAACCGGAGGCCCAACCCAAATTGTTTTTTTTTGCCTATTTCAGTGTTTCATAGAAAAGGAATATCAAACGGAGTCCAAACGGAATGAAACCTTCGGGACGTGATTTTTGGAACAAACGTGATCTAGAGGACTTGGAGTGGACGTCAAGCAATCAACAAGGAGGCCACGAGGCAGGGGGCGCGCCTACCCCCTGGGCGCGCCCTCCACCCTCGTGGGCCCCTCGTTGCTCCACCGACCTACTTCTTCCTCCTATATATATCCATGTACCCCTCAAACATCCAGGAGCACCACGAAACCCTATTTCCACCATCGCAACCTTCTATACCCAAGAGATCCCATCTTGGGGCCTTTTCCGGAGCTCCGCCAGAGGGGGCATTGATCACGGAGGGCCTCTACATCAACTCCATGGCCCCTCATATGATGTGTGAGATTGTGGGTTTATGATCAAGTTTGTCGAGATCCGATGAATTGTGGGTTTATGATCAAGTTTATCTATGAACAATATTTGAATCTTCTCTGAATTCTTTTATGTATGATTGGTTTATATTTGCAAGTCTCTTCGAATTATCAGTTTGGTTTGGCCTGCTAGATTGATCTTTCTTGCAATGGGAGAAGTGCTTAGCTTTGGTTTCAATCTTGTGGTGCTCGATCCCAGTGGCAGAAAGGTAAACGACACGTATTGTATTGTTGCCATCGAGGATAAAAAGATGGGGTTTACATCATATTGCATGAGTTTATCCCTCTACATTATGTCATCTTGCTTAAGGCGTTACTCTAGATGCATGGTGGATAGCGGGCGATGTGTGGAGTAATAGTAGTAGATGCAGAATCGTTTTGGTCTACTAGTCATGGACGTGGTGCCTATATACATGATCATGCCTAGATATTCTCATAATTATTCGCTTTTCTATCAATTGCTCGACAGTAATTTGTTTACCCGCCGTAATACTTATGCTATCTTGAGAGAAGCCACTAGTGAAACCTATGGCCCCGAGTCTAATTTCCATCATACAAGTTTCCAATCTATTTTATTTTGCTATAGCGACCCGACCTCAGACGGTCAAGTCTCTGTGCTTAAGTGTCATCCCTGGATCGGTATGCTGACACACACAATACTCGAGGATTTATAATAGAGGTAAGTCACATGTATAAAATAACGTAAATACTATTACCTCAATCCAAAATAGCGGAAGTAACGACAAGGTTGTGGATTCCCATCAACACCAACGGCAAAGTTGAGTGTAGAAATCGTAACCCTAACGTATCACTTACTCGTCGCAAGAATCATGCAACATCAGACATTGCAGCCACAAAGGGTCAGTACATTGAATGTACTGGCAAATTCACACCATAGGATAATGATGAATAATAGCTATCACTACATAGGATAATGATGCATATTTGGCTGGTGGAAAGGCTCTATGGTTATAATGTTTTTGCGAAAAAGCCAATTTTTCCCTACTGGAAAGGAATGCATTTTATTTAACTACAAAGTTGGTTGAAAACATTGAGGATGGTAAACCCCATCTAAAACCCAATTAAAAGATAATTAATAACCCAACAAAATTAATTTAGAGTGATGAGATCAACATGATAATCCAAGAACCAGATACTCAAGATGTCCATAACCGGGGACACGGCTAATCATGATTAGTTTGTACACTCTGCAGAGGTTTGCACACTTTTCCCCACAAGACTCGATCTCCTCCGTTGGATTTCTCGCACTACATGGTGTTTGAGAAATGGATGACCGAGACACAGTCTTTCCGAAGAGGTCCCCTTAACCGATAGATAGGCTGGTACACCTATAATCTCCTACATCTGCTAGCCCATCGTGGAAAGGTTTCCCACAACTTACTCAACTATGCCAGAGCCCATAACGGCATGTGGCTGCACATGGAAGTTTCTAGCATGAATAATCTTATGATCCCTTTGAGCCTAGGTGGCAGTCCATAGGAGAATCACACAGTACCCCGGGATTTCCAAAAAAATACAGGCAATCACTGGGTTCCCCAGGTGCCTCAATCCACCCAGATGTGCATTAAAGTTTCCACCTTAATTAACCATTAATTAACAACTCACATCTGTCATGGATACTCTCAAACAATCCACGTCTACGAGCATAGCATGGCAATATAAGCATAACATAGAAGTAACTCCCAAGGGTTTGATAATAAACAGGTGAATAGGTTCTACCTCATCTACTTCCCAACCCACACTTTATTCAGATCCTAACCATGCAAGTGTTTGAAGATTGATCAAATGCAATAAAACTGGGTAGTAAAGAGGTATGATCAAAGTGTGAACTTGCCTTGTACTGTTGATGAAGATGATTCACACTCATAACTCCTGATAGTTCTACTCGTCACACTCTGTTCAATCTATCGTGAGCAAGCAATAGTAACCACACATAAGCAATCACTCAAAAGACCGGGAAGAACAAAGAAGACAGTTTGGAAAACATCAAAACCAAGCAAAAAACTCTTGCAACATAAAACAATTTCTAACAGTACCAAAATTATGTGAATTTGGCCTTATCAGAAAGTTTAGGTCAAGATCTTCGATTTGCAAAAAGAATCAACTCAAACGGAGCTACGAAACTCAAGTTATGATCAAATGAAGATTCCAATTCAAATCTGTTTGAAATCATATTTTAAATTTTCAAAAGCATGTTCAAGTTGTTTTACTGGATAAAGGGGATCATAACGAAGAAGTGGGCGTTTGTTTCGTTGAATTTGGATAAACGGGCTAAAAGTTGTGTCCGTTCGAAGATTAGGGGCTAAACGGTAAGAAAACTAATTACGAATAGGTCCCTGGCGTAAAATAACAGAAAAAGAAAAATCTAAATATCGAACATTCGCTGACGAACGCTAATCGAACGAACTCGTTCACTACAGAACCCTAACTAATGAACGTCCATTAAATAAACCTAACTAAAAAGAAAACCGATCTAAACCTAACTAACCATTAAGAACCCAAATAAAACCGAACTAGGGTTTTTACCGGTCGGGGCGGCTTTCTGTCAGAAAACTGGCGGCGGAGCAGATCCGACCGGCGACGAACTCCGGTGCGGGCATCGGGCGGCGGTGGCGTCCGGCGATGCGGGCGAGCGGCGCGATGCGGAGGCGAGTGCGCGGCGAGGCGGCGGAGGGGCGCGGCACAGGCGGCGCGGCCGGAGGAGAGGCAGCGGCGGCGGTGGCAGAAGGCGGCGGGGTGAGATTCGGATCGGGGACGGTTCCCATGGCGGTGCGGCGGCGTACGGCGGGCGGAGTCCCGCCTGGAGCTCGGGGACGGGCGTGTTGGGCTGGGCCGGCTGGCTGGGCTTCGGCCCAGTTGGCCCGGTCCGGAGAAGAATTTTTTTTGAAATTTTTTCCAGAAAGCAAAATAATAAAAACAAATTAAAAAAATATTATATAGGCATATAATATATCAAAATTTTTAGAAAATGATTTTCTACAACATGAACATTTTCCTAGTGTCAAATAAAATTCACGAAAATTCAAATAATTCAAACACTGCTACTTCTACAATAAAACCCAATAAAAATCATTTTAGAAATACCAAAATGATTTTAAAATTATTTCTCTCCAATTTTCTGATGTAGGGAATCATTTTATCCTATTTTCCATTTAATTTATTTTTGGAGAAAAATAATTTGAATAAAACTCAAATAACTCCAAATTGAAAATAATTTCAAACGGACTTTAAATTTGATCCTTTTGAACTTACAACTCGTATTTCATATATTTTGAAGAAGTCATTTTATCTTCTCTCATGAAAATCATTGAGTCGCTTGAAGTTTCTGAATTTGAAAATATTTCCAAATAAAGTTCAAATATTTTCAAATGCCCTTTTCATTTAATTAAATGGAAGAAGTCATGTCATCTTCTCTCTAGGGTTTTGTATTTGAAAAGAATTTGAATTACGGAGATCAAAATGAAAATGAAAGTTTGGGAAAGTCCTTTTATTCCCTCTCATTTAACTTTCAAAAGGTTTCGAATTTCACTCAATTTCAGTCAATCAATCAAGCAATCAATCAAATCTATCTATTTATATAACATTCCAAAATTTAGAATTTTGGGATGTTACAAACCTACCACCCTTAAAATGAATCTCGTCCTCGAGATTCGGAGAGGCTAGAAAGAAATAGGTTAGGGTCGGGGGTCTTCTCAAAATCCATCGATCATCACAGGGGGTCTAGGGTGCTACCACCCTTAGAAACATCATTACGGTCCCATCAATACTCATATACTCCATCCTTATTCTTGACAGGGCCGATCTTCTCAGATTCTCGGGAAAATTCCTTCTCTGGGATCTTCCTATAGTGGCATAGCCTTTACCGCAATTCTTTTGTCCTTTCATCTTGGTAAGGTTCTTCCATGACTGGGTCTTCTTAGCTGACGGGTCTGGCGCCAAAACTAAACAACTATCGATATCTCATGGCGATCATCCAATTATGGTTTCTCCTGCAGGAAATGGGTCTGTGTTGATTCTCACCGTATAACCTACGGTTGGCAAAAGCTGCCTTGTATAAGGGCAAAAATACTTATACCATTCTAAGGTTTAAACAAGGTTTAATATCGTCGTCTCTCTACTATAGGTAAGTCACTCAGATTTACCATCCCATATAGCAAGGCGAATAATAAGAGTAAGTCGGTATGGTGATCAATCCATCCCACACCCAAATCATTACCTTGTATATGGTTTAGCGAATCTCGCATTCTAACACTCGGTCATCCTCACAAGCATTGCAGAATTTCTCTTGTCAACGAACCAAGTTCAGAAAAATCCATTGATTCTGCAAGCCAAACAAACATCTATCATTTCTTCACAACTCTCAGGTTTTGCGTTACTCCTATAAAATTGTCGGTAGATAAGGTCGTAATCTCTTCCAGGGTTTTTCCTTCAGCAAGAGTGTGCTTGCTTCTTGGCAGGTCCTGGAGCCTATGGGTTATGGCCCATCTCATCACTTGTAAACCTTGAACTCATCATCGGGGCAACTGATCACTACTCCAACATCCAACCTCCCAGCATTCTTAAATCCATCCGATTCTACTGTCTTTCTTCCTTCTATTGGTACCAAACTAAGACGAGATTACTCAGACTCATCACAGGTTTACTATTGCTCCATATTACCAACATTCAACCTCCTGTATATCCAATAGTACTTCATCCCCTCATACTCGTGGGGTATCCCACATATCGAGACAAAACTCATACTTATTTTGTCCGAAATCCACTCTGTGGTATATCATTATATTTTTCTAGGGGTCAAGGGTCCTCACAGTTACTACCATCCTTGAAATGCACAAACTCATCCATAGACCATATTTCTCATATCCCCGAAAATGGTCAAAATCTTTCTTCATAGAGTAACACTCATAAATTCCAAATTAGTACCCACGATACTAACTTTATTGATTCTCAAATTATTACCATCTCCTTCATTTCCATTGCATGCCTCAACTCAACTCCTCAATATTAAAAGTTGTTTCCACTTCTACTACTATATTTCTTCTGTTGCAAACTCAACTAATTATCACAAGTCTCCTTCTCCTTGGGACAATCTCTGGCAAAGTGCCCTGCTTCATTACAACGAAAACATATTACTTCTGACAAATCTCGAGGTTTCCTTTTTGGGCAATCGCTGAAGTAGTGCCCTGACTCCTTACACCTGTAACAGGTGATATGACTCATGTCCTTCCTGGAATCCAATCTACTTCTCTCCGTGGACTTTTCCGTTGCAATCAGGGCTTCTATTTCTTATGGGTCATACTCTACTTCCTCTGTTGCGAATTTTACTAGATCCCCATTCATACAATTCTGGGAGATGTGTCCTTCTTCTCCACATGAATAGCACAACTTGGTGCAGGGTTTAATTGGGTCTGCTTTGGGTGTGTCCTCCACCTCTTCCTTCATCACTGGTTCTTCTGAAATTTCCATGAGGGATCCTTTCATTGCTTCTTTCTTCTGTTGGGTAGTTCATTGTACCATGGGGTAAATGTGACACTAAGCAGGGTAGTGGGTAGTCCGTTCACATAAGAAATAAGTGATCTGCCTAGTTGGGCATTTTTCAGCTGGGTGACTTCCTTCACAATTAGGGCATTCATCCTTGTGTTCTTTATGGTTGTGTCCTATTTCTCCATAAAGCTTGCATGCACAAGGTTTCTTCGTATTACTTCCATAAGGCTTCAATTTCTGGGACACAACCTGAGACTTTAGCAAAGTCAACTTAAATTCTTTCCAAGTGGTTACTCTTTGCCATCCATTGATGGTTTGGTACATCCTCCACCAAGTAGAAACACCTCTTTCAAAGCACTAAAGAGCATGCTTGGTCATATCATTTCTGGCTATAGGGTTGTTCTCCATGTGATCCTCCATGTTTTGAATCCATCGGTCTGCCTCCAACTGACTCATCGGTCTACAAAATACAAGCTCATCTCCATTCATCCTTTATTGGGTCCATGTGGGTTTGGGGTGAGATCAGAGAGATACAGAGGGATGCACACAATACAAACAATAGTTTTGAAAAGACAGAATTTTATTTGTGGCTGTCGAAAAAACATCAAACAAATGACAGCTCACAGATGTCGCATCTAACGTCGGTATAAAACAGGGGTTTGGTCTTCTAAAGGTTAATAAATCTTCAAAGTCACCAAACTCTTTAAGTCTTTTTCATGTCTCCGATGGCTTCTTCCGATCGTGCTTGTCCTTCCCAAGTTCTTTTGCCAGATCAACTCTATTAACGCGAAGTCTCTCGTGATGTCCTTTAATGTTCTAGAGTTGCGTTCCAAACTTCTGGTTTTCAACATCCTTGGCGTGAACCACGGTCCTACTGTCCTTCAGTTCCTGACGAATCTCCGGTATCTCGAGGTTGTAGCTCCTCCAGCTTGGCTACTTTCAGCTTCTGGTTCTTGAGTTCTTCACGAAATGCTTCCTTGTCTAATACGGCTTCCTGGAGCTCCATCTTAAAATTCTTGATGTACTACTCCAGATCCTGGTGATACACCGTCTAAGGTTGAAACTTCATCTTTTGCTGATAGATGCTCCATCAGCCTTCTACTATCCAATCCTTCCGAAGAAATGCATGCTTAGCTCAGCTCGGTGACCATAGTATCAGTGGCGATGACATCAAGGATAACCGTGTTTCTGCCCTTGTCATTGCCATGAGCTATCTTCCATAGTTGATATCTCATGCCTTAGGGTTTTCTTGAAAAAACTTTGAGTTCTCATGCTCCATGTTCCGGTCTTTCTCCGATACACCTTGATCTCGAGTATTGACTGCTTCCATAGTCTGAAAAATTCCAATAGGGTAGCCTTCCTAGGTCATACAAATCTAGAAATTCTAGAGGGCCTCCAAATTCTCCTAGTCTTCGCAGTCTTCAATGGTTGCAGTTTCCATTATTATAATGCACGATAAAATCCTCTTCATTCCGAAGTGGTCTTAGTTGTCTGATATCTTGTACTTCTTGGAGTGGTCTCATCAGTCAAATCTTCGTGGTCAAAAGGGGAAAGGGGTATAGTCTAATTTAAAAGGGAATATTTGAATAAGCTCAGAAGAGAAGAGAGGTAAAAGATCTTTTTTGAAAAGAAAGTTGTAGAGAATAATTCTTCCTATGGGCTTGCTAGTTTCTAGGGGTCACGTCCTACAGGCAACATGTGCTCCGATATCATCTTGTAGCGACCCGACCTCAGACGGCAAGTCTCTGTGCTTAAGTGTCATCCCTGGATCGGTATGCTGACACACACATTACTCGAGGATTTATAACAGAGGTAAATCACATGTATAAAATAACATAAATACTATTACCTCAATCCAAAATAGAGGAAGTAACGACAAGGTTGTGGATTCCCATCAACACCAACGGCAAAGTTGAGTGTAGAAATCGTAACCATAACGTATCACTTACTCGTCGTAAGAATCCTGTAACATCAGACGTTGCGGCCACAAAGGGCCAGTACATTGAATGTACTGGCAAATTCACACCATAGGATAATGATGAATACTAGCTATCACTACGTGCATATTTGGTTGGTGGAAAGGCTCTATGTTATAATGTTTTTGTGAAGAGCCAATTTTCCCCTACTGCAAAGGAATACATTTTATTTAACTACAAAGTTGGTTGAAAACATTGAGAATGGTAAACCCCATATCAAACTCAATTAAAAGGTAATTAATAACCCAACAAAATTAATTTAGAGTGATGAGATCAACATGATAATCCAAGAACCAGATACTCAAGATGTCCATAACCGGGGACATGGCTAATCATGATTAGTTTGTACACTCTGTAGAGGTTTGCGCACTTTTCCCCACAAGACTCGATCTCCTCCATTGGATTTCTCGCACTACTTGGTGTTTGAGAAACGGATGACCGAGACACAGTCTTTCCGAAGGGGTCCCCTTAACCGATAGATAGGCCGGTACACCTACAATCCCCTACATCTGATAGCCCATCATGGAAAGGTTTCCCACGACTTACTCAACTATGCCAGAGCCCATAATGGCATGTGGCTGCACACAGAAGTTTCTAGCATGAATAATCTTATGATCCCTTTGAGCCTGGGTGGCAGTCCATAGGAGAATCACACGGTACCCTTGGATTTCCAGAAAATACAGACAATCACTTGGTTCCCTAGGTGCCTTAATCCACCCAGATGTGCATTAAAGTTGCCACCTTAAGTTAACCATTAATTAACAACTCACATCTGTCATGGATACTCTCAAACCCAATCTATGTCTATGAGCATAGCATGGCAATATAAGCATAACGTAGAAGTAACTGCCAAGGGTTTGATAATAAACAGGTGAATAGGTTCTACCTCATCTACTACCCAACCCACAATTTATTCAAATCCTAACCATGCAATTGTTTGAGGATTGATCTCATGCAATAAAACTAGTTAGTAAAGAGGTATGATCAAAGTGTGAACTTGCCTTATACTGTTGATGAAGATGATTCCCACTCATAACTCCTGATAGTTCTACTCGTCACAGTCCGTTCAATCTATCGTGAGCAAGCAATAGTAACGACACATAAGCAATCACTCAAAAGATCGGGAAGAACAAAGAAGACAGTTTGGAAAACATCAAAACCAAGCAAATAACTCTTGCAACATAAAACAATTTCTAACAGTGCCAAAATTATGTGAATTTGTCCTTATCAGAAAGTTTAGGTCAAGAGCTTCGATTTGCAAAAAGAATCAACTCAAACGGAGCTACGAAACTCAAGTTATGATCAAATGAAGATTCAAATTCAAATCTGTTTGAAATCATATTTTAAATGGTCAAAAGCATGTTCAAGTTGTTTTAATGGATAGAGAGGATCATAACTAAGAAGTGGGCATTAGTTTCGTTGAATTTGGATAAATGGGCTAAAAGTTGTGTCCGTTTGAAGATCAGGGGCTAAACGGTAACAAAAATAATTACGAAGAGGTCCCTAGCATAAAATAACAGAAAAAGAAAAATATAAATATCGAACGTTCGCTGACGAACGCTAATCGAACGAACTCGTTCACTACAGAACCCTAACTAATGAACGTCCATTAAATAAACCAAACTAAAAAGAAAACCGATCTAAACCTAACTAACCGAAAAGAACCGAAATAAAACCGAACTAGGGTTTTTACCGGTCGGACGGTTTTCCGTCGGAAAACCGACGGCGGAGCAGATCCGGCCGGCAGCGAACTCCGACGCGGGCGTCGGGGCGGTGGTAGCGTCCGGTGATGCAGGCGAGCGGAGCGATGCGGAGGCGAGCGTGTGGCGAGGCGGCAGAGGGGCGCGGTGCAGGCGGCGCGGGCGGAGGAGAGGCAGCGGCGGCGGCGATAGAAGGCGGCGGGGTGAGATCAGGATCGGGGACGGCTCCCATGGCGGTGCGGCGGCGTACGGCGGGCAGAGTTACGCAGTACGGCTCTCATTTAACTTTCAAAAGGTTTCGAATTTCACTCAATTTCAGTCAATCAATCAAGCAATCAGTCAATCAAATCTACCTATTTATATAACATTCCAAAATTTAGAATTTTGGGATGTTACATTTGCAATCTTTACTTTCAATCTATATCATAAAAATACCAAAAATATTTATCTTATTATTATCATCTCTATCAGATCTCACTCTTGCAAGTGGCCGTGAAGGGAGTGACAACCCCTTTATCACGTTGGTTGCGAGGTTCTTATTTTTTTGTGTAGGTACTAGGTGACTCGCGCGTGGTCTCCTACTGGATTGATACCTTGGTTCTCAAAAACTAAGGGAAATACTTACGCTGCTTTACTGCACCACCCTTTCCTCTTCAAGGGAAAACCAACACAGTGCTCAAGAGGTAGCAAGAAGGATTTCTAGCGCCGTTGCCGGGGATATCTACGCCAAGTCAAGACATACCAAGTACCCGTCACAACTCTTATCCTTTGCATTACATTATTTGCCATTTGCCTCTCGTTTTCCTCTCACCCACTTCACCCTTGCCGTTTTATTCACCCTCTTTTCTTTTTGCCCTCCTTTTCCGTTCACCTCTTTTCCGCTTGCTTCGTCGTTATGGCTAGTCCTTTATTCGCTCCATTGTCTCCCGAGAATGAAGTTCTTAATTTTAAACAAAGGGAGGGAGAAAATCTAAAAGATGCTTGGTACAGAATTTGCAATGCGCAAAATAGATCTACTAGGAAGCAATCTATTTCCGTTCTTCTTCGCAATTTTTATGTAGGCATCATGCCTTGGAATAGATATATTCTTGGTACCATTACCGGAGGAAATTTCTTGGGTAGCCATACTTTTGATTCTTATAATGCTATGATAGATTTGTTTGGCCCACCACCTCTTTTGGTTAATGAAACTACTTTAACTTTGGAACATGTGATGCAAAGGCTTGAAATTATTGAAAATAAAGTTGCCACCATAGAGTTAATTGAAAATTTGGATAGAAAGATCCATAAACAAATTACCCAATATGGATCTAAGGTAGGAGTTGCTCTTAAGAATTTTAAAGAAAAGGGACCTATGATTAATGAAAAGATAGATCAAGATTCCACTAGAATTGATAAAATTGAGGATATTATTACCAACCTTGGGTCTGCCTTTTCTTCCGTGAAAAACACTCCTCCTAATGCTAAGATTGCCAAATTGATGTATGTTCCTAAAAATAAGGGTGAAACTTGTAGTAAGGAAAATGCAGACCTCAAATCCATAAGTGTTCACCCCAATTTCCTCACTATCCTTAAGGAACCTTTTGCTACAAACGATTTTCTTGATTTTGTGCCTAGGAGTTTGATAATTAATAAAAAGAAAGAAACTCCTAAAAGCTATAGGTGTCTTATTGAAGAATTGCCTACCAAAGATGGAAATACCTAGATCTATCCTCGCTTTAATGCCTAGCTAGGGGCGTTAAACGATAGCGCTTGTTGGGAGGCAACCCAATTTTATTTTTGTTCCTTGCTTTTTGCTCCTGTTTAGTAATAAATAATTTATCTCACCTCTGTTTTGGTTGTGTTTTTTGTGTTTAATTAGTGTTTGTGCCAAGTAGAACCGTTGGGAAGACTTGGGGAAAGTCTTTTTGATCTTGCTGTAAAAAACAGAAACTTTAGCGCTCACGAGAATTGCTGCCATTTTTTACTGGAGAGTGCTATTTAGTTAATTATTTTTGCAGATGATTAATAGATAAATTCCTAACGTCCAGAAATTTATTTTAGAATTGTTAGGGTTCCAGAAGTATAATAAACCTACAGATTACTAAAGATTGTTCTGTTTTTGACAGATTCTTTTTTTCATGTGTTGTTTGCTTATTTTGATGAATCTATGGCTAGTAAAAGAGTTTATAAACCATAGAGAAGTTGGAATACAGTATGTTTAACACCAGTATAAATAAACAATGAGTTAATTACAGTACCTTGAAGTGGTGGTTTGTTTTCTTTTACTAACGGAGCTCACGAAGATTTTCTTTTAAGTTTTGTGTTGTGAAGTCTTCAAGTTTTGGGTAAATATTTGATGGATTATGGAACAAGGAGTGGCAAGAGCCTAAGCTTGGGGATGCACATGGAACCCCAAGGTAAAATACAAGGACACCAAAAAGCCTAAGCTTGGGGATGCCCCGGAAGGCATCCCCTCTTTCGTCTTCGTTTATCGGTAACTTTACTTGGAGCTATATTTTTATTCGCCACATGATATGTGTTTTGCTTGGAGCGTCTTGTATGATTTGAGTCTTTGCCTTTTAGTTTACCACAATCATCCTTGATGTACACACTTTTGAGAGAGACACAGATGAATTGGAATTTATTAGAATACTCTATGTGCTTCACTTATATCTTTTGAGCTATATAGTTTTTGCTCTAGTACTTCACTTATATCATCTAGAGCATGGTGGTGGTTTTATTTTATAGAAATAATTGATCTCTCATGCTTCACTTATATTATTTTGGGAGTCCTTTAGAACAACATGGCAATTTTCTTTTTGGCATAATAAAAACTTCCATATAAGTGCATTGAATACTAAGAGAAGTTTGATACTTGATGATTGTTTTGAGATATGGAGATAGTGATATCAAAGTTGTGCTAGTTGAGTAGTTGTGAATTTGAGGAATACTTGTGTTAAAGTTTGCAAGTCCCATAGCATGCACGTATGGTAAACGTTGTGTAACAAATTTGAAACATGAGGTGTTATTTGATTGTCTTCCTTATGAGTGGCGGTCGGGGACGAGCGATGGTCTTTTCCTACCAATCTATCCCCCTAGGAGCATGCGCGTAATACTTGGTTTTTGATGACTTGTGGATTTTAGCAATAAGTATGTGAGTTCTTTATGACTATTGTTGAGTCCATGGATTATAAGCACTCTCACCCTTCCATCATTGCTAGCCTCTCCGGTACCGTGGATTGCCCTTTCTCACCTTGAGAGTTGGTGCAAACTTCGCCGGTGCATCCATACCCCGTGATACGACACGCTCTATCACACATAAACCTCCTTATATCTTCCTCAAAACAGCCACCATACCTACCTATTATGGCATTTCCATAGCCATTCCGAGATATATTGCCATGCAACTTTCCACCGTTCCGTTTATTATGACACACATCATCATTGTCATATTGCTTTGCATGATCATGTAGTTGACATCATATTTGTGGCAAAGCCACCGTTCATAATTTTTTCATACATGTCACTCTTGATTCATCGCAATCCCGGTACACCGCCAGAGGCATTCATATAGAGGCATATCTTGTTTTAGTATCGAGTTGTAATCATTGAGTTGTAAATAAATAGAAGTGTGATGATCATCATTTATATAGCATTGTCCCAAATAAAAAAATGAAGGCCTAAAACAATAAAAATAAAAAATAAAATAAAAGGGGCAATGCTACTATCCTTTTTCCACACTTGTGCTTCACAGTAGCACCATGATCTTTATGATATAGAGCCTCTTGTTTTGTCATTTTCATATACTAGTGGGAACTTTTCATTATAGAACTTGGCTTGTATATTCCAACAATGGGCCTCCTCAAGTGCCCTAGGTCTTCTTGAGCAAGCAAGTTGGATGCACACCCACTTACTTTATTTTTTTGTGCTTTCATACATTTATAGCTCTAGTGCATCCGTTGCATGGCAATCCCTACTCCTTGCATTGACATCAATTGATGGGCATCTCCCTAGCCCATTGATTAGCCGCGTCGATGTGAGACTTTCTCCTTTTTTGTCTTCTCCACATAACCCCCTTCATTATATTCTATTCCACCCATAGTGCTATATCCATGGCTCACGCTCATGTATTGCGTGAAAGTTGAAAAAAGTTTGAGATTACTAAAGTATGAAACAATTGCTTGGCTTGTCATAGGTGTTGTGCATGATGAGAGCATTCTTGTGTGACGAAAATGGAGCATGACCAAACTATATGATTTTGTAGGGATGAACTTTCTTTGGCCATGTTATTTTGAGAAGACATGATTAGTATGCTTGAAGTATTATTATTTTTATGTCAATATTAAACTTTTATCTTGAATCTTTCGAATCTGAACATTCATGCCACAATAAAGAAAATATTACATTTAGAAATATGTTAGGAAGCATTCCACATCAAAATTTTTGTTTTTATCATTTACCTACTCGAGGACGAGCAGGAATTAAGCTTGGGGATGCTTGATACGTCTCCAACGTATCTATAATTTTGATTGTTCCATGTTACTATATTATCTATTTTGCATGATAATGGGCTTTATTTTACATTTTTATATTATTTTGGGACTAACCTATTAATCGGAGGCCCAACCCAAATTGTTGTTTTTTGCCTATTTCAATGTTTCATAGAAAAGGAATATCAAACGGAGTCCAAATGGAATGAAACCTTCAGGAACGTGATTTTTGGAACAAACGTCATCCAGAGGATTTGGAGTGGACGACAAGCAATCAACGAGGAGGCCACAAGGCACGGGGGCGCGCCTACCTCCCTGGGCACGCCCTCCACCCTCATGGGCCCCTCGTTGCTCCAACGACCTACTTCTTTCTCCTATATATATCCATGTACCCCTCAAACATCAGGGAGCACCACGAAACCCTATTTCCACCGCCGCAACCTTCTATACCCAAGAGATCCCATCTTGGGGCCTTTTCCGGAGCTCCGCCGGAGGGAGCATTGATCGTGGAGGGCCTCTACATCAACTCCATGGCCCCTCCGATGATGTGTGAGTAGTTTACTTCAGACCTTCGGGTCCATAGCTAGTAGCTAGATGGCTTCTTCTCTCTCTTTGGATCTCCATACAAAGTTCTCCTCGATTCTCTTGGAGATCTATTTGATGTAACTCTTATTTTTGCGGTGTGTTTGTCGAGATCCGATGAATTGTGGGTTTATGATCAAGTTTATCTATGAACAATATTTGAATCTTCTCTGAATTCTTTTATGTATGATTGGTTTATCTTTGCAAGTCTCTTCGAATTATCAGTTTGGTTTGGCCTACTAGATTGATCTTTCTTGCAATGGGAGAAGTGGTTAGCTTTGGGTTCAATCTTGCGGTGCTCGATCCCAGTGACAGAAAGGCAAACGACACGTATTGTATTGTTGCCATCGAGGATAAAAAGATGGGGTTTACATCATATTGCATGAGTTTATCCCTCTACATCATGTCATCTTGCTTAAGGCGTTACTCTGTTCTTATGAACTTAATACTCTAGATGCATGTTGGATAGCGGTCGATGTGGAGTAATAGTAGTAGATGCAGAATCGTTTTGGTCTACTTGTCACGGACGTGATGCCTATATACATGATCATGCCTAGATATTCTCATAATTATTCACTTTTCTATCAATTGCTCGACAGTAATTTGTTCACCCACCGTAATACTTATGCTATCTTGAGAGAAGCCACTAGTGAAACCTATGGCCCCCGGGTCTATTTTCCATCATACAAGTTTCCAATCTATTTTATTTTGCATCTTTACTTTCAATCTATATCATAAAAATACCAAAAATATTTATCTTATTATTATCATCTCTATCAGATCTCACTCTTGCAAGTGGCTGTGAAGGGATTGACAACTCTTTTATCGCGTTGGTTGCGAGGTTCTTATTTGTTTTTGTAGGTCTCCTACTGGATTGATACCTTGGATCTCAAAAACCGAGGGAAATAGTTACGCTGCTTTGCTGCACCATCCTTTCCTCTTCAAGGGAAAACCAACGCAGTGCTCAAGAGGTAGCAGTGGTCGTCCAGCGTCTGGTAAACGGCGGGTTTTGGGCCTTCTCTTCTTCGGCATCATCGTCCATACCATCAATGTCTTCGGAGCCGTAATCGAGCATGTCAGTTAAGTCCTTGACACTGGCGATGAAGTGGGTGGTGGGTGGGACGTAAAATTCCCTGTTCTCAGCCCCTAGTCCGGGCTAGGCATAGTTCAGACATTGCTCCTCCGTAATGACGAGGGATTGCATCAAGTCCAGAGCCTCGCTTAAAGGCGAGGTTTGTCCAGGGAGAAGAGAATCTGTGGAGTACGGCGGGAAGGGGATTCCTCGGCCGAGCTCACACGATGCTGGCTCCAAGAGTTTGGAGCCAGTGTCCCGGGAAGAGTCCGGCTTTGTGATAGTTGCCAGCGACACTGCTTCCTCCGGCTCTCCCTTACTGGGCTTAGTGGCCATAGATAGTCCGGCGGGTTTAGAAATCCCGTCTTCGGACCTGACGACGCGCTCCAGCTCTAAGGCCAGAGCGGAGGTTGGGGTCGTGAATCCTTGGAAGATCAAGTCTCCTCGGATGTCAACGACATAATCCAAGTTTCCAAAACTAATCTGGTGACCTGGGGCGTAGCTGTCGATCTGCTCTAGATGGCGAAGCGAGTTAGCCCGTAGTGCGAAGCCGCCAAACACAAAGATCTGAACGGGGAGGAAAACCTTCCCTAGGGCAGCATTGTTGTAGATGACTGATGGAGCCATCGAACCTTCTAGTGACGATGCAGCGGAACTCTCAATGAAAGCACCAATGTCTGTGTCAAAATCGGCGGATCTCGGTAGGGGGTCCCGAACTGTGCGTCTAAGGTCGATGGTAATAGGAGGCAAGGGACACGATGTTTTACCCAGGTTCGGGCCCTCTTGATGGAGGTAATACCCTACGTCCTGCTTGATTGATATTGATTAGTATGAGGATTACAAGAGTTGATCTACCACGAGATCGTTGTGGCTAAACCCTAGAAGTCTAGACTGTATGATTATCATCGCTTCTCCGGACTAAACCCTCCGGTTTATATAGACACCGTAGGGGCCTAGGGTTGTATAGAGTCGGTTTACAAAGGAAGGATTCTTCATATCCGAACGCCAAGCTTGCCATCCATGCAAAGGAGAGTCCCATCCGGACACGGGAAGAAATCTTCTGTCTTGTATCTTCATATCCCATTAGTCCGACCCATGTTGCATAGTCCGGACGCCCGAGGACCCCTTAATCCAGGACTCCCTCACCCGTGAATAACATCCTTGCTGCTTGTACCTTCATACCCAATTGCTCTTGTTATTACAAGATACCCCTAGTACTCTTCGTTGTTCCAAGAATCCATTGTGCCTGCTGCCTTGCAGCTCCTTTTCTGCATGAATACATGTTCGAATAATGCCTCACACTTATCAAGGATTTGTTAATTCCTAGTTATTCATGTGTTTCACAAAGTACCCTGAAATACTATCCTTTCTTTCGATATTCCTCTCCAATTATTGCTCTACAAATACTTGTCTGCTTGCATTATGGATACTTTCCATATGTCTGGCAATATTCATGAGCATCCTTTTGTCATCGTCATTTTGAGCCTTTGATTCGATATATTTATGAATGATCGCAATCATCACTTGAACTAGACTTCGTTCTTCTAGCTCAGACGTCATTCCGGATATGAGCTGGTTCTCACCAACCAAATTGTCATCGATTGTAACCATAAGTCTATTCAGCTTATCCATCCTTAATCAGAGCGTTTGCTTCTAATTCCTTGAATTGGAAATCATGATTCTTTTGCTTTTAAGATTTGAATTAGTCATTTGTTTCTATAATCTGATCTCCCTGCATTCCTTCTTCTGGTTGAGTACCGATGCTCACATCAGATCCCTTATGGACCATCAGATCCTTTGTTGGATTTTATCTGACAATGTCCTTCATATTCAATAACCTTGTGAGCCTTTCCTCGGATACATAATGCCTTTGGTAAATTGTATCCTCTGCTTTCTCAACCATGCTCTGCTTTCGAGCTTGTGTTAAATACTCCTGAAGTTTGTGGTATAGGTTCCTAAGATGCCCCGATGGGTTGAACCTATGCCTTCTCTAATCCGTGTGAACCCGAGAGTTTTCACGAGTCATACTCTTCTAGTGTTTTACCGGATATAATTTCAATACTACAACTTCATCGAATGCGAGAAGGGAATGAAAGATTATGCATTGGAGAAGTGGGAGTCGACCTTGAACTTTGTGTTCATGCCCATGGACACGATGTAGATCCTATCATGGAAGCTTCTTGTAAGAATAATTCTTTCCTTGATATAATATCATCTGGTATATGTGAATTGATACTTTCCAATCGTGGTTCCGACCATATTTTCTCCTTGATTCCATTTCTCAGACAAGCTAAAGCACTTGTCTTCTGTAGATCAGTACATCTCCGCAACCTCTATTTTGATCTTCCTTCGAGTATTGCCCTCCGGTATCTCGAGTATATCAAAGAATTGTGATGCTTCCTACGAGTCTTCATCTAGTATTGCTTCTCACTAATTCCAGACCCCCCCGGGTTCTGAGTTATTAATCACTCGAGAACACCGATATTTGGATCGATTCCGCACTCTGGCTCAATAACTCTAAGTAATTTTCGCTGCTTACGAGTTTAATAATACTTTAAGTCATTCCAAGCCTGATCGGCTATATCATTATCGTGCTAAATTTTAACTGTGCTACCTGGAACTTCCCAGAGCACAATTTTCGATGATGAGCTAAGCTTACGTCGCTCTTCCTTGTCATATCATTTCACCTTGAACAACAAGCTTGGTTTCGAGTTTGTGTCGTACACGTGGTTCCAGTAACCTTTCACTTCATCATTCTTTTGACTTGATGTCATCGCCGATTGATTACATCTTCATGAAAGCTCTCAACAAATGTGTCGTGATCATCATCAACATTCTGAGCTCTTCCAGGATATCAGTCGAATTCATGGTGAGAAATACCATCCTTTCCCCTTGATGATTTCTGTTATCATCGGCAACATTCTTGTCCCCCCCCAAAAAAACTTGTTCATATAAATTTTGGAAATACATCCTTTGTGACATGTTGATGGATTGCTGCTGAACCCATCGGCCACATTCTCATATTTTTCCTGGTAAAATTGCATGAGATGTTCTAAAAATTCCCGACGGAACCTTGTGTTTCCAAAGTCTGACCTTTACCTGCTGACCATGTCGTTGCTACCCCGAAGCATGACTGTGGTATTCCGATCATCAAAAGGAACATTGGAAGCGCGATGCTAACTGTTTCTTGTTCTATTATCCAAGCACTGTTGTATGGGTAAACCTCATGTTCTTCATTGCCCCTTTATCTAAATGGTTATGTATTGAATGTCCTGTCATTTATACCATACTCTTCTTGTCCTTGGGAAAAGATATACCCCTGATATTTGGGTTTAAACACATTTTCCTTTCCGATGTTCTGATTAATCTAATGATCACCTTTTCCTTTCCTTTGTTTTCTTTATCCTTTCTTGTGTTCTATATGATGTAAGCAGTAACATTTTCCTGCTTATGTAAACACCTCGGTGTACAACTCTGTCAGTAAGACCTTGTAACTATTGTTGATGACATTCCGGTAACCACCGATGGACGAGAACCTTCCCTATTGGTCCGCCTCGCCTTGCGAGCAGAAAAATGGTTCTCTCTGTCCCTCGCCCTTGGTACCAACATTGTTGCCAACATAATTGACAGGCTATCCTCTGACATGCCTTACTATCATGATAGTGTAATATGTCAGCGTCCTCCCTACTTTTAACCCACATGGTGGGCCCATAACCCATAGTTTCACAGGATCGGAACCTGATATCCTTTGCACTTGGCTTCGTATGTAATTCACGAGCAAACTTCCTCGCCATGTTTCATTCCGGTATCTGAGGCAACATTATTCTTCATGGCTTTGAACCACCTTCGTCACCTATTTTACGCATCAGATGGATGCCTACCTGGTTGAAACTTGTTGAACCCCTTATAGCACTCCCAACATGTTTCCTGGTGCTTCTAAAATCTCATTCCTTGAGATAACTATCGGATGCCGATCTTTTCAGACATCCATCCTTATAGCTATCCCCTTATACCCTATTCGTAAGTATGATGGAATTTCTGAAGGAAGGATGAGGACTTCATCATGATGCCCTGATGCAATGAATTGAAGACATCAACGGTATGGATCAACCTCTTCGATGAGAGCAACAAGGACAAGAAGATTCGTTAGAATTTCGTAACCAATTCTTCCCCCTTACTCCACCTCTTAAATCTCGGGACGACATTTCTTGTAGTGGAGGAGATTTGTAACACCCCGAGAATCATGCTATAGTAATCTCCCCCTAATGGTGGCCATGTCATCGTGATTACTATGCAGCTTGCCACTTGTCCAAAAAAATCAAAGCCTTTTTCAAATTTAAAATAAGTCGAATAAATTATTTCTTCGAGCAGTAAAACTAAATTTTTTACCTTATCCTATAAATTTTCCTGATTATTGTCATGTTGAAATCAACCTCTTCTGAATTGCCAAAATGCCCATGGGAATTAATTTATTAGTCCAGCAGCATTTAAATTGGGCTTTTAAATTTCTAAAATTGAATAGACAAATCCTTTTTGACCTCAAACGTTTTGTTCCATCTCAAGGTATTGTGTTAGATTTATGTGCCAAGTGTTGTTCAAAACAAAACTCATTTGGTGCTAAAAGAAGTTGAAAAAAATAAAATAAAATTTGAAAATAAAAAAAGTGGGAAAAGGAAAAGGCCCCATTGTGCACTTGGGCCACAAGTCCACAGTAACAGGCCGAATCCACCCCAGGCCAACTTTCCCCCTACCTCCTTCTTCCTCTGTTCACCAGAGACCTTGTGGACGAGCACTCTGATGGCCACATGCAAACCATCCTGCCGTCTCCCCGTGTGGATAAGCCCCCTGCAGCAAAACCCAAGACTGCCCACATTCGTCTCTCCTTCAATCCCCCGTCTTCCTCATCCCCTTTTGCTCGACCTCAGACGCGTGAGCTCCGCGTGACCTAGCACCTCCCCGTCGTTGTCGCGGCCATCGCATGCCCCTCTCCACGCAGGCGAGTCCAGGAGAACCGCTGCCGTCCACTATGCCATCTACATCCACGAGCTCAAGCCGGGACCCTCCCTCCATCGTCGCCTTCCTCACCTTCGGCCGACGCACACAACGTCGTCGATCCGCTCGCCTCCGGCCGTCCTCGTGCCTCCCCGGCCGTCTTGAGCCCGCCGTCAATCTCCCCCCAGTGAGCCTCCTCTGGTTCCCCGCTCCCTCTCCTGTTTCCTCCTGACGTAAGCCGCCGAACACCCCCCGTGACCAAGCTCGCGCTTGCCATGCCCGAAGCCGCGCCCATCACCACGCCGTGCCCCTGCCTCCCCACGGCCGCCCTTGCTCTCGCTCTGGTTGCCCCCTGCGCCCCGCCTACACCGCTCGCTTGCCGCGTCCGCCCCGGCCTCGTGCGCCGCACTGCGCCTCCGCCTGCAGCCTCGCCCCCTGCCGCACGCTCTTCACCGCGCCCCTTGCTACTGCCCCGCCTCCGCTCGCCGTGGCCGGCCACGTCCGCTAGCGTCGCTGCCCGGCCACAACCGCACCTGGCCTCACCCCCGCTTTCCCCTGGCCGGCGTCGTGCCGCGCCCCGGTGGCCTTCGTCAGCCGCGCCCCTGCGCGCGATCGCGCGCCCGCCCTTTGCCACGCCGCGCTCCGCCGCCATCGCCTGCGGCCATGGCCCTAGGTGGTTGCGCCCGGGTCCAACGCTCGGCGTCTACCTCGGCGCCCATACCCGCGCTCGATAACGCTTTGGGCCCATGTGCCACTGCATGTGGGGCCCGCCCAAAAAAAGATTAAAAAATATAATATAATGTTGTTAATTAATTAAATCAATTAACCTGCTTAATTACCTTATTAACTATTAGATTAGTTTAACAGTCAATGACATGTGGCCCGTTTGACCAAGTTGACTAGTCAAACTGCTGACTGGAGCCCCTGGACCCACATGTCATCCTCTGGTACACTTCTGTGTACACAGATCCGGGTGGACCTAACATTTAACCTGTATTTTCAAATTAAAAGTAATTTCAGAATATTGTTTAAATCTTTGAAAAATCATATAAAATAATCCATAACTCAGATGAGAAAGTTTTATACATGAAAGTTGCTCAGAAAAATACAAGGAATCCAAATGCGTGGTCTGTTTACATGTCATATGTCTCTAACTATCTGAACATGGAACATTCCCCCACCGGTCAACTGTCTCACACAGGTCCAGAACCGGGAAAACATTCCCGGTTGATTTCCCCCTTCACCTATTTCATGCAGCACTACGTTAGGTCTCCCTAGTTCTGATTTTCATCATGTCATACTTAGTAATGTATCTATGTGCTTTATATTTACTGTTTCTTCCCCCTCTTCTCTCCGGTAGACCCCGAGACCGATGTTGCCCCTGTGATCGACTTCACAGCTGACGACCCTGCCTTTGCCGCCGAGTAACCAGGCAAGCAAACCCCCCTTGAGAATTCCGATATCGCTCATTTCTTCCCCTTTCATGTTTGTATTAGAACTGCTACTGCCTTTTGTATGATCCTATTCTGATGCATAGCCTATTTTTGTTACCTGCTTTCATACCTTACCTGCTTATTCTAAACTGCTTAGTATAGGTTGGTTAGAGATCCATCAGTGACCCACCTTGTCCCAGTTGCCCCTGCTTTATGTTCGATGACTCAATCAACGTGATCGACGTCTAGGCCCTGACACCGCACATCACCCCCCCTTTGTTGTACGACTCTACCGGGTTACTATCGAGTGCCGAGGGTGATACCTCATCAGCACTTCTGATGTTAACCCTATAGTGTAGCTATTCGGTCGTGGTCATCAAGGCTGATTCCTCCTGGAACACTCCCGATAATGACTCTGTCGTGCAACCCCTCAAGTGTGGACCAACGAGGGTGATTCCTCCAAGTCCACCTTGATGGTTACATCGAGTGGGAATCCATCGAGGGTGATTCCTCAGGTTTCCCCCTTGCTGTTTCAGGCACACGATTACTTTGACTTACCATAGAGCCATGATGACATCGGGCCGGCCCCGAGGGGTACCCGCGAGTGATGTGAAGTCGGGTCGATCTGGAGGATACCCGCAAGTTTTCCACGCGGCACGGCCGGGCATTCTTAGCCCTTGCCGGAAGTCCGTGAGACGGGGCGACGAGACCACATATCGTGGGTCATTGATCATTACCGCACTATCAAGACACTAATGGTTTGGATATTTGATTCGAGTAGGCCTCTCGCCTTTTTCGCACTAACCTCCATGTGGGAATAAGTATGGGCACTTTGCGTCGTATGTGTCAGCCGAAAGTTCAATGGATGTTAGCGATGGAGCGGCGCGCGCCGGGTTGGACTGGAATGCCTCGCCTTGTATATGGGAGGCTAGGTCTGCTCACCGGCTGTGTACGCAACATGCAGGATTGCAAAGGGCGATGGCCCATGACCCCTTCGCATTTAGGATGTAGACCGGCGTGCTGGCCTCTCTGTTGAGCCTAGGTAGGAATGCGGTGTGTTGATCGGCCGAGCCGGTCATGACCTGATGGTGTGTCCGGCCGGAGTTGATCGAACATGCATGTTGGGTAAGTTGGTGCACCCCTGCAGGAAAGAAAACATCTATCGATAGCCTGTCCCACGGTAACGGATGCTCGGAGTTGTATCCCGATTGATACAATTAGAACTGGATACTGGATGCTAAGGCATGTAATGGATATGAGGGCTCTGGGATTGTTTCCTCGTAGGGAGTCGAGGAAGTGATCTGTGGGCGCTAATGTTACAACATGTTTGCTAAATATAAACTGCTATTCTATACTCTTTTGAATGCTGCAAGATGCTTGGAGCTGCTTGAAGATGCTAGTCTTCGATAGGCTAGGCTTTCCCCCTTCTCTTCTTGCATTCTGCAGTTTAGTCCATAGATACAACCCATTCCTTTGATACAGATGCATACTTAGTTTAGATCTGATGTAAGTCTTGCGAGTACTTTGGATGAGTACTCACGGCTGCTTTGCTTCCTCTTTTTCCCCTATACCCGATTGTTGCGACCAGATGACGGATCCCAGGAGCCAGACGACACCACTGATGACTACTACTACTACCCCGAGGGTGCCTACTACTACGTGACGGCCGCTGACGACCTGGAGTAGTAGGACGCTCCTAGGCAGGAGGCCTTGCCTTTTCGATCGTTGTTGCTTTTGTGCTAGCCTTCTTAAGGCAGACTTGTCTAACTTATGTCTATACTCAGATATTGTTGCTTCCGCTGACTCTTGTGTATCCGAGCTTATGTATTCGAGCCCTCGAGGCCCCTGGCTTGTAATATAAAGCTTGTATTATTTTAAATTTGAGTCTAGAGTTGTATTGTGATATCTTCCCGTGAGTCCTTGATCTTGATCGTACACATTTGCGTGTATGATTAGTGTACGATTGAATCGGGGGTGTCACACATAACACGCCTCACGAACACCAGCTACCACGCTGCTTGTCGGAGAGCACACAACCTCGGACCACTGCCCCGACATCCAAGATCGCCACCCCATTGCCATCGCAACATGAGACTGCCACCAATGAAGAACCTTTGTGTGAACATCATTGGCATGGAGCTGGACCACCACCGGTCCATGCGAAGAGGGGAACCTCCGGCAATGGGGCCCGATCTGACCTGGATCTAGCCCTAAAACAAGCGGTGTGGTCGAGGATGGGGCCTGCCAGTGACATCCGGTAGCACGCCTGGATGACGCGAACTGTGCGCCACCACTAAATCCACCACGACAACACGCCATGCAACCGGGGCAGCAACCACCATCGTGCCAAATCCATCAGCTCCAGATCTGGTCGAGGGTGTACCCTAAAATCTTGTGACACCCCTATCCTAGGAACCCCACCGGAGCAACTTCGTTGATGATTCAGCCACCGCCCACTGGTCTCCATGCTCCTTCGCGTCGCCCCTCTAGGTCTATCCAACACCGTGTGCCAATCAAGGAATACTTTCGCATGCCCAAAGGGGCAGATCAAACTAATATTAGTCATAAACCATATGCATCCAACAATCTGGATTGCTGCAATGGTGAGCGCTTAGAGCAACTCCAACGCAGGTACCCATTTCTTCCGCCGCCGTCCGTTTGGGTTGCCGCGGACAAAACTAATGGCCCAACGCGCCAACCCATTCCCAAAATGTGTCCACTTTGCGTCCACATGGACCCATTTGTGGGCCAAATTTGCGGCTGAAATGCGTCGGTGCGGACGCAAAGCGGACTTGCCGCGCGTTCTCTCGATGTCCGCCGCGTCCCCACCTGGCGGCCTGATGACCCACAAGTATAGGGGATCAATCGTAGTCCTTTCGATAAGTAAGAGTGTCGAACCCAACAAGGAGCAGAAGGAAATGATAAGTGGTTTTCAGCAAGGTATTCTCTGCAAGCACTGGAATTATAAGTAACAAGTAGTTTGATAGTAAGATAGTTTGTAATGAGCAAGTAACAATAGTAGTAAAAAAAGTGCAGCAAGGTAGCCCAATCCTTTTGACACAAAGGGCATGCCAAAACGGTTTCTTATGATAAGCAAAGTGTTCTTGAGGGTACACGGGAATTTCATCTAGTCACTTTCACCATGTTGGTTTGATTTGTGTTCGCTACTTTGATAATTTGATATGTGGGTGGATCGGTGCTTAGATGCTGTTCTTACTTGAACAAACCTCCTACTTATGATTAACCCCCTCGCAAGAATCCGCAACTACGAGAAAAGTATTAAGAATAAATTCTAACCATAGCATTAAAGTTTTGGACCCAATCGGTCTGTTACGGAATAGCGCATAAACTATGGTTTAATCTTCTGTCACTCTCGCAACCGATCATCTAATAACTACTCCACAATGCATACCCTTAGGCCCAAATATGGTGAAGTTCCATTTAGTCGATGTTCACATGACACCACTAAGGGAATCACAACATACATACCATCAAAATGTCAAACACATAGAAAATTCACATGATTTTGCAACAAGATTTCTCCCGTGACCTCAAGAACAAAAGTAACTACTCACAAATGATAATCATGCTCAAGACCAGAGGGGTATTAAATAGCATAATGGATCTGAACATATAATCTTCCACCAAATAAACCATATAGTAATCAACTACAAGATGTAATCAACACTACTAGTCACCCACAAGTACCAATCTATAGTTCCGGTACAAAGATTGAACACAAGAGATGAACTAGGGTTTGAGAGGAGATGGTGTTGTTGAAGATGTTGATGGAGATTGGCCTCCCCAAGATGGGAGAGTTGTTGGTGATGATGATTACGATGATTCCCCGCCTCCGGGAGGGAAGTTCCCTCGGCGGAATCGCTCCGCTAGAGGGCAAAAGTGCTCCTGCCCAAGTTCCTCCTCGAGATGGCGGCGCTTCGTCCTGAAAGTCCTCCCCTGATTTTCTAGGTCAAAATGACTTATATACCAGAAGATGGGCACCGGAGGTGGGCTGGGCTGATCACAACCCACCAGGGCACGCTTGGGAGCCCTGGCGCGCCCTGGTGTCTTGTTCTCACCAGGTGGCCCCCCTGAAAGTGCGTTATATCGACTAGAGGGGGGTGAATAGGCGATTTTTATGAAAGTCTTCAAAACGTGAGAGTTGTGAAGACAAACAGTGAAGATCATGCCTATTACTATGCAGCGAAAGTTAGATTACACTAGGCCAGCCATGGTCATGTGTTCAATAGAGTGAAAGCGCAATGACAAACAGCTTCAGTGTAATAAGGATCAGGTAGGAAGAAGTTATGAAGCCGAACAGATCATACATTCATGTTGTGAAGACAAAAGATAAAGCAAGCATGCAATGGCTTCACAATGAATAACTGTAAGTGAAAGGAAGTGAAGATGAAACCAGTGACGCGTTGAAGACAATGATTTGTTGGACCAGTTCCAGTTGCTGTGACAACTGTACGTCTGGCTGGAGCGGCTAGGTATTTAAACCAAAGGACACACAGTCCCGGACACCCAGTCAAGGACACTTAGTCCAAGACACCCAGTCCTCACCGTTTTCTCCTTGAGCTAAGGTCACACAGACCTCGCCCAATCACTTAGGTAAGTCTTCAAGGTAGACTCCCAAACCTTCACAGACTTCGTTCACTGACAATCCACAATTTCTCTTGGATGCTCAGAACGCGACGCCTAACCGTCTGGAGGATGCACAGTCCTCAAGTGTAATAAGTCTTCAAATCACACAGACACGAAGACTTAAGTGATGCCCAATTTACTCTGGCTCTGGGTGGTTAGGGCTTTTCTCCTCACTGGGAATTTTTCTTTCAAAGGCTTCGAGGTGGGTTGCTCTCAAACGACAAAAGTCGTGCACTGAAATCTGAGCAGCCAACCGTTTATGGTTGTGGGGGGTGGACTATTTATAGCCACTTGGCAACCCGACCTGATCTGTCCGAAATGACCCTGGGTCACTAAGGAACTGACACGTGTACCAACGGTCGAATTTTGAACTCACACGGCAACTTTACTTGGGCTACAAGTAAAGCTGACTTGTCTGACTCTGGACAAGATTTTCTCTCAAAGTCTTCGCTCGAAGACATAGGATTTGAATTAGGCATCACTTCAGTCATTCTGACTGGTTCTCTTCGACCCCACTTAACAGTACGGTGGTTCCTATGACACAACATGAATGAAATAAAGCCACGAAGGATCTAGGTCTTCGAGTTCCAAAAGCTTCATAGGGAGTCTTCTCATGTCATTGTCTTCAATATGAATATCTTCATAAACCACCATTGTCTTCAATGTCTTTGTACATTTTTAGGGGTCATCTCTGGTAGTAAAACCGAATCAATGAGGGACTTCTACCTGTGTTTTCCTGCAATTCTCACAAACACATTAGTCCCTCAGCTAGGTTTGTCGTCAATACTCCAAAACCAACTAGGGGTTGCACTAGATGCACTTACAATCTCCCCCTTTTTGGTGATTGATGACAAACTAGTTGAAGTTTTCAACGGGAAACATAATTTGTGAAATTGTAAAAGAATTGTCTTCATAAGTTGCAAGGGCTCCCCCTGAAGATGTGCATATAAGTAATTTGCTTCTTGAATGCAAATTCACATGGCAGGTTGTACTTGTGGAGATCCACTTCAACTTATGACAATCCACTATGCATGTGAAAGTATATGAAGATAATGACATGCATAATGGAAAATGGACGTCTGCAGAATGAGATGAGTGCGGAATTTATCATCGCAAAACGGAGTGACAAACAGGTAGCAGACGACCATCAAGGCTAAGTGTTACAACTCAATGAAGCAAATATAGCAAAAAAACGGGAGTTGTAAGCACGAAGCAAAATATAGCAAAAAAACGGGAGTTGTTAGCACGAAGCAAAATGTAGCAAAATATGAAGGCACCCGCCCGTAGTGACCCGCTTGAAGACTATAACCATCATATGCTTCTCCCCCTTTTGTCAGTGATGACCAAAAAGGTTTGAAGACATAGAGGTTTCTACGCGTTCCCAGGCGCAGCAGGGTTGGTGGAGTTGTTTGGCGGCGGTGCAGACGAGCTTGGTGCAGATTCGACGCGCGTTGAAGCAGGTGGAGATGATGTCGCGTCGTCTTCTTCTTCAATAATCCGGGCAGACACGGTGGCAGCAGAAGAAGAGAACTCTGACTCTTCAAGTGATGGTGTGCTGCGCATCACCGCTCTTCTTGGAGGCGTGGAGTCAAATTTGAAGTGCTATGTGAAGCCATCCTCATGCAGTTCAGCTTCAGGGCACATCATGGTGAGGCCCTTCCAAGTGCGGCGACAGGTCTCGTGTGTGACAAATGCATTCTTGGTTGCCAGATTTCTGATGCGATTGACGTCTTGCATGATGCTTCTCATCTGCCTCTTGAGCCAGTCGTGATGCCTATCTTGCTTTTGGTGAAGAGCCACAAGAAGCTCTCTGTCATTGAGTGCACGAGCGCGCTTCTTGGGTCTCTTTGCAGCTGTGCTGTTGGTGGCTTCAGTTGATGCAGGGGCACGTGTGGTGCCAGCCATTGGATACACTCGGGAGAGAGCTTCAACACCTTCAATATTTTGAGTGAAGCTCTAGTGTTCTGCATTCTGAAGACTTAGTGGTTGCTTGGCCGGCTCTGGATATATTGCTTCAGCAGATGTGTCCACATCTGGCAAAAATATCCTATGATTGCGGGCTGAGGGTTGATAGGAGATTGCAGAGTGAAGATTGATCAGCCTCATAACCCAAGGAGCATAAAACTTTAATCCAAACAGTTCTGAAGCAGACGCTGCAAATTGACGGATGAAGAGATCCTGTGCATTGAAGCATTTGCCATGAAGAATGCAGAAGATGAGAGTCTTCATTGCACCATCAATTGTCGCATATCGAGAGTGTCCCTTGACAGGCCATAGAGTCCGCCTTATGATATGATATATTGTTCTGGGCAAGTACTCTAAGTCTTCAACGAAGAACCTAGTTGGATAGGGTGCATCCGGAGGCAGTGGCTTCATCATTGAGAGCATCTGACTCATATCTGGCTCAGGACGCTGAAATATGCTCTCAATTGCTTCAGCATGGAGTTGGCACCCTTCTTCAAAGAATTCGCCAGGAGTGGGAAGGCTGGTAAGCTCAATTAGGTCGAAAGCATTGGCTTCATGATGGATATTGCCTGTCATCCACTCCAGAATCCATGTCTTTGGATCTCTGTTATAGCCTTTGATATGCACAGTGGCATAGAACTGGAGCAGAAGCTCTTCGTTCCAGTGCACTTCATCAGTGATAAATGGCAGCAAACCCACTTGCTTGAAGCAATCCAGTGCTTCTTCCAGACCAGGCAGACCAGCAACAGCTTCAACCTCAAGGCGCTTGTGAGGAAAGATGCGGCCTTGGTTGTAAAGGATGCATGAATAATAGCCGCGCTGTTGATGGCTCCAGAACCTATCTGATACAATCCGTTCCCTTGAATAAGGGTTCTTGGAGCGGTCGAAAAACGTGTTATCTGCCCTGAAGCCGTTGATGTTGAAGGAACCAGGAGCTGATGCAGGACCTGGGAACCTTGGTAGTCGTGGGATCGGCTTCCGGACCTGGGGCCTGTGCGCAATATGATAGTTGAATTGTGGTCCGGCAGCAGACTCAGGCACAGAATGTTCAGGAGCAGTAGCTTCGGTGTCTTCTGAAGCTGTTGTTGGGGAGGGCTCCACACTTGCTTCGGCGTTGTTTATGGCAGCCTCAACATTTTCAGCTTCAGGCACGTTCTCCTTGAGAACTGCTTCTTGTTGGTGCGGGGGAGTTGGAGCTTGTGGTATTTCTGCTTGCTCTTCGGCTGATGCAGCCGGAATGTCTTCAGCAGCCTGAGCCCTTGGCCCTTTGCGAAGCCTATGGAGTGTAGGCGCTGGTGGAGTTGCAGTGGGTTGGGGCTCATCTTCCTCCTGTGGGCGATCTGCCCACGACGCATTTTGTGTGATTGGCGTCAATGGACGACCAATACTGATCTGTTCGCTTGTCTCAAGCTGAGGAAGGGCTGCATCACCTTGCACATTGTCTTGGAGACCAATGTCTTCAGCAGCGTAGGGTTCGTCTGCTGGAATGTCTTCAGTGTTGGGTTCATGCACAGTCAACTGACGATCTGTGTCAGGATAGCGGACGCAGAGGGGTTCAACTATCAGGGGCTCTGTGGGAGCAGCCCGAGATTTCTTGGTCTTGCGCTTCTTGATGATGGGTTCAGAAGGAGAGGCTTCAGAATGTTTTCTCTTCTTAGCTTCAGCCTCTGCAGTCCGTGTCTTCTTGTGCTGTGAGGCGGTTGATCGACTCTTTGGCTTCGAGCCAGTCGTTGCAGCGGGGAAGACAATTGGAGCATCAGGTTCTGACCTTGGCGCTTCAGGTTCGGGCACAGCCGCCTTCTTTTTCTTCTTCGCGGCCATCCTGGGGTCAATGCCGGGACACCCAAGTGCCTTGCGCTTTTCTGCCTCATTGTAGGCTTGCACGCAGCGATCAGCCAAAGTCTTCATGCGTTCTCGCAAGCCTTGAGCTTCGGCACGCGTCTTCAGGAAGTTCTCTTTCAGCTCGTGCAACATGATCTTGAAGTTTTTCACTTCTTGTACACTGAGCTTGGCCACGTGCTTCTTGAACTGAGCCTTTTCATGATCAATTTTCTGCTTCAGTTCTACAATTCGCTGGGCTATCGCAAGTTCTGAAGCAATTGCACCTTGAAAGGCAACGCTGAGGCCTATGGGTAGCTGCAGATCATTGAAGCTTATGTCTGGTGTGTCAAACCATTCATCGATGAAGTTGTGGATGATGGCGACATCAAACAGAGGCAGATTGTTGAAGATTTCAGCCTCCTCCTTGCTCTTGATGAGCTGCTCAAGAGCATCATCTCCAAGATCTTCATCGCTTGAGAGATCAATGGCTTCGCAGCGCAGAATGTCAGCAGCTGTGAGCTCTTTGCCTGTGTGTGGCTGAGGCTTCTTGGGGCTTGGACACTCGTGATAAGCCTTCTGACTGCACACTGGCTTCAGGAGGTGCAGTTGCTAAAGGCTTCACTCTTGCGATCTTGGGAGAAGCGGCTGGCTTTGAAGATTTTGGAGCTTTTGGCTTCTTCTGCTTTGGCTTCGGAGCAGCAGGGGCGTCATCTGACTCGGTATCTGCTGGAGGGTCATTCACAGCAGTCCCTTGGACTAGGATGCGAGTGATGAGGCCTGCAAGATTGGCATACGGCCCGATGATATTGGGATCGGCGTTGCGTGTGCCATCTGCCCTTGGTGAGGAGGGACCAGGGTTGAAGTCAAGCCCAAATTTCTTCTTGTTTATCTTCGCTGACTGTTGTGCAAACTAAAAGTTGCGCTTGAAGAGATTATCATTGCGGCACCAGAGAAGTGATGACGGATGTGCCTCAGCTGGATGTGGTCCTCTCACCATGCATGGATAGAAGCCTTGAGCAATGGCTTCGTCTCTGGACCTGGGTATGAGATTTTTGTATAATACATCTCCCCACGGTCTCTTGATGGCGCACTTCTCCGCATATTCCTAAGTGACGAAGCGGTAGTGGAACCATTGCTCTGCCCAATATCTTCGAATCCATTGGATTTGTGTCTTGCGCTGACCATAGCTTTCTTCAGGATCAGTTTTGTACATCTCTGCCAATTCATCAGGCAGATCTTTGGATGTTTCACCACGTCGCTGTCTGCCTCCCTTCCTTGCTGCTGTTTCTGAAGCCATGAATAACTTGGAAGGCTTCAAGATGTTCAAAGGCTTCAAAGGCTTCCTTTTGCAAGAACTGGCTTCAGGCGAGTTGATGTGATGCTGCAAGTACTCTGCAAATGAATGCAGACTATGAGAACCAAAGGATTCTCCCACGGACATGTACCTGTTACAGCATTAAGGTGCGAGGGAAGGGGAAGAGGTCATATGCATTCTTAGAAGATTTTGAAGATAAATCGGTTTAGAAGACATTGACCTCATTATGCGAAGACATTCACTTATAGATAAGAAGTTGGTTCCAGATTTGTACGAACCCATAGATCAGTACAAGTGAGGAATCTAACTACTTTATGAAGCACAAGTGAATATACTAGGCATGTTATGAGATGCAGCGAGAGATTTAACTGGTGTGAAGAGAAACTTCTTATGGCAGAAAGTGACTGAACTGTAGGATCAAAAGAGGCTGTAAAAAGAGGTTTTATTTACCACACTTGGAACTGCTAGACGAAGTGAGAGTTGAGGTCGAGCAGTTCAATCCTCCGTGCCCTAACTTGGCAACGGAAGACACCTACGGCGACGGCGGAGAGAGCGATGTCCGCTGTCGGCGTGAAAACGGCGTCGGAGAGGTTGCGGCAGTGAAGCGCTTCGTCGCCGGCGTCGTCGAGTGCTAGCGGTGGCGCTAGGGTTCGTGCGAGGGTGGAAGAAGGAGATAATGACCGCAGTGAATCGTATATTTATAGGGATAGAGGTGGCACTGCGCTATTACGCAGGTACCCCTGGCGGTTCGCATTTGAGGCACGCGTGGCCAGTTAGAGGACGATTGGGATTTGTTCCACGTCCCACGCACGCCTAAATTGTCGGGCAGTCGTTCCTTCTTCTCCGGATCTTATGTGGAGGAATGAGCATTAAAATCGGACTTTTATGGTTGTCACTATGTCTTCAGCTGACAAGGACACAGTGAAGACATTTGACAGTTACAACAGAATGCATATGACTTGGAGAGATAGAGTTTGAGATAGAGAGCATAGAGAGGTTAGGGTCCGATCACATTCACTTAGTTCAAAATATTCAACCAAGAAGACATAGCTATAAGTGAATGCTGTAGAGGACAGAACATCAGTACGTATATATCCATATAATCAACGCAGTGAAGATAATCATGAAGACATATTGAGAATGAAACCAAACCAATTGTGAAGACATTGAGAGGTAACGCCATGAGAGAAACACTTCAAAATGGAACGTTTGGTGGTGGCGTTACCCACCGTCTAGGAAGTATTAGACCCAGACACGGCGCACAATTATCGTTGCGCTCCGAAGTCAAATTCCACATTAATGTATTCACACTTAGAATGTATGTCTTCATTGTTTGAAGATATACGCTACTTCGTGAGTTGCACATCTAAGTCATCAATATGCTTAAGTGTTAGGATGTGTGCCTGATCACAGGACATTTGAGGATTCCAAGATATTTAGCTCACACCGTAACTTGCAAAATCTCTTCTCATCCAAGGGCTTTGTGAAGATATCTGCCAATTGCTCTTCAGTGTTGACGTGTATGATATCAATGTCTTCCTTCACAACATGATCTCTGAGAAAGTGATGACGAATTTCAATGTGCTTTGTCTTCGAGTGCTGAACTGGGTTGTTGGCAATCTTGATGGCGCTTTCGTTGTCGCAGTAAAGTGGCACTTGCTTCAGATGAATGCCATAATCCTTGAGTGTTTGCTTCATCCACAGAAGCTGAGCGCAGCAAGATCCAGCAGCAATGTATTCAGATTCAGCAGTGGAGAGTGATACACAGTTCTGCTTCTTTGAAGACCAACATACAAGTGATCGTCCCAGAAAGTGACATGTGCCTGATGTAGACTTGCGATCAACTTTGTCACCAGCATAATCAGCATCCGAAAATCCAACTAAATCAAACTCTGAGCCCTTTGGATACCATAATCCTAGAGTTGGGGTGTGAGCCAAATATCGAAGAATTCGCTTCACAGCTAAGTGATGCGACTCCTTTGGTGTCGCTTGAAATCGAGCACACATGCAAACACTAAGCATGATATCTGGCCTAGATGCACATAAATAAAGCAAAGACCCAATCATGGAGCGGTATACCTTTTGATCGAACTCTTTACCATTGTCGTCGGGACCCAGATGATGCTTGGCTGGCATTGGTGTTGTGAAACCTTTGCAGTCTTGCATACCGAACTTCTTCAGGCACTCTTTAAGATATTTCTCTTGAGATATGAAGATGCCGTTGCGTTGTTGCCGTATTTGAAGACCGAGAAAGAACTTCAGCTCCCCCATCATGGACATCTGATATTGCTCTTGCATCATGTATCCAAACTCTTCACTATACTTCTGATTGGTGCAGCCGAAGATAATGTCATCCACATATATTTGGCACACAAACAGTTCACCATCATATGTCTTCGTGAAAAGAGTGGGATCCAGGGAACCAGGTATGAAGCCTTTGCTTTTCAGAAAGTACTTGAGTGTATCATACCAGGCCCTAGGGGCTTGTTTGAGGCCATACAGTGCCTTGTTGAGCTTGTATACCATATCAGGATGTTTTGGATTTTCAAAGCCAAGTGGTTGTGCAACATACACTTCTTCTTCAATCTTGCCATTGAGAAAGGCACTTTTCACATCCATCTGATAGAGAAGTATGTTATGATGATTTGCATAGGCCAGCAGTATGCGTATGGCTTCAAGCCTAGCCACAGGAGCAAATGTTTCATCGAAGTCAATGCCCTCCACTTGAGTATATCCTTGAGCAACTAGACGAGCTTTGTTTCTGACAACTTGACCATGCTCATCTTGCTTGTTGCGGTATATCCATTTGGTGCCTATTATGTTGTGCTTCCGTGGATCAGGACGCTTAACCAGTTCCCATACATTATTCAGCTCAAACTGTTGAAGCTCTTCTTGCATAGCTTGAATCCATTCAGGTTCCATGAAGGCTTCTTCAACTTTCTTGGGTTCTGATATTGAGACGAATGCGAAATGCCCACAGAAGTTTGTTAGCTGAGTTGCCCTTGAACGAGTGAGTGGACCAGGTGCATTGATGCTGTCCAGTATTTTGTCAATTTGTACTTCATTTGCAACATGAGGGTGTGTGGGGCGAAGACTTTGCTCTTGCTGATCTATGTGGTCATTTGAAGGTATATCTTCAGGCTGAGCATTGTCTTCATGTGGATCAGGTGCTGAGATGATAAGTTCTTCTTCAGGTTGAGCTTCAGAAGGTACAATTTCTCCAGTTCCCATAAGCTTGATTGATTCATTTGCTGGAACTTCATCTAGCACATTTGGCAATTGCTCTCTTTGTGATCCATTGGTTTCATCAAATCGCACATCCACTGTTTCAACCACTTTGTAGTGGAAGAGATTGAAGACTCTGTAGGAGTGCGAATCCTTTCCATATCCAAGCATGAAACCTTCATGTGCTTTTGGTGCAAACTTTGAGGTGTGGTGTGGGTCCTTGATCCAGCATTTTGCGCCAAATACTCTGAAATAACTGACGTTTGGCTTCTTGCCAGTTAGGAGTTCATAGGATGTCTTGTTCAGAAGCTTGTGAAGATAAACACGATTGATTGTATGGCATGCAGTATCAATGGCTTCAGTCCAGAATTTTCTTGGAGTCTTGTATTCATCTAGCATTGTTCTGGCCATCTCAATGAGTGTTCTGTTCTTGCGTTCGACGACGCCATTCTGCTGTGGCGTGTATGGAGCTGAGAATTCATGTGTGATGCCCAAGGTATCCAGATATGTATCAAGGCTAGTGTTCTTGAATTCAGTGCCATTGTCACTTCTGATGTGCTTTATCTTGGCGCCAAAATTGTTCATAGCTCGATTTGCGAAGCGTCTGAAGACATCCTGCACTTCAGTCTTGTAAAGGATTATGTGCACCCAAGTATATCTAGAATAATCATCAACAATTACGAAGCCATAGAGGCATGCAGAAGTAGTAAAAGTTGAGTAGTGAGTGGGACCGAAAAGATCCATGTGAAGCAGTTCGAAGGGTTGAGTAGTGGTCATGATTGTCTTCGAAGGATGTTTTGCCCTTGTCATCTTCCCTGCTTCACAGGCACCGCATAAGTGATCTTTCTTGAACTTGACGCCTTCGATGCCTATGACGTGCTTTTTCTTCGCAAGGGTGTGGAGGTTCCTCATGCCAGCATGCCCAAGCCTTCGATGCCAAAGCCAGCATTCTGAAGCTTTTGCAAGAAGACATACTGCAAGTTGTGGTCCTGCTGAGAAATCTACCACATACAAATCACCTTTCCTATACCCTTCAAACACTAGAGATTTGTCAGATTCCATTAGCACCAGGCAGCGATATTTGCCAAACATTACAATCATATTCAAATCGCAAAGCATTGAGACAGACATTAAGTTGAAGCCAAGGGATTCAACAAGCATGACTTTATCCATGTGTTGATCCTTTGAGATTGCAACTCTACCTAGACCCAATACCTTACTTTTACCAGTGTCAGCGAATGTAATGTGGCTCTTGTCGGATGGACGTAAAGTTGAGTCCATAAGAAGGCTTCTTCTGCCAGTCATGTGATTTGTACACCCACTGTCAATAATCCATTCTGAAGACTTTGAAGTCGCTGGTATCGTACCCTACAGTGCAGTTAGGGGGATAGGCTTCACGAAGAGTGTTGTGAAGCATAAACATTTGACAAACCAGTGGGTTATGAAAACTTAGATCCAGATTAGGACTAATGGGGAGAGTAGCATGCGATTCAGGAACGAAGTACATAATGATGCCATTTGGGCAGTTTATCTTGCGCCCCACAAGATTTTTATGGTCCCCAGCAATAGCATCAGAAGATTTTGTTTTTGTGCTGGAGACCTTTCCCTGCAAAAAAAAGTTAAGCTTTCTTAACCACCCACATCTTCAAGGGTGGCTTAGAAGCTATGAGTCTAAGAGCAGCATCTGAGAATTTTGGCTTTGAAGCCTTAGCAAACAGTCTAGCAGGGGGACAATAATACTCATAGGCATAAGCAGAATAATTTTTGGTCATATGAATATGACGGTTCGATGAACCGCTCTCATATTCATATGCCTGAGTATGGTTTCCCTGCAAAACATTTGCGTTAGTGTGACTCAGGTGAGTCCTCTGTCTGTATGAAGCATTTGGACCATATGAAGCCTTTGGTCTGAGGTTTGTCTTCTTCAAGTGAGGTGTCATGAAGACATTCACAGGAAGATTTTCCAGACATGTTTTCGGAACCCAGATCTTCTTCATAGGCGGTCCATTCCTGCAGTTAGTACCAATGTACCTGGCAAACACTTCATCATTCTGATTCTTAAACAGTTTATAGTTTGCATCAAAGGATTCATCAATGATAATTGGGTTAGCACAAGTGAAGCAAGACAGATTGGATGGATCTGCTGAAAGTTCCTTTGCAGCAACCCATGTAGTTTTGGGGTACTGCTCAGGTTTCCAGTAAGAGCCATCTGCATTGATTTTCCTCACGAACCCAACACCCTCTTTCCTAGGGTTTCGGTTCAGAATCTGCTTCTTAAGGACATCACATAATGTTTGATGCCCTTTCAGACTTCTGTACATCCCTGTTTCAAGCAATGTCTTCAACCTAGCATTCTCATCAGCAATAGCAGTGGTATCCTCAGCAGAGGGGTTAGTTGCCACATCAACAGTTGAAGATATTGGAACAGTAGTAGCAGTGGAACATTCAGCAACAGAATTAGCATTATTACGCTCAATGCATTTAAGACATGGTGGTTCAAATCCTTCCTGAGCGGGACTGATCTATTCGGCGCGAAGTGACTCGTTTTCCTTTTGAAGATCTTCATGAGCCACCCTCAATTTCTCGAGTTCTTGCTTCCTTTGAAGATAGTCATAGGAAAGCTTTTCATGAGTTGTTGAGAGAGTATCATGACGATCTTCAAGTTCCTGATACTTAACGTGAAGGTTTTTTATGTCTTCAATTAAGGATTCAGATCGAGTCATTTCAGCACCCAACAGATCATCGCTTCTGTCTAACAGTTTTTGAATATGTTCCATAGCTTTCTGTTGTTCAGTTGCAATTTTAGCAAGTGTTTTGTAGCTAGGTTTTGAATCACATTCAGAGTCATCGTCACTGGATGTTTCATAGCGAGTGGTGCGTGTGTTTACCTTGGCACCGCGTGCCATGAAGCAGTAGGTAGGAGTGGAGTCATTCTTGTCATTTGTGTCGGTGTCGGTGATGCAATTATTGACTTCAGTGTTGAAGATGGACTTGGCGACGTATGCTGTAGCCAGACTCGCAGTGCTAGAATCAGACTCCTCCTCAGATTCCACCTCTGCCTCCTCAGATGCGGATTCTTCCTCTGAATCCATCTCCTTGCCTACAAACGCACGCGCCTTGCCAGATGAGCTCTTCTTGTGTGATGAAGACTTTGATGAAGACTTGGAAGAAGACTTTGAGTGTTTCTTCTTCTTCTTGTCGTCAGAATCATATTCCTTGCTCTTCTTCTTCCTTCTGTTCTCATTGTCCCACTGTGGACACTCAGAGATGAAGTGCCCAGTTTTCTTGCACTTGTGACATGTTTTCTTCTTGTAGTCATGAGCAGAAGCTTCATCATTCCTTGAGCTTGATCGTGAAGATTTTCTGAAGCCTTTCTTCTTGGTGAATTTTTGAAACTTCTTCACTAGCATTGCAAGTTCTCTTCCAATGTCTTCAGGATCATCAGAACTGCAGTCAGATTCTTCTTCAGATGAGGAGACAGCTTTTGCCTTCAAGGCACGAGTTCGCCCATAGTTTGGACTGTAGATATCTCTTTTCTCAGAAAGCTGAAACTCATGTGTGTTGAGCCTCTCAAGTATGTCAGACGGATCGAGTGTCTTGAAATCAGGACGTTCTTGAATCATCAGGGCCAGAATGTCAAACGAACTATCAAGTGATCTCAGCAGCGTCTTGACGATTTCATGTTAGGTGATCTCAGTAGCGCCGAGGGCTTGAAGCTCATTTGTGATGTCAGTGAGCCGATCAAAGGTGTGCTGGACATTCTCATTGTCATTTCGTTTGAAGCGGTTGAAGAGATTGCGAAGGACACTGATTCTTTGATCTCTCTGGGTTGATATGCCTTCATTAACTTTGGAGAGCCAATCCCAGACCAGTTTGGATGTCTTCAAGGCACTCACACGGCCATACTGTCCTTTGGTCAGATGACCACAGATGATATTCTTGGCAGTAGAGTCCAGTTGAACGAACTTCTTGACATCAGCAGCAGTGACACCTTCTCCAGCCTTGGGAACGCCGTTTTCGACGACATACCATAGGTCGACGTCAATGGCTTCAAGATGCATGCGCATCTTATTCTTCCAGTAGGGATATTCAGTTCCATCGAAGACGGGACAAGCAGCGGAGACTTTGATTATCCCTGCAGTCGACATAGCTAAAACTCCAGGTGGTTAAACCGAATCACACAGAACAAGGGAGCACCTTGCTCTGATACCAATTGAAAGTGCGTTATATCGACTAGAGGGGGGGTGAATAGGCGATTTTTATGAAAGTCTTCAAAACGTGAGAGTTGTGAAGACAAACAGTGAAGATCATGCCTATTACTATGCAGCGGAAGTTAGATTACACTAGGCCAGCCATGGTCATGTGTTCAATAGAGTGAAAGCGCAATGACAAACAGCTTCAGTGTAATAAGGATCAGGTAGGAAGAAGTTATGAAGCCGAACAGATCATACATTCATGTTGTGAAGACAAAAGATAAAGCAAGCATGCAATGGCTTCACAATGAATAACTGTAAGTGAAAGGAAGTGAAGATGAAACCAGTGACGCGTTGAATACAATGATTTGTTGGACCAGTTCCAGTTGCTGTGACAACTGTACGTCTGGTTGGAGCGGCTAGGTATTTAAACCAAAGGACACACAGCCCCGGACACCCAGTCAAGGACACTTAGTCCAAGACACCTAGTCCTCACCGTTTTCTCCTTGAGCTAAGGTCACACAGACCTCGCCCAATCACTCAGGTAAGTCTTCAAGGTAGACTCCCAAACCTTCACAGACTTCGTTCACTGACAATCCACAATTTCTCTTGGATGCTCAGAACGCGACGCCTAACCGTCTGGAGGATGCACAGTCCTCAAGTGTAATAAGTCTTCAAATCACACAGACACGAAGACTTAAGTGATGCCCAATTTACTCTGGCTCTGGGTGGTTAGGGCTTTTCTCCTCACTGGGAATTTTTCTTTCAAAGGCTTCGAGGTGGGTTGCTCTCAAACGACAAAAGTCGTGCACTGAAATCTGAGCAGCCAACCGTTTATGGTTGTGGGGGGTGGACTATTTATAGCCACTTGGCAACCCGACCTGATCTGTCCGAAATGACCCTGGGTCACTAAGGAACTGACACGTGTACCAACGGTCGAATTTTGAACTCACACGGCAACTTTACTTGGGCTACAAGTAAAGCTGACTTGTCTGACTCTGGACAAGATTTTCTCTCAAAGTCTTCGCTCGAAGACATAGGATTTGAATTAGGCATCACTTCAGTCATTCTGACTGGTTCTCTTCGACCCCACTTAACAGTACGGTGGTTCCTATGACACAACATGAATGAAATAAAGCCACGAAGGATCTAGGTCTTCGAGTTCCAAAAGCTTCATAGGGAGTCTTCTCATGTCATTGTCTTCAATATGAATATCTTCATAAACCACCATTGTCTTCAATGTCTTCGTACATTTTTAGGGGTCATCTCTAGTAGTAAAACCGAATCAATGAGGGACTTCTACCTGTGTTTTCCTGCAATTCTCACAAACACATTAGTCCCTCGGCTAGGTTTGTCGTCAATACTCCAAAACCAACTAGGGGTGGCACTAGATGCACTTACACCCCCTCCGGTAGTTATTTGCTCCACTATTTTTCATATATTCCATGACAATTCCTCGTGAAGTTTCAGCTCATTTCGAGTTGTGCAGAATAGGTAGCCTGACGTAGCTTTTTCAGGTCCAGATTTCTAGCTGCCAGAAGTCTCCCTCTTTGTGTGAACCTTGCATATTATGAGAGAAAAGGCATTATAATTAGTCTAAAAAGCATTATTATGCATAAAAACATTATAAATAACAGTAGGTAAACATGATGCAAAATGGACGTATCAACTCCCGCAATCTTAGACCTCGCTTGTCCTCAAGTGAAAACCGAAATCGAAAAACATGTCCACATGCTTAGAGAGAGAGAGGTGTCGATAAAAACAAAATACGAACATAGAAGCATCATGTAAATTATTATATCAGCAACAAACTTTATCATAGAACTTTTATCATAGACCTCTCATGAATAAGTAACAATTTATCACAACATCGAAGTATAAAGCATAAACTCTATTGGAAGCCACCAAACTATGTTCTCAGTCAACTTTGCAACTACAATTCATCATATTTTCAGGAAGGGTCGCGTATCGGAGCCTTTAGGCAAGTCCACATGCTCAACCATCATATAGTCTTCTATGATTGTTAACACTCACCGCATACACATAAGCAAAAAGTTTCAACCAGACACATAGAAAGATAGGGGCTTATAATTTCGCCTCCCAACGTATTCACCTCAAGGGTGATGTCAACAGGAATAACTCATGCTACCCACATCCAACTGGATATATGTGCCTAGATCTTTCCTCACCACATGATGCTTGCCAAAAGAGAAAATAAAAAGGAATAGAGAGAAGAACCTTGACTCTTGCATAAAAGTAAAAGGTAGACCCTTCGCAGAGGGAAGCAGAGGTTGCCATGCGCTTTTTGTTTGTATGCTCAATCCCTTAGTGCAAAAGAACGTCACATTATATTGCCCCTTGTGGTAGCAACCTTTATTATGCAGTCTGTCGCTTTTATTCTTTGCCATCACAAGTTCGTACAATGCTCAATTTTCTCTTACACTAAATGATCTAACACTTTTAGAAGCAATTTTTATTGCTTTGTTGCACCAATGAAAACTTACTTGAAGGATCTTATTCAATCCTTAAGTTGGTATGGTGGACTCTTGAAAATAAGATTTGGGTTTAAGGGTTTTTGGATGCACAAGTAGTATCTCTACTTTGTGCGGAATTTTTGGCTAGCAAATATGGGGGCAAGCACCATATGTTGAAGGATCTATGACAATATAACTTCTATGTGGATATGAATAAACATAAATCATTACATTGTCTTCCTTGTCCAACGTCAACAATTTTGGCATATAATATTTTGATGGGGGCTCGCAACCACAAAAGATTTCCAAGATAGTGTATTTGCATGTGAATCTTCTCTTCCCTTATTAATTCTTTCATGAATTGCATCATTGACCAATGCTATGTTTGTCAATCTCCAATAAAATTTTCTACTTATACTTTTCCTTATGTGGTGTCATTACTTACCATAAGATTAGCATATGATCTTTTTCATTTATTTCCTTTATTTTTATTGAAACATGAAAGTAAAGAAAACAAAACTCATATTAAAATTTATTATATATCTCGCACACGATTACAAGGATAGATCAGTAAGCAAACTCTCGAAAAGAAAGGATCGAACTAAACTTTTCTTCATCTAAAGCAAAAGATAACTATGGATCGAACTAAGATAAGTAAAGGAAAAAGATAGTGTAGGTGATACGATACCGGGGAACCTCCCCCAAGCTTGGCGCAAGCCAAGGGGAGTGCCCATACCCGATACTCAATTTTCTTTTGGTGATGAAGAAGGAGGTGGTGGTGATGAAGTGGTAGCGATCTTGTCCATTTTCCTTAGTTTACGCTTGAGGATGGAATTCTCCGCCTTTAAATCACCGATCTCCTGCTCAAGCTCCAATACCTTTTTGCATAAATCTTGCTTGTTTTCCTGCAGAAGATGAAAGGGGATAAACTGGATCTTAGGCTTCTTTGCTTTGTTGGGGAGGCTTGACTTCTTAAATTCAATGTGCATATCCCCAGGTTGAGGCAATGAGGCTTCATCCTCGTCCGAGCTTGTCTCCTCCTCCCTTTTAGGATCATAGTCTTCTTCTTCCTCCAAAGTCCAGCTATAGTGCTCCACATCCCCATAAACCTTAGGGTTTGCGATATAATCAGCAACATAGCTCCCACCCTCAAAGTCTTGGGCTGACATATTTTCAGATATGTCAGGAAAATAGCGATAAAAGAAAACAGAAGATTTCTCCGAGGTACGGTGGTTAATAGGTTCGGGGAGTATATAAAGATTTTTTATCTTGGGAAACAAGCAAACGGAAGAAAAACGGAGTCCGGAAGGTACCCGAGGTGGGCACAACCCACCTGGGTGCGCCTAGCAAGCCAGGCGTGCCCTAGTGTCTTGTGCCCACCAGGGTCACTTTCCTAGTAGTTTCTTATTTTCCTAATTTTTTAAATATTCCAAAACTAACAATAAATATTTTTGCGGATTTTTCGAAGTCTGTTTACTTACCGCATCACGTACCTCCTCTTTTTCATGATTCTGGAGTGTTCCGGGAGGTTTCTTTTATGTGTTCTTCCAGTGTCATAGTTTGGATAATATTGCTTTCAACATTAATGGGCGTACCTGAGATATAATATTTTATTCATTGCCCATTAATAACCTTCAGGTTAGTACCTTCGGCATTATTTATTTTGATGGCTCCAGATTGATAGACCTCCTCGATAACATAGGGCCCTTCTCATTTAGAGAGGAGTTTTCCTGCAAAGAATCTGAAACGAGAGTTTTACAAAAGAACATATTCTCCAACTTTGAACCCACGCTTTTGGATTCTTTTATCATGCCATCTTTTAACTTCTTCTTTAAATAACTTGGCATTTTCATAAGCTTGGGTTCTCCATTCATCTAGTGAACTAATATCAAATAACCTCTTTTCACTGGCAAGTTTGAAATCATATTTGAGTTCTTTAATTTCCCAATATGCTTTATTTTCTAACTTAAGAGTCAAATGACAAGCTTTTCCATAAACCATTTTATAAGGAGACATACCCATAGGATTTTTATATGATGTTCTATAGGCCCAAAGTGCATCATCTAATTTATTAGACCAATTCTTCTCGAACCTATTGTCAGTCTTTTGTAAAAATAATTTTATTTCTCTATTGCTAAGTTCAACTTGACCACTAGACTGAGGATGATAGGGTGATGCAATTATATGGTTAACATCATACTTGACAAGCATTTTATGGAAAGCACCCTGAATAAAGTGTGAACCACCATCAGTCATTAAATATCTAGGGACTCCAATCCTTGGGAAAATAACTTCTTTAAGCATTTTAATAGAGGTGTTGTGATCAACACTACTAGTTGGAATAGCTTCTACCCACTTAGTAACATAATCAACAACAACCAAAATATGAGTATACCCATTAGAGGAAGGAAAAGGTCCCATGTAATCAAATCCCCAAACATCAAATGGTTCAATAGCAAGTGAATAATTCATATGCATTTCTTGATATGCTTACCGATATTACCTATTCTTTGACATTCATCACAAGATAAGACAAACTTACGAGCATCCTTGAAGAGAGTAGGCCAATAAAACCCAAATTGCAATACCTTGTGGGTAGTTCTATCTCCCACATGATGTCCTCCATAAGCTTCGGAGTAACATTTCCGTAGGATTTATTCCTGTTCATGCTCAGGTACACAACGTCTAATAATACCATCTACTCCTTTATAAATATGTGGGTCATCCCAAAAGTAGTGTCTTAAATCATAGAAGAATTTTTTCTTTTGTTGGTATGTGAAACTAGGTGGTATGTATTTATGTAACGCCCCGAGACCGATGTGCCAGGTGTCCTCCAATTATTCGCTGACGTTGTCATGTCATTTGCTTGCGTGTTGCATCTTATCATGTCATCATGTGCATTGCATCATCATGTTTTAAAACTTGCAATCGTCCGGGTTCTTCGAGTTCTCTCCGTTGTCCGTTTTGAGCCCAACCACACTTGCACGCGCCCGCGGCACATCCGAAATATTATTTTATAAGTGGCCGGAAAATGTTCTCGGAATGGGTTGAAAGTTGGCAAGCGGTGTTGCTATGTTGTAGGTAGACCTCCTGCCAAGTTTCGTCGCATTCGGAGTTCGTTTGACGTCCCAACGATTAACTATAGCGACAATATAGTCGGTCAAACATCGGACGTTTTCGGTCTCCGGAAACAGTCGTCGGGTCTCTCTCTCTTCTCTTCTCTCAGATCGAGACCGTCTACACAGTCCACTGCCTACCGCCAAGCCCAACCTAACCTCTCTCGTCAGACTGCGGCCCTCCTCGCGCGCGCGTCCGAAAGTTGTCCCGAACCCGACCCGGGCGTCGTCACCGTTGGATCCGGATCATCCCCAAACATCTACAAAATATCACCGTTTTCTCATTTGGACTTCCTAGTCTATTTTTCTCGACCGCTCGATTTTATTTGAAGGGACGGATTAGCCCCTAAACTCTCACTCTTTCCTTATATATATACTCCCTAGTCCATTTCTAGTCCAAACCCTAACTTCTAGGCGCTTGTCCCATCCCTCAGCCGCCGATAGCCCACTGTCTCCTCCTCGTGTTCCCCGCCAAGCCAATCACCTTTGTTCCTTGTTCAGATCCACTCCACCAACCAACGAAGCCACCTCCCACTCGTTTTGGACCGCTAGATCGCGGATCCGATGGCCCAGGAGGCTCCCCAGCGTCCCAGCGTTCGTCCCTGCCTCCCGGCCGCAGATCCCTCGCCCCCGCTCGATCTGGCCGCGGAGATTCCGAGCGCCTCGACCCCAAGCTCCATCACCCGCTGATGGCCTCGATGGTACAACAGCTACTGCTGCCAGACCGGATTGCCCCTCGCCTCTAACCTTTCTTCCTCGTGGCTCTCCCTCTCGTCTCTCACATCTTCCTCTCCCTCTCTCTATTTTTGCTCACAGGAGACCTCCATGGCCGCTCCAGCTAGCTCCGTTGCTGTCGTTTCGTGCCGGGAATGGGTGGATCCAGGCTCCCCGCACCCAGATCGGACATTGCCGCGTCATTCCGGCGCGTCGCCGCATCTTCACCCTCCGGGACGGCATCGAACAGCAAGCAGCCGCCGTCCCATGCCGTTGACCGCGTCCTGCGGCGTGGACCGCCCCCCGACCCTCGGACTGCACGGATCCGCCGCATCCACAGCCGGCCTCCTCTCCAGCTTCGCGCCAAGTCCCACGTCGCCGGAGACGTTCCCGCCGCCTGTGCCTGAACTTGTTGCTGTCGTTGCTCTGCCTGCAGTAACGAGCAGGAGCTCGTTCGCCTGCCTCGCCTCGCTTTGACCATGCCTGGCCCAGCGCGCCTCTAGTTCAGGCCAAGGCCCAGCACCTCTTCGCCCCAACCATAAACAGGCCTCAAGGCCCAATGTGAGCAGCACCTTGGCCTTCCCCCTGTTGGGCTGCCCAGATTGGGCCTGTTTCTTTTTTTCCCTGCTGACGAATTTCCTAATTTCCAATGCATGCATAATTACAGGAGGATGCCATTATTTTAATTTGCCCACAAGTAAATAATCGTGCATCATATGTAAAAACTTCATATATGTAAAGTGCTCAGAAATTTGTGTAGTTTAATTATACCCAACTTTCATCTATGTTTAAAATGTTTAAAATGATGTTTGATTAAATTTGCTCCTATGCCATGCTAAAATGACTTAATTCATAACTATATAACCGTAACTCCAAATTTGATAAACTTTATATGTAAATGGGGTGGAAAAATGCCTAGTTTAACATGGTGGCTTTACTTTGCATGTTTAATAACTCTAAAATTGTGTTTAGGGCAGAACAGTACCAAATCCATAAAATGCACATGAGGACTTTTCCGGACTTGTTGTTTGATGTTTCCGGCCTCATTTAAACTTGCCTAAATGTTTAGTTTGCTTATGCTTCACCCCTTGCCATGCTAAACAACATTTAATATTGTTGGGTACATAAACGAGATCGAACTAAATAACTTGTTGTGGTGTTTCGTCATATTGAGCTCCACTTAATTTGTAGGATTGCTTGTGCACTTTGCCATGCCATGTATCTTTAAACCGAACATGCATCATATTTGGTTGTGCATCATGTCATGCTTATGTGGTGGTTGTTTACTATGGTGTTTGCTTCTTTCTGGTGTTGCTTCTTCGGGTTGGTTCCGATAACGTTGCGTTTGTGAGGGTTCATTCAACTACGTCCGTTTGTCTTCTTCATGGACTCGTTCTTCTTCCTTGCGGGATTTCAGGCAAGATGACCATACCCTCGAAATCACTTCTATCTTTGCTTGCTTGTTGCTCGCTCTTTTGCTATGCCTATGCCGCGATACCTACCACTTGCTTATCATGCCTCCCATATTGTTAAGCCAAGCCTCTAACCCACCTTGTCCTAGCAAATCGTTGTTTGGCTATGTTACCGTTTTGCTCAGCTCCTCTTATAGCGTTGCTAGTTGCAGGTGAAGATTGGAGTTTGTTCCTTGTTGGAACATGGATATTTTGTTGGGATATCACAATATCTCTTATTTAATTAATGCATCTATATACTTGGTAAAGGGTGGAAGGCTCGGCCTTATGCCTGGTGTTTTGTTCCACTCTTTCCACCCTAGTTTCCATCATATCGGTGTTATGTTCCCGGATTTTGCGTTCCTTACACGGTTGGGTTATAATGGGAACCCATTGAAAGTTCGCTTTGAATAAAACTCCTCCAGCAAGGCCCAACCTTGGTTTTACCATTTGCCTCACCACCACCTTCTTTTCCCCTGGGAGTCGTGCTCCCGAGGGTCATCTTTATTTAACCCCCCCGGGCCAGTGCTCCTCTGAGTGTTGGTCCGAAATGGGCAGCCTGCGGGGCCACCTCGAGGCAACTCGAGGGCTGGTTTTACTCGTAGCTTGACCTATCCGGTGTGCCCTGAGAACGAGATATGTGCAGCTCCTATCGGGATTTGTCGGCACATCTGGGTGGCTTTGCTGGATTTGTTTTACCATTGTCGAGGATGTCTTGTAACCGGGATGCCAAGTCTGATCGGATTGTCTTGGGAGAAGGAATATCCTTCGTTGACCGTGAGAGCTTGTGATGGGCTAAGTTGGGACACCCCTGCAGGGATTTGAACTTTCGAAAGTCGTGCCCGCGGTTATGGGCAGATGGGAATTTGTTAATGTCCGGTTGTAGAAAACCTGAAGTTTATCTTAATTAAAATACATAAACCGCGTGTGTAGCCGTGATGGTCTCTTCTCGGCGGGTGATGGAGCTTTGTAAGAGGCTTAGAAATTTTAGAAAAGTCTTTGATAAATCTCCTATAGAAACCAGCATGACCAAGGAAACTACGAATACCTTTGATATCTTTAGGACATGGCATTTCTCAATTGCATCAACCTTAGCTTGTCCACCTCAATACCCATTTCAGAAATTTTATGGCCCAAAACAATACCTTCGTTAACCATAAAGTGGCACTTCTCCCAATTCAAGAGAAGATTAGTTTGCTCGCATCTCTACAAAACTCGATCAAGATTGCTTAAACAATCATCAAAAGACTTCCCATAAACAGAAAAGTCATCCATGAAAACCTCAACAATCTTTTCACAAAAGTTAGAGAATATAGCGGTCATGCATCTTTGAAAGGAAGCAGGTGCATTGCATAAACCAAAAGGCATACGTCTATAAGCATAAGTTCCAAAAGGACAAGTAAAAGTGGTCTTTTCTTGATCAGGTTGCGAAACAGGTATTTGTGAAAAACCGTAATATTCATCAAGGAAGAAAAAATGTGTGTGCTTAGATAATCTTTCTAGCATTTGATCAATAAAAGGCAGAGGGTAATGATCTTTTCTAGTTGCTTTGTTTAATTTTCTAAAATCAATTACCATTCTATAGCCTGTAACAACTCTTTGTGGAATAAGTTCATTTTTATCATTAGGAACAACAGTAATGCCTCCTTTCTTAGGGACACAATGAACATGACTTACCCATCTAGTATCAGCATAGGATAGATTATACCTGCTTCCAGAAGTTTCAATATTTCCGTTATTACCACTTCTTTCATCTTCGAATTTAACCGATGTTGGTGATCAACAACGGGTTTAGCATCAGGTTCCACATTAATCTTGTGCTAACATAGAGTGGGATTGATGCCTTAAGATCATCAAGAGTATGTCCAATAGCAGCTCGGTGCTTCGTTAGAACTTTCAATAGTCTTTCTTCTTCATGTTCTAAAAGGTTAGCACTAATAATAGCATGATAAAACTTTTTCTCATCGAGATAAGCATAGTTCAAAGTGTCAGGCAATTGTTTTAATTCAAACACAGGATCACCTTTAGGCAGAGGAGAACCTCCTAGAGTTTCAATAGGCAAATTGGGTTTAAGCAAAGGACATTGTTCAAAGAAAATCTTATCTATTTCATTTCTTTCATGCATATGCATATCATTTTCATGGTCTAGCAAATATTGCTCTAAAGGATCAGTAGGAGGTACAACAATAGAAGCAAGAGCAATAATTTCATCCTTACTAGGAAATTATTTTTTATGATGTTTTCTACTAAATTTGGAAATTTTAAATTCATGAGACTCATCACCAAAGCTAACACAGATAGTTTGTTTCTCACAATCTATTTTAATATTAACGGTGTTCAAGAAAGGTGTACCAAAGATAATGGGACAAAAGTCATCTTTTGGGGAACCAAGAACAAGAAAATTAGTAGGGTATTTTATTTTCCCACACAAGACTTCAACATCTCTAACAATCCCAAGTGGTGTGACGGTGTCTCTATTAGCAAGTTTAGTAGTAACATCTATGTCTTCTATTTCAGCGGGTGCTATGTCATTTATAATTTCTTGATATAAGGTAAAAGGAATAGCACCCACTAGCACCTATGTCACATAAACCATGATAACAATGATCTCCTATTTTAACTGAGACAACAGGCATGCCAACAACAGATCTATGTTTATCTTTTTCATCGGGTTTGGCAATTCTAGCAGCTTCATCACAGAAGTAAATAACATGCCCATCTATATTTTCAACCAGGAGATCTTTAACCATAGCAACACTAGGTTCTACCTTGATTTGTTCAGCTGGTTTAGGTGCTCCAATATTACTTTTATTGACCACAGTTGAAACTTTAGCATGTTCCTTTATCCTAAGAGAGAAAGGTGGTTTTCAATATAAGCAGTAGGAACAACTGGATCAACATTATAGATAATAGTTTCATCTTTAGCTATTACTGGTTCTTTAATTTCTTCTTTAATAGGTGGGTGATATTTTAACCACGTCTCCTTGGGATATCAACATGAGTAGCAAAAGATTCATAGAAAGAGGCTACTATTTCAGAGTCAAGTCCATATTTAGTGCTAAACTTTTGGAAAGCGTCGGTATTCATAAAAGATTTAACACAATCAAACTTAAGCTTAATACCTGACTCTTTACCTTCGTCGAGTTCCCAATCTTCAAAGTTGCGTTTATTTCTTTCTAGAAGATCCCACCAGAAGTCAATTGTCTTCTTCATAAAGGAACCAATACAAGAAGTATCAAGCATGGAACGATCATCATGAGAAAGCCGAGCATAAAAATTCTGAATGATAATTTCTCTTGATTGCTCATGATTGGGGCATGAATATAACATTGACTTAAGCCTCCCCCAAGCTAGAGCGATACTTTCTCCTTCATGATGCCAAAAATTATATATGTAATTCTGATCACGATGAACTAGATGCATAGGATAGAATTTTTGGTGAAACTCTAATTTCAATCGATTCCAATTCCAAGATCCAATATCATCGCATAGCCTATACTATGCTAATGCTTTTGCCTTCAAAGATAAAGGGAAAGCCTTCTTCTTAGCTTCATCTCCGGGTAAATCTGCAAGCTTAAACAATCCACAAATTTCTTCCATATATATCAAGTGCATATAAGGATGTTCAGTTCCATCTCTTGCATAAGGATTAGCTAGCAGTTGTTCTATCATACCCGAAGGAATTTCACATTCAATATATCCAGTAGGTGCAGTGGGTTGAGGGGTGACTAAATGTGGTTCCGGTCGAGGTGAAGATACCCCAAACAAACCCCTCAAAGGATTGTTTTCTATAGTAACAAGTGACAATAAATTTCAGCACGTAGTAATAATTTTTCCTTATCAATTTCCACTTACCAAGAGCGCTTCACTCCCCGGCAACGGTGCCAGAAAAGAGCCTTGATGACCCACAAGTATAGGGGATCAATCGTAGTGCTTTCGATAAGTAAGAGTGTCAAACCCAACGAGGAGCAGAAGGAAATGACAAGTGGTTTTCAGCAAGGTATTCTCCGCAAGCACTGAAATTATAAGTAACGAGTAGTTTGATAGCAAGATAATTTTTAACGAGCAAGTAAAAATAGTAGTAACAAAAGTGCGACAAGGTAGCCCAATCCTTTTAAGGCAAAGGACAGGCCAAAATGGTCTCTTATGATAAAAAAAGTGTTCTTGAGGGTACACGGGAATTTCATCTAGTCACTTTCATCATGTTGGTTTGATTTGTGTTCGCTACTTTGATAATTTGATATGTGGGTGGATCGGTGCTTAGGTGTTATTCTAACTTGAACAAACCTCCTACTTATAATTAAACCCCTCGCAAGCATCCGTAACTACGACAAAAATATTAAGAATAAATCTAACCACAACATTAAACTTTTGGATTCAATCGGTCCCTTACGGAATAGCGCATAAACTAGGGTTTAAGCTTCTGTCACTCTCGCAACCCATCATCTAATAACTAATACACAATGCATTCCCTTAGGCCCAAATATGGTGAAGTGCCATGTAGTCGACATTCACATGACATCACTAAGGGAATCACAACATACATACCATCAAAATATCGAACACATATAAAATTCACATGATTTCTTGCAACAAGATTTCTCCCATGACCACAAGAACAAAAGTAACTACTCACAAATGATAATCATGCTCAAGAGCAGAGAGGTATTAAATAGCATAGTGGGTCTGAACATATAACCTTCCACCAAATAAACCATATAGTAAACAACTACAATATGTAATCAACACTACTAGTCACCCAGAAGTACCAATCTATAGTTCTGGTACAAAGATTGAACACAAGAGATGAACTAGGATTTGAGAGGAGATGGTGTTGTTGAAGATGTTGATGGAGATTGCCCTCCCCATGATGGGAGAGTTGTTGGTGATGATGATGACGATGATTCCCCCCCCCCCTCTGGGAGGGAAGTTCCCCCGGCGGAATCGCTCCGCCGGAGGGCAAAAGTGCTCCTGCCCAAGTTTTGCCTCAAGACGGCGTCTCTTCGTCCCGAAAGTCCTTCATTGATATTTTCTAGGTCAAAATGACTTATATACCAGAAGATGGGCACCGAAGGTGGGCTGGGCGGAGCACAACCCACCAAGGCACGCCTGTCTTGTGCTCACCAGGTGGCCCCCCTCTGGTAGTTATTTGCTCCAGTATTTTTCATATATTCCATAAAAATTACTCGTGAAGTTTCAACTCATTTGGAGTTGTGCAGAATAGGTAGCCTGGCGTAGCTTTTTCAGGTCCAGATTTCCAGCTACCGGAATTCTCCCTCTTTGTGTGAACCTTGCATATTATGAGAGAAAAGGCATTCACTACTGCAGGATGCTGCTAATGCGACACATGATCAGAGACCCTTTGACGAAATTGTGCGTGATGCAATAATTGCAAATGGTGGTGTAAAAAACTCATCAAAAAAGGTGCAAAACGTTTGCAATGGCCGATGAATCAAACACGGTTCAGATTTTAGTTGCGTGTGCGATGTTGGGCATATAGTTCAGTTCAATTAACTATTTGCGATGAGGAGGAACAAAAGAAATGGGCAGCTAGATGAAGGTGTGTGCGATATACAACATACGGTTCACTCGGATGAACTATTTGTGATTAGGCTACACAAAAGAAACGGTCGGGCAGATCAAGGTGTGTGCGATATACGACATGCTGTTCACTCAGATGAACTGTTTGCTTTGAGCCAAGAGAACAGAGATAGTTCAATATAACAGGATGTGTGCCATACACGGCAAACAGGTGCATAATCAAAAATGTGTGCGAAGACTGATAATAACACAGACGATTGCTGCTAATAAGTCGTGTGTGTTGTGGGCAAACGCTTGGTGGTATACAATTGTTAGCGGTTGATGAAATCATCACCGACGGGTTCCCCAGTATGGTCCGTGTGCGATGCCATTGCACATAGAACAACAACATATGTACTTATAACTTATAAGGACTTGATTCCATAAACAGATTGAACATCCAATTACATATATGGCTAGTACACACATGACCTTTGCACACACCAAAGTACGTTCCAAAATGCCTAGGAAACTCAAATACTGTATAAAAAGGAAAAACGAACTGTGAATAATTTCATATTTTTAGGATGACACTACTATTGTTGCATGTTGCCTTTGTAAAATAAATCAAGGCGGAAGAGACAACGTATGTCGTTTCGCACACATAGGTGACAAGGTCCCTCTCGAAACCATGAGCCTTTTTGAGAGAAGCTTCGGTTTGTAAGAAGTTTGTACCAAAACTTGTCCCAAATTGGACTAATTTTTTACCACAACATGTTGGTGCTATGACATAACACCATGCCAAGTTTCATGATTTTGAGGCGAGTTTTGGATTTACAGTAATTTTAAAACCAGGTTTCTCAATGTTTACTGTCAAGTCGGCACTGCCCTGGATAGGCTTTTTCCTCAGGGGTCCCAAATGATAAATCCAAATCTGTCACTACCATGCAGCTTTTCTTATTAAGAATTACAGCCCATTTGGTGTGCAAGCTAAAAATAAGTTTGAGGGTGCTGGTGGGCGCTAAGAACTTGCGGTTCTGTAATGAACAAAGATCTCAAGGGTCCCGCGAGAGTGATGTTCTTTCCCTATGTTGTGAATGCTTATAATATTTATGTATTAATTAAAGAAATGGCAAGCCATTGGACAGTATGAAAAAAAATATGGGTCAGAGCCGAGTTGAAAAGGGCAACAATATCTAACTCCAGCTAACAAACAGTACAAAAGCACGAGGATTAATTGCTCATCGGGTTTAGACAAAATCCAGATTGAACAGGACAATGACATCTAACTCAACCAAAGTTTTTGGCGGTCACAACCAAATGGATCGGTCTTATCCATAAAATAAAGATCCCGGCCCAGAAATTCTACTGGTCCATGATGACAAGCTGTTGTAAATAGAACCCGAGCATGATCAGAAGCCCTTAGGTCCACCTGGAACTTCTTTTTATGCTGCTTAACACTTGCAGCCATAAGAAATTTGTTGTTGAAAAACTTAATCCTCACGGACAATAGTTCCCTCGCATTCAACATGAAGATGTGACAAATCTAGTGTTTGCATTGTTGGATGCATATCCTTCCAGCGTTACTGTCTTCAAACGAATGTCATGAGATTTGAGAAAATCCTGGTGCTTCTTGAACCATCGATTGGTTATACTTTCTCGTCCATGGGTTAGTGCCTAAACAGAGATTTAGATTGAAAACAATTAATGTATAAAAAAGATTATGTTGAAAGAGTGATAGCTGAACGATTAATTATAGTACATTATATATGGGCTTTCAATGTGCGTGAAATCATCACCTTTATATACAAATTCTCCAGATATGGAAAGCATTGCAGCAAGCCAACAATCATGTCCAGATCAAAACACCACATACTAATATGTAAGATCTTGACATAATCCACCACCACTGATATGATGGACAAGCTCTTCATTGAGCATACAACATAATATTAGTACCAAAAGTGTACTCCGAGATGACACTTAACTTATGCTCACAAATGAAAAAAGCAGATTACAAAGTTTTACGTGAATAATATACAATACCTCAATAGGTGTAGAGCAAAACACCATCTTGAACCATCTAAAAGGATCGCGTTTGCACCCAAGGTCTCCAGTTTAGGCGCAGAGACTACAATTATTTGCGAAGGTACTATAACAGAATCAAGGAGCAACCTTTGAAGTGAAGGGGCCTCTTCGATGATGAGATCATGCCCAAAAAAATTCCCATGCTTACAAGGCGGGGCAACTTTATTTTGAGACAACAGATACGAATTCCCATTCCAAAAACAAGCAGCAAGCGCTCCAGGGCAGGGCAGCTGGAGTGGATGATGCTGTGTAGTGCGGCCTCCGACAGATCAACCACCACAAGCACAAGTTTTTTTAGCAGTGGTTGTCGAAGCATTTGTACCAGATTGTCTGCTAGATGGCACCGTGCGAAGGTGGCGGTGTGGAGAGAGGAGGAAAACCATGAAATGGACATCGGTGGTGAGGGCACAGATACATTGGTTTATGGTATGTTAGATACATAGTCATGGTAGAACTCAAGCTACTAGAGTTTATTGAATTGACGGGATGTCAGCGAGGCGACCACCGTGCAGGGTATGTCCAGCAGGTAGCATGCCGGGATGCAGATGCGTTGAACGGAGCCCTCCTGGGAGGAGATGATGGCTCCGGGGAGTTCAGAATCATCATCGATAGATAGCTGACGACAGCCGAGATTAAGTGGCGCGATGCACTGCTACCTCTTGAGCACTTGCGTTGGTTTTCCCTTGAAGAGGAAAGGATGGTGCAGCAAAGTAGCGTAAGTATTTCCCTTAGTTTTTGAGAAGCAAGGTATCAATCCAGTAGGAGGCTACGCGCCAGTCCCTCGCACCTATACAAAACAAATAAATCCTCGCAACCAACGCGATAAGGGGTTGTCAATCCCTACACGGTCACTTACGAGAGTGAGATCAGATAGATATGATAAGATAATATTTTTGGTATTTTTATGATAAAGATGCAAAGTAAAATAAAAGGCAATGAAAATAACTAAGTATTGGAAGATTTAATATGATGAAGAGAGACCCGGAGGCCATAGGTTTCACTAGTGGCTTCTCTCAAGAGCATAAGTATTTTACGGTGGGTGAACAAATTACTGTTGAGCAATTGACAGAATTGAGCATAGTTATGAGAATATCTATGTATGATCATGTATATAGGCATCACGTCCGAGACAAGTAGACCGACTCCTGCCTGCATCTACTACTATTACTCCACACATCGACCGCTATCCAGCATGCATCTAGAGTATTAAGTTCATAAGAACAGAGTAACGCCTTAAGCAAGATGACATGACATAGAGGGATAAACTCATGCAATATGATGAAAACCCCATCTTGTTATTCTCGATGGCAAAAATACAATACGTGCCTTGCTGCCCCTACTGTCACTGGGAAAGGACACCGCAAGATTGAACCCAAAGCTAAGCACTTCTCCCATTGCAAGAAAGATCAATCTAGTAGGCTAAACCAAACTGATAATTCGAAGAGACTTGCGAAGATAACCAATCATACATAAAAGAATTCAGAGAAGATTCAAATATTGTTCATAGATAAACTTGATCATAAACCCACAATTCATCGGTTTCAACAAACACACCGCAAAAAGAAGATTACATCGAATAGATCTCCACAAGAGAGGGGGAGAACTTTGTATTGAGATCCAAAAAGAGAGAAGAAGCCATCTAGCTAATAACTATGGACCCGAAGGTCTGAGGTAAACTACTCACACTTCATTGGAGAGGCTATGGTGTTGATGTAGAAGCCCTCCGTGATCGATGCCCCCTTCGGCGGAGCTCCGAAACAGGCCCCAAGATGGGATCTCGTGGATACAGAAAGTTGCGGCGGTGGAATTAGGGTTTTTTGCTCCGTATCTGATCGTTTGGGGGTACGTAGGTATATATAGGAGGAAGAAGTACGTCGGTGGAGCAATAGGGGGCCCACGAGGGTGGAGGGTGCGTGCGCCTGGGGGGGGTAGGCGCGCCCCCTACCTCGTGGCCTCCCTGTTGGTTGCTTGACGTAGGGTCCAAGTCTCCTGGATCTTGTTCGTTCCAAAAATCACGTTCCCGAAGGTTTCATTCTGTTTGGACTCCATTTGATATTCCTTTTCTTCGAAACCCTAAAATAGCCAAAAAAAACAGCAATTCTGGGCTGGGCCTCCGGTTAATAGGTTAGTCCCAAAAATAATATAAAAGTGGATAATTGATACGTCTCCAACGTATCTACAATTTTTGATTGCTCCATGCTATATTATCTTCTGTTTTGAACATTATTGGGCTTTATTATCCACTTTTATATTATTTTTGGGACTAACCTATTGACCCAGAGCGCAGTGTCAGTTCCTGTTTTTCCCCTGGTTTCAGTGTTTCGAAGAAAAGGAATATCAAACGGAGTCGAAATGGAATGAAACCTTCTGGATAAGTTATTTTTGGAAGGAAAGCAACCCGGGAGACTTGGAGTCCACATCAAGAAATCAACGAGGAAGCCACGAGGCAGGGGGGCGCGCCCACCCCCCCTGGGCGCGCCCTCCACCCTCGTGGGCCCCTCGTGGCACCCCTGACGTATTTCTTCCGCCTATATATATATATCCATATACCCTAAAACGCTCGGGGAGCACAATAGATCGGGAGTTCCGCCGTCAGAAGCCTCCGTAGCCACCGAAAACCAATCTAGACCCGTTCCGGCACCCTGCCGGAGGGGGCAATCTGTAACATCCCAAATTTTCAATTTGGAATGTTATACATTAGATCATCATGCATATCATATTTTATTTTGCTTTTTGTTTTGATTCTAGAAAATCCTAAGCGACTCAAGGACCCACGGAGAGAGTTGGGGATTTCGTTATTTACATATTTGAGTTTTCTCAAATTTTGTAAACAGGATCATTTGATTTTATTTATTTTATCATCAATTATTTCTATTACAAAAATATGAGAGAGGGAATAAAATGACTTTCCGAAAATATAGAAATATTGAGGATTTAATAAAAAATCAAAATAAGATTTATTTCGGAGTTTTTGGGTATTTTTATTTGAATTTAGGAAAAATGCGCGTTTTTCAAAATTGCATTTAGGGCCCAAATAAATGTTCACTTTATCGGGCTTGATTTTAGAAGCCCGGGAAAATTTATTTCGGGATTTTTGGAGTCCGTTTAGTATTTCTTTTTATTTTTTTCTTCCGAGCATAATTATATATAAAAAAAGAGCGGAACCGACTATGGGCCGTACTCGGCCAGGACTCCGCCTGGCCGGGGTCTTTATAAGCTGGGGCAAGCCAGCCCAAAGGCCAGCCGCCCCGAAACCCTAGGCCCAGCCGCCGATCCGCCGGAGCCGCGCGTCGCCCGAGGTTCGCCGTCCTCGAAATCCGTGCCGTTAAAAAAATAATTCTGTTCGTCGTTTTTCTTTTTCGTCGGATTTTCCGCGGTTATTTTTTGATCATGATTTCTGATCCGATTTTCGTTTTAGTATAATTTTTCGCTCGTTTATCGGAATCAGGCGATTCAAGCGCCTGGAGTTTCGTCTCGAAACCCTCTTTCCGAATAATCAACTTGAACAAGTTTTTGCTACTGTAAAATTTGACTTAGATCCAGATTAGAACGAAGTTGTTTTCTTTCGCCGTTTGATTTCTTTTGCTTCGTTCGATTTGATTCTTTTTGCAAACTTTCTGGTTAGATCTTCTATTTGAGTTTTACCTTTGCATTAGATGAGTACTTATTGTATGCTTGTTTATTTGTCTGCGATAGAATACCCGGAGTGCGCCGCCTGTTACTTTGAATCTCTAGGTTTTTCGGATCATCAGCAAGGCAAGTAACACTTTGATCATACCTTTTTCTACAACCCAGTTTTATTGCATTAGATCAATCCTCACACATTGCATGATTAGGATCTAATTAAATTGTGGGATGGGAAGTAGATGAGGTAGTACCTATTACTTGTTTATTTTCAAACCTTTGAGAGTTATTTCTACGTTTGCTTATTATGCCATGCTATGCTAGTAGACGTGGATTGGGTGAGTGATATCCATGACAGATGTGAGATTGTTAATTAATGGTTTATCTAAGGTGGCAACCTAAACACACATCTGGGTGGATTGAGGCACCTGGGTATTCCAGGACTTGCCTGTTTTTCTTTTGGACCGCCACCCAGGCTCAAAGGGATCATGAGATTATTCATACTAGAAACTTCCGTGTGCAGCCACAAGCCATTATGGGCTCTAGCATAGTTGATTAAGTTGTGCGAACTCTTACAGTGGTAGACTAGCAGATGTAGGGGATGTAGGTGGTACGGTCTACCCGATCGTAAGGTGCTAGCGCTTCTGAAAGACTATGTCTCGGTCATCCGTCTTCTCAAACACCATGTAGTGCGAGAAAACAAACGGAGGCGATCGAGTCTTGCGGGGAAAAGTGCGCAAACCTCTATAGAGTGTAACAAACTAATCATGCTTAGCCGTGTCCCCGGTTATGGACATCTTGAGTATCTAGTACCTGGATTTTCATGTGAATCTCAACATGTTACTCTAAAGTTAATTTTGTTGGGTTTAATGATGATGGTTAATTGGGATTAAGAATGCTGTCAACCATTCTCAATGTTTAACAACCACCATGATAGTAATTAAATTTATTCCTTTGAAGTAGGGAAAAATTGGCTTTACGTAAAAACTGTAACCGTAGAGCTTTCCACCAGCCAAATATGCATATAGTATAGTTGTTTCATTCCATTACTCTCTATGTGTTACCTTGCCAGCATATTCCATGTGCTGACCCATTCTCGGGCTGCAACGTTAATGTTGCAGACTTTTCAGACGATGATTAAGGAGTTTTTAGGTCGTGGTTCTATACTCAGTGATGCCGTTGGAGTTGATGGACTCACCTATCTTCCAAGCCTTCCGCTGTTATCGTTATTAGATGGCCTTAAGCCATATTTATTGTAATACGTTCTCTTTTGAGACACTCGATGTAATAAGTGTGTGATTGCTACTCTGTTATAAATCCTTCGAGTACTGTGTGGTGTCAGCATTACTGATCCAGGGATGACACCGGAGCACAGAGATCAGACTGTTTGAGGTCTGGTCGCTACAGAGATGGTATCAGAGCACACGCTGACTGTAGGACACGACCACTAAGCTAAAGACCTAGATCACTACTCACTCTTCTCTTCTGGCCTCTCATCTTTTCTACTCTTTAGGATGGCGGATGCAAGGAACAAGTTCACACAACCAGATGAAGATACACCCTTTGGACGCCACTTGAAGGAAGTCACTAGATACGTGAACATAGGAGTACCAAGCTTCACGGGAACCTACAACACCACTTTACCTGAAGAAGAGCGCTGGATGATTCAAGTTCAAGTTCCAGGAAGGACGTTCATGCCAGTCACTGAGCCCATAGAGTTTTCTTTTGATGCACCAACTTGGAGTCTAGGAAAGAGCATGGCAGCTCACATCGCCATGGGACGCATTGGAGAAGTCTACCGCAAGGATCTCAAGGATACTATCTACCAGATTTGTGGGCGCCGAGATGAACACTGGGAGATGATCAGCACTAGGAAAGATAAATCAATTGCAGCTTTTATCCAGGAGTTAAACCATCACATTCGACGACAGGAGAATCAGATGTGCGCCGACATGATAGATCTGAAGAAGGCTAATACTAGAATCAAGGAACTGGAGGAAGAACTCAAGGCTACACGCGAAGATTATGAAGAAGAAATTGAAGTATTGGTGGATAAGAATGCCGACCTAACTATGAAGCTAGCAGTATTTATGGGAGGCCCGACACCAGTAGATGAAGACGAAGAACCCAAGGAGATTAGCCCGGAAGACTACATCATCATTGACGGCACCGACTCGGAACAAGATAGTAGCAATGATGACTATGTTGATGAATCAGGAGCTGATATCATGGAGTCTACAACCGTAGAATATTTCTAGTAGACCACCTCATCAGTAGTAGTAGTCCACCATGTAAATATAGTAGTCCGAGCACTTTGCGATAGCTAGATCGATTGAATGCCTTTGTTTGTTTGAGTGAAGTGAATTGTTTGCTTTTGCCTCATGTGCATATGGGTAGTGTTTTCCCTTTAGACCCCCTCTATTCTTATATCTCATCTTTTCTAAACCCTCAGATGCCTCCGAGACGTGACCCCGGATTTGCCTTTCCGCCGGAGCTCACCCAGTTGATCTAGTAGCAGAACACCTTGATGCAGTTGCTAGTTCAGAATCAGAATCAGGAGAACAACAACAACAACCCACCACCACCACCACCACCTGTTGACCACTTAGCCCGTTTTCTTAGGCTGAATCCGCCGGTGTTTTCCAGTAGCACCGAGCCAATAGTAGCAGATGATTGGCTCCGCAAGATAGCCAGGGAGTTGACCACAGCAGGATGCACAAATGCGGAGAAGGTGAAGTTTGCCGCACATCAGTTAGAAGGACCCGCAGCATCCTGGTGGGAGAATTTCACAGCCACCTTCCCAGTCGACACTGTCACATGGGACCAGTTTCAGCAGGCTTTTCGTACTGCCCATGTTTCAGCAGGAGCAATGGCCATGAAGAAGCGTGAGTTTCGTAACTTGCGCCAAGGAGGACGGACAGTTGGCCAGTATGTGGAGGAGTTTAGTAAGCTAGCACGTTATGCCCCAGATGACATTGCTACGGATGCAGCTAAGCAGGAGAAATTCCTGGAAGGACTAAATGATGAGTTGAGTATGCAGGTGATGGTAGCCACCTTCAACAACTACCAGGAGTTGGTAGACCGTGCTCTTATGATTGAAGGGAAGCAGCAGCAAATTGAGAACCGCAAGAGGAAGTATGGACAACGAAAGTATAATGCAGGAGCTCAGCAGAAGCCACGCTTTACCCCTAGACCGGGAGGACATTTTCAGCATACCCATGGAGTAGGTAGCTCGCACAATCACAATGGCACCAAGAATGGTAATGGGAATGGAGGAAGCAATGGACAGAACCGCAGCACCCCATCAACCCCAGCCAAGAGAGATCTGAGTCAAGTCACCTGTTTCAAGTGTTCCAAGACCGGACATTATGCCAATGAATGTCCTGAAGGCCAAAATGGCATTGGAAGTTCTGGAAAGAAGCCGAACCCTTTTAACAGGGGACAGGTGAACCACGTTAATGTGGAGGTGGTTGAAGCTCAGCCCGATGCAGTAATAGGTAAGTTTTTGGTTAAGTCATTTACTGCACTCGTTCTTTTTGATACTGGTGCATCGCATTCATACATATCAAGGGGATTTGTGGATAAGTATAACCTACCAACCCAAGCCCTTAGGTCACCCATGTTAGTAACCTCGCCAGGAGCAGAGTATGTGGCTAGTCTATGGTGTGATCGGTTACCATTAAGAATTGGTAACTATGTTTTTCCCTCAGACCTAGTAGTATTGGAATCTCAAGGATTGGATGTGATATTAGGCATGGATTGGTTATCAAAGTATGAAGGGAATATTGAGTGTGCTAGTAAGACAATTTTGCTCACAACGCCAGAAGGAAGAAGGATCAAGTATGTATCCCGACATGCGCCAAACAGGATACAAGTAAATTCCTTATCAGGAGTTGTGCAGGAGGAAGTACCAGTGGTAAAGGATTTTCTTGATGTATTTCCCGAAGAGTTGCCAGGCATGCCACCGGATAGAGACATTGAGTTTTTGATTGAGCTTTTGCCAGGCACTAGGCCAATATCGAAGCGACCATATAGGATGCCCGCAAAAGATTTGGTGGAAATTAAGAAGAAGATTAAGGAGTTACTGGATAAAGGTTACATTCTCCCAAGTTCTTCGCCTTGGGGATCGCCAGTACTTCTAGTGGAGAAGAAGGATGGATCGTTAAGGATGGTTGTTGACTATCGAGGATTGAACGAAGTAACGATCAAGAACAAGTACCCACTACCAATGATCAACGATCTGTTTGATCGATTGCAAGGGGCTAAAGTGTTTTCCAAGATCGATTTGCGATCAGGGTACCATCAGTTGAAGATTCGAGAACAGGACATACCTAAGACAGCATTCACCACAAGATATGGACTATATGAGTATACCGTTATGTCATTTGGACTGACTAACGCACCTGCCTATTTTATGAACATGATGAAAAAAGTGTTTATGGAGTTTTTGGATAAGTTTGTCGTGGTTTTCATCGATGATATCCTGGTATATTCGAAGAATGAAGAGGAACATAAGGAGCATTTGCGTTTGGCACTTGGAAAGCTCAGAGAACACCAATTATATGCCAAGTTCAGCAAATGTGAGTTTTGGTTGAAGGAAGTAGGATTCCTCGGACACGTTATATCTGGAGAAGGTATAGTAGTAGATCCCACTAAAGTTGAAACCGTGACCAAGTGGGAAGCCCCAACAACAGTTGGAGAGATCCGGAGTTTTCTTGGACTCGCAGGATACTACCGGAGATTTATTGAGAACTTCTCAAAGATTGCGAAGCCTATGACGGAGTTGTTGAAGAAGGATACTAAGTTCAAATGGACTGAGGAGTGTGAGGCAAGTTTTCAGGAATTGAAGAACCGTTTGGTTACCTCACCAGTGTTGATTTTGCCAGATCAAACCAAGGATTATGAGGTGTATTGTGACGCTTCACGTCGAGGACTTGGAGCAGTGCTTATGCAGGAAGGGAGAGTTGTTTCGTATGCTTCACGACAACTGAAGCCTCACGAATTGAATTATGCCACGCATGATTTGGAGTTAGCAGCCGTAGTGCATGCATTGAAGACATGGAGACATTCCCTCATTGGAAATCATTGTGAGGTGTACACGGATCACAAGAGTTTGAAGTGCATTTTCACGCAGAAGGAGTTGAACCTCAGACAAAGGAGATGGTTGGAGCTCATCAAGGATTATGATATGAGATTGCATTATCATCCCGGGAAGGCTAATGTAGTAGCAGATGCATTAAGCCGCAAGAGCCATTCAATACGTTAATGACGGGAGAAATACCCAAGGAGTTAGCAGAAAATCTTCGTGAACTATGTTTGGAAATAGTTCCGAGAGGCTATGTAGCAACGTTGGAAATTCAGTCAACTTTGATGGACAGAATCAAGGAAGCTCAGAAGACTGACAAGGAGATTGCTTCCATAAAGGAGAAAATGAAAGAAGGAAAAGCTAAAGGATTTCGTGAGGATGAGCACGACACCCTATGGTTTGAAGACCGTGTTTATGTACCCAATGACCCAGAGATCAGAAAGTTGATTCTGCAAGAGGCACATGATTCACCGTATTCGATTCACCCAAGAAATACCAAGATGTATTTAGATTTGAAGGATATTTTCTGGTGGACCGGAATGAAGAAGGATATTGCGGAGTATGTAGCAGTTTGTGACGTATGTCAGAGAGTAAAGGCAGAACATCAGAAGCCAGCAGGATTGTTGCAACCATTGCCGATACCCAAATGGAAGTGGGATAAGCTAGGCATGGATTTTATCACGGGATTACCAAGGACTCGTTCAGGCTATGAATCGATTTGGGTTGTAGTTGATCGATTAACGAAGGTAGCTCATTTCATCCCAGTAAAGACCACTTACACCAGTGCTAAGTTGGCAAAGATATACATGACCAGGATCGTATGTTTGCATGGAGTTCCGAGGAGCATCGTATCAGATAGAGGAACCCAGTTTACCTCAAAGTTCTGGAAGCAGTTGCATGAGACTTTGGGTACTAGGCTAGAATTTAGTACAACTTTTCATCCGCAGACAGATGGACAGACCGAGAGAGTCAATCAGATTTTGGAGGATATGCTGAGAGCTTGTGCGCTAGATTATGGATCTAGTTGGGACGATAACTTGCCATATGCAGAGTTCTCTTACAATAATAGCTATCAGACCAGTTTGAAGATGGCCCCTTTCGAAGCTTTGTATGGAAGGAGGTGCAGGACACCGTTGTCATGGGACGAAATTGGAGACCGCCAGTTGTTTGGACCAGATCTAATTAAAGAGTCTAAACAGAAGGTGAAGTTGATTCGCGATAGGTTCAAGGTAGCCCAGTCCAGGCAGAAGAGCTACGCAGATTCTAAATGCAAGGAGACAGTTTACGAAGTCGGAGATAGAGCTTATCTTCGAGTATCCCCACTTCGAGGGATTAAGCGCTTTGGAGTTAAGGGGAAGTTAGCGCCACGATTTGTAGGGCCATATCGAGTTTTGGAGCGTATGGGAGAAGTGGCCTACAAGTTGGAATTGCCAGAAGGATTGACAGGAGTTCATGATGTGTTCCACGTTTCTCAGTTGAAGAAGTGTCATGCGGAGATGGCTGACAAACCTTTGAGAGACACAGTGCCATTAGAAGCAATTCAGTTGGATAACAATTTGACCTATGAGGAGAAACCAGTCAAGATTCTCGAGTTTGCCAGCCGAGTAACTCGCAGCAAGGTTATCAAGCTTTGCAAAGTTCAGTGGAGCCACCACACGGAGGATGAAACCACCTGGGAGTGAGAGGAAGATTTACTCAAGGACCACCCTCACCTATTTTCTAGCCAACCCGAATCTCGAGGGCGAGATTCATCTTAAGGGGGGTAGGTTTGTAACATCCCAAATTTTCAATTTGGAATGTTATACATTAGATCATCATGCATATCATATTTTATTTTGCTTTTGGTTTTGATCCTAGAAAATCCTAAGCGACTCAAGGACCCACGGAGAGAGTTGGGGATTTCGTTATTTACATATTTGAGTTTTCTCAAATTTTGTAAACAGGATCATTTGATTTTATTTATTTTATCATCAGTTATTTCTATTACAAAAATATGAGAGAGGGAATAAAATGACTTTCCCAAAATATAGAAATATTGAGGATTTAATAAAAAAATCAAAATAAGATTTATTTCGGAGTTTTTCGGTATTTTTATTTCAATTTAGGAAAATTGCGCGTTTTTCAAAATTGCATTTAGGGCCCAAATAAATGTTCACTTTATCGGGCTTGATTTTAGAAGCCCGGGAAAATTTATTTCGGGATTTTTGGAGCCGTTTAGTATTTCTTTTTATTTTTTTCTTCCGAGCGTAATTATAAAAAAAAGAGCGGAACCGACTATAGGCCATACTCGGCCAGGACTCCGCCTGGCCGGGGCCTTTATAAGCCGGGGCAAGCCAGCCCAAAGGCCAGCCGCCCCGAAACCCTAGGCCCAGCCGCCGCCAGCCGCCGCCGCCGCCCCGCAGCCGATCCGCCGGAGCCGCGCGTCGCCCGAGGTTCGCCGCCCTCGAAATCCATGCCGTTTAAAAAAAATTCTGTTCGTCGTTTTTCTTTTTCGTCGGATTTTCCGCGGTTATTTTTTGATCGCGATTTCTGATCCGATTTTCGTTTTAGTATAACTTTTCACTCGTTTATCGGAATCAGGCGATTCAAGCGCCTGGAGTTTCGTCTCGAAACCCTCTTTCCGAATAATCAACTTGAACAAGTTTTTGCTACTGTAAAATTTGACTTAGATCCAGATTACTAGAACAAAGTTGTTTTCTTTCGCCGTTTGATTTCTTTTGCTTCGTTTGATTTGATTCTTTTTGCAAACCAGGGTTCTTAAGTTGAACTTTCTGGTTAGATCTTCTATTTGAGTTTTACCTGTGCATTAGATGAGTACTTATTGTATGCTTGTTTGTTTGTCTGTGATAGAATACCCGGAGTGCGCCGCCTGTTACTTTGAATCTCTAGGTTTCGCGGATCATCAGCAAGGCAAGTAACACTTTGATCATACCTTTTTCTACAACCCAGTTTTATTGCATTAGATCAATCCTCACACATTGCATGATTAGGATCTAATTAAATTGTGGGATGGGAAGTAGATGAGGTAGTACCTATTACATGTTTATTATCAAACCTTTGGGAGTTATTTCTATGTTTGCTTATTATGCCATGCTATGCTAGTAGACGTGGATTGGGTGAGTGATATCCATGACAGATGTGAGATTGTTAATTAATGGTTTATCTAATTTGGCAACCTAAACACACATCTGGGTGGATTGAGGCACCTGGGTATTCCAGGACTTGCCTGTTTTTCTTTTGGACCGCCACCCAGGCTCAAAGGGATCATGAGATTATTCATACTAGAAACTTCCGTGTGCAGCCACAAGCCATTATGGGCTCTAGCATAGTTGATTAAGTTGTGCGAACTCTTACAGTGGTAGACTAGCAGATGTAGGGGATGTAGGTGGTACGGTCTACCCGATCGTAAGGTGCTAGCGCTTCTGAAAGACTATGTCTCGGTCATCCGTCTTCTCAAACACCATGTAGTGCGAGAAAACAAACGGAGGCGATCGAGTCTTGTGGGGAAAAGTGCGCAAACCTATGTAGAGTGTAACAAACTAATCATGGTTAGCCGTGTCCCCGGTTATGGACATCTTGAGTATCTAGTACCTGGATTTTCATGTGAATCTCAACATGTTACTCTAAAGTTAATTTTGTTGGGTTTAATGATGATGCTTAATTGGGATTGAGAATGCTGTCAACCATTCTCAATGTTTAACAACCACCATGATAGTAATTAAATTTATTCCTTTGAAGTAGGGAAAAATTGGCTTTACGCAAAAACTGTAACCATAGAGCTTTCCACTAGCCAAATATGCATATAGTATAGTTGTTTCATTCCATTACTCTCTATGTGTTACCTTGCCAGCATATTCCATGTGCTGACCCGTTCTCGGGCTGCAACGTTAATGTTGCAGACTTTTCAGACAACGATTAAGGAGTTTTTAGGTCGTGGTTCTATACTCAGTGATGCCGTTGGAGTTGATGGACTCACCTATCTTCCAAGCCTTCCGCTGTTATCGTTATTAGATGGCCTTAAGCCATATTTATTGTAATAAGTTCTCTTTTGAGACACTCGATGTAATAAGTGTGTGATTGCTACTCTGCTATAAATCCTTCGAGTACTGTGTGGTGTCAGCATTACTGATCCAGGGATGACACCGGAGCACAGAGATCAGACTGTTTGAGGTCTGGTCGCTACACAATCCCTCTCTGGTGGCCATCTTCATCATCCCGGTGCTCTCCATGACGAGGAGGGAGTAGTTATCCCTCGGGGCTGAGGGTATGTACCAGTAGCTATGTGTTTGATCTCTCTCTCTCTCTCTCGTGTTCTTGCGGTGGTATGATCTTGATGTATCACGAGCTTTGCTATTATAGTTGGATCTTATGTTTCTTCTCCCCCTCTACTCTCTTGTAATGGATTGAGTTTCCCCATTGAAGTTATCTTATCAAATTGAGTCTTTAAAGATTTGAGAACACTTGATGTATGTCTTGCCGTGCATATCTATGGTGACAATGGGATATCACGTGATTCAATTGATGTATGTTTTGGTGATCAACTTGCGGGTTCCGCCCATGAACCTATGCATAGGGGTTGGCACACGTTTTCGTCGTGATTCTCCGGTAGAAACTTTGGGGCACTCTTTGAGGTTCTATGCGTTGGTTGAATAGATGAATCTGAGATTGTGTGATGGATATCGTATAATCATACCCACGTATACTGGAGGTGACATTGGAGTATCTAGGTGACATTAGGGTTTTGGTTGATTTGTATCTTAAGGTGTTATCCTAGTACGAGCTCTCGGGCTGTTTGTGACACTTATAGGAATAGCCCAACGGATTGATTGGAAAGAATAACTTTGAGGTGGTTTCGTACCCTACCATAATCTCTTCGTATGTTCTCCGCTATTAGTGACTTTGGAGTGATTCTTTGTTGCATGTTGAGGGATAGTTATGTGATCCAATTATGTTATTATTGTTGAAGGAACTTGCACTAGTGAAAGTATGAACCCTAGGCCTTGTTTCAACGCATTGCAATACCGTTTACGCTCACTTTTACCACTTGTTACCTTGCTGTTTTTATATTTTCAGATTACAAAAACCATTATCTACTATCCATATACCACTTGTATCACCATCTCTTCACCGAACTAGTGCGCCTATACAATTTACCATTGTATTGTGTGTGTTGGGGACACAAGAGACTCTTTGTTATTTGGTTGCAGGGTTGCTTGAGAGAGACCGTCTTCATCCTACGCCTCCCATAGATTGATAAACCTTAGGTTATCCACTTGAGGGAAATTTACTACTGTCCTACAAACCTCTGCACTTGGAGGCCCAACAACGTCTACAAGAAGAAGGTTGTGTAGTAGACATCAATAATAAAGCCCAATAATGTCCAAAACAGAAGATAATATAGTAATATAGCATGGAGAAATCAAAAATTATAGATACGTTGGAGATGTATCAAGCATCCCCAAGCTTAATTCCTGCTCGTCCTCGAGTAGGTAAATGATAAAAACAGAATTTTTGATGTGGAATGCTACTTGGCATAATTTCAATGTAATTCTTCTTAATTGTGGTATGAATATTCAAATCCAAAAGATTCAATATAAAAGTTTAATATTGACATAAAAATAATAATACTTCAAGCATACTAACTAAGCAATTATGTCTCTTCAAAATAACATGGCCAAAGAAAGTTATCCCTACAAAATCATATAGTCTGGCTATGCTCTATCTTCACCACACAAAGTATTTAAATCATGCACAACCCCGATGACAAGCCAAGCAATTGTTTCATACTTTTGACATTCTCAAAACTTTTTCAATCTTCACGCAATACATGAGCGTGAGCCATGGACATAGCACTTTAGGTGGAATAGAATGGTGGTTGTGGAAGAGACAAAAAGAAGGGAAGATAGTCTCACATCAACTAGGCGTATCAACGGGCTATGGAGATTCCCATTAATAGATATCAATGTGTGTGAGTAGGGATTGCCATGCAACGGATGCACTAGAGCTATAAGTATATGAAAAGCTCAACAAAAGAAAGTAGTGGGTGTGCATCCAACTTGCTTGCTCACGAAGAACTAGGGCATTTTGAGGAAGCCCATCATTGGAATATACAAGCCAAGTTTTATAATGAAAAATTCCCACTAGTATACGAAAGTGATAACATAGGAGGCTCTCTATCATGAAGATCATGGTGCTAGTTTGAAGCACAAGTGTGGTAAAAGGATAGTAGCATTGTCCCTTCTCTCTTTTTCTCTCACATATTTTTTACTCGGGCCTTTTCTATTTTTTTATGGCCTCTTTTTTATTTTATTTTATTTTTCGTCTGGAGTCTCATCTCGACTTGTGGGGGAATCATAGTCTCCATCATCCTTTCCTCACTTGGGACAATGCTCTAATAATGATGATCATCACAGTTTTATTTTCTTACAACTCAAGAATTACAACTCGATACTTAGAACAAGATATGACTATATGAATGCCTCCGGCGGTGTACCGGTATATGCAATGACTCATGAGTGACATGTATGAAAAGAATTATGAACGGTGGCTTTGCCACAAATACAATCTCAACTACATGATCATGCAAAGCAATATGACAAAGATGGAGCGTGTCATAGTCAACGGAACGGTGGAAAGTTGCATGGCAATATATCTCAGAATGGCTATGGAAATGCCATGATAGGTACGTATGGTGGCTGTTTTGAGGAAGTTATATGGTGGGTGTATGATAACGGCGAAAGGTGCGCGGTATTAGAGAGGCTAGCAATGGTGGAAGGGTGAGAGTGTGTATGATCGATGGACTCAACATTAGTCATAAAGAACTCATATACTTATTGCAAAAATCTACAAGTTATCAAAGCAAAGTATTACGCGCATGCTCCTAGGGGGATATATTGGTAGGCAAAGACCATCGCTCGTCCCCAACCGCCACTCATAAGGAAGACAATCAATAAATAAATCATGCTCCGACTTCATCACATAACAGTTCACCATACGTGCATGCTACGGGAATCACAAACTTTAACACAAGTATTTCTCAAATGCACAAGTACTCAACTAGCACAAATTTAATATCACCATCTCCATATCTCAAAACAATTATCAAGTATCAAACTTCTCTTAGTATTCAACACACTCATAAGAGAATTTTATTATTAATCTTGTATACCTAGCAAATTAGGATTATTCAAGCAAATTACCATGCTATTTAAGACTCTCAAAATAATCTAAGTGAAGCATGAGAGATCAATAGTTTCTATAAAACAAATCCACCACCGTGCTCTAAAAGATAGAAGTGAAGCACTAGAGCAAAACTATATAACTCAAAAGATATAAGTGAAGCACATAGAGTATTCTAATAATTTCCGAATCATGTGTGTCTCTCTCAAAAGGTGTGTACAGCAAATATGATTGTGGTAAACTAAAAAAACAAAGACTCAAATCATACAAGACGCTCCCAGCAAAACACATATCATGTGGTGAATAAAAATATAGCTCCAAGTAAAGTTACCGATAGAAGTTGACGAAAGAGGCGATGCCTTCCTGGGCATCCCCAAGATTTGGCTTTTAGGTGTCCTTAGATTATCTTGGGGGTGCCATGGGCATCCCCAAGCTTAGGATCTTGCCACTCCTTGTTCCATAATCCATCAAATCTTTACCCAAAACTTGAAAACTTCACAACACAAAACTTAAAGTAGAAAATCTCGTGAGATCCGTTAGCGAAAGAAAATAAAAGACCACTTCAAGGTACTGTAATGAACTCATTCTTTATTTATATTGGTGTTAAACCTACTGTATTCCAACTTCTCTATGGTTTATAAACTATTTTACTAGCCATAGATTCATCAAAATAAGCAAACAACACACGAAAAACAGAATCTGTCAAAAAAATAGAACAATTTGTAGTAATCTATAGCTAGCGCAAGATCTGGAACCCCAAAAATTCTAAAATACATTGCTGGAAGTGAGTAATTTATCTATTAATCATATGCAAAAAAAATTAACAAAATATCACTTTTCAAATAAAAATGGCAGCAGTTCTCGTGAGCGCTAAAGTTTCCGGTTTTTATAGCAAGATTAACAAGACTTTCCCCAAGTCTTCCCAACGGTTCTACTTGGCACAAAAACTAATTAAACACAAAAACACAACCAAAACAGAGGCTAGATAAATTATTTATTACTAAACAGGAGCAAAAAGCAAGAAATAAAAATAAAATTGGGTTGCCACCCAACAAGCGCTATCGTTTAACGCCCCTAGCTAGGCATAAAAAGCCAGGATAGATCTAGGTATTGCCATCTTTGGAAGGCAATCCATAAGTGGATCTCATAATAGATTCATAAGGTAATTTAATTTTCTTTCTAGGGAAGTGTTCCATGCCTTTCCTTAACGGAAATTGGAATCTACTATTTCCTTCCTTCATATCAATAATTGGACCAATCGTTCTAAGGAAAGGTCTACCAAGAATAATAGGACATGAAGGATTGCAATCTATATCAAGAACGATAAAATCTATGGGCACATGATTCCTATTTGCAACAATAAGAACATCAATAATTCTTCCCATAGGTTTCTTAATAGTGGAATCCGCAAGGTGCAAGTTTAGAGAGCAATCATCAAAATCACGGAAACCTAACAAATCACACAAAGTCTTTGGGATCGTGGAAACACTAGGACCCAAATCACACAAAGCATAGCATTCATGATCTTCAATTTTAATTTTAATAGTTGGTTCCCACTCATCATAAAGTTTTCTAGGGATAGAAACTTCCAACTCAAGTTTTTCTTCATAAGATTGCATCAAAGCATCAACGATATGTTTGGTAAAAGCTTTATTTTGACTATAAGAATGAGGATAATTTAGCACGGATTGCAACAAGGAAATACAATCTATCAAAGAGCAATTATCATAATTATATTCCTTGAAATCTAACATAGTAGGTTCATTAACATCTAGAGTTTTGATCTCTTCGATCCCACTTTTATCAAATTTAGCATCAAGATCTAAAAACTCCGAATTTTTGGAACGCCTTCTCGGTAAAGGTGGATCATATTCAGTCCCATCATTATGAAGATTCATACTGCAAAACAAATATTTAATAGGGGACACATCAATAACTTTTAGATCTTCATCTTTATTATCATGGAAACTAGAAGAACACGCTCTTATAAAGGAATCTTTCTTAGCACGCATCCTAGCGGTTCTTTCTTTGCACTCATCAATGTAAATTCTCATGGCTTTGAGAGACTCATTGATATCATGCTTAGTAGGAATAGATCTAAGTTTCAAAGAATCAACATCAAGAGAAATTCTATCAACATTCCTAGCCAACTCATCAATCCTAAGCAATTTTCTTCAATCAAGGCATTGAAATTCATTTGTGAAGTAATAAATTCTTTAATATTAGATTCAAAATAAGAGGGCATCTTGTTATAATTTACATAATAATTGTTGTAGGAATTACCATAATTATTAGAGGAATTACTAGGATAAGGCCTAGGATTAAAGTTTCCTCTATACGCGTTGTTACCAAAATTATTCCTACCAACAAAATTCACATCCATAGATTCATTATTATTCTCAATCAAAGTAGACAAAGGAATATCATTAGGATCAGAAGAAACACTCTTATTGGAAAATAATTTCATAAGTTCATCCATGTTACCACTCAAAACATTAATTTCTTCTATCGCATGCACTTTTTTATTAGTAGATCTTTCAGTGTGCCATTGAGAATATTTAACCATAATATTATCTAGGAGTTTAGTAGCTTCTCCTAAAGTGATTTCCATAAAAGTTCCTCCCGCAGCCGAATCTAAAAGATTTCTAGAAGCAAAATTTAATCCGGCATAAAAATTTTTATAATCATCCACAAATTTAAACCATGTGTTGGGCAATTACGTATCATTAATTTCATCCTCTCCCAAGCTTGTGCAACATGTTCATGACCAAGTTGCTTAAAATTCATAATATCGTTTCTAAGAGAGATGATCTTAGCGGGAGGAAAATACTTAGAGAGAAAAGCATCTTCGCACTTATTCCATGAATCAATACTATTTTTAGGCAAAGACAAAAACCAAGCTTTAGCACGGTCTCTAAGCGAAAAAGGAAATAGCTTCAAGTTAACAATATCATTGTTCACATCTTTCTTATTTTGCATATCACACAAATCAACGAAGCTATTTAGATGGGTAGCGGCATCTTCACTAGGAAGGCCGGAAAACGGATCTTTCATGACAAGATTCAGCAAGGCAACATTAATTTCACAAGATTCAGCATTGGTAAGAGGAGCAATCGGAGTGCTAATAAAATCAGTGTTGTTGGTATTGGTAAAGTCACACAATTTAGTGTTATCTTGAGCCATCGTGACAAGCAAGCAATACAACACACAAGCAAACGAGGAACGGGCAAAAAGAGGCAAATAGAGAAAGAGAGGAAGGATAGAGAGAGAGAGGGCGAATAAAACGACAAGGGTGAAGTGGGGGAGATGAAAACGAGAGGCAAATGGCAAATAATGTAATGCGGGAGATAAGGGTTTGTGATGGGTACTTGGTATGTTGACTTTTGCGTAGACCTCCCCGGCAATGGTGCCAGAAATCCTTCTTGCTACCTCTTGAGCACTTGCGTTGGTTTTCCCTTGAAGAGGAAAGAGTGGTGCAGCAAAGTAGCATAAGTATTTCCCTTAGCTTTTGAGAACCAAGGTATCAATCCAGTAGGAGGCTACGCGCCAGTCCCTCACACCTACACAAAACAAATAAATCCTCGCAACCAACGCGATAAGGGGTTGTCAATCCCTACACTATCACTTATGAGAGTGAGATCTGATAGATATGATAAGATAATATTTTTGGTATTTTTATGATAAAGATGCAAAGTAAAACAAAAGGCAATGAAAATAACTAAGTTTTGGAAGATTTAATATGATGAAGATATACCCGGGGGCCATAGGTTTCACTAGTGACTTCTCTCAAGAGCATAAGTATTTTACGGTGGGTGAACAAATTACTGTTGAGCAATTGACAGAATTTAGCATAGTTATGAGAATATCTAGGTATGATCATGTATATAGGCATCACGTCTGAGACAAGTAGGCTGACTCCTGCCTGCATCTACTACTATTACTCCACACATCGACCGCTACTCCTGCCAGTATTAAGTTCATAAGAACAGAGTAACATGTTATGCAAGATGACATTATGTAGAGGGATAAACACATGCAATATGATGAAAACCCCATCTTGCTATCCTCGATGGCAACAATACAATACATGCCTTGCTGCCCCTACTGTCACTGGGAAAGGACACCGCAAGATTGAACCCAAAGCTAAGCACTTCTCCCATTGCAAGAAAGATCAATCTAGTACGCCAAACCAAACTGATAATTCGAAGAGACTTGCAAAGATAACAAATCATACATAAAAGAATTCAGAGAAGATTCAAATATTGTTCATAGATAAACTTGATCATAAACCCACAATTCCTCGATCTCAACAAACACACCGCAAAAAGAAGATTACATCGAATAGATCTCCACAAGAGAGGGGGAGAACTTTGTATTGAGATCCAAAAAGAGAGAAGAAGCCATCTAGCTAATAACTATGGACCCGAAGGTCTGAGGTAAACTACTCACACTTCATTGGAGAGGCTATGGTGTTGATGTAGAAGCCCTCCGTGATCGATGCCCCCTTCGGCGGAGCTCCGAAACAGGCCCCAAGATGGGATCTCGTGGATACAGAAAGTTGCGGCGGTGGAATTAGGGTTTTTTGCTCCGTATCTGATCGTTTGGGGGTACGTAGGTATATATAGGAGGAAGAAGTACGTCGGTGGAGCAATAGGAGGCCCACGAGGGTGGAGGGTGCGTGCGCCTGGGGGGGGGGGGTAGGCGCGCCCCCTACCTCGTGGCCTCCCTGTTGGTTGCTTGACGTAGGGTCCAAGTCTCCTGGATCTTGTTCGTTCCAAAAATCACGTTCCCGAAGGTTTCATTCCGTTTGGACTCCATTTGATATTCCTTTTCTTCGAAACCCTAAAATAGGCAAAAACAACAATTCTTGGCTGGGCCTCCTGTTAATAGGTTAGTCCCAAAAATAATATAAAAGTGGATAATAAAGCCCAATAATGTCCAAAACAGAAGATAATATAGCATGGAGCAATCAAAAATTATAGATACGTTGGAGACGTATCATGCACCACAGAGTGCGCCATCGAGATGCGAGGACTTGTGTGCGGCAGCCATTCTTGGTGGGGAGAAGGGAGATGATCTCCCCAAGGATGCCGTCTGGGAGATCGCTGATGCGGTCCGCCGGAGATTCTACTTGTTCCTCAGGTCCAGGGGGCTGCTTCTGGCCGCATAGCTGGGTCCAAGATCTACATCCGGCGGCGGCGCTGGCCGGAGCCTCATATGTGTACATACCAATCTGAAATAAAAAAATGGCATAACATGTAGGACATTCAAAATCAATTCTCAAAAGCGGGAAGAAAAAGGCACAAACATATATGTAGGACATTCAAAATCAATTCTCAAGATCTAGCCATGAATTATTAGCATGCAAGCTAACCCTAGTTGGATTATTAGCAAAAACTTTGTACAGAACAAACAATTAATCGCTAACTCTATACGGATAACATTCAAACAATCAATCACTGGTGCGCGTCGGTCCTAAACAAACAGTTTTTAACCCCTTTCCGCGACGGCATTTGGAACCGTCGCCAAGTGACTGTGGGCGATAGGGGGGGTCCTTCCCACACGACCCAAAAACCGTCGGGGATAGGGACCCGACAATACTCCAACTCATTTCTACTCGCATTGCCATCACAGTTGGTATTCTGTGGTGCTATGGTGGCCCATCACAAACAAATCACTATTATAGAACGTGTACGTTGTGTGGCCCATCACAAACGGTTCACTGTTAAGAAGATTAGCTAATAGTCGTACGAGTGTTGGACAAGATTACGAAACGTCGAACCATCGTAACATCGTCGTACACGACAACTATCGCACACGTTATTCTGTGGTGGAACGTTTACGATGCATACTTCATCAGAAACAGTTCATGGTTGCAAATCATGTACGATAAGTCAACTAACACAAATGTTTAGTTTGCCTGCACCGTTTGTGATATTGTCTGAAATCACACACGCTTTGGAAACAGCAACTGTGTGCATGCTTGCACACGTTTCCTCTCTGTGAACCGTCTCGAATTATGGTGTATATCGCAAACGTTTGTGTTTTACCAACCGTGTGTGCCATAACAACCTGGAGAGCGTAATTTCACCGTAATTTAATTGCTGCTATTTCAAATTGTACTGGATTTGAATTTGAATTTGGATTTTAATGTACAGCATTATTCATATCAATCAGGTTCAAACAACCAATGCATTATTCGATTCATAGGTACATATGTTCAAGAATTACATAAGAACCAAATAAAGAATGATGAACCACAGTTGTATACTTGTACTATTAAAGACGGTAAAGAAAGAGGCGAAATATATTCTGGTTGCTGAACAAGGTGAACCGAATGCCCATATTGTGCCCTCCTCCATGCAGAAGGCACGCACGACTCTAGTCCAACCCCTTGTGATGGCCGACCGCCCATCCTTCACGGTCTTCATGAAAACATCTAGATAATCATCGTGTTCTGGTAGAAAGACTTTAACCTTTTCATGCCCACCAATCATGTAGTTTGAAAGGTAATCTTGAGTAAACTACTTCGGCAACCACTGCAAAGGAAAAAGATTCAGACATTGTCATCTAACACAACTCATTATGGGCAGTAAAAAGAAGGCTGCAGAGTTCTTACTTACCATCCTGCAGTTCGCTTTTGTCTTGGATAAAGTGTAAACAAATAGTTTAATTGCCATCTTTGGACCCATTTTATTAACAATCTTTATCAGCTTCCTCACTTGATGCTGGTTCATCGATATCTCATTGCCCCATACGCAAAAAGGGTCAAAGCACAGATATTTACCAATGACATATGTACCTAAAGCACCAAGTTAATATTAGAAGCTAAACAGCAATTGCACAATGATGTAGTACAACACTCTTTTATAATATGTCTATATACATCCGTTTGTGGTAGTCCATTTGAAATATTTAAAAATAAAAATATTTAGGAACGGAGGGAGTATCTTATAACATCCAATATACTCACATATTAGATGGATTAACATCTTATATTATGGGCCGAAAGGAGTTTAGTGCATTCTTCCAAATTATTGGCTGATTAACTACTGCTGTATCCAGGGGTTACTGTCGGATTTCGGGTTCCAGCAGACCCTTGAGGTTCAAACACTGGGGTGCGCATGGAGATCTCTCCCCTACCGATCTACGTCCAATCTCCTCGCGTGATCTAAGATGGAAACAATGAACAACACAAGGGACACGAGGTTTATACTGGTTCGGGCCACCGTTGTGGTGTAATACCCTACTCCAGTGTGTGGTGTGGTGGATTGCCTCAGGGGCTGATGATGAATAGTACAAGGGAAGAACAGCCTTGCGAGAGGTGTTCTTGAGCTGGTGCGATGAACTGCTTGGGTGAGTTCAGTCGCCGCTCTCTCTCTCTGCTAGGGCTCTATCAGATCTCTAGATGTCTAGGTGTGTCGATCTCTCTATGCCTCTATGTCTCGATGTCTCTGCCTCTCCCCTCACTCTGTGGTCGCTAGCTCTATTTATAGAGGCCCTGGGCCTCTCCCCAAATAATGAGCGGGAAGGGTGCCAACAATTGGCCATTTTGAAGGGGAACATCTAGTACAAGTTATCCTGACCAAAGGTGGTCTTCGGCTGTCAAAAGCATTGGTGGTGACGCCGTCTTGGGATCCACGGTGACCTCCGTCCTGCCACTCTGTTGGTCTTGGTCTGGTTGCACCGGAATGGTAACCTTTGCCCAATGCCTTGCCTGTGCTTGCCCCCTTTGCACCAAAGGGGAAACAAGGACACTGCGCAGGCCGGCGCCCGCTTGGCCCCCGCCTGGTCTCAATCTTCATGGCTTGCGTCACGGGCTCCTCGCGAGGTACCCCTGCCTTGATCTCTCCGCCTCCTCGCGAGCCTGCCTGATGAGGCTGCCTTTGAGGAAGCTACCTGCCGTCTGCCCCGCGAGGCTTGGCCCCTTGAGAGGGTCTTGAGCTGATGAAGATGGGCCGCGCTGGGCCCCCACTTGAGCCACGCCGCAGGCAGGCAAGTCTGGGGACCCCCATTCCCAAAACGCCGACAGTAGCCCCCGGGCCCAAGGCGCGCCCGGGCTTGGCCTAGAAGGGAAGCGAAGAGGCAACCGCGAAGCGCCGCGGGCCCCAATAAGCCTGCGGCCTCGAGCGCCGCGTGGCGATTGATTGGACGTGGGCGTCTGCGCTTCCCCACGACGCCTTGTTGTGCACCCAGCTAAGTGGACCCGTAGTTGCACACAGTTGTTCCTCCTTTCCGCTGCTCGCTTGCCTCCTACCTTTCCTTCTTCGAGCTCCAGCCTCCGCCGCCAATCCGGCTCGAGTTCTTCCCTCTCTTCACCGCCATGGTGCCGACGAAGAAAGGAAGGGGAAAGAAGCCCGCGCCTTCGCCCCGCACACCTCCGGCGGTGGCCCCCGCCATTGCTCGATCGATCATACTCAATCCAGAAGCTTTGAAGAAGGTCCGCTCCGCCCTTGCCACGATCTTCAATGAGCACGGCAGGACCACAGTCTGGCCTGCGTCCCATGCCTCCCTTGATAGGATCATCACGGAGGTCCGATTCTTTGCCGATGCCCTTTGGGCGGGTCTGGTTCCCCCCTTTTCCGCCTTCTTCAATGCGGTGCTCTCCCATTATCAGATCCGCATGATGCACCTTGGGCCGGAGTCCATTACTCTTCTGGCTATCTTTGCTTTTGTTTGCGAGGCGATGATAGGCATTCCTCCTTTTGTTGCCCTCCTGCGCCACTTCTTTTCCTTGCGCCTGAGCAACCCCACTCAGTGCTCAGGGTGTGTGAGCTTCTTCGCCATGCCAGAGACGACCGCTTCAGGGATCGACTTCGGCCTTCCTTCTCCTGAGGCCAGGTTCAGAGAGCGGTGGCAATACGTGGACATCGGAGTGCCCAACCCTTTGCACTCGCACCCGACCTCGCCCGCTGTTCCCAACCTAGGCTGGGATCATGAGGTGCTCGCAAGCCCCCGGCTCGCCTTCGTCTGGCGCCGCTTTAAGAGTTTGAGGGCGCTCAATGTGTCAGCGCCCAAGGTGGTGAAGGAGTTCCTCCAATGTCACATTGCTCCTCTTCAGCGCCACTCTCGCCGGATGTGGGACTTTGCGAGGCATAGAGACCGCATGCGGCTTCAGGAGGAGGACTTGGCGCCTGAAGTGCTGTGGACGGTGCTCAGGGTCTTGACTGGCGATCCTTCCCCAGGCAGCCTTCGGAGCAATGGTATCCTCTTGTATCTTTGCTCCGGCAGGGCCGATTTTGTGAGGCAGATGCCCAGCTTTGACGAGTGGGGACTGCGCCCGGCTGGCTTCATGGGGCCCCGCGTGAACCCTGCCGTCGTGGTTGCTTCCCCTGCCGCCCACAGCGGTCCTTCCTCGGGCGACAGGGCGGGGATACGAGAACCAACGGGAGTTGAGGCGATCGATGCAGAGGTGCCGACGCCGCGAGAAGCCTCGAAGGCGGCGTCTCCCGAGGCCCGCCCTGGAGCGGAGGCAAGTGCGGAGTCGCGGCCTATGGTTCCTGAGGCCGGGGCTCCTGAGGCCCCGGCCGTTTCTCGCGAGGCGACGCCCCCCAGGCTGACTCCTCCAGCACTGACCATCTTGACGCTTCTTCCGCACCAGAGGCCGACCCCTACATCGAGCGCTTAGGTCGGTTCCGCGTAGACTTCGTGGCCCTCCGCAAGAGAAAGGAGGCCTTGGGCGGCAACGACTGCCCCTGCCGCTTGTTGAAGCGCAAGAAGTACTTTGCCATGGACGAGTAAGTCTTCTTCTTTCTTTGCTCATTCACTTTGCTATCCCTGCGACTGATTGTGGCCCTTTCAGGCCTTGCCCTGCGAGACTTGCCGAGTCAGCCCGGGAGCCATCCCCCAAGCTTCGCCTTCTCCGCTGGCCCTGGGCTCGCCGTGCTCGAGCGGCACCCCTGCTGCCAGACCGGTTGGTGGAGTGGTCCGTTCCATATGGCACCTCGGGCCTGCGCGCCCGCTGTCCTTTCTTCATGAGTCCTCCTGGGGCACATCCGGCTTTCCCCGCGTTCCTCCTCCGATGCCAGGCCGGATTCCCAGAGAGGTCCGTTCAGACATGACTAGGGCGCCAGCCCCCAGCTCCGCGCCAGGAGGGGGCTTGCTGCCTCGGGGCCCTCCGCATGCTCCGGTGGAAGAGGGTGATGCGGATGACGTGCTCAGGCGCGTCCGGGAGCGACGCGCCCTTCGTGAAGATGTCCTCCAGAGGGCGGCGGATGCGGTGAGCCGGATCGGGGCAGAGCTTGCTGACGAGGATGCGTGCCTCGAGGCCGAAGGCTTGCGCCTTGCTGAGGAGAGGCGCAAACTAAAGGTAGCCATCGCCCTCGCGCGTCACCAACGTGATCTAAAAAATGTGAAGGCTGAAGCGTCGCTGGCAGCTTCGCGGGAGGCCTGCTCCCAGGCCGTCGAGGAGGCTCGGGAAGCAGACCGACGGCGCAAGGATGCAGAGGAGTGCGCATGGGAGCTCCAGGCCTGGAGCAACTCCCTGGAGCAGCAAGTGGAACTGCGTCAGGCGGCCCTTGAGTCGATGGAGGGGGCCCCTGTTGACTGGGCGGAGCTTCTGAAACGCGAGGAGGCGTTGACGCTGGAGGCCGCCGAGCGCAACCTTGATCTTGAGCGGTTGGAGATGAGGGAGCGCCTGGTGGCTCGGGCGGAGGATGACGTTGCCGCGCGCGAAGCCTGGGCCCAGGAAGAAGTCGATCGCCGCCTGGCGGAAGCTCGCTCGGCCTTCGAGCGCGAATACGAGACGAGGTTGGGGCTGATCAAGGCCGAGGCTGAGGGCAGGACCGCAGCCCTCAGGGCCAAACTGGCCGAAGTGACGCGGCGTGCGGACTCCTCCGCAGCCGCCCTCAGCGCAGCACAGGCGGAGCTGTCCTCTTCCCGGGTCGAGCAGCTTCTTCTCCAACATAGGGTTGATGACGCCGAGGCCGTCACGCAGCGGAATGAGGACGAGATCCATCGGCGGCGGGTTCTGGAGCGTGAGCATGCCCCCATGCTTCAAACGCTCAGAGAAAGGGCCAACACAACTTTGGGCAACATCTGCGAGGCTGCCGCTAAGGAGCCGCACGAGGTCAACTACGCCGGCAACCTCTAGTTTTTCACCGATGTGGTGACACTTCTGGAGAACCGCTCCGAAAGGTCCCGTTGGCTTGTCGAAGAGAGGAGTCGAGCCTTGCTCAGGCGTGCATTATCCCGCGTCTTCAGCTATCTACTAGGCAGGGACCCCCACTTCGACTTCGACGCTGCCATCGCACCCGTGCCCATAGCAGTCCGGGGCGACCTGGCGCGATGGGTGGAGGACAATTTGGACGCCCTCGTCAGGGCCTTTGCGTCTGATGATGACGGCGTGGTCGTGGCCGCCAATGAAGGCGGTGTTGTGGACGAGCCTGGCGCTGACAGAGATGTTGGCGGCGGCGGCAATGTCAACGACGCCAGTGATGCCTCCGAGGATGCCCAAGAAGACGCGGTGAGTGATATGTCCAACTGGCCGCATGTCACTGCTGTTTATCCTGCACGAAGAAGGTTCGGGCTTGGCCCTGAATAATGTAAGAGCATTTTGGGAGGGGAAGCCCCTCATGTAAAGGTTTGCAATTAGTACCCTGGTAAGCATAATGTTGCGTGTGAACTTAGCCGTTGGCCCGGTGATGGGTCAGCTGACTTGTGTACCTTCAGACCCCGACGAGTCCCGAGTGGGCCTGCAGGGGCCGCTGCACCTCGGGTGTCTTCTGATTAACTTGTAGATTCCGTGATGAAAACCTCCGGAAAGGGTGCGGTAACAGCGGTCCTAGTTGTAAACGTGCCTGGCCCGGCCCAGCTCGCGAGGGGCTCGCGAGGGGGGGGGCAGCCGATGCTAACTTTGGACGCAAAGCCGAAACCAGAACGCGAGAGATTGCTCGAACGAGACTAAACAGCCCTTCCCCCAAACACACGCAAGCATCGAGCTCAAATCCAACTTAAATCCAAATTGAAGAACTTTGTCAACAAGGAAAGGCAAAAGCAAAAGGCCGCGTCCGGCACCTAGTCTAGTCTTTGACGTCTTCTCACCAGCGCGGAGCTAAGTGCTGCCACTGGGCGTGGGCGGGAGCCCCGGAGGCCCGAGGGCGGCTCTTCGGAGACTGCGGGGCGTGTACAACCCCACTCATTATTGCATGAGAGTGTCATGGGCGGCGAGCTTCACAGGCACTGGGCCTTCTTCACAGGTACCGGCCTTGCTTCATATCGCCAGACGAGGGCCCCGCCTTGCACCTCACTCTGCCGCCATCGATGGCGAACGGAAACCAAGGACGACGCCAATGGGGCAGAGCGGTCGCCAGCGGTTCCCCTGACGACCACGGGACCTCTGCCGGGGGCAGACCCTGGGGCACCTCCCCGGCAGGGGGCCTACCTCCTGAGATCGCCTTGCTCCAACCGCCGCGGGGACGAACCCGAATCCCGGACCCTCTCCTGCAACCCCCTGCGCCCTCCTCCTGAGGGGTATGACGCTGCAGAATTGGGGCATCCACCTGCTGCGGCGACCTGTATCTCCTGCGACCCATGGTTAGCATAAGCTTGCTCATGAGGGATGAGTGGTACCCGATAGTTGTCGCCGCTGGTGCGGTTGTCGAGGCTCTCCTGGGGTTCCTGAAAGAGCTCAGCCCCTAGCGTCTCCTCGCCCCAGCCAGGCCCGAGGAATGAGCCATGATCTTCTTCCAATGCGCACCCCTGATCCACCAAGCGGGGCACATAGGCTTCTGGGGCCACCACCTCGTGCGCCTCGCCGTAGCGCCCCGCATGCCACGCAGCCTGGCTTGGAGCGCCGTCTTGGGGGTGATGGCGCGGGGGTCCGCCGAAGCCGAAGGCCGCGGCGTGCACCCCTTCACTGACCTGAGAAGAGGCCGGCGTGACTTGTCGCCCGGTGCCGGCGGAGGTGTTGACGTTGAAAGGGCCCTGGAGTCCGCTGGAAGTTGCGTGCGCGCGCACGACGCCGCCATACGGCCCGCCGGGGGTCTGGGGTGGCAGCTGGACGTAGAAAGGAGGTGTTCCCGAGGCGGCGGCGTCCAGGAGCTCGGCTACTCGCTCCAGCAAAACGTCGCGGCCGCCCACTAGCAGCCGGCACTGTAGCAGCTCTCGGGCCACTGTGAGCGCGGCCCTGGAGTTCGCTTGCTCCCGTCGGGTGTACGACGTTGTGGCCGCGACATGGTTTGAGGCCCTTGCTGCGGCCCGCACCTACCGTGGTGTGAGGGCAGGTGGCGTCTGGCCGCGTTGCCCGCGCCCCGCAGCGCCCTGCGGAGCGCGGGCTGCCTGAGGCGCAAGGTTGAGGTCGCCCTGGGTCGGTGACACAGCGTGGGCGGGCCACACTGCCCAGCTGTCGGCGTTGGCTGCCGGGTCACTTGACATCTGAACGGCGAGGCGACGGAACGCGATGCGGAGGAAGAGGGATTCCGGCACACCCCTACCTGGCGCGCCAAATGTCAGATTTCGGGTTCCGGCAGACCCTTGAGGTTCGAACACTGGGGTGCGCGCGGAGATCTCTCCCCTACCGATCTACGTCCAATCTCCTCGCGTGATCTAAGCTGGAAACAACGAACAACACAAGGGACACGAGGTTTATACTGGTTCGGGCCACCGTTGTGGTGTAATACCCTACTCCAGTGTGTGGTGTGGTGGATTGCCTCAGGGGCTGATAATGAATAGTACAAGGGAAGAACAACCTCGCGAGAGGTGTTCTTGAGCTGGTGCGATGAACTGCTTGGGTGAGTTCAGTCGCCGCTCTCTCTCTCTCTCTCTCTGCTAGGGCTCTATCAGATCTCTAGATGTCTAGGTGTGTCGACCTCTCTATGCCTCTATGTCTCGATGTCTCTGCCTCTCCCCTCACTCTGTGGTGGCTAGCTCTATTAATAGAGGCCCTGGGCCTCTCCCCAAATAATGAGCGGGAAGGGCGCCAACAATTGGCCATTTTGAAGGGGAACATCTAGTACAAGTTATCCTGACCAAAGGTGGTCTTCGGCTGCCAAAAGCACTGGTGGTGACGCCGTCTTGGGCTCCACGGTGACCTCCGTCCTGCCGCTCTGTTGGTGTTGGTCTTGTTGCACCGGAATGGTAACCTTTGCCCGATGCCTTGGCCTATGCTTGCCCCCTTTGCACCAAAGGGGAAACAAGGACACTGCGCAGGCCGGCGCTCGCCTGGCGCCCGCCTGGTCTCGATCGTCATGGCTTGCGTCACGGGCTCCTCGTGAGGCACCCCTGCCTTGATCTCTCCGCCTCCTCATGAGCCTGCCTGATGAGGCTGCCTCTGAGGAAGCTTCCTATCGTCTGCCCCGTGAGGCTTGGCCCCTCACGAGGGTCTTGAGCTGATGAAGATGGGCCGCGCTGGGCCCCCACTTGAGCCACGCCGTAGGCCGCAGGCAGGCAAGTCTGGGGACCCCCATTCCCAGAACGCCGAGAGTTACAGTTAGTTTGAGCTAGTTCGGGCTCAAATAGCCCTAAAGTATATCTAAACATGAGGGCTGGTTTGAGCTAGTTGCATCTATAACCCACGCAAAGAAACCATCCAACCCAAGAGGTGCTAATTGGAACTAGTTCTCCTAGTGCATTTATTGTCAATCTAACCCTACCATCCAAACAACTCTTTGGATGGAGTTAGTTCAGGGTTAGTAATGAGCTAGAAACTAACTCTAACCTCTAGCTAAGTTGAGTATCCAAACAGGGCTGTGTTGTTGTTCTTGCTGCTGCTCTTCTACGTATATATAGACATCATTAGAACATTAATGTAACACTCTTCCTTGTTGCTATGTAGCCTAGGATTGCATATTTAGACATTAAGTACAGTGCATGTTGCTATGTAGCCTCAGATATATTACATATGGCCCTAGTTAACCTAACGATAAATGGGTTGCAGATATATTCAGTTAAAAGTCCGATTCACCGATTAGTCCCTTATCAGCCGTCGGCCTATATTGTACCAGCTACCGATATCCTGAACAGTGAGCAGATATAAGCCATGGGATGAAACTAACCTCGATGGAAAACAGCAGTCGTTCCCAAAATTGTCCTATGTAGGTACATCGAGAAGCATGTTAAGCACAACAGTTTATACTTGCACATATAGAACATCACGTTGTGAATAACTGGAATAAACAAGGAATACTACGAACAACCAAAGATAGCATTTGAAACTGGACATATGCTAACTACAAACAATCGAACAATAAAAAAAAACTTTAAAAGAGGCATATGCTAGCTATTACAGGCTTAACAGCAAGCAAATATGTGCATTCCTATTGGTATGTTTAAAACTGGATTGATGAAATGTACTGCACAGTAAATAATTGCACGTATAGAGCATCACATTTTGAACAACTGAAATAAACAAGGCATACTGCAAACAACTAGGTATATCAATTAAAATTGGACATATTCTCACTACACTACAAAAGGGACTCGACAAAACAAATCATGGGTTTCCCCCTGTGAAGAGGCACGGCAAAACAAATCATGGGTTTCCTCACTTGTCATAGATGGGCTCATTCCCGTGGGAAGAGCACAGACCCTGGATGCGCTCCATGTTGTCGCAGATGGGCTGCTTCCCCTTGGAAGAGCATGGCTGTAGCGTTCCCTCCCTGATGTCGCAGACAGGCGCTTTCCCCTTTGAAGAGCACATGGGCTCTTTCCCCTTGGAAGAGACGGAGAGGGTAACCTTCTCGTGGTCGCCGTCGATGAGGTCTGACTTGGGAGCCGTGGATCCCAGGCCAGCGTCGCAGAACGTGTCCTTTAGAAATGACAACAGGGGCTCGATGGCAATGTAGAATGGAAAATTATTGACAGCGAGCCAGAGGAGATCAACGGCGGAGCCATGGATGAGATCAACGGCGGAGCCATGGATGAGATCAACGATGGTTGAACCTGAGGGGTTGGGGTGGGCCACTTAACCTATGACATAGCCCACCTCAGGCCGTCGCTGTCAATGAGCTCGATGTCGTAGCTGGCGGACGAGACATGCCCGCATACTCTAGACCGCTGCTTGAGTGCCTGCCGCCAGTAATGGTCGTCAGCTTCCTCGACGACGTCGGGCGAAGAGACCGCTATACACCTCTTTTGGGTCAGTCGCTCCTCGAGATCCATGGGAACCGTAGTCGGGCTTAGGCTGCGACGCTCTGGAGTGGGGGATGGGGATGGGGATCTGTGGGAAAGGGGGCGTTTGGCAGGCGTCATCTAAGAAACTAAGGGTGGCCTGGGTATGGAGATCGGTGGGTAAGCTGCATGGGCAAACCGGCAAATGTTGACAATGGAGGCCTTACGGCGGCGGCGGCGGCAGGCACCTTGCTAGGGTTTCGAGCGAGGGAGGTGTGTGTGTGTGCGCACGCCCGAGGAGGTTTTGGTGTGTGTGTGTGTGGAGGGGGGTGTTTGAGGAAATGACGCGTGTACTGAAAATTTTACTACGCGGGAGTGAAATGGCGGGCTATTGAAAATTTTGATGATTGTGCATCGCACATGGTTCAGAGATAACAACCATGTGTTATGAAACAGAAAACCCTTGAGGCGGGCAGATATTTTCTAGGGATGCAAGCGGGATTGGGACCAAGAAACATCGCACACGTCTGGAGATAACAACCGTGTGTTATGAAATAGAAAAACCCTTGAGGCGGGCAGATATTTTTGAGAGAAGGAGCCTCGTGGAGCCCAATGTACTGTGCGGATGTGTGCGTGACAGGGGCACCGACGTGGCACACGGTCAGTTTGGGTGAACCGTGTTTGTTGCATCATCCGACTTGTCTAATGTTCATAAATTTGGCGAAAAATGACGTGGGAGAGGGTCAGAACATGAACACACTTGCATGTGGACCAAATTTATGTATCAAAAGGGTGGTTTGATTTTCAAATACCAAATGCAACTTCGATGTGGCACCTCTCTCACAAAGCGCACGGTATTGCTTGCCCCCACCCCCCTCGTGTCGGCACGAATTGGTAATCCTAAGCTATGAATGCATGCCCCTCCCCCCAACCGAGGTTCACCTAGCAAAGTGCAAAGTAGATGCAGCCCCCCTCATCCCTCGTGTCGGCACGAAGGGAATCCTAAGCTATGAATGCATGCCCCCCCCAACCGAGGTTCATTCACCTAGCAAAGTGTGAAGTAGCTAGCAGCCCCCCTCCCTCTTTTCGGCATGAAGGGAATCCTAAGCTATGAATGCATGCCCCCCAACCGAGGTTTACTCTAGCAAAGTGCGAAGTAGCTAGCAGCCCCCCTCCCTCGTGTTGCCACGAAGGGAATCCTAAGCTATGAATGCATGCCCCCCAACCGAGGTTCACCTAGCAAAGTGCGAAGTAGCAACCCCCCCCCCCCCACACACACACACACAAACTTTCAGTCGGCGGTCCAGAGAGGCATATCTCACCAAGATGGATCGTAAAACGGACCAGGAATAATCCACCTTGGTCGTACATGTTGGGTAACGTAGCATACATTCAAAATTTTCCTACGTGTCACCAAGATCAATCTATGGAGAGACCAGCAACGAGGGGAAGGAGAGTGCATCTACATACCCTTGTAGATCGCTAAGCGGAAGCATTCAAGAGAACGGGGTTGATGGAGTCGTACTCGTCGTGATCCAAATCACCGATGATCCTAGTGCCGAACAGACGGCACCTCCGCGTTCAACACACGTACAGCCCGGTAACGTCTCCCATGCCTTGATCCAGCAAGGAGAGAGGGAGAGGTTGAGGAAGACTCCATCCAGCAGCAGCACAACGGCGTGGTGGTGATGGAGGAGCGTGGCAATCCTGCAGGGCTTCGCCAAGCACCGCGAGATATGAGGAGAAAGAGAGGGAGGCTGCACCAACAGGCAGAGATCAGATCGCGTGTATTGGGCAGCCCCTAGGCCTCATATATATAGGGGAAGGGGAGGAGGGTGTGCCCCCTCTAGGGTTCCCACCCCCTAGAGGGGCGGCAGCCCTAGATGGGTCTTGGGGTGGCGGCCAAGGGAGGATTCCCTCCCCCCCAAGGCACCTAGGAGGTGCCTTCCCCTCCTAGGACTCTTCCTTTAGGGTTTCCCCCACCCTAGGCGCATGGGCCCTAGGGGGAAGTGGCGCCCCAGCCCACTTTGGGCTGGATCCCTTCCCACTTCAGCCCATGGGGCCCTCCGGGATAGGTGGCCCCACTCGGTGGACCCCCGGGACCCTTCCGGTGGTCCCGGTACAATACCGATGACCCCGAAACTTGTCCCGATGGCCGAAACATGATTTCCTATATATAAATCTTTACCTCCGAACCATTCCGGAACTCCTCGAGATGTCCGGGATCTCATCCGGGACTCCGAACAACATTCGGTAACCACATACAAACTTCCTTTATAACCCCAGCGTCATCGGACCTTAAGTGTGTAGACCCTACGGGTTCGGGAACCATGCAGACATGACCGAGACGTTCTCCGGTCAATAACCAACAGCGGGATCTGGATACCCATGTTGGCTCCCACATGTTCCACGATGATCTCATTGGATGAACCACGATGTCGAGGACTTAATCAATCCCGTATACAATTCCCTTTGTCTAGCGGTACGATACTTGCCCGAGATTCGATCGTCGGTATCCCGATACCTTGTTCAATCTCGTTACCGGCAAGTCTATTTACTCGTTCCGTAACACATCATCCCGTGATCAACTCCTTGATCACATTGTGCACATTATGATGATGTCCTACCGAGTGGGCCCAGAGATACCTCTCCGTCACACGGAGTGACAAATCCCAGTCTCGATTCGTGCCAACCCAACAGACACTTTAGGAGATACCCTTAGTGCACCTTTATAGTCACCCAGTTACGTTGTGACGTTTGGTACACCCAAAGCACTCCTACGGTATCCGGGAGTTGCACAATCTCATGGTCTAAGGAAATGATACTTGACATTAGAAAAGCTTTAGCATACGAACTACACGATCTTGTGCTATGCTTAGAATTGGGTCTTGTCCATCACATCATTCTCCTAATGATGTGATCCCGTTATCAACGACATCCAATGTCCATGGTCAGGAAACCGTAACCATCTATTGATCAACGAGCTAGTCAACTAGAGTCTTACTAGGGACATGGTGTTGTCTATGTATCCACACATGTATCTGAGTTTCCTATCAATACAATTATAGCATGGATAATAAACGATTATCATGAACAAGGAAATATAATAATAATCAATTTATTATTGCCTCTAGTGCATATTTCCAACAGTCTCCCACTTGCACTAGAGTCAATAATCTAGTTCACATCGATATGTGATTAACACTCAAGGTCACATCCCCATGTGACTAACACCCAAAGAGTTTACTAGAGTCAATAATCTAGTTCACATTTACCATGTGATTAACACTCGATGAGTTCTGGGTTTGATCATGTTATGCTTGTGAGAGAGGTTATAGTCAACGGGTCTGAACCTTTCAGATCCGTGCATGCTTTACAAATCTCTATGTCATCTCCTAGATGCAGCTACCACGCTCTATTTGGAGCTATTCCAAATAACTGTTCTTCTATGCGAATCCAGTTTGCTACTCAGAATAATCTGGATTAGTGTCAAAGCTGGCATCGGCGTAACCCTTTACGACGAACCCTTTTACCACCTCCATAATCGAGAAAATTCCTTAGTCCACTAGTTACTAAGGATAACTTTGACCGCTTTCCTGTGATCCATTCTTGGATCACTCTTGTACCCCTTGACTGACTCATGGCAAGGCAAATTTCAGGTGCGGTACACAACATAGCATACTATAGAGCCTATGTCTTAAGCATAGGGGACGACCTTCGTCCTTTCTCTCTCTTCTGCCATGGTCGAGCTTTAAGTCTTAACTTCATACCTTACAACTCAGGCAAGAACTCCTTCTTTGACTGATCCATCTTGAACACCTTCAAGATCATGTCAAGTTATGTGCTCATTTGAAAGTACCATTAAGTGTTTTGATCTATCCTTATAGATCTTGATGCTCAATGTTCAAGTAGCTTAATCTAGGCTTTCCATTGAAAAACACTTTCCAAATAACCCTATATGCTTTCCAGAAATTCTACGTCATTTCTGATCGACAACATATACTCATCAGAAATTCTATAGTGCTCCCACTCACTTCTTTGGAAATACAAGTTTCTCATAAACTTTGTATACACCCAAAACTTTGATCATCTCATCAAAGCATTCATTCCAACTCCGAGATGCTTACTCCAGTCCTTAGAAGGATTGCTGGAGCTTTGCATACTTGTTAGCATCTTTCAGGATTGACAAAACCTCCCGGTTGTATCACATACAACCTTTCCTCAAAAATCATCGAGGAAACAATGGTTTTTGGCATCCTATCTGCAAGATTTCACAAATAATGCAGTAATTGCTAATATAATTCCAATAGACTCTTAGCATCGCTACGAGTGAGAAAGTCTCACCGCAGTCAACTCCTTGAACTTGTCGGGAAACTTCTTAACGACAAGTCAAGCTTTCTTAATGGTGACATTTACCATCATTGTCCGTCTTCCTTTTAAAATCCATATGTACCTAACAGCCTTACGACCATCAAGTAGTTCTCCCAAAGTCTACACTTTGTTTTCATATATGGATCCTCTCTCGGATTATATGGCCTCGAGCCATTTTGGAATCCAGGCCCACCATCGCTTCTCCATAGCTCGTAGGTTCATTGTTGTCTAGAAACATGATTTCCAAGACAGGATTACGCACCACTCTGAAGTAGTACACATCCTTGTCATCCCACGAGGTTTGTTAGTGACTTGATCTGAAGTTTCATGATCACTATCATAAGCTTCCACTTCAATTGGTGTAGGTGCCACAGGAACAACTTCCTGTGCCCTGCCACACACTAGTTGAAGAGACGGTTCAATAACCTCATCAAGTCTCCACCATCCTCCCACTCAATTCTTTTGAGAGAAACTTTTCCTCGTGAAAGGACCCGATTCTAGAAACAATCCCTTGTTGCTTTCGGATCTTGAGACAGGAGGTATACCCAACTGTTTTGGGTGTCCTATGAAGATGCATTTATCCGCTTTGGGTTCGAGCTTATCAGCCTGAAACTTTTTCACATAAGCGTCGCAGCCCCAAACTTTCAAGAAATGACAGCATAGGTTTCTCTAAACCATAGTTCATACGGTGACATCTCATCGGAATTACGTGGTGCCCTATTTAAAGTGAATGTGGTTGTCTTTAATGCCTAACCCATAAACTATTGTGGTAATTCGATAAGAGACATCACGATATGCGTCATATCCAATAGGGTGCAGTTATGATGTTCGGACACACCATCACACTATGGTTTTCCATGCTGTATTAGTTGTGAAACAATTTCCACAATGTCTCAATTTTGTGCCAAACTCGTAATTCAGATATTCATCTCTATGATCATATCATAGATATTTTATCCTCTTGTCACGATGATCTTTCAACTTCACCCTGAAATTACTTGAACCTTTCAATAATTCAGACTCGTGATTTATCAAGTAAATGTACTCAACATCTACTCAAATCATCTGTGAAGTAAGAACATAACGATATCCACTACATGCCTCAACACTCATTGGATTGCACACATCAAAATGTATTACTTCCAACAAGTTGCTTTCTAGTTCCATTTTACTGAAACCGAGGCTTTCAGTCATCTTGCCCATGTGGTATGACTTGCATGTCTCAAGTGATTCAAAATCAAGTGAGTCAAAACGGTCCATTTGCATGGAGTTTCTTCATGCATATACACCAATAGACATGGTTCGCATGTCTCAAACTTTTCAAAAACGAGTGAGCCCAAAGATCCATCAACATGGAGCTTCTTCATGCGTTTTATACCGATATGACTTACGTGGCAGTGCCACAAGTAGGTGGTACTATCATTACTATCTTTTGGCATGAACATGTGTATCACTACGATCGAGATTCAATAAACCATTCATTTCAGGTGTAAGACCATTGAAGGTATTATTCAAATAAACAGAGTAACCATTATTCTCTTTAAATGAATAACCGTATTGCGATAGACATAATCCAATCATGTCTATGCTCAACTCAAACATCAATCTCGATGGTAGAGGGAGCGTGCGATGCTTGATCATATCAACATTGGAAACACTTCCAACACATATCGTCAGCTCACCTTTAGCTAGTCTCCATTTATTCCGTAGCCTTTTGTTTCGAGTTACTAACACTTAGCAACCGAACCGGTATCTAATACCCTCGTGCTATTAGGAGTACTAGTAAAGTACACATTAACACAATGTATATCCAATATACTTCCATCGACCTTGCCAGCCTTCTCATCTACCAAGTATCTAGGGTAATTCTGCTCTAGTGGCTGTTCCCCTTATTACAGAAGCACTCAGTCTCGGGTTTGGGTTCAACCTTGGGTTTCTTCACTAGAGCAGCAGCTGAATTGCCGTTTCATGAAGTATCCCTTCGTTCCCTTGCCCTTCTTGAAACTAGTGGTTTCACCAACCATCAACAATTGATGCTCCTTCTTGATTTCTACTTTCGCGGTGTCAAACATCGCGAATATCTCAAGGATCATCATATATGTCCCTGATATATCATAGTTCATCACGAAGCTCTAGCAGCTTAGTGGTAATGACTTCGGAGAAACATCACTATCTCATCTGGAAGATCAACTCCCACTCGATTCAAGCGATTGTTGTACTCAGACAATCTGAGCACAAGCTCAACAATTGAGCTTTTCTCCCTTAGTTTGCAGGCTAAGAAAATCGTCGGAGGTCTTATACCTCTTGACGTGGGCACGAGCCTGAAATCCCAATTTCAGTCCTTGGAACATCTCATATGTTCTACGATGTTTCAAAAACGTCTTTGGTGCCTCAATTCTAAACCATTTAGCATTACGCACTGAACTATCATGTAGTCATCAAAACGTGTATGTCAGATGTTCGCAACATCCACAGACGACGTTCGAGGTTCAGCACACTGAGCGGTGCATTAAGGACATAAGCCTTCTATGAAGCAATGAGGACAATCCTTAGTTTATGGACCTAGTCCGCATAATTGCTACTATCAACTTTCAACTAAATTTTCTCTAGGAACATATCTAAACAGTAGAACAGAAGCGCGAGCTTCGACATAATTTGCAAAATCCCTTTTGACTATGTTCAGGATAATTAAGTTCATCTTATGAACTCCCACTCAGATAGACATCCCTCTAGTCATCTAAGTGATTACATGATCCGAGTCAACTAGGCCGTGTCCGATCATCACGTGAGACGGACTAGTCAACATCGTTGAACATCTTCATGTTGATCGTATCTTCTATACGACTCATGCTCGACCTTTCGGTCTTCTGTGTTCCGAGGCCATGTCTGTACATGCTAGGCTCGTCAAGTCAACCTAAGTGTTTCGCGTGTGTAAATCTGTCTTACACCCGTTGTATGTGAACGTTAGAATCTATCACACCCGATCATCACGTGGTGCTTCGAAACAACAAACTGTCGCAACAGTGCACAGTTAGGGGGAACACTTTCTTGAAATTATTAATGAGGGATCATCTTATTTACTACCATCGTTCTAAGTAAACAAGATGTATAAACATGATAAACATCACATGCAATCAAATAATAGTGACATGATATGGCCAATATCATATAGCTCCTTTGATCTCCATCTTGGGGCTCCATGATCATCTTGTCACCGGCATGACACCATGATCTCCATCATCATGATCTCCATCATCGTGTCTCCATGAAGTTGTCACATCATCTATTACTTCTACTACTACAGCTAACGGTTAGCAATAAAGTAAAGTAATTACATGACGTTTATGTTGACACGCAGGTCATAAATAAATTAAGACAACTCCTATGGCTCCTGCCGGTTGTCATACTCATCGACATGCAAGTCGTGATTCCTATTACAAGAACATGATCAATCTCATACATCACATATATCATTCATCACATCCTTTTGGCCATATCACATCACATAGCATACCCTACAAAAACAAGTTAGACGTCCTCTAATTGTTGTTTGCATGTTTTACGTGGCTGCTATGGGTTTCTAGCAAGAACGTTTCTTACCTACGCAAAAACCACAACGTGATATGCCAATTGCTATTTACCCTTCATAAGGACCCTTTTCATGGAATCCGATCCGACTAAAGTGGGAGAGACAGACACCCGCTAGCCACCTTATGCAACTAGTGCATGTCAGTCGGTGGAACCAGTCTCACGTAAGAGTACGTGTAAGGTCGGTCTGGGCCGCTTCATCCCATGATGCCGCCGAATCAAGATAAGACTAGTAACGGCAAGCATATTGAACAAAATCAACGCCCACAACTACTTTGTGTTCTACTCGTGCATAGAAACTACGCATAGACCTAGCTCATGATGCCACTGTTGGGTAACGTAGCATAAATTCAAAATTTTCCTACGTGTCACCAAGATCAATCTATGGAGAGACCAGCAACGAGGGGAAGGAGAGTGCATCTACATACCCTTGTAGATCGCTAGGCGGAAGCGTTCAAGAGAACGGAGTTGATGGAGTCGTACTCGTCGTGATCCAAATCACCGATGATCCTAGTGCCGAACAGACGGCACCTCCGCGTTCAACACACGTACAGCCCGGTAACGTCTCCCATGCCTTGATCTAGCAAGGAGAGAGGGAGAGGTTGAGGAAGACTCCATCCAGCAGCAGCACAACGGCGTGGTGGTGATGGAGGAGCGTGGCAATCCTGCAGGGCTTCGCCAAGCACCGCGAGATATGAGGAGAAAGAGAGGGAGGGCTGCACCAACAGGCAGAGATCAGATCGCGTGTATTGGGCAGCCCCTAGGCCTCATATATATAGGGGAAGGGGAGGAGGGTGCGCCCCCTCTAGGGTTCCCACCCCCTAGAGGGGCGGCAGCCCTAGATGGGTCTTGGGGTGGCGGCCAAGGGAGGATTCCCTCCCCCCCAAGGCACCTAGGAGGTGCCTTCCCCTCCTAGGACTCTTCCTTTAGGGTTTCCCCCACCCTAGGCGCATGGGCCCTAGGGGGAAGTGGCGCCCCAGCCCACTTTGGGCTGGATCCCTTCCCACTTCAGCCCATGGGGCCCTCCAGGATAGGTGGCCCCACTCGGTGGACCCCCGGGACCCTTCCGGTGGTCCCGGTACAATACCGATGACCCCGAAACTTGTCCCGATGGCCGAAACAGGATTTCCTATATATAAATATTTACCTCCGGACCATTCCGGAACTCCTCGAGACGTCCGGGATCTCATCCGGGACTCCGAACAACATTCGGTAACCACATACAAACTTCCTTTATAACCCCAGCGTCATCGAACCTTAAGTGTGTAGACCCTACGGGTTCGGGAACCATGCAGACATGACCGAGACGTTCTCCGGTCAATAACCAACAGCGGTATCTGGATACCCATGTTGGCTCCCACATGTTCCACGATGATCTCATCGGATGAACCACGATGTCGAGGACTTAATCAATCCCGTATACAATTCCCTTTGTCTAGCGGTACGATACTTGCCCGAGATTCGATCGTCGGTATCCCGATACCTTGTTCAATCTCGTTACCGGCAAATCTCTTTACTCGTTCCGTAACACATCATCCCGTGATCAACTCCTTGATCACATTGTGCACATTATGATGATGTCCTACCGAGTGGGCCCAGAGATACCTCTCTGTCACACGGAGTGACAAATCCCAGTCTCGATTCGTGCCAACCCAACAGACACTTTCGGAGATACCCGTAGTGCACCTTTATAGTCACCCAGTTACGTTGTGACATTTGGTACACCCAAAGCACTCCTACGGTATCCGGGAGTTGCACAATCTCATGGTCTAAGGAAATGATACTTGACATTAGAAAAGCTTTAGCATACGAACTACACGATCTTGTGCTATGCTTAGGATTGGGTCTTGTCCATCACATCATTCTCCTAATGATGTGATCCCGTTATCAACGACATCCAATGTCCATGGTCAGGAAACCGTAACCATCTATTGATCAACGAGCTAGTCAACTAGAGGCTTACTAGGGACATGGTGTTGTCTATGTATCCACACATGTATCTGAGTTTCCTATCAATACAATTATAGCATGGATAATAAACGATTATCATGAACAAGGAAATATAATAATAATCAATTTATTATTGCCTCTAGGGCATATTTCCAACAGTACACCCTCTCTCTTGTTGTTGGTCAAAGTGATGGCCGTCCATGCAACCCTGAAGATGGACTAGCTCGCCAATAATCACGCAAGTAGCTAGTCCCCGAAGACAACCACTGCATGTGTGTGGCCCAAACATATGTATGGAGAGGTGTGTTTTTGAGTAACAATGGAACAACATTGATGTGGCACCGTGATTTTGAACTAGAAATCCCCACACTGAGTAAGGGTTAGGTTGAGATGCATATGTATGTTACACCACACTTCCAGCCAACGACGGGGATTCATGCATGCATGCGTGCATAGTATATGCGCTCAAACTTAAGGTCTGAATCTCACCATGACCTATACTATGATAATACGAACCAAATGAAGAATCCACCATGGTAACCTATCTTGTTGTTGGTCAAGGTGATCATGGATGTCCACGCGGGCCCACGAATATATAGGCTTGTCGCCGATAACCACGCGAGGGAGTGTACCGTTCGAAGGCAACCACTACATGCATATGTATGGAGGTGATGCGTGCATGCATGTTTGAATACACAACATTGATGTGGCGCGCGTGGCAAAAATCGTACACTAGCTCCCCACACAGAGCGAGATCGGTTCATGATGTGTCGTTGTACTAGCCATTTCGACTCGATGGGAGGGATTCATGCATACACATGCATGTGTGTGTGCTCAAACTGTATCATGCATGTCATCCCAGAGAAAAATAATAATCCCGTCCTAAGTCAAATTAACCTCTCTTGTTGTCAGGCAAAAAGTAGTGATGGACCAAGTGGGCCCACAGATGGAAAGCATCGATATCGCTGATAACCGCTTAAGTGGGTGTGAGAGGACAACCACCACCGCTTTGCATGTGGGCCAAACATATATATGTTGAATAGCAAAAATGCACAACTTTGATGTGCCACATGCCTCAAAACCATAAACCATGCACCCACACAGAGCGAGGTTCATCAAGGATACTACATATGATGGTCCCCTTCCCCCTTCTTCACCGCATACTATATGCTCTTGCCGTAATATATGTACCAAAGGAATCATCATCGATGGTGAAATTAATTAACCTCTCCCAATGTTGGTCAAAGTGATGCATGCATGCATCAACGATGGCCTCGTGGGCCCACAGATGGAAGCGTCGCACGTGAGTGTCCTAGGTAGGATATACATGTGGCCTAAAAAGGTGTTGTGTGATGTTTGAATAACCAATTTCACAATTTTGATGTGGCACGTGCCTCGAAAACCAAAAAGTCTCGACACTGAGTGAGGTGTACTTGTTCACGGACGCATACGTATAGTATATATGCTAGTCCCCTCCCACCTCTTCGACGCGTACTATATACCACCATAACACAAACAAAAAAGATTCTACCTTGCTGGTCAAATTAACCTCACTGTCGGCTGTTTGTGAAAGTGATGGACGATGACCTCGTGGGCCCACAGAAAGCGTCACACGCGAGTATCGAGTGTCATGTAGGACAACCATTGACTGTGTGTGGCCAAAACATTTATGTATGAAAGGGTTGTGTAATGTTTTAATAAAGATTTCACGACTCTGATGTGGCACCGGCCTGCCTAACAAAACAGCCAACCCACACAGTGGCTTACAACTCGCAGTGTACTGCGAGCCACCCGCCACCCCCAGCCACACACACACACTACGATGCATGTTAAATTAATTATCCCGTGGTGAACATAGATGTTACCAAAGGAGGGAAGTTTTAATTTCAAAAAAATCACAGAGATCATTGAGACATTTTAGTACATTGATTGATTGATTTTCTACGGGTATAATGTGCAAAAAATCAAATTTGAGCTATATGCACATGTGACAGTTCACCTAAATGGATGCAAAAACACATGTGTCACATTGGGTGCATGTTTAATCCCCGTGCAACAAATTTCAAACATGGAGAATCTTGATTTTTAAATTCTAGCACATCCAGAACTTATTTGAAGTTCATGAAACTTATCATGTTGTCATATGGACACCAATACAAAGTGGCATTGTACTTTTTTGTCAAATTTGAGACCAGTTTTGATGTAATCTTTATCCAATTACAGATGGATGATTATTAATAATTGGGAAACAATATCCCAAATGGATTATTTATTCGAACCGTGAGCGTTAGACCAACAGTGGATATGTGCCATGCTTCGGTTATGCAATAAAGTGGCATCATTAATCATCTAAATAGAAAAACAATATACGTGACACTGCATGACCCGTGTGCCGTCCGAGCAGGCATGAGTTGACGGGACGCGTCCGCCGCGCAGGCAGACGGGGAGGCGTGCGTGCAGGTGTGTGAATTGATGGAGGCGTGCTCGCTGTGCAGTGTCATCGAGAGGCGTGCGAGTAGCTGTGTTAAACTTTGGTAGGCATGCGAACAGTCCGGTGCGCAGGCTCACCGGGAGGCGAGCCATCGGTTTGACTGCCGCCCGTCTCTCTCCCACAACTCCAACTACTCCATATTAATGGTGCGCCCGAGCAGCCGCACCCCATCCTCGCTATACACACACAATACTCTCTCTCCGCTTGCATCCTCGACGCCGCACTCAGTCCTCAAAGCCGTCAGTGTATGAGGATGCCGCCGAAGCGCCTCATCAGAGGGAGTGGCGACGCCGGGGCTGCTAAAGCACCAGAGCACGGCATGGAGATGGAGACAGAGGTTGCCGTCACCGCCGGCGAGTTATCGCTGCACCCTGACATCGTCGACGGCGTCGAGCTTCCATAGCCGGAAGCGGACTTCCACACCGACTCCGACGACCACTCAGGCGGCAACTCTAACGACCACTCCGGCGATGACTCCGACGATGACGGACAGCTGGTTAGTCACCTATACCCATTTATGTGTCAAATAGATCATAGGGTTTCTCTGGTTACTCCTGCCTCCCCCTTTTCGGAATAGAAATACTATGTTTATGTTCTCCCAGGACATGAAATCTGAGTAAGTTTTGTTAGATCCGTGTAGTGTATTGATTGTTTGAATGGTACATGTGATAAGTGATTAGTTGTTTCATCTGTGCAAATGATTTCTGCTAGTAATCCGACTAGGGTTAGTGCTCATGCTAATAATGCCTAGCTAGGGCTTGACAATTGGTTTTGAATGACCTAAATATGTTTGTGCCATTATTTTCTTTAAGATTGGTCTATACATAGACGACTGTGCTTAAAAATCTAACCATAATCTCTGGATATGTATAAATAAATAGCCATAAATTCCTAATCCTACTTCATGGCATGTAATCATTGATTTGATGCCAAATTTGTTTTACTATTTGTATAGGTGCTGTCTGATGATGTGGATAGCGAGGATGAAGATGTCCAAAGGAGGTACAACAGGCAAATCCCGAGGGAGCTTTATGCGGGAATGCATAACAGGCGTATGAGGACCTGGAACGGCGGCTATGGATGCCCATTTTGCAACCAGAAGCTTCATGACGCATATCTAAGTGTTCTGGCGCATGCAAGAGGATGGACCGTTGTCTCCTTCAAGCTGAAGTATACTCGTAGGGTGGAGCACGGCGCGTATGCCGAGTACCTGGAGAAGCTTCAGGATCGTGCCGCCCGCATGTGAGATGAGATGTGGGATGGATCGAACCGTGTACGCTTGAGTATGCTTAATGTGGTTGAACTATGTACTACTTATGGTTGAACTATGCTTATGTACGTGTACGCTTATTATCTATGTCTGAGTATGTTAATTATTTGGTCAAAATTACAAAGGGGGGGCCAATAAACCAGGACAGAGGTAGTACGTCAATCACACACGGTTCCCAAAATTGGAACCGTGTGCAATGACTTTCATTTTGCCTGTTGCGTCAATCACACACGGTTCGCTCTAGCAAACCGTCGCCCCCAAAATTCTTTGTGGGACAGAAAACCCACACCACCCAATTCAAAAAAGAAAACCCTCACCATCCCCGCGTCACAAAAACCCTCACCCCTCCATCCACCCCCTCGGCCCCTTCAGTACGTTCCCTGTTCACACCTGCATAAGCTCCTCTGCACCTATGCCATGGCATCGCCTATCGCGGCGGGAAACACTTAGCCCGATGCCTACCGCCGCTAGGCTACCGGCGAAGCCCACCGCATTTCGCCACTTCCGCCTGCCGCCGCCTATCGCCATCGACTTTCTCGACGCTGCTCGTGGTCGACCCAGCTCCGCTCGGTTGGGGAATCTGTCGTACTGAGGGTTCTTTCTCATGGACGACAAGGTGACTAATTTAACGAGATATTATCTCATCTCTTATCCCAGTTCATCTTCCTCCTTTAATCACCCGGCGGAAATCGCCGGGAATTCATTTTTATTCGAGTTGTTTGAGGGTTTTCTTTCATTCATATAATGTACAGTGCGCTGACACTTCAAGACTTTGCGACCTCCGCCAGAGATTCCATCTTACCGTACCAGATAACTTGAGGACGCGCGCGGTACGTTCTATCTCACCCTAAATCGGTTGGCATGGCCTAGTTTCCTGAACATATTCTAAATATTGCCACTTTTGGATAAAAGGTGCCACATGCACCATATACGTCAAAGGGGATTTTCACCCTCTTCTTTCTATATTAGGCAAATTAATGACGTATTGTTCTTTCGATTACTCTCATATTTCCATGACATCATGTTTACCCTATATGTTTAATTATAGATTTTTGTCTTTTGATTTCAACTACTGTACAATTCTTTCAATTTGGGCCCATATTTGCATGTTACCATATTTTCTTTAACAATCCTACCATTTTCTGCAGAACATCCCTTGCTATGCAACAGATTATGTAGTGCATAATTTTTCCCTTTACATAGATGAAGGCTCCACGGATGTCATACTGCACACAAACCATGGATTTACAATCGTTGCTACTGTAAGACTTGATGGACATGGTGACTCGTATTTTGGCACTGGCTTTTGGAAAGAAATTGCAAAGTTTTATGTACTAAAAGCTCGCACTAAAATTGCACTGCACATAAAAGGGCCTGGTCATGAGATATATGCTAACTTCCCCGACAAAATCATCCGTACAGACTTTGTTCGAAGTAAGTTTTCTTTTCAACTAGCTGCATGTTGACTCACCCAGCAATGCCAAATGAAATGTGCAGTATTTAAGCAACCAATTGTTATTCCCTTTTCATACTATATTCCTACCTAATAACTTCTAGTTACCAATACACTTTTCTGTTGCCCTGTTTTAACTAAATATTCCCTGTACTCCCATTTCTATCAGAAAGCGCCACTGACAAGGAGACTCCGGAGGTGGAGAACGGGGCTGCCAACAAGCGGAGGTGGGGCAAGCTAGAACCGCAAGCGACTCCAACAGGCCTAGACTTCATCAGCAGCCTCCTCGATGATATGTTGAGAGTCATCATCTCCCTCCCCCCATTAAATATGGGGCGCGAACAACCGTCCTTTCCCGACGGTGGCGCCCCCTATGGAACTCCAGCCCTCTCGACCTCATCGACACCCACGAGCTCTGCCATGGCTATCGCAAAAGCTTGGATGTGTTCTCCAAGATCCTCGGCAGTCACCTTGGCCAAACCAAAGGCCTTAGAACGGGCAAGTTCCGTTCCAACGGCAAGGACCAAGCCAAGCTTGACGACTGGTTTCGATCCCCCGCCCTAGATCAGCTCGAGGATCTCACTTTTAATGATGGGCATATGCGGTCGCTGCCAATGTCCACACTCCGCTTCGCGCCCATGCTGCGCATCACCAAGTTCAGGAACTTCCATCCCCCCTTAATGACGCGCCCGCTCTTATTATACCATGACTGAAGCACCTTGAGCTCGTCACCGTCTGCGTCTCAAGTGGTGACATGGAGCGCCTGCTCCGTGGTTGTACTGCACTCAAGTACCTTCGTCTTCAAGCGATCAATGGGTTGACTACCTTCCACATCACCTCCATGACTCTCCGGACTATTTATGTGTGTTGCTGGTGCGGCAGGAAGACATCACAAGATGTGTACCATGGTATGGTCATTGAGGACACACCTGCACTTGAGAGATTACTTGTAGTTGATCAAGAAGGTCCAACAAGAATCAATGTCATTTCTGCGCCAAAATTGACAGTGATGCGCTACTCATCTCACAAATACTCCGAACTTGTTATTGGATCCACACCTGTTCAGGTACAACAGCCGCCTTCTACCTCTCCTTCTACAAATTAATATTATTTCTAATTTTGAAGAAGTTTGTTCGTCTGTCATTCACAAAATGATCCCAACAAGCTTGACCCCAAAACTGCGCACAGTGAAGGTCTTGGCACTAGAATCTATCGACCCCAACCTGGAGCAAGCTGTCAGTTTCCTGAGATGCTTTCCGTCCCTGGAGAAGCTATATATCGAGGTGATGTTCCTTTCCTGTTAAATGTTAACCATAAGGGAGTTCAAGTTTTCTTAGGGAACTTTTCATCCACTCCAACCTCTTATGAAGAAGGCTAAATTTTTCTAGAATGTAATCAAATGCCCATGTTAATCATGTCAGATCGAAGATGGCATGTTAGTGCATTTTACAAATCCTGCAAACCAAATAGGCATGTAGTAATGTTCAAAACTGCATGTAGGCACTAACACATTTTCTTCTTTTGCAGATAGGATTAGGCCCAGTGGTGGATAATGTGATACAATATAATAGTCACCTCGAATGCCTAGATCTTCATCTCTCAGAAATTACTTTGAACTCCTACCGAGGGACCTTACCGGAGATTATATTCGCTAGGTTCTTTGTTCTCAGATCAAGGGTGCTGAAGGAAATGAGGTTTGCCCTACATTTATTTCGCAAAAATGAATGGTTTGTTGATCAGCGTCGGCGCCTGCGGCAAAATGGAGTAGGATCCAAAAATGCTGAATTTCATTTTGGAACTTCCGATGATAGAGTAATCAAAAGTCATCGTGTCAACCCCATACATGACTTCTCAGTGGATGGCCCCTTTGCAAAAATTGTGAGGTTTCGAAACCAGACTTAGAAGCGGTGATATTACTTTGAACCTCTCTGATATCAATGTTCAGCAGATCAGCACGAGCGTTTGCAGCTGATGAGCTGAATTTCATTTCTAATATCAGTTTGAACCTTGTAATCTTCGAATTTGAGCCATATAACTCTGAAATTTGAACCTTGTAACATTTCGATCTTTTGTGGTACAATCGTTGAAATGGCATCGTATGAGACTTGTATATTGCTAACACTATTTTGACCTTATGGTCTTAGATTTTATTAACCATTCTCGAATCAATTTACCTTGTTGATCTCATAGCACATGATCTGTATAGCTAACTCGACTGCAATCTTTGACATTATTGCACACAGTTGGTTTCTTCCACCGTGTGCACTGTAGAGCGCAGAATTACTTATCGCACTCGAGTGTCCATCACCACCCTTCTGTTTAACTTTGACCTCATCACCCACGGGTAAACTTATGATTGAAGTCATTCCACACACTTCGTTTTTACAAAGCTTTTTGCCAATAAACACCCACGATTTGTCCCTCTTCTAGCCGACGTGTGGCCAAACAACCCGGGCGGGTGATACGTCTCCAACGTATCTATAATTTTTGATTGCTCCATGATATATTATCTTCTGTTTTGGACATTATTGGGCTTTATTATTCACTTTTATATCATTTTTGGGACTAACCTATTAACCAGAGGCCCAGCCCAGAATTGCTGTTTTTTGCCTATTCCAGAGTTTCGCAGAAAAAGAATATCAAACGGAGTCCAAACGGAATGAAACCTTCGGGAACGTGATTTTTGGAACGAACATGATCCAGGAGACTTGGACCCTACGTCAAGCAACCAACAGGGAAGCCACGAGGTAGGGGGCGCGCCTACCCCCCCCCCCCCAGGCGCGCCCTCCACCCTCGTGGGCCCTCTGTTGCTCCACCGACGTACTCCTTCCTCCTATATATATACCTACGTACCCCCAAACGATCAAACATGGAGAGAAAACCCTAATTCCACCGCCGTAACTTTCTGTATCCACGAGATCCCATCTTGGGGCCTGTTCCGGAGCTCCGCGAAGGGGGCATCGATCACAGAGGGCTTCTACATCAACACCATAGCCCTTCCGATGAAGTGTGAGTAGTTTACCTCAAACCTTCGGGTCCATAGTTATTAGCTAGATGGCTTCTTCTCTCTTTTTGGATCTCAATACAATGTTCTCCTCCTCTCTCATGGAGATCTATTCGATGTAATCTTCTTTTGCGGTGTGTTTGTTGAGACCAATGAATTGTGGGTTTATGATCAAGTTTATCTATGAACAATATTTGAATCTTCTCTGAATTCTTTTATGTATGATTGGTTATCTTTGCAAGTCTCTTCGAATTGTCAGTTTGATTTGGCCTACTAGATTGATCTTTCTTGCAATGGGAGAAGTGCTTAGCTTTGGGTTGAATCTTGCGGTGTCCTTTCCCAGTGACAGTAGGGGCAGCAAGGCACGTATTGTATTGTTGCCATCGAGGATAACAAGATGGGTTTTTTTTATCATATTGCATAGATTTATCCCTCTACATCATGTCATCTTGCTTAAAGCGTTACTCTGTTCTTATGAACTTAATACTCTAGATGCATGCTGGATAGCGGTCGATGTGTGGAGTAATAGTAGTAGATGCAGGCACGAGTCGGTCTACTTGTCTCGGACGTGATGCCTATATACATGATCATACCTAGATATTCTCATAACTATGCTCAATTCTGTCAATAGCTCAATAGTAATTTGTTTACCTGCCGTGAATACTTATGCTCTCGAGAGAGCCACTAGTGAAACCTATGGCCCCCGGGTCTATCTTCCATCATATTAATCTTCCAACACTTAGTTATTTTCATTGCCTTTTATTTTACTTTGCATCTTTATCATAAAAATACCAAAAATATTATCTTATCATATCTATCAGATCTCACTCTCGCAAGTGACCGTGTAGGGATTGACAACCCCTTATCGCATTGGTTGCGAGGATTTATTTGTTTTGTGCAAGTGCGAGGGACTCGCGCGTAGACTCCTACTGGATTGATACCTTGGTTCTAAAAAACTGAGGGAAATACTTACGCTACTTTGCTGCATCACCCTTTCCTCTTCAAGGGAAAACCAACGCAGTGCTCAAGAGATAGCACGAAGGATTTCTGGCGCCGTTGCCGGGGAGGTCTACGCAAAAGTCAACATACCAAGTACCCATCACAAACCCTTATCTCCCGCATTACATTATTTGCCATTTGCCTCTCGTTTTCCTCTCCCCCACTTCACCCTTGTCGTTTTATTCGCCCTCTCTCTCTATCCTCCCTCTCTTTCTCTATTTGCCTCTTTTTTGCCCGTTCCTCGTTTGCTTGTGTGTTGGATTGCTTGCTTGTCACGATGGCTCAAGGTAACACCAATACCAACAACAATGATTTTAGTAGCACTCCGATTGTGTGTTGGAAATCACTTTAGGAGAAGCTACTAAACTCCTAGATAATATTATGGTTAATTATTCTCAATGGTACACTGAAAGATCTACTAATAAAAAAGTGCATGTGATAGAAGAAATTAATGTTTTGAGTGGAAAGTTGGATGAACTTAGGGACTCGCGCGTAGACTCCTACTGGATTGATACCTTGGTTCTCAAAAACTGAGGGAAATACTTACGCTACTTTGCTGCATCACCCTTTCCTCTTCAAGGGAAAACCAACGCAGTGCTCAAGAGATAGCACGAAGGATTTCTGGCGCCGTTGCCGGGGAGGTCTACGCAAAAGTCAACATACCAAGTACCCATCACAAACCCTTATCTCCCGCATTACATTATTTGCCATTTGCCTCTCGTTTTCCTCTCCCCCACTTCACCCTTGTCATTTTATTCGCCCTCTCTCCCTATCCTCCCTCTCTTTCTCTATTTGCCTCTTTTTTGCCTGTTCCTCGTTTGCTTGTGTGTTGGATTGCTTATTTGTCACGATGGCTCAAGATAACACCAATACCAACAACAATGATTTTAGTAGCACTCCAATTGTGTGTTGGAAATCACTTTAGGAGAAGCTACTAAACTCCTAGATAATATTATGGTTAATTATTCTCAATGGCACACTGAAAGATCTACTAATAAAAAAGTGCATGCGATAGAAGAAATTAATGTTTTGAGTGGAAAGTTGGATGAACTTATGAAATTATTTGCTACTAAGAGTGTTTCTTCTGATCCTAATGATAAGCCTTTGTCTACTTTGATTGAGAATAATAATGAATCTATGGATGTGAATTTTGTTGGTAGGAATAATTTTGGTAACAACGCGTATAGAGGAAACTTTAATCCTAGGCCTTATCCAATCCTAGGCCTTATCCTACTAATTCCTCTAATAATTATGGTAATTCCTACAACAATTCTTATGGAAATTTTAATAAGATGCCCTATGAATTTGAGACTAGTGTTAAGGAATTTATGAATTCACAAAAGAACTTCAATGCTTTGCTTGAAGAGAAATTGCTTAAAGTTGATGATTTGGCTAGGAACGTTGATAGAATTTCTCTTGATGTTGATTCTTTAAAACTTAGATCTATTCCTCCTAAGCATGATATCAATGAGTCTCTCAAAGCCATGAGAATTTCCATTGATGAGTGCAAAGAAAGAACTGCTAGGGTGCGTGCTAAGAAAGATTCCTTTATAAGAGTGTGTTCTTCTAGTTTCCATGATAACAAAGATGAAGATCTAAAAGTTATTGATGTGTCCCCTATTAAATCTTTGTTTTGCAATATGAATCTTGATAATGATGGGACTGAATATGATCCACCTTTACCTAGAAGGCGTTCCAAAAATTCAGAGTTTTTAGATCTTGATGCTAAATTTGATAAAAGTGGGATTGAAGAGATCAAAACTCTAGATGTTAATGAACCTATTATTTTGGATTCCAAGGAATTTAATTATGATAGCTGCTCTTTGATAGATTGTATTTCCTTGTTGCAATCCGTGCTAAATTCTCCCCATGTTTATAGTCAAAATAAAGCTTTTACCAAACATATCGTTGATGCTTTGATGCAATCTTATGAAGAAAAACTTGAGTTGGAAGTTTCTATCCCTAGAAAACTTTATGATGAGTGGGAACCAACAATTAAAATTAAAATTAAAGATCATGAATGATATGCTTTGTGTGATTTGAGTGCTAGTGTTTCCACGATTCCAAAGACTTTGTGTGATTTGTTAGGTTTCCGTGATTTTGATGATTGCTCTTTAAACTTGCACCTTGCGGATTCCACTATTAAGAAACCTATGGGAAGAATTAATGATGTCCTTATTGTTGTGAATAGGAACTATGTGCCCATAGATTTTATTGTTCTTGACATAGATTGCAATCATTCATGTCCTATTATTCTTGGTAGACCTTTCCTTAGAACGATTGGTGCAATTATTGATATGAAGGAAGGAAATATTAGATTCCAATTTCCGTTAAGGAAAGGCATGGAACACTTTCCTAGAAAGAAAATTAAATTACCTTATGAATCTATTATGAGAGCCACTTATGGATTGCCTACCAAAGATGGCAATACCTAGATCTATCCTTGTTTTTTATGCCTAGATATGGGCGTTAAACGATAGCGCTTGTTGGGAGGTAACCCAATTTTATTTTTATTACTTGCTTTTTGATCCTGTTTAGTAATAAATAATTTATCTATCCTTTGTTTTGGTTGTGTTTTTTGTGTTTAATTAGTGTTTGTGCCAAGTAGAACCGTTGGGAAGACTTGGGGAAAGTCTTGTTAATATTGCTGTAAAAAAACAGAAACTTTAGCGCTCACGAGAACTACTGCCATTTTTATTTGGAAAGTTCTATTTAGTTAATTCTTTTTGAATATGATTAATAGATAAATACCTCACATCTATAAATTTATTTTAGAAATTTTGGGGTTACATATCTTGCTCTAGCTACAGATTACTACGGGGTCGCGGACTTGACGAAGGGCGGCGGATTCGAGCGTTGGCGCGGCGGAGCTCGGGCCCTGGGATGCTGGCGAGGCGGCCGCGCTCGCTCGAGGAGCAGAGGAGAACAGGCAACGGCGGCGACTCGACGTGGCAGGAGCTCCGGTGAGCTGAGGAGGTCCGGCAACGACGGGGATGGCCGGAACCCGACGGGCTCGTGGGGATGCGATGGTGGTGCTCCATGAGGAAATCCATGGCGGCGGACACGGATGACCTGGGATGATGTTGCGAGGCGAGGGAGGCAGGCACGTGTGCGTTCGAAGCTGAGGAGGCTGGTGGCGCTGGTCGATGGGGTCAGCACGGAAACGACACGGCGGCTCGAAGACGGACTTGTCGCGAGCGAGTAGGACAGCCGCCGGAACGAGGCCAGCTCGGGTGCGGCCGTGGCATCTCTGACGGCAGCGGAGGCAAACGGCGGCGGGGACGGAGCTGCAGTAGGCTCCGGCGAGGAGGCGTCAGAGATGGTTGGATCCGAAGCCAGGGCGACGGTGGAGCTTCGTTCTGACTTCTGAGGTAGCCCGCGGGCGGAGACGAGGCGGTGTCCTGGTTCAGGGAGAGAGATGTGAGAGGAGGGACTAGAATGCAGGGGAAGGGAAGGAAGGAGTGATGCAGGGCTCATCTGCTGGATCGGTCGACCGGCGACGAGGTGGACGCGGAGCTTGTGTGACAGTGGAGGAGCTCGGGGCGAAGGACGAAGACGGGAGGCTGGTGCCTTGGAGGCGCTGGGTACGGCCGAGGATGGTAGTCTGCTACTGTGATTTGGGCGGCGCAGAAAAACAGGGAGGGGGTCGGAGAGGATTTGGATCGGGAGGAGATCCCGATGTGGGAGAGGAGTGGCAGCGGGTGAGGAAAAAGAGGGAGTTGGTCTAGGGTTAGGCCAATATATATAGCGAGTAGGATAGGTTAGGGGCTATCTCGTCCCTTCGATCGTAATCGGACGGACGGAAAAAAAATATGTAAGGAAGTCCAAATAACAAAACGGAGACGTTTTGTAGATGTTTGGGGTTGATCCGGACACAGCGGTAACGACTGTCCGGGTCGGGTCCGGGACAGATTTCGGACGCGTGCGGGAGGAGGTCCGCAGGCTGACGAGAGAGGTTAGGTCGGGCTTGGCGGTGAGAGGTAGTGCAGAAGGCAAAGGGATGAGAAGAGAGAAGAGGAGAGGCCCTGCGACTGTTTCCGGAGACCGAAAACGTCCGATGTGTGCCCGGCTATAATGCCGCTATAGTTTAACGATTGAGCTATCAAACGAACTCCGAATGCGATGAAACTTGGCAGGCGGCCTACCTACAACATAACAACACCACATGCCAACTTTCAACCCATTCCGAGAACATTTTCCGGCCACTTATAAAATAATATTTCGGACATGCCACGGGCGTGTGCAAGTGTGGTTGGGCTCAGAACGGACAACGGAGAGAACTCGTAGAACCTGGACGAATGCAAGTTTTAAAACATGATGATGCAATGCACATGATGACATGATAAGATGCAACACGCAAGCAAATGACATGACAACGACATCGAATAACTAGAAGACACCTGGCGCAACGGTCTCGGGGCGTTACAACACTCCACCACTACGAGAGGATCTCGTCCCAAGATCTAGAATGGCACCGGAGGGAAAACAGAAGAGAAAGAGAAGAGGTAAAGCTAAGTTGCTTCTTTGACAAACGAGTGAAACCACGAGCCTTGAGAAGTTGAACAAATTCAAAGAGGAATGTAATGTAGATGAACGAAGTTGAAAACACTCCGTTAGAAAAGAGGAACAAGGAAGAACAACTTCGGGCAGCACTTCGATTGAAAAGAAAAGGAATTGAATAAGAACTTGGTAAGATGAGAAGATGCTTGATGAAATCACAACACACTGCCTCCGGAACTATTGAATGAATGGAACAAGGGGCAAGAAAAAAAATCTTAGACAGCACTCCGGTTGAAAAGAGATGCAAGGCTTGATAAGGCGAAAAAGAACTTGAGCAGAATGGCACCACACTCCGGTTAACTGGATAGGCATGAAAAGAACATGATCTTGACACACCAGATGATGGATTGAAGAGAGCAACATCACCATGCCTCCGGAACAAAAGAATAGACGATAAATAATTGAAATAAAAGAATGGGGAAGAAAATGCCAAGTTGTGCCACAATTGAGCTTGAAAAGGCATCCTTAGGAGAATGGTCGAACGGAGTTATTAGAAAGCCAACAACGAAAAGAATAAGCTTGATATGGTCTTATGGAGTACATCTCAAATTATGAGGTGACAACCTGCCACTCATGGGAAAAGAATTGGATTGATAAGAACACGGAGACGAGAAGCTATCTCACCGGGAGGATAAATAAAGAACTTGGATCATTGATAAACACCATAAGAGCGACAATCCTTAAAGGAAAGCTTTAGGTGAAATATAACCCAAGATAATTCCAATGACGAAAGTGATGGGTTTAAATACCTCATTCTTGACAACATGTGAATCATGAAACATGAACTCAAATTATCAAGAATGATATAATACCACCTCTATTGATACGGAAGGAAGAATTGCACTCCGAATTGCAAGATGAAGAATGCTTGAGCTCATCTGAAAAGAATCTTGATGAACGTTTCGATAACGAATTAAGTCCTTTATGGACCATCATGCAGAAACTTCATGAAGAACTCCGGTAAACAAAAGAATGATCGAACGAAAAGAAAGATGAGAAGAGTAAGGTTGAAGCCTTGCAATGATTTGATGAAGCTTTGCGACGAGATAAAGAGAAAACTTGGAACTCCGGAAAAGAAAGATGAACAAATGGAAACAAGAATTTGATGAGCCCCCAGAATAGGGAATTTAGTTCACCCGATGAAACAAGAATAAGAATTACATTATGCTTATCCTTCACCAATTAAATTGATGACAATCAACGGATTTGACATATTACTTATTCTCGAAGAAAGGATTAGGATAGATATGGAGCCAACTTGAGAAGGTCTTGAACGAACCACCGGAAGGGTTGAAACAACGAATAAATTGATATGGTGACCAAGGAAAAGAACTCTTGAACGAACCACCGTAAGAATTGAAAATGATCGAAGTAGGGGTGAATCACCGGTAAGAATTAGCAAATGAACGAAGGTGCTTGAGACAAACTAGATACATGAGAACGAAGGGATCACGAACTGATTAGAGATTACTTGAACGATGCACCGGTAAGATTTGGAGAATGATAAGTGAAAAGCTGAGAATGAATAAACCTGAATTGATGGACTCCAGATAATCAAACTGAGAAGACTCTCGAATTGCTCTGGATGGATGAAAAAAATTCTGACAATCGAAAACAATTATGAAAGGATGGCAACAATCTCGAATGACGAATCATGAAGAGAATGGAGCAAGGTTGAGAGAAAAGTCTTCTTCGTTCTTCAAATGACGAGAAAGACGACGAGAAACACCACCGTGAGTTGTTGAGACACTCCGGAATAAAGAAGAATAGAAAAGTTGAACCAATGAATAAAAGAATTTGAAAGGTCTTGGATAAGGGCAATTGACTGATGACAATTCATTCTTACGTCAATTTTGAAATGAATTTGAGAATAACTCCGATAAAATTAGAAGAGTCAGGTAAGATCCTGGAAAATGACCTGTGGGTTAGGGCCCACTCAAAGAAACACCGTTGAAATGATTTAAAAGAGAGGTTGCACCGGTTGAATTAAATGGCTTGAATGAGGTGACATCCTCGAAAGATCTTGAACAAAAGCAGAGTGGAAACACGAATCTTCTGAGATATCTTCGGCACTCCAAAACAAATGAATAGCGAGGAGTAGATGATTAAGAGGTGCACCGGTATGAGAAGGTATTGAAATGAGGAAAATATATGATCAACAAAGCTTGTATTGGATCCGACGGAGATGGAAAGAATGGAGAAAGATGAACTAGTAGAACATATTCTTGAGAACCATCGGGTAAGCATGGAGAGACTTCCATCAATAAATGGATAGTTGATTAAGAAATCTGAGTCCTTGAAGAAACAAGGGTGGGAGGGCGGGAAAACAAAGGCAACTTGGAGACGAATGAAACAAACACCATTGACGAAAACTGAGTTGATCTTGCCGATGTTGAAAATGATCGGATCCACTTGAAGAGAAACACGCCGGTAAAAAGGATTGACAAGACAAACTCGACAAGCAAGAAGGATTAGTATTCACATAGAAATATGAGAACACCGCTTAGGAAAGGGATGGAATCCACATTTGTCTCTGAAGCAACTCGAATACCACAACTCAAAACAAAACAAAGGATTTGCTTGCAGAATAAGACGGAACAAAGATATGATAGAGATTTCGTCCGAAGTTTTCGTGGTGGGGCCTACACGGCTCGATCGTACAGCACCATCATGTACAAGGCAGTGCACATGACATACGAAGCGTCCCCGAGTCGGCATAGCCAAGGACTCTTTAAGACACAATGAGACCACTGTAAAACCAACCGTGAATAGGCGGACCACTAGACGTCGAACCCCAATTTCATATCATATATTCGTCGGAAAGATATCCTAAGAGCTACTTGAATTCCCACTTATAAACTCCTGAAATTTTCCGGTTATGCAATCAGGTGTTGGGGATACAGGGGAAGCATAATATCTCACCCAAACTAACAAATCCTACATCCAGCTGTATCCATCCTTCAACACATAACCAAGAAACATTCGGAAATCGTCTACCTCAACCTTCGAAAAGCATCCGTTATACGAGTTATGGCAATACTCCCGAACTCCCGCCCCAGTACTGGGTGGCGTCGAGGTTATCTCACCAACAACTGCATAAAAGAGATTTTCGATGTCGGTGAAACTATCTCAGGTATTCCAGAACTGCAACGATAAAATTTGACGACAACACCTCGGAGCTGAACTCCCCGGGACACTGCCACAACCCCTAAATGACAGGAGGCACCAAGAACAATGTTCTCGTCACAAAACCATCGGAACGATTCCAAGATACCCGCGTGATCCCAAAATTTTTTTAGTAAAATTTGAGAAGAGAAGAGTCAAAACTCTACGTCAGGATGCCTCACCAGAGCGACGAAGGAACTGAGGAGTAAAAAGAATTCCTAACTCTTCGATATATATAATCCTAAATGACTCAAAACATTTTTCTAGACTCAACTCGTCCGCTAATTCGATCAAGCAGTGGGGGCTCCTAACGTCGGGGAAGGCTCTGATTACCAACTTGTAACGCCCTCGATGCGGCTATATCTCCCACGTGTCGAAGCACGGCTTAGAGGCATAACCGCATTGAAAGCAATGTCGCAAGTGAGGTAATCTTCACACAACCCACGTAATACATAAGGGAAAGAGATACATAGTTGGCTTACAATCGCCACTTCACACAATTACATGAATAAAGCATTACAGCATTCAAATACAATCAAGGTCCGACTACGGAACCAAAATAAAAGAAGACTACCCCAAATGCTACACAGATCCCCGATCGTCTCAACTGGGATCCACTACTGATCAACTAGAACGAAACAACACAAAGGACAAGATCTTCATAGAGCTCCTCCTGGAGCTTGGTTGTGTCACCTGCTCAGTTACATCGGCACCTGCAAACTGGTTTTGGAAGTATCTGTGAGTCACGGGGACTCAGCAATCTCACACCCTCGCGATCAGACTATTTAAGCTTATGGGTAGGAAAAAGGTATGTGAGGTGGAGCTACAGCAAGCACTAGCATATATGGTGGCTAACATACGCAAATGAGAGCGAGAAGAGAAGGCAAAGCACGATCGAGAAACTATGATCAAGAAGTGATCCTAGAACAACCTACGTCAAGCATTACTCCAACACCATGTTCACTTCCCGGACTCCGCCGAGAAGAGACCATCACGGTTACACACGCGGTTGATTCATTTTAATTAAGTTAAGGTTCATGTTATCTACAATCGGACATTAACAAATTCCCATCTACCCATAACCGCGGGCACGGCTTTCGAACGTTCAAATCCCTGCAGGGAAGTCCCAACTTAGCCCATCACAAGCTCTCACGGTCAACGAAGGATAAACCTTCTCCCGAGACATTCCGATCAGACTCGGCATCCCGGTTCTACAAGACATTCTCGACAAGGGTAAAACTAAACCAACAACACCGCCCGGATGTGCCGACAAATCCCGATAGGAGCTGCACATATCTCGTTCTCAGGGCACACCGGATTGTCCAAGGTACGGGTAGGCCAGCCTAGAGTTGCCCCTAGTGGCCACCGGCAGCTGACAGGTTGGACCAACACTCAGAGGAGCACTGGCCCGGAGGTTTAAATAAAGATGACCCTTGAGTCCGCGGAACCCAAGGGAAAAAGAGGCTAGGTGGCGAATGGTAAAACCAAAGTTGGGCATTGCTGGAAGGGTTTTATTCAAGGCGAACTGTCAAGGGGTTCCCATTAGTACCCAACCGCGTAAGGAACGCAAAGTCCGGGAACATAACACCGATATGACGGAAACTAGAGCGGCAAGAGTGGAACAAAACACTAGGCAAAAAGGCTGAGCCTTCCACCCTTTACCAAGTATATGGATGCATTAAGATAACAAGATAATATAATGATATCCCAATAATAATCAATGTTCCAACAAGGAACGATCTCCAATCTTCACCTGCAACTAGCAACGCTATAAGAGGGGCTGAGCAAAGCGGTAACATAGCCAATCAATGGTTTGCTAGGACATGATGGGTTAGAGGTTTGACATGGCAATTTGGGAGGCATGATAAGCAAGTGGTAGGCATCGTAGTATAGGCATAGCAAAAGAGCGAGCAACTAGCGAGCAAAGATAGAAGTGATTTCGAGGGTATGGTCATCTTGCCTGAGATCCCGCAAGGAAGAAGAACGAGTCCATGAAGAAGATAAACGGACGTAGTCGAACGAATCCTTACAACACGACGTTATCGGAACCAATCCGAAGAAGCAACACCGGAAAAGAAGCACAACATAGTAAATAACCACCACAAAATCATGGCATGATACACAACAAGTATGATGCATGTCCGGTTTAATGAGGCATGGCATGGCAAAGTGCACAAGCAATTCTACAAATTAAGTGGAGATCAATATGCAACGAGTTGCATATTGACGAAACACCACATTCATTAATTTAGTTCTCTCTCAGTTATGTACCCAACAAGATTAAATGTTGTTAGCATGGCAAGAGGTGAAGCATAATGAAACTATCTACCTAGGCAAGTTTAAATGAGGCCAGAAGCAACGAACAATAATTTTGGTAAATCCCCATATGCAAATATTAGGTTTGGTACTATTCTGCCCTAAACACAATTTTAGGGTTGTTAACATGCGAAGTGATGTCACCAAGTTAAACTAGGCAATTTTCTACCCCCATTTACATATAAAGTTTATTAGATTTGGAGCTACGGTTATTTAGTTGTGAATTAAATCATTTTAACATGGCAAGAGGCGAATTATATGCAAACATTATTTTAAACATTTTGAACATAGATGAAAGTTGCAAATTATTAAACTAGATGAAATTCTAGTCAAGTTACATATATGACATGTTTTCAATGGATGCATGGTTCAAAAGTTATTAGCAGTTTAAAATAGGGGCAGTTCTGTAAATATGCAAAGCCCTGAGAAAATAAATAATTCGCTGACAACAGAAAAAAAATGAACGGGCCGAAACTGGCCGGCCCAACCAGCGGGGAAAAAGAAAATAAAACAACAAGAGGTGTTGGGGCTTCTCACCCATGGGCTGAGGCCCAGGTTGGAGGGGAAGCAGGCCGACTGGAGCTCTGGGCCAGAACGCTGGTTGGATCGAAGAGAGAGGGGGCGCGGTCAACGCAAACGATACAAGGCGGTTCGGGGCGCTCGTCCTCCTCTGCATCTGCTTCGATGCAGAGGACGCCGGCGATGCAGGAGGCCACAGCAGCGGGTCTGGCGGCGGCTTGAGGGACTCCGGTGAGGAGGGCGGCGACCTGGAGGCGCGTTCAACGCGAGGCGAGGCGCTCGACCCGGAGATCAACGAAGACTCGGCGCGTCCTGGAGAAGAAGCACGGGCGGCACAGGAGGAGTTCGGGCGCGACGCGAAGGACCAAGGGGCGGCCATGGCGGTGGAGCCTGGGCGCGGCAGCGCTGCTGGTCTGACAGTGCTCTGACGAAGATGGAGGCGACGGGGTCGCGGACTTGACGAAGGGCGGCGGATTCGAGCGATGGCGCGGCGGAGCTCGGGCCCTGGGATGCTGGCGAGGCGGCCGCGCTCGCTCGAGGAGCAGAGAAGAACAGGCAACGGTGGCGACGCGACGCGGCAGGAGCTCCGGTGAGCTGAGGAGGTCCGGCAACGACGGGGATGGCCGGAACCCGACAGGCTCGTGGGGATGCGATGGTGGTGCTCCATGAGGAAATCCATGGCGGCGGACGCGGATGACCCGAGACGATGTTGCGAGGCGAGGGAGGCAGGCGCGCGTGCGTTCGAAGCTGAGGAGGCTGGTGGCGCTGGTCGACGGGGTCAGCACGGAAACGACACGGCGGCTCGAAGACGGACTTGTCACGAGCGAGCAGGACAGCCGCATGAATGAGGCCGGCTCGGGTGCGGCCGTGGCATCTCTGACGGCAGCGGAGGCAAACGGCGGCGGGGACGGAGCTGCAGCAGGCTCCGGCGAGGAGGTGTCGGAGATGGCTGGATCCGAAGCCAGGGCGACGGTGGAGCTCCGTTCTGACTTCTGAGGTAGCCCGCGGGCGGAGACGAGGCGGTGTCCTGGTTCAGGGAGAGAGATGTGAGAGGAGGGACTAGAATGCAGGGGAAGGGAAGGAAGGAGTGATGCAGGGCTCATCTGCTGGATCGGTCGACCGGCGACGAGGTGGACGCGGAGCTTGTGTGACAGCGGAGGAGCTCGGGGCGAAGGACGAAGACGGGAGGCTGGTGCCTTGGAGGCGCTGGGTACGGCCGAGGATGGTGGTCCGCTGCTGTGATTTGGGCGGCGCTGAAAAACAGGGAGGGGGTCGGAGAGGATTTGGATCGGTAGGAGATGTGGGAGAGGAGTGGCGGCGGGTGAGGAAAAAGAGGGAGTTGGTCTAGGGTTATGCCAATATATATAGCGAGTAGGATAGGTTAGGGGCTATCTTGTCCCTTCGATTGTAATCGGACGGACGGAAAAAAATATGCTAGGAAGTCTAAATAACAAAACGGAGAAGTTTTGTAGATGTTTGGGGTTGATCCGGACACAGCGGTAACGACTGTCCGGGTCGGGTCCGGGACAGATTTCGGACGCGTGCGGGAGGAGGTCCGCGGGCTGACGAGAGAGGTTAGGTCGGGCTTGGCGGTGAGAGGTAGTGCAGAAGGCAAAGGGATGAGAAGAGAGAAGAGGAGAGGCCCTGCGACTGTTTCCAGAGACCGAAAACGTCCGATGTGTGCCCGGCTATAATGCCGCTATAGTTTAACGATTGGGCTATCAAACGAACTCCGAATGCGATGAAACTTGGCAGGCGGCCTACCTACAACATAACAACACCACATGCCAACTTTCAACCCATTCCAAGAACATTTTCCGGCCACTTATAAAATAATATTTCGGACATGCCGCGGGCGTGTGCAAGTGTGGTTGGGCTCAGAACGGACAACGGAGAGAACTTGGAGAACCCGGACGAATGCAAGTTTTAAAACATGATGATGCAATGCACATGATGACATGATAAGATGCAACACGCAAGCAAATGACAGGAGAACGACATCGAATAACTAGAAGACACCTGACGCAACGGTCTCGGGGCGTTACAGTACGCGCGAGTCCCTCGTACATGCACAAAACAAATAAATCCTCGCAACCAACGCGAATAGGGGTTGTCAATCCCTACACGGCCACTTATGAGAGTGAGATCTGATAGATATGATAAGATAATATTTTTGGTATTTTTGTGATAAAGATGCAAAGTAAAATAAAGGAAAAAGTAAAAAAAGCAAAGGAAATAACTAAGTAGTAGGAGATTAATATGATGAAGATAGACCCGAGGCCATAGGTTTCACTAGTAGCTTCTTTCGAGAGCATAGGTATTCTACGGTGGGTGAACAAATTACTGTTGAGCAATTGACAGAATTAAGCATAGTTATTAGAATATCTAGGTATGATCATGTATATAGGCATCACGTCCGAGACAAGTAGACCGACTCCTGCCTGCATCTACTACTATTACTCCACTCATCGACCGCTATCCAGCATGCATCTAAAGTATTAAGTTAGAAACAGAGTAACGCCTTAAGCAAGATGACATGATGTAGAGGGATAAACTCATGCGATATGATGAAAACCCCATCTTGTTATCCTCGATGGCAATAATACAATACGTGCCTTGCTGCCCCTACTGTCACTGGGAAAGGACACCGCAAGATTGAACCCAAAGCTAAGCACTTCTCCCATTGCAAGAAAGATCAATCTAGTAGGCCAAACCAAACTGATAATTCAAAGAGACTTGTAAAGATAACCAATCATACATAAAAGAATTCAGAGAAGATTCAAATATTGTTCATAGATAGACTTGATCATAAACCCACAATTCATCGGTCTCAACAAACACACCGCAAAAACAAGATTACATCGAATTGTTCTCCACAAGAGAGGGGGAGAACATAGTATTGAGATACAAAAAGAGAGAAGAAGCCATCTAGCTAATAACTATGGACCCATAGGTCTGAGGTAAACTACTCACACTTCATCGGAGGGGCTATGGTGTTGATGTAGAAGCCCTCCGTGATCGATGCCCCCTCCGACGGAGCTCCGGAACAGGCCCCAAAATGGGATCTCGTGGATACAGAAAGTTGTGGCGGTGGAATTAGGTTTTTGGCCCCGTATCTGATCGTTTGGGGGTACGTAGGTATATATAGGAGGAAGGAGTATGTCGGTGGAGCAACAGGGGGGCCACGAGGGTGGAGGGCGTGCCTTGGGGGGGGGGGGGGTAGGCGTGCCCCCCTACCTCGTGGCCTCCTCTTTTGTGTCATGACGTAGGGTCCAAGTCTCCTGGGTCTTGTTCGTTGAGAAAATCATGTTCCCGAAGGTTTCATTCCGTTTGGACTCTGTTTGATATTCCTTTTCTTTGAAACCCTAAAACAGGCAAAAAAACAGCAATTCTGGGCTGGGCCTCCGGTTAATAGGTTAATCCCAAAAATAATATAAAAGTGGATATTAAAGCCCAATAATGTCCAAAACAGTAGATAATATAGCATGGAGCAATCAAAAATTATAGATACGTTGGAGACGTATCACCTATATACATGATTATACCTAGATATATTCTCATAACTATGCTCAATTCTGTCAATTGCTCAACAGTAATTTGTTTACCCGCCGTGAATACCTATACTCTCGAGAGAAGCCACTAGTGAAACCTATGGCCCCCGGGTCTATCTTCCATCATATTAATCTTCCAACACTTAGTTATTTTCATTGTCTTTTACATTACTTTGCATCTTTATCATAAAAATACCAAAAATCTTATCTTATCATATCTATCAGATCTCACTCTCGTAAGTGACCGTGTAGGGATTGACAACCCCTTATCGCGTTGGTTGCGAGGATTTATTTGATTTGTGTAGGTGCGAGGGACTCGCGAGTAGCCTCCTACTGGATTGATACCTTAGTTCTCAAAAACTGATGAAAATACTTACGCTACTTTGCTGCATCACCTTTCCTCTTCAAGGGAAAACCAACGCAGTGCTCAAGAGGTAGCAGTGGAAAGTTTGCACGGTAAATAGCGCGGTAGCGCGAGAACAGGCTCACCGACGATACATTTGGCGCCTCTTCGAGCCCACGCGTGCAGGGCGGTGTTGTCAAGCGTGCACTGGAATCCTCTGCTATGAACATCGTGACAAGATGTGACGATTACAGGTCGGCCGGCCCCCATTTATTACAGCGGCCATTTAACCCTTGTGTCTCTTCAACCTTTCGATCGCGCCCCACCATTGCAAGAAGCACACCCACCACGAGAAATTCTTAGAGGGTATCCTGCGCGGCTCCAATGGCACTCTGAGCGGCTGCCGACGACGAGCAATAGTTCACCATGCGTGCCGTGGTGGACACACACAGAAGGTTCATGGACCTCTCGGTGGTGTACACCAACGACCCGGTCTGGGTGGAGCACTCCATCCAAATCATCGAGCTGTTGCTTGCCGCGGAGAAGTACAAGGTGGTCGGGTTCGACCTCGAGTACACCCGCGCTCGTGCCAGGTCTCGTCCCAAGGTCGTCGTCGCCTAGATGTGCGTGCGCCACCATGTCCTTGTCTACCACTACTGCCTGGCCACAAGGCCTTGCCAGCGTTTCGCTAGGTTTATCAACAGCCCCCACTACATGTTCGCTACAGTGGACATCACCAACGATGTAAAGGCGCTTGAGAATTCGGGCATCACCTGCCAGAATCTTGTCGACATCTAGGGCCAATACAAGATCTGGTGCAGCAAGGAGCATGAGAAGGACTCACTAGTTTACCTCGCCGAGGCCATCATCGACCCCTACTACAGAGACATGAAGGATTCGTGCAACAAGGACAAGCGTGCCTGGCACTCGGCCTGGATGGAGAAACTCGACAAAGCTCATGTCGTGTACGCGGACAAGGAGGCGTACACGAGCTACGACATGTACAGGCGGATCGTTGACATGAGGAAGTGCCTCCTTCCCCAAAACGGCCAGGGATCCAGCCGGAAGCAGAGCAATGGCAAGCGTCGTCGCAACAATAACTAGATGGTTAGATCCTCGTTTATCCTACTTTAGTATGCACGTAATTGCTTGCTTTGGTGTGTGGAAATGTTATGTGTGTAGTCACTTGTGTAATTGTATGCTTAATTTGGTTATGCAATGCTGTCTTTTTAAGTATATATGTTGATGCTCTGTAGACAGAGCGTAGATGTTGTGCGGACAAAGAAAATCACATCCCACACGGACTAAACAATGTAACCCATCGGTGATGTTTTCATCAATCACTCACAATTGTATACTAGCAATCGTTTGCTCACAACACACACGGCTTGTTAGCAGTAATCGTCTGTGTTGTTATCGGTCTTCGCACACGTTTCTGATTACACACCTGTTTGCCTCGTATCACACACATCTTGTTCATTTGAACCGTTTCTACTCTCATGTCTCAACGCAAACGGTTCATCTGAGTGAACCGCATGCCGTATATCGCACACACCTTTGATCTCGGTGACCGTTTCTTTTGTGTTGCCTAATCACAAACAGTTCATCCGAGTGAACCATATGTATTACATCACACACACCTTCATCTGGCTTCCCGTGTCTTTTGTTCCTCCTCATCGCAAATAGTTAATTGAGCTGAACCGTATGCCCTGCATCGCACACGCAACTAAAATCTGAACCGTGTTTGATGCATCCTCCATCGCAAACATTTTGCACCTTTTTAACGGGTTTTTTACACCATCGTTTGCAATTATGGCACCGCACACAGTTTCGTCAAAGGGTCTCTGATCGTAGTGTCGCGTTAGCAGCAACCTGCAGTAGTGAATACACTACGTGCATCTAACGGATCTTAATTACTCTGATTTCATGGACTGAGAGAACATAACCATAGGATTTGTGTTCCAAAAAAATATAGAGGGGAGGGCGGGATTAACCAGAGAAAACACATCATATGTTTGCCGCAGAAATGGGTATATAGATGACTAACCGGTTTTCCGTCGGAGTCGTAGTCGTTGCCGGAGTTGCTGTTGACCTTTGGCTCCGGCTGGGGGGGGGGCACGATGGCGCCGATGAAGTCAAGGTAGTGCTGCTGCCCGCGCGAGACCTCGTTGGCGGAGACGGCAACCTCTATGCCTAGCTTCACGCGTTGTGCGGGTGCTTCACCAGCCCCGGCGTCGCCACTCCCTCTGATGGTGCGCTTCGGTAGCATCCTCATACATTCCAGAGTCCAGACGTTGGTGACCATTGTGGACCGGGGGTGCAGCCGCCTATTATGGCAGGCGGCTCAGGCGCGCAATTAATACGGACTAGTGGGAGCAAGGCAGACTGAGATCAAAAGCTGTCTCGCCTCTCGGTGAGCCTGCGTGGCGGACTTCTGCCATTCCTACCATCATTTCACACACCTACTCGCACGCCTCCCCATCAATATGCACACCTGCACACACGCCCCCCGGTATGCCTGCGCGGCGAACTGCTCACATGCATCCTGTCAACTCCCGCCTGCTCGCACGACACACAGGGCGTGTGGCAGCACGTATATTTTTGGTTTATTTTCTCCCGCTTTACTACTTAACTAAAGCATGGCACGATCTAATGCACACGGTCCGAATAAATAATCCGTATGAGATATTGATTGCTAGTTTTTAATAATCTCCCGTTTGTAAGAAGATTATATCAAAATGGGTCTCGTTGACGAAAAAAATACAATATCACAGTCTACTGGTGTCCATATACGACACCACAATAAGTTTCATGAATTTCAACTAAGTTTTGAATTTACTAAATTTTAAAATATAAATTCTCAATATTTTGAAATCTCTTGCACAGGGAAACATGCACCCAGGGACACATGATTTTGCAACCCATTTTGGTGCACATGTAGCTCAAATTTGATTTTTGCACATTAAATCCCTAGGAAATCAATCAATGTATAAAAACGACCGAATGATGTCTGTTTTTTAAAAAAATAACATGACACTCCGCCTTTCATCAGATGTTCACTGTAGAAAAAGTTTGAGATGCCTTAGAGTGGCTGTGGTGGTGCAGGATGTGTGTGTCTGTCTGTGTCGGGGTGGGGGGAGGGGTCCGGCAGTACACTACGAGTCGTGAACCTCCATGTCAGATTATTGATCATTTTGTGAGTCATATATGCCACATCAAAGTCGTGAATTGGTCATTTAAAGCATTACACATCCCTTTCATACATAATGTTCGGGCCACATGCATGCATTGGTGGTCCTCTCGGACACTCTTCCTCGCGCGGTTTTGAACAGCGTGCCCATTCGTTAGCCCGCAAAGGTTTTTAGTTTCCACCGACAATGAGAGGCATTAATTTGACCAAAAGGTGGATTCATATTGGCACGTGTGTGGTGTGGATCATGGTGGGATTCCATATCAAAGTTCGAGCACGTGCGTACACACTCCCGCCGGCTTGAAGTGAGGGGGCTACATGCATAGTGATGTAGTGCGTTTCTGGTTTGCGAAGCATGTGCCACATCAAAGTTGTGCATTGGGTATTCAAACATCACATAACACACGGGCGCATGCACGCGGTGGTTTTGTCCTATGACATCACTCGCGTGTGCCTCTCTCTATGGGCCCACGAGGTTGTCGTCGACCAGTTGAAAGTACAACGAGAGAGAGAGGCTAATTTGACCAACAAGGATGGTTCTTGTGTTACGTATATGCACGTTATAGGAGTATGTACATGTCAAAGAGGTGGCAACATGAATACTCTATATATACTAGATGATACCCCGCGCGTTGCTGCGGGAATTGTCTATCACTTAATATGACGATCGATGGAGTGGAGAGTAGAGAGATCATGATGGCATTTTATGCCTGCAATTAGTGTAGCGAATCTAGGCATAAAAGGGATTACCACTAAGAAAAGTGTTCGATGTTGTAACACCCTCGATGCGACTATAGCTCCCACGTGTCGAGGCACGACTTAGAGACATAATCGCATTGAAGGAATATGTCGCAAGTTAGGCAATCTTCACAACATCCCATGTAATGTAAATAATAAAGGGGAGATAACATAGTTGGCTTACACTCGCCACGTCACATCAAAGTACATAAATAACATCCATCATTCAAACACTCATGGCCCAACTACGGCGCCAAAATAGAAAAGAACCCAACATGCGACAAGGCCCCGAATCAAACCCCAACTAGGCACCACTACTGATCATCAGGGAAAGACACGTAGTAACGCTGAGAGTCTTCGTCGAACTCCCACTTGAGCTCATACTCGTCACCTGGAGCGGAATCACCTGGACCTGTATCTGGAGTTATAGTATCTGTGAGCCACAGGGACTCAGCAATCTCGCACCCTCGCGATCAAGACTATTTAAGCTTATAGGAAGAGTAAGGCAAATATATGTGGAGCTGCAGCAAGCGACTAGCATATATGGTGGCTATCTTATTCGCAAAAGAGAGCGAGAAGAGGAGGCAAAGCGCGAGCGAGTAACTAGAGGACAACCTGCGCAAACATTACTCCAACACCGTGTCCACTTCACGGACTCCACCGAGAAGAGGCCATCACGGTAACACACTCAGTTGATTCATTTTAATTAAATTAAGGTTCAAGTTATCTACAACCGGACATTAACAAATTCCCTTCTGCCCATAACCGCGGGCACGGCTTTCGAAAGTTCAATCCCTGCAGGGGAGTCCCAACTTAGCCCATGACAAGCTCTCACGGTCAACGAAGGAATAGACCTCCTCCCAAGACGTTCCGATCAGACTCGGTATCTCGGTAACTCAAGACACTTCGACAGGTTAAAACAAGACCAGCAACACCGCCCGAATGTGCCGAAAAATCCCGATAGGAGCTGCACATATCTCTTTCTCAGGGCACACTCAGATAAGCAATCCGTACAACTAAAACCAGCCCTCGAGTTTCCCCGAGGTGGCGCTGCAAGGGGCTCTAGTTTGGACCAACACTCAGAGGAGCACTGGCCCGGGGGGGTAAAATAAGATGACCCTTGAGTCTGCAGAACCCAAGGGAAAGAAAAGGCTAGGTGGCAAATGGTAAGACCAATGTTGGGCATTGCTGGACAAGCTTTAATCAAGGCGAAATATCAAGGGGTTCCCATTATAACCCAACCGTGTAAGGAACGCAAAATCCGGGAACATAACACCGATATGACGGAAACTAGGGCGGCAAGAGTGGAACAAAACACTAGGCGAGAGGCCGAGCCTTCCACCCTTCACCAAGTATATAGATGCATTAAGATAACGTAGCAATATAGTGATATCCCAACAAGTAAATAAATGTTTCAACAAGGAACGGCCTCCAAGCTTCACCTGCAACTAGCAACGCTATAAGAGGGGCTTAGCAAAGCGGTAACATAGCCAATCAACGGTTTGCTTGGATAAGGTGGGTTAGAGGTTTGACATGGCAATTGGGAGGCTGACAAGCATATGGTAGGCATCGTAGCATTGGCATAGCAAAGAGCGAGCAAACTAGCATAGCAAAGATAGTAGTGATTTCGAGGGTATGATCATCTTGCCTGCACAGTTGTCAGAGTTGACTGGATCCTTACAAGCAAGCTCAACGGGCTCCTCGGTAGCGAACTCGTCTCCCGGCTCTACCCAAACAAGACAGACAAGCAACAAGGATACAATCAACCACGTGCAAACTCAACCAACATGATGCAAAGATGATATGCTATGCGGGATGCGATGCGGGATGCAAAATGCAAGATATGACAGGAAATGCATGAAGATGGCCTCAACTTGGAATTCCAAGGGTGCCACTGGAAATATGAGATGAAATCGCTTGAAAACGATATAAAGAACGCCGGAATCAGAGTTACGGTTTGGAAATGGCAAGCGTTTCAAAAATGACACTGGTCTGCGATTTACAGCAAGTAGGCATCTAAATGCAATGAGATGAACATGCTACAGCACCCAAACATGACAACAAAATGCATGGTAGGGATGCACACAAGATGCTTAACAAAAGTCTAGCACTGACCTATGGCCAATTCATCCATTAGGAGGTTCAAACAAGCATGTCAAAAACGCAAATGCAAAACAGATTTCAGACTTAGTGAAATTAACACTTGTCTGATATTTCAGATCACGAAGCCCTCTTCGGAGCAGCAAAACAACATGAAACATGACCTGATTATGACAAAGAAGAACATGGAATGGAGCTACTCAACAAGCTTAACAAAAGTCCCTAAGTGACCTGGGGCCAAAAGGGATCACAAAATATATAAACGAGCACACGAACATAGCAAAAACATAATCAGTTTTCAGACTTAGTGAAAACTGGGACATGCTGAAACATAACTCACGAAGGCATGTTTACGAGCTCGATGCACTCACTATGGTGGAAGTCATGGCAAAGCAAGCATACATCCATAAAGAAGGCACAAAATAAAAGCTAGACATGGAAAGAACAATGGCATAGCATGCACGGATCAACTACAATAACATCGGCAAAATCGCAAACAAGTTGACGATCTGCCCAGGTTCACCATGAAGCAAAAGTAGAGCTCGATTTACTCAAGCTAGGATGCTCAATAATTGCAAGTAAAGACATGGATGGATAGAGCATAACATGATTGACAAAACTCCTTTACTGATCATGCTCAAAAGAGGCACGTATCACTAGGAAACAAAGCTGAACATATGGCATCATGAACTAAATAATCCCAGACTTAGTGAAAACTACTAAGTCCCTGAAAACAGATTTACTGGGTGCCTCACTTTGCAAGCTTGCACAAGTCACCACACACATCACAAAAATGCATGGGTTGCACCTCTGGAAAGAAGACAAAATCCTTAAAAAAACATATGAAGGACTCATGGGCATATCATGCACACAATAATCATGGCAAAAATGACAAAAGTCTAAGATGAACTAGCAGATCTGACAATTAACTCACGAAGCCTCCTTCTAACAGCATTTCGGGCATCAAGATGAACTCAAATGAAAATGATGCAATGGAATGAAATGATGTGCTCGTCGAGGCGAACATTTTGATATGCTATATGCATGAATCCGAGCTACGGATGCAAAGTTACGAGGTCTCGAACAGGGCAACATGGATCTGCAATTTCGGGGACTTAGTGAAAATCTCACCCCGGGAAAAGTCAACGGCGGACGGGGTGGAGCGGGATGGAGCGGTCCAGGCGCGGGCGAGGCGTGTTTGGTTGGATGTGTGGGTGAATCTGGTCCACCTTGCCTAGATCCGGCGAGGGGCGAACGGCGGGCGGGGCGGCAGCGGCCGGCGGCCGAGGCGGCGGCGGACGGCGGCCGGTGCGGGCGGCTCCGGCGACGCGGTGGCGGAGGCCGGCGACCGGCAAGGCGGCGGGGAGAGCGGGGCCGGCTCGGGCGGCGCGAACGGCGAGGGAGCTTGGGCGGCGGCGACGCGGTGGCGGCGGTGGACGGCGGCGAGGCAGCGCGGCGGCCGGGCGGGCGAGGCGGCGACTTATAACACCCTAGATGCGACTATAGCTCCCACGTGTTGAGGCACGACTTAGAGACATAATCGCATTGAAGGCATATGTCGCAAGTTAGGCAATCTTCACAACATCCCATGTAATATGAATAATAAGGGGAGAACATAGTTGGCTTACACTCGCCACGTCACATCAGAGTACATAAATAACATACATCATCCAAACACTCATGGCCCGACTACGGCGCCAAAATAGAAAATAACCCAACATGCGACACGGTCCCAATCACCCCCAACTGGGCACCACTACTGATCATCGGGAAAGGAAACGTAGTATCGTTGAGAGTCTTCGTCGAACTCCCACTTGAGCTCGTACTCGTCACCTGGAGCGGAATCACCTGGACCTGCATCTGGAGTTATAGTATCTGTGAGCCACAGGGACTCAGCAATCTCACACCCTCGCGATCAAGACTATTTAAGCTTATAGGAAGGGTAAGGCAAATGTATGTGGAGCTGCAGCAAGCGCCTAGCATATATGGTGGCTATCTTATTCGCAAAAGAGAGCGAGAAGAGGAGGCAAAGCACGAGCGAGAAACTAGAGAGCAACCTGCGCAAACATTACTCCAACACCGTGTACACTTCCCGGACTCCGCCGAGAAGAGGCCATCACGGTAACACACTCAGTTGATTCATTTTAATTAAGTTTAGTTCAAGTTATCTACAAACGGACATTAACAAATTCCCTTCTGCCCATAACCGCGGGCACGGCTTTCGAAAGTTCAATCCCTGCAGGGGAGTCCCAACTTAGCCCACGACAAGCTCTCACGGTCAACGAAGGAATAGACCTCCACCCAAGACACACCGATCAGACTTGGTATCCCGGTACAACAAGACATTTTGACAGGTCAAAACTAAACCAGCAACACCGCCTGAATGTGCCGACAAATCCCGATAGGAGCTGCACATATCTCTTTCTCAGGGCACACTCAGATAAGCAATCCGTACAACTAAAACCAGCCCTCGAGTTTCCCCGAGGTGGCGCTGCAAGGGGCTCTAGTTTGGACCAACACTCAGAGGAGCACTGGCCCGGGGGGTAAAATAAGATGACCCTTGAGTCTGCAGAACCCAAGGGAAAGAAAAGGCTAGGTGGCAAATGGTAAGACCAATGTTGGGCATTGCTGGACAAGCTTTAATCAAGGCGAAATATCAAGGGGTTCCCATTATAACCCAACCGTGTAAGGAACGCAAAATCCGGGAACATAACACCGATATGACGGAAACTAGGGCGGAAAGAGTGGAACAAAACACTAGGCGAGAGGCCGAGCCTTCCACCCTTCACCAAGTATATAGATGCATTAAGATAACGTAGCAATATAGTGATATCCCAACAAGTAAATAAATGTTCCAACAAGGAACGGCCTCCAAGCTTCACCTGCAACTAGCAACGCTATAAGAGGGGCTTAGCAAAGCGGTAACATAGCCAATCAACGGTTTGCTTGGACAAGGTGGGTTAGAGGTTTGACATGGCAATTGGGAGGCTGACAAGCATATGGTAGGCATCGTAGCATTGGCATAGCAAAGAGCGAGCAAACTAGCATAGCAAAGATAGTAGTGATTTCGAGGGTATGATCATCTTGCCTGCACAGTTGTCAGAGTTGACTGGATCCTCATAAGCAAGCTCAACGGGCTCCTCGGTAGCGAACTCGTCTCCCGGATCTACCCAAACAATACAGACAAGCAACAAGGATACAATCAACCACGTGCAAACTCAACCAACACGATGCAAAGATGATATGCTATGCGGGACGCGATGCGGGATGCAAAATGCAAGATATGACAGGAAATGCATGAAGCTGGCCTCAACTTGGAATTCCAAGGGTGCCACTGGAAATATGAGATGAAATCGCTTGAAAACGATATAAAGAACGCCGGAATCAGAGTTACGGTTTGGAAATGGCAAGCATTTCAAAAATGACACTGGTCTGCGATTTACAGCAAGTAGGCATCTAAATGCAATGAGATGAACATGCTACAGCACCCAAACATGACAACAAAATGCATGGTAGGGATGCACACAAGATGCTTAACAAAAGTCTAGCACTGACCTATGGCCAATTCATCCATTAGGAGGTTCAAACAAGCATGTCAAAAACGCAAATGCAAAACAGATTTCAGACTTAGTGAAATTAACCCTTGTCTGAAATTTCAGATCATGAAGCTCTCTTCGGAGCAGCAAAACAACATGAAACATGACCTGATTATGACAAAGAAGAACATGGAATGGATCTACTCAACAAGCTTAACAAAAGTCCCTAAGTGACCTGGGGCCAAAAGGGATCACAAAATATATAAACGAGCACACGAACATAGCAAAAACATAATCAGTTTTCAGACTTAGTGAAAACTGGGACATGCTGAAACATAACTCACGAAGGCATGTAAACGAGCTCGATGCACTAACTACGGTGCAAGTCATGGAAAGGAAAGCATACATCCATAAATAAGGAAAAAAAATACAAGCTAGACATGGCAAGAACAATGGCATAGCATGCACGGATCAACTACAATAACATCGGCAAAATCGCAAACAAGTTGACGATCTGCCCAGGTTCACCACGAAGCAAAAGTAGAGCTCGATTTACTCAAGCTAGGGTGCTCAATAATTGCAAGTAAAGACATAGATGGATAGATCATAACATGATTAACAAAACTCCTTTACTGATCATCCTCAAAAGAGGCACGGATCACTAGGAAACAAGCTGAACATATGGCATCATGAACTAAATAAATCCCAGACTTAGTGAAAACTACTAAGTCCCTGAAAACTGATTTACCGGGTGCCTCACTTTGCAAGCTTGCACAAGTCACCACACACATCACAAAAAATGCATGGGTTGCACCTCTGAAAAGAAGACAAAATCCTTAACAAAATATATGAAGGACTCATGGGCATATCATGCACACAATAATCATGGCAAAAATGACAAAAGTCTAAGATGAACTAGCAGATCTGACAATTAACTCACGAAGCCTCCTTCTAGAAGAATTTCGGGCATCAAGATGCACTCAAATGAAAATGATGCAATGGAATGAAATGATGTACTCGTCGAGGCGAACATTTTGATATACTATATGCCCAAATCGGAGCTATGGAAGCGGAGATATAGCCGGTCAAAGAATGCATAAAAAATGATGGGAGAGGGGGAAAAGTCAACCGGCTAGGGTTTTTTTTGGATCTGAGATCCAGATCGGCGGCGCGGATCCCGAGGTTGACCGGACTTGGAGCTCGCCGGAGTTCGTCGATGGCCGGAGTAGGTGGGGAGACGGCGTGGGACTTGGAGGTGGCCGGAGCAGCGCGCGGGGTCGGCGGCGTTGCGGCGGCGGTGGCCCGAGGCGGGGGCCGGGCGAGGCGGCGCCGGGAGGCGAGGTCGCGGAGGCTGGGCGGCGAGCTCCCGCGGCGCAGCTCGGCCGTCCCGGAGGGAGACGACGCGGGGAGGAGTCGCCGTCTCTGGCCCAAGCGGCGGGGAGGCGGGCCCGCTCCGGGCCTGGCGGGCCGGCGGGAATGGCGGCGGTGAGGTGGTCCGCCCGCTCCACGTGGCGGCGCTGGATTGGTCGGCGGCGGCGGCGCGACGTGTCCGGCTAGGCTCCGGACATGTCCGACGCGCGAGAGAATCTTTTTTTTAGGGTTTCGAGAGGGAGAGAGATCCGAAAACGGAGGGGGTGTATTTATAGGTATAAGTGGAGCTAAGAGAGTCCAAATGAGGTGCGGTTTTCGGCCACGCGATCGTGATCAAACGCTTGAGATGATGGAGCAGAGTTTGGTGGGTTTTGGGCCAAAATGGAGGGGTGTTGGGCTGCAACACACACGAGGCCTTTTCGGTCCCTCGGTTAACCGTTGGAGTATCAAACGAAGTCCAAATGATACGAAACTTGACAGGCGGTCTACCGGTAGTAAACCAAGGCCGCTTGGCAAGTCTCGGTCCAATCCGGAAATGTTTAATCCCCACACACGAAAGAAAGCTAGAAATGACCACCGGAGGAGAACGAAGCGCCGGAATGCAAAACGGACAACGGGGAAAATGCTCGAACGCATGAGATGAACACGTATGCAAATGCAATGCACATGATGACATGATATGAGATGCATGAAAACGAAAACAAACGGAGACAAAGACCCGAACCCGAGAAATAAATATAACTTAACGCCGGAAACGACAAGAGTTGGAGTACAAATTGGGAAAGTTATATCCGGGGTGTTACAACACTCCACCACTACGAAAAGATCTCGTCCCGAGATCTAGGACTGAAAGAACGCCGGGTACTCAGAACGGAGGTGATCCTCGCGTTCCCAGGTAGCTTCACGGTCGAAATGGTGAGACCACTTGACTTTGAGAAATTTGATTGACTTGTTGCGAGTCTTGCGTTCAGTCTCTTCAAGAATAGCAACTGGGTGCTCACGATAAGAGAGATCTTCTTGGAGCTCAATGTCCTCGAAGTTGACGGTGCGGTCAGGAGTCTTGAAGCACTTTCAAAGCTGAGAGACATGGAACATGTCATGAACATTTGCAAAGTTTGAAGGAAGCTCGAGTTGATAGGCGAGGTCGCCTCTCTTGCTGACAATCTTGAAAGGTCCCACGTATCTAGGGGCAAGCTTCCCTTTGATACCGAAGCGACGAGTACCTTTCATAGGAGAGACACGGAGGTAAACATGATCTCCGATCTCGAAAGCCAAATCACGGTGCTTACTATCATAGTAGCTCTTCTGGCGGGATTGGGCTGCTTTGAGGTTATCACGAATGACTTTGCACATTTCTTCTGCTTCTGTGATTAAGTCATTACCAAGCAGCTGTCGTTCACCGGTTTCAGACCAGTTGAGAGGGGTATGGCACTTCCTGCCATACAGAATTTCAAATGGGGCCTTGCCCGAACTTGCTTGAAAACTATTGTTGTAGGAGAATTCAGCATAAGGAAGACAATCCTCCCACTTCATGCCGAAGGAGATCACACAAGCCCTGAGCATATCTTCAAGAATCTGGTTGACACGCTCGACTTGACCGCTTGTTTGAGGATGGAAAGCACTGCTGAAGCGGATGTTAGTGCCCATGGCCTTCTGGAAAGAATCCCAAAACTTCGAGGTAAAGATGTTGCCCCGGTCTAAAGAGATCACTTGAGGAATACCGTGTAGAGAGACAATGCGAGAGGTATAGAGTTCCGCCAATTAAGCTGCAGTGATCGACTCTTTGATAGGCAGAAAGTGAGCCACTTTGGTGAGTTTATCGATGACAACGAATATAGCATCATTGCCACGCTTGGACTTTGGAAACCCAGTCACGAAGTCCATTTCAATGTGGTCAAACTTCCATTCTGGAATGGCAAGAGGTTGGAGGAGACCTGCTGGCCTTTGGTGTTCTGCCTTCACTCTTCTGCAGACATCACATTCATTCACGAATTGAGCGATCTCGAGCTTCATTCGAGTCCACCAATAAGCTTGCTTGAGATCCTGATACATCTTCGTACTCCCAGGGTGGATGGAGAGGAGAGAATTGTGAGCCTCGTTCATGATCACTTTACGGAGGTCACCTTTGGGCACAACAATACGATCCTCGAAGAAGAGAGTGTCCTTGTCATCAAGGCGGTAGCACTTGTACTTGGACTGACTCTTAGCAATCCCAATCTTCACCTTTTTCACCATAGCATCAAGAAGCTGGGCTTAGCGAATCTGGTCTTCTAAGGTAGGAGAGACTTGAAGGTTGGCGAGGAAACCTTGAGGAACAACTTGCAGGTTAAGCTTGCGGAAAGCTTCACAAAGCTCGGGTTGATAAGGCTTGAGAATCAGACTGTTGCAGTAGGCCTTCCTGCTCAAAGCGTCAGCAATCACATTGGCCTTGCCTGGAGTATACTCAATACTCGGATTATACTCTTGAATCATTTCGACCCATCGAGTTTGCCTGAGGTTGAGATTAGGCTGAGTGAAAATGTACTTGAGACTTTTGTGATCAGTGAAAATGTCCACTTTTCTTCCCAATAGAAGATGTCTCCAAGTCAACAGAGCATGCACCACTGCCGCCAACTCAAGATCATGAGTGGGGTAGTTCTTCTCATTAGGCTTCAACTGGCGAGAGGTATAAGCAACAACTTTCTTCTCTTGCATCAAAACTGTGCCAAGACCTTGGAGAGAGGCATCACAAAAGACCTCGTACGGCTTGGATTCATCAGGTGGAGTCAGAACTGGAGCAGTGATCAACTTCTCTTTCAAAGTGTTGAAAGCAATATCACACTCCGGAGACGAAATGTACTTGACGTGCTTCTGAAGAAGATTTGAGAGAGGCTTCGCGATCTTAGAAAAGTTTTCAACGAATCTTCGGCAATAGCTTGCGAGACCGAGAAAACTGCGGAGTTGCTTCACGTTCTGAGGAGGTTCCCAATTCACAATTGCAGACACCTTCTCAGGATTCACGGCAATGCCCCTGGCAGAGATGATATGACCAAGATAAAGAACCTCATCAAGCCAAAATTCACACTTGGAGAACTTAGCGTAGAACTGATGTTCCCTGAGCTTATCAAGAACCAAACGCAAATGCTTGGCATGATCTTCCTTGTTCTTCGAGAAAACCAGAATGTCGTCGAGATAGACCAAAACGAAGTCATTGGTGTAGGCATTGAAGATGAAGTTCATCATGCGAGAGAACATCGAAGGAGCGTTGGCGAGGCCAAAAGACATGACAGTGTATTCATATGAACCAAAGCTTGTTCTGAATGCTGTCTTGGGAATATCTTCTTCACGAATGCGAATCTGGTGATAAGCCATACGGAGATCAAGCTTGGAGAATACTTGAGCACCTTTGAGTTGTTCGAACAGCTCATTGATGTTGGGAAGTGGGTATTTGTTCTTGATGGTCTTCTTGTTCACTGGACGGTAATCAACACAAAGTCGGTCCATTCCATCCTTCTTCTTCACAAAAAGAAAACCACAACCCCACGGAGAAGAACTAGGCCGGATGAGACCCATTCTTTCTTGCTCATCGAATTGCTTCTTCAGCTGCTTTAACTCTTCAGGTCCGAGCTTGTAAGGACGCTTGCACACAGGTTCCGTGCCAGGCTCAAGTTCAATAACGAATTCAACTGGCCGGTGCGGAGGCATTCCTGGAAGCTCTTCTGGAAAGACGTCTTGATATTCGCAAACGACTGGAATCTGAGAGATGGCATCCAATTCACCCTTCTCATTGAGAGAAAACAGACGGATAGTATTATCCCGAGCGGCAAAGACAATTACATCCTCAGACGAATTGGTCAATTGAATCCGCCTGGCTGCACAATCAAGCTAAGCCTTGTGCTTAGAAAGCCAATCCATTCCGAGAATAAGATCAATATCCGAGTCACCAAGAACATTTGAAGAGGACAAGAACTTATAGTCACCCAAAGTGATAGTAACATCCGGACCGCATACTCGAGATGTCATTTGACGGGCCGGAGAGACGATAGCCAACGGCTTCGGCAACACTTGAGTAACAAAATCATGCTTAGATGCAAAAGGTCTCGAGATGAAACAATGCAATGCACCAGTGTCAAAAAGAACTTTTGCAGGAATATCATTAACAGGAAGGTTACCCATGATCACATCTGAAGAGTCCTCTGTCTGAGTTGCATTCATCAAATTGACCTTGGCATGCTTGGGGTTATGCTTGACCACAGCTGTACTTGCCGATCTGACAGGAGGAGGAGGAGGAAGACGCCTCTGGTTGAAACACTTGTTGGCATAGTGACCCTTCTGTTGGCACTTGTTGCACGTGACCTCTGAAAGCGGACGGTGATACGAAGCACTCGATCTTGGAGCTTGAGACGAAGTCTTGTTCTGAAAGCCAGGGTTGGGTGGGTGGGAAGAACCACTACCACCTTTGCTCTTCTGCTGATACGGTTGACGGAACGGAGGAGGAGGAAGCCAAAACTTCTGTTGCTTGGCCACTTGAGTAGAGGAAGAAGGAGTAACATCTCTGACTCGCTTCTTGGAAGCATCACACCTCAACTGAGTAGCCTCTTGCTTCAGTGCCATGTTGTAGAACTCATCATACCTCAAGGGCTCAAAGAGGACAAGAGCGAGCTGAATTTCTTCTCTGAGACCACCCCTGAACTGATATATCATGCTCTTCTCATCAGGCACGTCCTGCTTGGCAAAGCGGGCGAGCTTCTGGAACAACTTGTTGTAGTCATAGACAGACAAAGAGCCTTGCTTCAGATTGCGGAATTCCTCACGCTTGCTTTCAACCACGCTCTGCGGAATATGATGAGCTCGGAAATCTCGACGGAAATCATCCCAAGTGATAACACGTCCACCTCTGGAGTCCTTGTACTACCGGAACCATTCTGCAGCTTGATCTTTGAGTTGGAAGGAAGTGAACTTGACAAAGTCCTCAGGTCTGACGTTACTGCACTCGAAATGCTTACACAGATCCACAAGCCAATCGTCAGCATCGGTTGCCTCAACACAATTGCTGAAAGTCTTTGGCCCGTTAGCAAGGAACTGGTTGAGTGTAGCAAAGTGACTCTGATTGCTGCCTTGATTCCCTTGACTGCCTTGATTGCGCTCTTGAAGAATTTGCATGATCAACTGTGTGTTTGCATTGGTTGCGGCCATCACAGCTTGCCATGCCTCTGGAGGAGGTGGAGGTGGTGGCGGATCAGGATTCGGAGTCGTGCGCGTTGGAGGAGCCATCCTGAAGAGGGTGACCACCATTAGCACATTGATAGATAAATATTGAAGCTGAATCCAACGGAATGAAAATTGCAACATATAGTCTTCACATCCGAACAAAATGAACGAATGCATTCCTCTTGAAATGGTCACATACCATAAATTGAGAAGCCACGTAGAATTAAGGTAGAGAAATAAATCAACAAGGTACGGATCAAGAACGAATAATCGGTAAGAAATCCCAATCTCAAACCAATATCCGTGGAAGAAGAACTAGAGCTACTAGAATTCCCACCTATGAAACTTCCGAACCTTTCCGGTTATGCAATCAGGTGTTGGGGATACAGGGGAAGCATAATATCTCACCCAAACTAGCAAATCCTACATCCAGTTGTATCCATCCTTCAACACATAACCAAGAAACCTTCGGAAACCATCTACCTCAACCTTCGAAAAGCATCCGTTATACAAGTTATGGCGATACTCCCGAACTCCCGCCCCAGTACTGGGTGGCGTCGAGGTTATCTCACCAACGAACTGCATAAAAGAGATTTTCGATGTCGGCGAACATATCTCAAGTATTCCAGAATTGCAACGATAAAATTATGATGACAACACCTCAGAGCTCAACTCCCCGGGACACTTCCACTAAACCCCTGACAGGAGGCACCAAGACAGTGTTCTCATCATAAGCCATCGGAACGATTCCAAGATACTCGCGTGAGCCTCGATATAAAAAATCATAACATCCCTCTATAAATTTCTCAACATGGTATGGAAGCAAACAAAACTAAATGAGAGTTATTTTGGTTGAAGTTGCAGAGTCTGCCATTAGTGCAATGAATATAGATCAAAGTGGTCACCATATCTATAAGATAAGCAGTCTGTCATTAGGATATTGCATGGTCAAGAAGCAAATATAAATTGTCCAAGATAGATTACTTTTTATTCATGCAGTTACTTGCATAATTAAAGTTCCACTAAGAAAGAAAACAATCAAAGTTGATCAACCCAATGAGGACTAATTATTCATTTGAGCAATAGTACACCAGATTTAGTGAGAAGGAAGAGTAGTTTGTGAGAACCTTGCATGCGTGGTTGACAATGTCCTGCATATGGCAAAAAAAGACACATTACTGCAAAGGTTAAAGTTGTATAGTCAAGCTAGCTGTGAGAAACTAAACATGAGGCTGAAATAAATGGAAACAACAGACCAATAGGATCGCACCAAGAATTGCTAGTGCTATCCACCTTTACAAATCAGATGGAAATTGCTTCAAGGAAGCATGTGTAGTTATTTTGGTTTGTAGGTAACATGTTCAAACAAATACATTACATTGGAATGGGAAAAGATTATTATTCCTCTCTACACATAGAAACAAATAGAAGGGCATGCTCATCCAACAGTAACTAATTAAATTCAGAGATGGGAGCTTCATGCGAACAATATAGGTAACAAAATAGAACATTAGCAGAAGCATGTGCTCAGCTCATTTACTATAAATAAGAAAATGAAGGGATGAGAGTTTGTTTCCCGAGTAGCAAGAGTCCTAAGAATCAGTGAAGCAGCAATGACCCTTGGAGGTAAAACTTTGAGCACTTTTCAGGTTGGAGTGCGATTTGAAAAATTCAAAGCCAAGAGCTCAGGGATAGTAGAAATCAAAGGTAGCTGAAAACTAAAGCTGTCAGATATACCAAAGTGCACAACAGTCAACGTACATGACAGCCATGGTACAGAGCAATGGTGCACAACGGCCTCATAGGTTATGCATTCATTAACGACCTCAGATTCTAGGTGGCTGGAGAAGGTCAAAGAGATGGAGGCGAGGAAGACCATCAGACATGCTGGAGAAGGTCAAAAGGAGAAGATCGGCGTGCACACACGCTGATTCGGTTGTGCCTTTCCTACGATCTCGGTGGCCAACAACAGAATCGTGGCCCAACCCGCGCAGAGAGGAGTTGCAGGCGACACATACCGGCGGTCGAGCGAGAGTGGTAGACTTCATGCGGAGATCGCCTACCAGTGGCTCCATCATTTTGATCGAGAGAGGGGGGGCAATTGACGGCTGTCAGGTGTGTCTAGGCAAGGGAAAACCTGACCTTTTTTGAGTGGTGAGATCGAGGTGCATGGCTCTTTGTTCTTAAGGAGAATGGCTTTTAGGATTATGGTTGGAAACTGAAGAATTAATGGAGGGAGAGAGGCTGCTTGGCTCCTATGGTTGGAAACTGAACTATTAATGGGGAATCAAGCCGCTAGTATTCGTTTTGCTAAACTTTACATGCATATGTGTTTCAATACGCCGATGCAGTTACCTAAAAATAAGGGGGGAAATTAGTGGTTTAACACTAAAATAAAAATGATGATTTGGCTGCATGTGCTGGTGTGGCATGTGGGGGACATGTGTGCTAAGGTGGATATGTTGCATGTCAAGATAAAGGTTAGTGGGGTTAGTGGGTTGCTTCTATTTAGTATTGATGATGTGGCATGGTGATGATGTGGACAGTGTGCATGTTGAGATAATAGGTAGAAGTGGGGAGCAACTTCTTAAGAATGTTAGATGTGTGTCATAACCTCGCTACATGTGGGGAATTTTCGGTTCCCGAGGCAGGTTCCACCTCAAAGTTGCACATTATATTGGTATTTAAATATCACGCAATACCATGCAGGCGGTGGTTTCCCTATATATTGGAACTCACTCGCGTGTGGCGCTTCCATCTGTGGGCATGCGAGGTTGTCCTCCATCACTTTGACCCAATGAGAGAGAGAGGTTAATTTGATCATCAAGGAATGATTCTTTTTTGGTTTGTGCTATATAGTAGAAGTACATATATACCACACGTCGAATGGGGGCGTACATATAGCACATGCCACGCGTCATGAACCTCGCGCTCTCTGCGGGGACTTTTTCGTTTCCTATATATGTGGTGCCACATCAAAATTGTGCATTGTGTATTCAAACATCACACAAACATCTCTTTGGGCCACATGCATGCAGACGGTGGTATGTAGTCCTATATAGGATGATCACTCGCGTGCGACGTACGCTTTGCTTCTGTGTTGGGCCCGCGAGTTCATCGTACATCACTTTGACCCAACGAGAGAGAGGTACTCATTTGACGAACAAGGAGGATTAATTCTTTTAGGGTTGTGTTACTAGGTGTATATATAGTACGTGTCGAGGGGGGGTGACCAGCTTGGTCCATCACTTTCACCGATAGTGCGAGAGAGTTTAACTAATTTGACTTAGGAGGGGATTAACTTTTTGTTTTGTCTTGATATAGATCATGATGTGAGATTACATATATATAATAGTGCATCTGTACACATGAATCCATCCCGCTGGGTTGAAGGGGTGGGGGAGCACATGACACATCATGAACGACCTCTTGCTCTGTGTGGGGACCTCTGCGATTTTCAACGCATGCACCACATCAATGTTGTGAGTTGGGTCGGGTATTCAACACATATGCATGCACTCCATCAATATGTTCGGGACACACGCATGCAATAATGGTTGTCTTTGGACACACTCTCACTCGCTTGGTTATGGGTGGCAAGCCTATATATATTCGTGGGCCCGCGTGGACGTCCATCATTTCGACCAACGACGAGAAAGGATACAAGGTGGATATATTCTTCTTCTTTGCTTCGAGTTACTGTATAGTAGGTCGACCCATTCCAAGACTAATTAAGTTTGAGCGCATGCTATGCGTCATGAACCCTTGCTCGGTGTGGGGATTTTACGGTTCCAAAGCATGGTGCCACATCAAATTTGCGCATTGGGTATTCAAACACCACACAACCACTTCCATATACATACTTGGGCCACATGCACATAGTGGGTTTGTCTTCATACAATACTCCCTCGCGAGGTTATCGACGATAAGCTAGCCCATTTTGTGGGGCCGTGTGGACATCCATCACTTTGACCAACAACGAGTGGGGAGAGGTTGTACGACCAAGTTAGATTCTGCTTGGTCCGTATTATAGTACGTCTTGGTGAGATGCCCTCCCCCCCAACGTGTGTGTGTGGGGGGCTACTTCGCGCTACCTGCAACCTCCGTGGGGTCGGGGAAGTCCTGTTAATTTGCGAGGCACATGTGCCACATCAAAAGTTATGAATGGTAGTTAAATATCACACACCACACCATTTTCATATACATATAGTAGGGCCACCCGCACGTGGTTCGTATGTGGTCTGGCCCTTCTCGCGCCACAAGCACACATTTGTGGGTCGAAACACAGTCCACCTTTGTCGGGAAGCGGAAGGGGAAGTTTGACCATATATATATATACACGGTCTATTCTGCTAATATTAGCAGAATAGTTATTCTGCTAACACTTGAGAACTGCATGTTTAACGCGAGGGCACTACACTTTCTGTAACAAAGGTACTGCAATAGAGAGACTAGTGAACTTCGTGTCGGAAAAAACTGCATGCAGTGTGTTTTCGGTACTATTTCCGCTCTAGTTTTTTAACCATTTGTCGGAAGGAGGCGTATAATATACCGTTGGAGAGCTATGGATTAGGCGCAACTTTGCCATGTTGAACACTTTTCGAGATTCATCGCGGTTTAAGAGCAGTTTCAAAAACAGTGAGCGCCCAAGGAGTGACAGCGAGCGTAATTTCACGTTTTTCACAAACCGCTTATCAGAATGAAGCAAATGATACACCGTTGGAAAGATATCGTCAAGGCGCAACTTTTTCATATGTATTACTTTCTCTAATTCCTTACGATTTAAGAGCAGTTTCAAATTTACTTAATTGCGGAATTCTGTTTTTCATAGTTTTGCAAATTTTTGGTACTGTTTTCGCTCCAGTTTTTTAACCGTTTTTTGAAATGAGATGTACGATACGCCATTGGAAAGCTACGGATGAGGCGCAACTTCTATATGTAGAAATATTTTTGAGATTCCTTACGATTTTGAGTTAATTTTGGAAATCGTGCACAGACAATGAGTTGCAACGGGCCGTTTTTCGCAATTTTTTTACAAACCGTTGGTCGGAATGATCCAAATTATATACCGTTGGAAAGATATTGACGAGACACAACTTTTCCATGTAGAACACACTCTTTAATTATTTCAGTTTAAGAGCATTTTCATTTTTACCGAAAAGCGGACACTCTGTTTTTCGCGACACCCAAATTTACGTGTGTTCTGCATCAGACAACAGAACGCACTGCTTCAGACTGAAAATCGCACTGCATGAGAGAGTCAAGTAAACTTCATTATATTTGTCGGACGTAAATTTTTCTCAGACGAAGAGAGTGAAGTGCGCTTCACATCGGGCGTAAGTGAACCACAAAAGTATGAAGAAGTGAACATCATTACTTTTTTGTCATTTCGGTAGAAAGAAAATTCTTGCACTAACATGATGAACAAGATCAGACGGTCAATCGCATTGCTTCGGTTGGAAAACCACACTGCATCAAATGGCCAAGTGAACCGCATTACTTGCTGGAGTTATATTTTTTCTTTTTGTTCCATCATGTGTTCTGCACTGCAAGGATGAGAGTAGTTATCTGTATACGTTCCTCAGGGGTGACACGTTTTGCACTGCAAGAACAAGACTAGTGCACTACAGGGGTGGCACATGTGCACTGCATGAAACAACGCAAATATGCTTGACAAAATCTCCTAGCAGGAATGAACTTTTGATAGACAAACACGGGATCACTAGTGAACTACACACGAGATACAAACGAGCAATGGATTACACAATGACACAACATACACATACGAAAGTATAAACAACACTGATTGCAAACAAAACAAAATCTAAAACACAAAAAAACTACGTGAGAGGTGGCTGGTAGTGAACCGCATGCCTCCAGCCTGTGCACCGCACGCCTTCACACATGTACTGTATACTGCAGCGACACTTTGACAGCACCCCGACTGAACGGCCACGCCTGCCGAACCGCATTGCGTGCCCGTCGCACTGTATCGGGTCCAATGAAAATCTTTTGTGACAATACTGGTGCAATTGCCTTGGCAAAGGAATTCAGATTTCACAAGAGAACCAAGCACATCAAGAGACGCTTCAATTCCATCCACGATCAAGTCAAGGAGGGAGACATAGAGATTGTAAGATACATACGGATCTGAATATTGCAGACCCGTTGACTAAGCCTCTCTCACGAGCAAAACATGATCAACACCAAGACTCCATGGGTGTTAGAATCATTAGTACGTAATCTAGATTATTGACTCTAGTGCAAGTGGGAGACTGAAGGAAATATGCCCTAGAGGCAATAATAAAGTTGTTATTTATATTTTCTTATATCATGATAAATATTTATTATTCATGCTAGAATTGTATTAACCGAAACTTAGTACATGTGTGAATACATAGACAAAACTAATTGTCCCTAGTATGCCTCTTCTAGACTAGCTCGTTAATTAAAGATGGTTAAGTTTCCTAACCATAGACATGTGTTGTCATTTAATGAACGGGATCACATCATTAGAGAATGATGTGATGGACAAGACCCATCTGTTACCTTAGCATAATGATCGTTTAGTTTTATTGCTATTGCTTTCTTCATTACTTATACATGTTCCTCTGACTATGAGATTATGCAACTCCCGCATTGTACAGTAATAGTGGTGAGTATGCATAAAGTCACAAGCGTCTCCCAAAAATATATTTTCTAGTGTCCTTTTCTGCAGCGGACGGCTGGAAAGCAGCGCAATAGCAGCAGCAAGCCAGCAATTCGGCGGCGCTAGTGGTGATACACTGATAGTAGTAACATACGCCTAATCTCTGGCCTCACATACACGTGGCAGCTCTCCAGTTGAAACTGATATGCACCTCCCTCCCCTCCCCTCCCCCGGTTTATATCTCTCTCACACACACAATCACATTCTCAAAAAAGTCATTCAGTAAACTCCTCCGGGCTCTACTCGTGTTCCTTTAAACCAAAGAACATCCTCCTCTGGTTACAACATGGACTAGTTCCATATTGGTGTTCCTTTGAACCACGGTCGATTCTCTATTACTTGTATACTCCACCGGGCTCTCCTTTAATTTCACGCAAGGCAAGTTGTATACACTCCACATCCTATGCTTCTTAACTACTCTAGATCTAATCCATGTCTCCTCTCCTTATGTTTCTTGTGCTAGATCTGACTTTTTTCAGTCGCTATATATTTTTCTCTGGTCCATCTTTATTAGTAAGTGTACATGTTGAATTCATGCTTGTGTTCCTTTGTTTGTTGAAAATTCATGCTTGTGTTCCTTTGAATCAGAATACTTAGGCTAAGTATGGAATACAAGAGTTTAGATCAGATCTTGTGCGTAGTTAATTTTCTGTTCACTGATTACAACTCCCTTGTATTATCTTGCACATATTTTATCTAGATCTATCATGTTTTCTTGGACTTGTTACTTGTAGCTAATTAGATCTGATTTTCGTACTGGTACATGTTCACTTATTTTGGGTGCAAACATGTTTCTTGCTCTTGTTTGTTTGAATGGACTAAACTTGTGGATGTAGCTTTCCTGTGAGGAAAAGAACCATGTTTTTACACACTGACAATGTGTAAAATTTTACAGAGAGATGGATAACAAAGGCAAATCCAAGACCATTGACGATTATGTGCGAACGGCATCCCAGTTTCGTTGTAGCAGCGGGATAGACAGCGGCAAAGAGATATGGGAGGATGATGCTGCCACCATTGCTCTTGGCGGCGGTCAACATGACAGGAGCCTTTTCCTCAACTTCTTAGATGAACAGGTAATTAATTAATTATTTATGCCAGCCCCGTATATCATTGTTTACATCATACATATCATGCAACCTATTTCAGACTGATAATTAATGTACTGCTATAAATGCATATTGATAGGTAAAGGAGTATATGAGTAATGCATTTACACCCGTATATTAATTCTTTTACACAAATATCATAAACTCTATCATGTATATTTAATATGTGTTTAGATATAGCTCCTCGGGTGCATTGTATAATACTATTGTTCTATCTAAACGATCTCTCATTTAATGGGTCTTATGAGAGAGAATATATGAGTATTTTTGGTTTTGGTGTGAAAGTTATATCTAGATTGAGATATGGTAACTCTCTGTTTCCTCATTAAATAAGATGTCAAATCATATTTTTGTTTAAATTACATGATTATAAGATATAGTCCAAAGTGAAACACTCGGACTGCTAATAGTATAGTTCTAGGAAATCTTATCTAGGTGACGTTCCCTGTGAGACTAACCCTAGCGCACCCCTCCTCCCCTTGGCCATACGATCTTCATCCCACGGCTTGCAGTTTTTGGCCAAAAAAACCCCTTAATGGAAAATAACTACCACAGGGACCAAACCCCTCAAAACTGCCAGCCCTACACCCCTCAAATGCAGTGAAAACTGCCATGGGACCACTTTTGTTTGCCAGGAGAACGTTCACAAGGGTTGAAGGTCCTAGTTCTATTGTATTAGTACTTATATACATATATTTAGCACCAATTAATGGTAGTGGAATTTTCCAATTTTTACTGCATTGGGCCGGGCTTGCTTGTTAATTACCTAAGATAAGACATCCAGCTCTTAGTGAATTATAGTATTTTGGAAAATAATTTTTCATATAAAAGAATATATTTTTTGCATAGTAATACGTGTCTCATTACTAACATAAAGATTCGGTTACAAGCCACGTAAATATCGATATTACAGGACTGAAAAGATAGGATAATCCTATGCAAAAAACCAGCGTCTGGCCCTCTCCACTAAGAGCATCTCCAGCCGTTGAGGGCCCTAGGAGCAACTTTTTCAGCCGCTTGGGGTTGATCCGGCGGCAAATTTGGCTCAGGGGTCAAAAATTACCCAGCCGTGCCCCCCACCCAACAGTAGTCGAGCGGACAATCCACAGCAAATCAGGCCACGCCCAAGCCACGACGACCATCTCCTCTCCGCTCCTCACGCCCGCCGGCCAGCCGCCGCCGTGCGCCCGCGGTCGGCCTCCCGCCGTGCACCCGCGGTCGGCCTCCCCGCCGTGCGGCCGTCACCTCGCCGTGCGCCCATCCTCCTGCCGCCCCTCCGCCTCCATCTGCAGCAACTCCTCCGCCGAGCTTCGCATCGGTCGCGTGCTCCGCCTCGGCCGCGAGCTCTGCCCCGGCAGGGAGCTCCGCGCCGGCCGCACCGTGAGCTCCGCCCTGGCCTCCCGCCGACCTCCTCATCGTTCATCCTCTCGCCCACCAAAAAAGAGATGAGAGAGAGAGGGAGTGGCTGACAGTGGGTCTTTTGCATGGGAGAAGCAGCGCCGGCGCCCCCAGCTGCCCCCCAGCTCGTTGGGTTTGGGATGGGATCGCCGACCGTAAATCTGGCCAAATCCGGCGCTTTTTGAGAACTTGGGGGCACGGCTGGAGAGAAAATCGGTCGCCAGCGAGGAAAAAGGGCCTCTGGGGGCTGTTGGGGGGCCTAGTGGGATGCTCTAAGGAAAAGGAGACAAATCACCTCTTCACCCGAGCTCGACGCGACTCTGCTGCTGATCAGCAGCTTTACAGACCCCCAAAGTAGTTTGCCTGAAGCAAAACCATTATCGTTGAAAAAATCAAACTGGGGCAACGTGTCCCTGAACATGCCATCGAACTCCATAATTGACACCCCCACACGACTACGACGTCAGAAGAGGAAACCAGAACTGTTAGCCTCCAACCACAAACCCAGCACAAGATGCACCATCTTCCAGCTGTCACTTGCGTAGACAAGCGTCTGCGCGCACTCCTGGACGACAAAACCTCCATGCTCCACCATGACGTTGGAGACAACACCGCAGCAACGGGGACAGAGTAGAAGAAGAGACACACCTGATGGAGTCGCCGGCACCGCCTCGCTGACACCATCCATGAACCCTAACATCACGGATCTGAAGGATCGACAAATACATGATGGCACCAACTCCGAGACGCCGCCATGGACACCGCCATGGACACCGCCGGTGTGGGAGTGGAGTTGAGGCAGATTTATTCATCCGGGCGCCGCTCCCACCACCCCAACAACGCACCACCACGTACAAATCCAAATCCTAACTATAGACCAGAGGAACGAGGTCCCCCTCCCTCCTGCCGCCGGAGCAGCAGCCGGAGAGAGAGAGAGGGGGCCAGCACCCTCGCCGGCGGAGATCGGTGGAAAAAGATCGCCTCCCTAGTCACCTTGCCCATGGTGGCGGCTAGGGCAGGGAACGCTTTGATGTGCCGCATCCTGCCAAGCCTTATCTAAAAAATATTATTAAGTTCCTAGCTATAGCACTACTGTATAATTATTTGGTAGATCACTAATGGTACTACTTTATACGTATACTCAATGAAAGCAGGATATGTTTCCACCATAATTTATAGTTACCACGGATTACTAATAATATGGTAGGTTGCTTATTAGCTACCGCAGATGTGGTTGCCTAATGACCAAAATTATTTTGGAAACTAGTTTTACATTTAAAAAGGATTTTTTTGTCCATGCCTAAGATACATATCGTGACTTTTTTAAGTAAGGTTCGACACTAATACATATCGTACTCTCTCCTAAGGGAAAAGAGAATCGTGTTCCCGCCAAAACAAGAAGAAAGAAAATATCCTGGTGTTGGGCCATTTGTCTTAGAGAATGGTTGCTGGATTGCTCGTTTTCTTCCTTAATGGGTTAGAAGTAGCCTTCCCGGTAAAATGGGAGATCTTCTAATCAAGCCAACAATGCAAATTAGTAAATCTCACTTTAGTTTTTTCATCCCACTCCACCTCCGATGGAGCCAAGGCACGGTGGTGGTGACCTACATGGATGCGGCGAACTGGGCAGCAGCGTGCATGGAAAATTCCTTCTCTAATTTGACCCGTCCAATTCTGACTAAGTAGGGGGTACAATGTCCATGAATTCGATGGCCAAAGGAGGCATATCGATCCGCATTCAGTATGTTGCACCAACGGTACATCGGGACAGTACCACAATGGGTGAAAGATGTCTATTCATGTGTCGGTGTCACATTGATGTGTCGATGCCACATGGGACCCATGTGCGCCTCCCTCTGACAATGACCTTGTCACACTCATTGCCCAAAGGGTTGCATCATCTGTCTATGTTTACTGCATTGTCGAGCAATGCTCTGTTACCTATCCATAGTCGCTATAAGGAGATAAGGTCACATACAAGGAGCCAACCCCACACAAACAACACCATAGTCACCGACCATGTTGCAATGTACATTCTCCAATACCTCTATGTCCTCCCTCGCCCTAGGGGGCATTGTTTCCTTCATCCTGGAGACCTCTAATGACATGGTCTGCTCTAGTGTGGTTGAACAAGAGGAAATTAGGGGATGCAGAAAGGTAGGGTGGGGAACAAATATTACTAGGGACATTTCTGACCGAGTATTGCCTCACATATCGAGATAGTGTCAAAGAAAAAAAATAAAATGTCCAATAGTCAAGGTCTAAGGTGGATGGGGCAAAACAAGATGTTACAACCGAAGAAATAACAAATCCTCAAGGCACCAACAAAGATGAGAGGATATCAATTTCCCCTTATAATTGGTGGTGGGTGGCGAGGCAAGTGGTGGTGGCAAGTTGGGGATATGACGATTGAAGCACACTTGGAGGATCCTGAAATGCATGCATATTAAGTGCCATAAAGATGGAGATCACGATTGCGCAATCTCCTGGTGGTAGCTCCACCGACGGCCTCAGCGTGAAGTGAAGGTGCCAGGTGATGGGGGCAGGGATGCAATCATATATCGCAACCACACTGGTTTGGAGCACATTTCAGACTCCAGCCATCAACAGGGGTAGACCACCTCATGACACTAGATCAATATATATTTGGTTGTTCTAAGTATGCACTGCAACCAAGTACCCATTCCTGCAAAGTGCTCGCTTAGTGCAATCGTCTTAGATTTTCTCTGAACATTTAAAAAATAGTTGTGCCTGGTTCTTCTCCTCTTTATTTCGTGTGTGAATTTTGACAAGGGCTTGTTATCAATCAACACATTCATAGAGACCCTAGATTTTCACTCATGCCACAGGGACCCATATCATCATGGCAGACATTGAGTCACAGGCCTTGTGCTTGTCTCTTAGGATGTGCTTCCACTGTCCTTGACACCATTGTTTATAGAAACATGAAGCACTTGAAGTGAGATAATAAAGGTTAGCCCATTCATGGTGAACAAATCACAACCTATAAAGGCACCCCAAGTTGATCAAAAGGGGTAAACAAACTACTTGGATTCGTACCTTTAACCCAAGTATGTAAAGTTAAAGTTCACAAAGGCATCAATAGTCAAAATCCTCAATAGGAACACGAGCAATGACTTAAAGGCATGCTTAAATGCCTACAACCTACTTTCGGGGGTATTTCTAATATAAGGAATGGCTTGGTCCTTGAAGCCTTATTTCTCAGCATGCCCAAAGGATGAAAGAAACCTCAAAGTCATGCTTCGGTTCCCAAAGCCTACTTGTTAGAGCGAGTGGTGGTTCAACCGTCAATGGTTAGTATTTTAGTTGGTCTGTAGTGATTAACTAAAATATTGTGCTCTACGAAGGAAGCACCAAGTGATCACCTTGTGTGGTCAAAAGTGGTGTCTAGTTGTAGTGATTGCAACTCTATGATTAGAGACCAGGGGCATACACCCTGTATCCATATTGTTACTATATTAATAAGTAAACCATGTATCAAGATGCTTTGAATGGTATCAATTATACTCAAGTGTAGTTGAATATCTTGTGTGGTTATACCAGATGGGATGGCTACATTTGGATTATGAGTTTTGGGACAACATTCTACTTTCTTGTTGTGTATCAACAAGCTTCTAACAATGCTTGCTTCAAATGCATCAATATGGGTAGTACATGAAGCACCTCTGCGAGTCACAGTTATGCCATTATCAGCTACCAAGGATGCAAGCCTTGTTCTATGACGTGAGAGACATCGAGGATCATTAACTACAGGCTTATGTGAGCTCCCTTTAGAACATCCAAATTGATGCGTATTTGTAGAACATTCCCAATTAGTCGGGAACCTATGTAACATTAATAGACATTGTGTTCTAATGTTGAATAGCGTATCAAGTTAAGTAACTATGTTTAGTTGTGAGATTCAAATGATAAGAGATTTGAAGAGCTAATGGTGTTGTCAAGATGAGAATTGTTCCCAGGAATGAACTAGATTTCATTCATTTGAAGCATACCGTCAGACACAAATCCTAGTGTGAATCAAGGGGAAACAAACTATTTGTCTAATACCTAAGTCATTCCTTGTGATATGTTTTGAAGCTTCATATGAATTAATATCTATAAAAGAGACAAATAGACCATTGGTCATTGAACTCTGGCAAGAAGAGCACATTTGTCATTCTTCTCTCAAAATGTGACGAACTAGTCACTTTGGGAAGTTCTATGAGCGAACTGGTTGGTCTTTCCCAACCATTATCCATGCGGACGTGGTGTGCTAACTCAGCGTGGGGCTCATAGTGCATTCGCTCAAGAGGTGTTTAGTTTGCAGAAAACACCCTGGAAACAAGCTAAGCTCAGGGGACATTTACTTCACTTTTACTTTTTTGCAATGCACCCCTTCATTTTTATCATGGAGGGGAGGGAGTCTTTTGCAAAGCCTCCACTATAATCTCTTTCATCTCTGCTCTACTCTGCCGCTCGTACGCATGTTGGCAGAGGATACACCCGGCAGCGCCCCCATGCCCACTGTGCCTTCCCACCATCTCCCATACCTGCCATTTCCATCTTCCTACCATCGCCCATTCCTGCTAATGCTCTTTTCCCGCCATCACCCTCTCCCACTCCCGCCATGGCCATCTCACTTTATAATGAGGTTGGTCTGCATGATTTTTCCATAGCCAAGCAACACCATTACTCCCTCCTTCTCTTGCTTGGCACACTGCCAATGAAGCTTTTCACCTCGTGGGTCTCCATTAGTGGGCGGCTCCACGACGGCACCGCCGCCCAACGCCCAGGATGGGTGACTTCTCATATGGCATGGGCCGCTCCAAGTTCGGCACATCCAAATCCTCCTCTAGCATGGGCTGATACTACAACTCCTCCGACATCGAGCTGGTAGCGTCAGAGATCTCTCCTAAACGCCTTGAGATTGAGTAGGAAGATGCTGAGGCAGAGGAGGCACTCGAGGTGATGTAGGCACAGCCACACAACAACGTTGGTGACAGTGAGCAGGACAAGTTCTTTCCTACCAAGAAGGTGGTTTTGGGGTTGCCAACACCTGCGTATTAAGCGTCCGTGCTCACCATGCATGACTAGGAGGCCCACGTGGTGCACAACAATAGCTCGACCAGGCGGTGCTCACGACATCTCTTTCCGCTGCACAGGCTGAGGCGATCTGGCACCAGGCTGCCGAAGCATTGCCGCCGAGTTGCAGCGAGGCTGCCTTTGCCGCCCTCAAGGACAGAGATGAAGAGGCCAGCACCATCGAATTAATTCAGTAACAAACTATATGTGCTCAATTTCAAATAGGAAAACATGCATTAGCCTACTCATTGTACTGAACACTCACAGATGGACTTGGTTCACTGCTAGACAGAACATGATATCAAATTAAATCATGTTTCTTTGTTCTTTTTTACAGAATATTCATTGATGGATTTGATTTTGTTAAAAACATTTTGCGATGAGATCAAACAATTTACCTCAAATTCGCACCCCAAAAGCCTTCGAATGATGCCACTGCCTTATTTTGCAACACAACGAGCAGGGAGAAGTAGGTGGATGCATTTGTCTGCCTTGTGCTCCACACCATTGAACTCGGTCCATTGAACTCGGTGTCGAAATGGTATTGTGGTAGCCGAAAGTCGAATTTTGACAAACTCCTCCTGAAAACGAAATCTTTCTGAGAAAAACCTAAGTAGTCATGCATAGATGCTAGAGAGAGGGCTTGAATTACTTACCTGAGAGATTGTCTTCGATCACTAGTAGCACAAAGCGATCGAATTCCATTCTTCCCTCACGCGCTTCTACCTGGTGGCACCACCCATCTCACTAAACAACAGAGGGCCGGGGGGATTCCACCGGTGGTCACGCCTCCTTGTCCTAGTCTAGCTGATGATGCCTAACTGATGTGGTCCACACAGTCATGCAAGGTACCTTGTACTGCTGCCCCATCGCCGCCTGCATAGGATTAGGATTTTTTGTGCATGATTTGGAAATCAAGGGGAAAGGGAGCTCAAGTTCTTTCCAGGAATTTTTCTACAAATCAAAAGCCTCACGAGCGACTGCACCTTGGGCCCCACGCTAAGTCAGCATGCCACATCGACCCTGTTATGGTTGGAAATGGAGGAGTAACCAGTTTCCTCAGGAAATAAACCAATGTGATCGGTTCATCACATTTTGAAAGAAGTGTGACCAATGTGCTCATCTCACGAGAGTTGAGTGACCAATGGTGCATTTATCTCTCTAGAAAGTCCCTTCATAGAAACTCTTTATGAAAATTGATTTCAAAATTTCTCTCGTTAAAAATGTGATGGTAGAAAAGCACTACAGGAAATAGCTTCAATTGGAATACAATAATTCATGGCAAAGAATGAAGTATAGTTGATGGTTTGACTTAGTGTTAATAGTTTTAATTTTAGAAAAGGACAAGTATACATTTTGTTCCATATTTAAATTTTCATCGTAGAAGTTACGATATTCATGGCAATATCGGGGTTTGTTTCTACAAAACAACTTATAACAAGGTGACACTTTAAGACCAATGGAATGTATGGAACATACCTTTTATGCGACTTAATACACCATCATCACATCAATTATTTGGTATAAAACTTGAGATACTAACTATGCACATTTGTAGTTCCAAATGAACAAATGCCTAATGTGACATGCTAAAAATTTCTCAACTACCATGATGCCACTATAGAATTTACAACATCCACCCATAGAGAATTTATATTCATTTTAGCATCACAAGCCTCTTCATGGCCATTCCCAGTTGAAGGTCACTTCTTGCAAATTGCAACCATGCTCACTTATATTTAGTGTCCAAACACACCCTGATATGTTGTAGGAATCATAAACTAAATCAATGTTGCGAGTCATCTCTGAAATTGTTCACGAGTTGGGTTAGTGGGCTTAGTGCCTCGGTATGACTATAGAGACGCGTGAATTGGTAGGCCAAAAAATATTCCTACGTCCCATCTGAATATTCCTATAACTAAGGTTACACCAGAGTCACCATAAAGAAGGTTGATCATAAATTTGCTGACCCAACCATCTGAATTTCTAAAAATAGACCTCAATCTCTTGTTCTTTTTATTCTTGTTCCTTGTCAATCTAAAAAGGCATTATAAATTATGAAGAAGGAACGTGATGTTAAAATCAATATAAATTCTGCTTGTCGAAGGAACGCTTAGGTCTCTACAGACATGACCCTCGCTATCTATGTTGTGCTTGTAGTCCTCGAGGTAGCAGATTTTCATTTTCTCAAAATAACACAAGCAACCATAAACAATCAAATTATGAAATACTTTTTGAAGGATAAGTAATGATTTTTCACTTAGGTGGATGGTCCATAAACAATCAAATTGACCCATGATGAGGCCTTGCATTTCATTAACGGTCTTTTGTTGCTGGATCGTTATCATCTCTTATCATTTATATCTTTCGCCGAGATCTCTCCCCATTTTTTCACTGCCTTGCTCCCTATTTCTTTATCTCCACATAATCCATGATGAGAGCCGCCTTCCCCATGAATTTTGATGGGGCAAAGATTGAGATACATTCCGCACTGTTCCTGGTACATTGTGACAACCTGATGTCTGCTTGTCTTGCATTACTACATCTCCACCATGCACATGCCAAGATAAGGGAGGAGCCAGTGGTACCATACGGGAGGGACGTTGCTTGCATCATCGCAAGATGGATGATGCTTTTATTACCAAACAGTGGTGAATCACCTCCCTTCATTTATATTTGTGAGAAATTTTCATCTCAATTGTGTCTTGGTGCTATGAGATGAACATAGTGACGGGAACCATGCATTCCCTATATTATGCTTGAAATTTTTTCATTGCAATTTGCTCGATTTACTAGATTAATCGGTCGATTGAGGTGGAAGTTACACTGCACTAGTGCTCTCCACTACTTCCGATCAACTTTTTTCTTCAGTTTTTAAGATTGCAGGACAAATTGGTTTAGCATATTTAAAACTGATGTTGTGTGATTGGTTGATTGTACTGCTCAAGTTACCTACATTGTTTCTTGATTTTAATTTGGCAACCCTACATTTGTGCTATATTACACGACATGACAATTCTTTGCCCAAAAAACCCAAATATTTTTCAGTTTTTGTTATTGTCTTGAAAGTTGAAATACTGATTGTTGTAGATAAAATTTGCATTGAGAAAAGTTTACTATCGTCGACTCTACTCTCAGTGTGATCCACTGAGCAGTGAGAATTGACCAGTATCATATATCTAACATATGGATGGAATTTACCCTTGAAACTACAATATGATCATGAGTTAGTAACTTCTCGTTGTCATTGTTGTTTTACCTATTGTAAATATTTGCACCATGAGTGCTCCCTGTAATGGAAATAATAAATTGTTGTTTCCTTTTCAGCATGATCCAAAGAGCGAAGAAGAGTCGACTCTACACAATCAGAAGTTGCCCCAAATTGGCGACACATACATAGATCCATTTCAGCATGTGAACTCTTCTGCCTCTACAAAGAGTGTGGTCAAGGATTATACCATGCTACACTCCCAAAATCCACTACAGAATATGGATGTCATTGAAGATTTACGTGCACAATCGTCATCATCTTCTTCAAGGATTGTGCCTAGTAATTTTGCTAATATGATGGCGATTCAGGAGGCATGCCTTCGTGCGTTGATTGACCCAGATCAGGAATTATCCTGCAGACTATGGCGGCAGTCCCCTAAGGCTTTGAAGAATCACTACGCTCTCGATGTTGAGATGGCATGTTCTAGGGGGCATGTGCCAAATATAAATGCTCCTAGGAATTCCCAGTTCAATTCACTTGTTCAGCTGATCAAGAATCCAGTAAACCAGTCTATGCGGCTAATCAATGTCAAGGGCCACGTGCCTGCTCTCAGGTGCACATACTCATGCAACCTTATCTTCATACTTACCTTGTTAAGATATCACAAATACATACTAAGCATCAGTTTCAGTCAGTTTATTCTTAAGGTTACGCCTCCTACTGTGCTATACGTCCATTGAAGAAATTGCGACATTTATATGGTAAACCATCCATTACCCTTTGTTGTATTTGACATGCAGTGCTGACCCAATTGGGAGCTGCTTTATACAGCAGAAACTTGACGAAGCAACTACTGGAGAGATAGTTATGCTATATAAAGAAATCACGCCTCACATCCTTACACTGGCCGCTAATGCCTTTCCCACTTATGTTATCCAAAAGGTTTTGTTCCTCCAATTCATGTAGAATTTTGTACCTTGAGTCTCTAATTAAGGATGTTGAGATTAATCGGACATAAACTTCTGTACTTACCTTCTAATTTTTTTGTAGCTTCTTGAGCATGGACCAACAATCTACTTCAGGATACTAATTGCTAATCTAATGGGGCATGTGTTAGACCTAAGCCTTCATCTCTATGGTTGTCGGGTGATCCAGAAGGTAAGATGAACACTATCACTTCTCTAACATCTCATGATGGAAGGAATTAAGGTGTGCTTGTAGATTGCAAAACTGCACTTTTATATTTGGAAGGCCTCTACTTTGTAGTGGCATGTAAGATAGAATATGTAATTTAGTCAAACCATTCATTCTCATTTATTCTCTTGTTAATATGTTCATTATCTTAGATAACTTCTGCTATAAATATAATATAATATCAAATGTATAAATATTTTAAACTGATTATGTTTCATTATGTTTAAAGTTTTTACCCTTGTATGCCATATTGTTTCTTTGCGATCTTGGTCACTGATGGCGTCTCTTTGTTCAGGCTTTTGAAATAAGCGACATTGATCAACAAATAGAGATGGCCACGGAGCTTGATAGCAACCTATTCAAATGTATCTACGATCAACATGCAAACCATGCCGTTCAGAAATGCATGGAGTGTGTGCAGCCACAATATATCCAATTCATCTACAGACGGTTATGTGGCAAGGCCAAGATGTTATCCACCCATCCTTATGGATGCCATGTGGTTCAGGTTGTTAGTTTGGGCATTACACTTTTTACCGCTTCCTACTTTTCAACGTTTGTTTGTACCTTGTTTAGTAATTATTCCTCCCGTCCTCGTGATCTTCTTAGAAAATGCTGGAGTTGTGCAAGGATCCTCAAATTATGGACAGGTTTATCACGGAGATTCTCGATTGTGTAAGGGAGCTTTCTATAGACCCATATGGAAACTACGTTGTGCAGGTAAAGTGTGTAGTGGTTTGTAATTGATGAAATAATGTCGCAGCTAAACAAACAATTCATATATGTGTTCTATCGACATGTTGCAGTACATTGTGCAGCATGGAGGGCCTCGTCATCGACAAATTATTATGTTGAAATTTACTAGAAGTATAGTACAGATGAGCCACCAGAAGCACTCTTCCAAAGTCATTGAGAAGTGCCTAATCTATGGCAGCTACCACGATTGCAAGCTTCTCATAGATGAGATCCTTTCTGCAGGCGGTGGTCAAACTGCAGATCATCTCGTGGTATGTGGCTCTTGAGGTCTTACCGATGTTAGTCGACATCCCTAGAGAGATATAGTACACGTGACTAATCTTGTGTGGTTGCCTGGTCATGCAGGGCATGATAATCCACCAGTATGCAAACTGTGTGGTGCGACAGATGATTGACGTGGTGAACGATTGTCAGTTCAAAGTGATCGTGGATGTGCTGAGGCGCAACAGGGACACTTTGGTCATGTACGCCCATGGGAGGCAGGTCATCGCGCAGGTCAAGCGGCTCCTCAATAGCATGGCACCGTCCCCCGACTCATTTGGGAAAACATCGTCGTCGTCCCAGTTCCTCTAGTGTGTTTTTAATTGCTTTTACAATGGTTTGCTTTCTATGTCTCTCTTGTTCTTCCTGGAGCATTAGTGATCGGCAGAAATTGAATTAAGGTGAACTCAGTTGCTTTCGTTTTCCCCATTAGGTGAACTAAATTGTTTCTGTAGAGGAGAACCGAACTATAACCTCTTCTGGTCTAAGGATTTGTTAGGCACCCAGCCTACCATTATCTATGAATTGAACTATTTGTTTTCCATACCATTTTGTGAGGGCTTCATCAGTTTGGTTTAGGACTTCAAATATCTTGCTGGTTGGTTTTACCAGGCATGCATGTTCCAGGTCGACCAGGCAGTAAAACATATACTCTATGTAGCTAGACGGCTCATTCAGGCTTTGAATTCAGAAACATACACACAGTATATCACTTGATGCATCATTTAGGTTTATTGTTTTGTGGGTGATTCATCATTTAGGTTGTGGTGGGCGGAATGTGATTTAACGTACCGGTTGGGCTTCGGAGCGTCGTCGAAGGCGTGGTTGTAGGCACTGTGGCAGATGGCAACTGCACTGTCAGTTTCTAGGATGAATGGTGCGCGTCTCCACTTAATGGCAAGGGCAGCTCCTTCCATGCACGTTACAATACTTTGATCAGTTCATTTGCTTGACTTAAGCAGTCCTACACTCCTACTGCCCTAGGTTAGTATGTATTCCCACAAGAAAAAGGAGACAAAATAAAACTTGATTTGCATTGATCTAACAGACGACTCCATACATATGTACCTTGCAGATCTAAACACCATCTAGCGGCTATACGTACACGACAGGATAATCTCTCAGGCGGGCCGGGTGGCAGCTGCTCCATCGTCCTGATCATCAGCTCTAAGAGCATCTTTAATAAATGATGTAAAATACAAAAATGTTTGTAGTAAAATTTACATCATCAAAAAGTGCGCTTTACATCACAAAAAACCTCCAACTCCAAAGGATGATGTAAAATAGGACATTATAGCACCCCAATAGATGATGTAAAATAGGATAGCTGCTCCACAATTTCATACGGGTGTGCCTAGGGCACATCTAATTGTGCTCTAGTTATTGCACATCTAAGTGAGTGAATCAAGAATAAAGAGGAAAAGAAAAAAGAAAAATAAAATATCCGCACGAATCTCAATGTATGATTAATGACATAGGACTTAGATGTGCAATACTTATGTCACATCTACATGTGCTTTAGCAAAACTGATTTCATATATATTCGAACCAAATAATATCAAAATCATCTCAAATTAATCCTAAACAAACATACAATGTGAGCTAAAATGAACTTGAACTGGGCCGAACAACCGTACCTCTCTGAACATACAGAAACTAGCATAGCAGGGACACTAGGAACTGAACATTATCTGAACTATGGCGATGCTGTTACTAACCAGAGCAAAACGAGCGATGTTGTACTATAATAGCCGACGCTCGATTCAGCTGCTGCTGCTCGCTGCGTTGGTGGCCAGATGTTGCTGCTCGCCCGATGAGCAAATCGAGCACTGCCGCTCTCCCGCTCAAGTTTGACGGGCAAATCAAGCACTGCCACACTGCATCAATTAGAGCGGCGGCTGGTGGTGGCCATACGGCTGGTCCCTGCCACACCCGGCCGCCATATGTGCCCAGGCTCAGCACGAGATCGGCCCATGGATCGAGCCACAAATGCACGCGCGCGGACATCGGAGTCTGACTCGACGAGGGAGGAGAAGAGGACCTCGAGCGCGGCCTCGGGGAGGGGCTCTTCTCCGGCAGGAAGACGGCGAGGGCCACCGCCATGGGAGGCGACGGCGAGAGGGAGGCCACCACCAGCGACTTGAACGCGAACCACGCGTCGTCCAAGCAGTCCGCAAGCAGAAACGCAGAGGCGGCCATGGAGGCCCGGTGGCTGGGGCGGTGCCAGAGCTGGCCGGAATCGGTCGGGGACGGCCGGACGGCGGCGGAAGAAGGGGATCGAGCAGTCTGCCACCCAGCGGGAACTTCCGGGCGGCAGTTGGGTCTTCCCGGATTTTTCTCTGGATTTGCTGGGGAGGCCTGATCCAGATTTGAATAAGATGTATTTTATGTTTAGAGTAAAATATGATAAAAAGAATTGCATCTACCTCATTTGATTGAGGAACGTTTTTGAGCCTTCATGATGCATGGGCTGTTTGATTCTCACCCACACCTTGCCACATTTTGCCACACCTAACCTTAGGCAAATTTTACCAAATTAGATAGGTGTTTGGTTTTAGCCACACTTAAGGTAAGAATTTTTTTATGAGCAGTGAACCCTACATGTCATAGACACAAAAAGTGTGACAAGATTTCTTTAGGCAAACCAAAGTGTGACTAACAATTTGAGCAACTCAACTTAGGCAAGTGTGACAAAAATCATGTGACAATATATGGCAAAGATAATTACAATCTAAACTGCCCCGTAGTACATTTCAATTATTTTTACTTCAACATATATACATGATCCCACCAATGCTATATCCCACTTACTACGAGATACATCACCGCCTCGCCTTCGACGATCCTGCTAGTGGGTTGGACTAGCAAGTGGTTTCCCTTTTGCACGAGTCCAGCTGACATGTTCCTTATTTACGCACTGGTTATTTTTTGATTCGTAGCATAGTGCATTGCTTCTCGCTCGACTCAGCCCGGTGGACCATTCTAAATTGTTATTTTGTTTTTTCCTGTTTTGTGTTTTGGTTTGTATTTAATTTCCTTTTCATCATCACCTTTTCTTTTTATTCCATTCTAAGGTTTTTTTCTTCTTATTGTATTTGTATTTTGGGTTTTTTGTTCCTTAATTTTGCCGTTCTTCATTTTGTTGTTTATTCTTATAGTTTTCTATATACATATTGACTTTGTTTGAATAAATATTGAACATTTTTAGTATATATGTTGAACTTTGTTCAGATGCACGTTGAATATTTTCCAAAATGTCATGAACATTTTTTTAATATGTGAACATTACTATGAGTAGCACATAGATTTTTTGATATATGTTATGAACATTTTTATAAAATCAAGTGAACCATTTCCTAAATTTTATGAATACTTCTTAAAATGTTATGAACATATTTTCAAACCTGTTCAATGGTATTTTTTTACAAACTGCTAAAACATTTTTTTTACATTTTCTTGAAGATGCTTTTAGAAAAAATTATGAACACAATTTTAATATTCCTTTCTCTTTTATATTTTAATATTTTAAATGCGCATTGAAAACTTTACAGAAACACTTCAAACATTTTTCAGATACAAGTCAAACATTTTCTAATACACGTTGAAATTTTTGGAAATACATGTTGAACCTTTGTCAAATGCATGCTTTACATTCTTCGAATACACTATGAAATTTTTTTTTAAAGAAACCGTGCACATTTTTACAACACCCATTCATCATTTTTCAAGTACTGGCCAGACTATTTTTTCTAAATACTTGGTGAACATTATTTTAAATACCTCGGTCATTACATGTTCAAAATTTGTAAATACACCATAAACTTTTTAAATGAATGAAAATGATTGTTAAACATGTGATGAACATTTAAAAAAAATAGAAGTCGAAGATTTTCTATAGATTGGTAAAAAAAATAGTTTCCAAGATAATAGTACATTTCCTATACTATTTCCTAAAAGGAGTGTAAAAACGAAAACATAAAACATAAAAAAATCAAAGGAGACGACTATGTTGCGAATTGCTAGAAGTGATATATGCAGACAAAGCATAATGTTGACTAGATATTCGTTAGTTATCAGTTTCCCAATCCAATCTCACAAAAGTTACACAGTTTTAACAACCTATGATTTTGGCAAATATTGGCAAGAATGTTAGGCGGCACACCAGTCAACATCATAGATCCACCCAAATCCAGCTCGCAAACTCTATTTGGCGCTTCACGCGCTAGTTACTTTGTTACTCGGAACTGGCGCACACCCTCCATCTCTTCTGTCGGCGCATTAGGTGGGCACATATATAGTTCGGCTTTTCAAAAGCTCCGGTTTTGGGAAGCTTTCAAACCGGGTTTTTCTTTTATGTGTTTTTGGTTTTCTGGTTCACTCATTTTTTTCCTTATGCGAGAGGCACATGTTTACTTCTCATGGAGGCATATATTTACTTCTGTGAGAGGCATATTCGTGCCTCTTTTCGGAAAGGAAAAAACGTACTCCTAGTTCGGTTTTTTCGTCTTTTTTTCTTCTGATTTTTTTTGTCAAAACCTATCAACAAGGGATGTAGTTTTGAAGATCTCGACATGAGGAATCCAACGGTGAAAACGGTTCGAGATTTGGATGTACTGTTTAAGAGCAAATACGTTTTGAATAAACGGATATATGAAAAAAAAGAAAAAACTCCTAAGTCAGTGTGCCACTTGTCACGAAGGTGGGAGTGACCTTTACAAGGAGTGTTCCTTAATAAGTGATTTCGCACTATTGAAATACAGACTGATGGTCCTGGCTGCTGCGCTGCGTGTTGTGCGAGAGATAGACATGGGCGACTCGGCTGGGAGGCGCCTTAAGCCAGGAGGAACGGTGTTTAGAGTTTTCTTATTTAATTCACAGAGTTGATTTTTGGGTCCTAAATAAATAAAAATAACTTCAAACAAATTTGCAAAAAATTCACATAAATACCTAGTCTATAAAGAGCGTTGTGAACATTTATTATGGCCTAATATAGTTTGGAAAACCTTTTGTTTTGCAATAAGGTCGATTTGAGTCTTATAAATGGTTCCCACATAAACTTTAATAACTCGAAGTAATATTCTAATAATTTTCCAACTCTTTTCTATACTGAAGGTATCATATTACATTCTCTCATTTTATTATATTCTTGAGTAGATTTGTTTTAAAGAATAAAATTCAAATAAGACCCAAAAGAAATATTCGGGAAAGTCAATTTATTCCCTCTTGGTTTAAAATTCAAATAAATTCTTAAAAGTTTCAAATTTCACTCAAATTCAGACAAAAAAACAAAGCAATCATCAATTTATTTTATTTATATAAAACATTCCAAAATTTAGAATTTGGGGATGTTACATGCCATGTCATTAAGGTTGTTAGTGGACATTACACTTTTGTCCGCTTCATGTCTTTTTGACCTTTGTTTTTACCTTGTTCACTAACTATACCTTGTGTCCTTGTGTTCTTCCTAGATAATGGTGGATGTATGTAAGGATCCGCAAATTATGTGCACATTTATCACATGTATTCAGGATAGCGTGAATGAGTTGTTTGTAGACCCGTATGCAAACTACATTGTGCAGGTAAATTCTAGGGTGTTTTCAAAGTTCATGAAATAATATCTTAGCGAAACGTACACTTTACCTATGTTTTATGGACAAGTTGCATCACATTATTGAGCACGGAGGGCGTCACCACCAGAAATTATTGTTCTGAAATTAGCTGGCTAGTAGTACACATGATCCATGAAAAACACTTTCCAAAGACATTCAGAAGTGCTTAATCTGCGACAGCCAGCATGATTCCAAGATGGTAATAACTGAGATCCTCTAGGAGGGAGGTGGTCAAACTATTGATCATCTCCTGGCGTATGCTTCTTAAAAATCTTAACTCTGTATGACTAGAGAGATGTACATGACTAATATTGTGTGGTTGCATCATCTTGCAGGGTATGACGATCCAACAGTATGTCAACTGATACGTCTCCAATGTATCTATAATTTATGAAGTATTCATACCATGTTTACAACAACTTTATATGGTTTTAGTATGATTTTATTAGAACTAACACGGACTGACGCTGTTTTTAGCAGAACTACCTCGTGTTGTTTGTCTACAGAAATAAAAGTTCTCGGAATGGGTTGAAATTTTACGGTGATTTTTTATGGACCAAAAGGGAACCCCAAAGCACCAGAGGTGGGCCAGAAGAGTCCCGAGGAGGCCACAAGCCTCCAGGGCGCGCCCTAGGGGGGGGGGTGCCCTGAGGGCTTGTGGGCCCCTCGGGCACCCCCTAACTTGTTTCCAACGCCAAAAATTCTTATAAATACGGAAACCTCTAGAAAAAAACCTAGATCGGGAGTTCCACCACCGCAAGCCTCTATAGCCATGAAAAACCAACCGGGAGCCCGTTTCGGCACCCTGCATGAGGGGGAAACCATCACCGGAGGCCATCTACATCTTCCTGGCGGTCTCCATGATGAGGAGGGAGTAGTTCACCCTCGGGGCTGAGAGTATGTACTAGTGGCTATGTGTTTGATCTCTCTCTCTCTCTCATGTTCTTGGTTTGGCACGATCTTGATGTACTGCGAGCTTTGTTACTATAGTTGGATCTTATGATGTTTCTCCCCCTCTACATTCTTGTGATGAATTGAGTCTTGCTCTTTGAGGTTTCGTTATGTTGGATTGAATATTGGATTTGAGAACACTTGATGTATGTCTGGCGTATGGATACCCGTGGTGACAATGGGGTATTATATTGATTCACTTGATGTATGTTTTGGCACTCAACTCGCAGGCTCCCAAGGTCACATTGGGGTAATCTATGCATAGAGGTCGATGCACGTTTTCGTCGTCCGTTCTCCGATAGAAACTTTGGAGTGATTCTTTGTTGCACGTAGAGGGATTGTTATATGATCCAATTACGTTATCATTGTTGAGAGATTTTGCACTAGTGAAAGTATGAACCCTTGGCCTTGTTTTCAAGCATTGCAATACCGTTTTTGCTCACTTTTGTTACTAGTTACCTTGCTGTTTTTATATTTTCAGATTACAAAAACCTATATCTACTATCGATATTACACTTGTATCACCATCTCTTCGCCGAACTAGTGCATCTATACAATTTACCATTGTATTGGGTGTGCTGGGGACACAAGAGACTCTTTGTTATTTGGTTGCAGGGTTGTTTGAGAGAGACCATCTTCATCCTACGCCTCCCACGAATTGATAAACCTTAGGCCACCCACTTGAGGGAAATTTGCTGATGTACTACAAAACTCTACACTTGGAGGCCCAACAACATCTACAAGGATAAAGTTGTGTAGTAGACACCAAGCTCTTTTCTGGCGCTGTTGCCGGGGAGGTGAGAGCTTGAAGGTATATCTTTAGATCTTGCAATTGAATCTTTTAGTTTCTTGTGTTATCACTAGTTTAGTCTATAAAAGAAAACTACAAAAAATTGGAATTGAGGTTGCCTCATATGCTTCATCTTTTTAATGTCTTTCGTGAAAATGATGGAAAGGAAAATTGTGCTCAAGTGTTAGAAGAAGAAGTTAGTAAAATGTTTGGCATAAAATCTTTGAATGATGAGCATGATTGCAATGTTGTTAGTATGAATTCTTTGAATATCCATGATGCTAATGATATGCAAAGCCATAAGCTTGGGGATGCTATGTTTGCTGAGGATGATATTTTTAGTCCCCCAAGTTTTGATGAGGAAATTTATTATGATAAAAGCATGCCTCCTATTTATGATGATTATTATGATGACATGTATGCTATAAAGAGTAATGATAACCATGAAACTTGTCATCATGATTTTAACCAAGTGTCTCATGATAGCTATTTTGTTGAATTTGCTCCTCCCACTACTACGAATGAGAAGAATTTTGCTTATGTACAGAATAGTAAAATTTCTATGCTTGTGGGTCATGAAAAGAATGCTTTATGTGGTAGTTATATTGTTGAATTAATTCATGATGCTACTGAAAATTATTATGAGAGAGGGATATATGCTTCTACATCTCTCAATAATATCAAGTTTCCTCTCTATGTGTTGAAAATCTTGAAGTTTTACTTGCTTTACCTTCCTATGCTAGTTAATTCTTGGTCCCATAAATTGTTTGCTCACAAAATCCCTATGCATAGGAAGTGGATTAGGCTTAAATGTGCTAGTCATATTCTTCATGATGCTCCCATTATGTATCAATTCTTATCTTTTATGTGAGCATCATTGAAATTATCATGCGTAGCTAGGGGCGTTAAACAATAGCGCTTGTTTGGAGGCAACCCAATTTTTTTGTGTTTTTTTGCTTCTATTCTTGAATAATACACAATATTACTTCCGTATTAATTGTGTTTTAGTGTTTTAACTAGTGTTTGAGCTAAGTAAGACCTTTGGGATGGTCTATGGTCATAGTTGATTTGATCTTGCTGAAAAACAGAAACTTTTGCGTTCATTGCCAGAATTTTAGAAATTCACAGAAGCGTGCTTTTGATCTGAAGTTTTTACACAAGATTGATATACAAATTGAACGGGTTTTCCTAAACTTTCAGAATTTTGGGGGTAGCAGAAATATACAAAATTTCCAGATTACAACAGACTATTCTGTTTTTGATAGATTCTGTTTTCAATGCATAGTTTGCTTGTTTTAGGGTTTCAATAGATTATATTAAGTGATATAAATTGTGGAAATGATAAGTTACTGTAGGCATTGTGTGAGAACAATTAAGAATCTTGTCTTTGACAGTACCCAAGTGAATGATTTGCTTTATTATACTAACGCATCTCACAAAGTTCCATTAAGTTTTGTGTGATTGAAGTTTTCAAGTTTTGGGTGAGATATCGATATGAGGAGAATAAGGAGTGGAAATACACTAAGCTTGGGGATGCCTAAGGCACCCCAAGGTAATATTCAAGGAAGATCCAAGCAACTAAGCTTGGGGATGCCCCGGAAGGCATCCCCTCTTTCGTCTTCAACATTATCGGTAACCTCATTTGGAGCTATATTTTTATTTGTCATATGATATGTGGTTTGCTTGGAGCGTCATTTTCTTTTGTTTAGATTTGCTTTCTGCTATTTAGAATAATTTTTTGTATGTTTTATTTCAATAAAATTGTCAAGGATAGCCTTCACCATGCACAATTTGCAAGTATATGAGTTGCTGTTTCAAAATAGAAAGTTTGTCGCTATTGCAAAAATTCCCTAGAAAACTCAGAATGTGATAAAAGCTTGAAATTTTGAAACAATATGCAATGATAAAATCTCTACAATGTGGTAAATTTTCAGAATTTGTTGAGTTAAATAAGTATGGATCTTCCTTAGTCCTTTACAGACTATTCTGTTTAGACAGATTGCTGTTATGTTTGCATATGTTTACTTGTTTAATGATTCTATTTGAGGATAGGACTCTTAAATGTGGAGAGGCCTTTAGTATGCAATGTTAAATAATAATTTTAGTGATTTGCTACAGTAGAGAATAATAAGGTTATGCATTGATTTATACTAACTTATCTCACGAGTTCTTGTTGAGTTTTGTGTGGATGAAGTTTATAAGATTTATGGAAACCGTGATATAAAAGGAATTAAGGAGACAAAAAAGCTCAAGATTGGGCATCCCAAGATAATATTACAAGAAGTCTCAAGCATCTAAGCTTGGGGATGCCCCGGTTGGCATCTCACCTTTCTTGATCAACAATTATTGGTTAGCTTCGGTTGAGCCAAAGTTTTTTTGCTTCTTCACATGATATGTGATATTATAGAAATTTCATTTTATTTTGTTTTTCTTGATGTTTGAATAAAGTACTTAAGATCTGAAATTTTATTTATGAGAGAGAGAGTCTTCACATAGCTACATGATTATTCAACTACTCATTGATCTTCACTTATATCTTTTTGGAGTAGTTTGCCAGTTTCAAGAAGGAATATAATAATAACTTTCATAAAGAGCATTGAATATATGAGAAGTTTGATTCCTTGAATTTGTTTTGAGATACAAAGGTGATGATATTAGATTCATGCTAGAGAGTAATTGTGGATTGGTAGAAATACTTGTGTTAAAGTTTTTGATTCCCGAAGCATGCACATATGGTTAACCGTTATGTGATGAAGTCGGAGGATGATTTATTTTTTGATTGTCTTACTTATGAGTGGCGGTCAGGGACAAGCGATGGTCTTTTCCTGCCAATCTACCCCCTAGGAGCATGCGTGTAGTACTTTGTTTCGATAGCTAATAAATGTTTGCAATAAGTATACGAGTTCTTTATGACTAATGTTGAGTCCATGGATTCTCTCAACCTTCCACCATTGCTAGCCTCTCTAGTACCACGCAATTCTCGCCAGTGCATTAAACCCGCCATTTACCTTCCTCGAAATAGCCACCATACCTACCTATTATGGCATTTCCATAGCCATTCCGAGATATATTGCCATGCAACTTCCACTGTTCCGTTTATTATGACACATACCATCTTGTCATATTGCTTTGCATGATCATGTAGTTGGCATAGTATTTGTGGCTTGCCACCATTCATATTTTTTATACATGTCACTCTTGATCATAGCACATCCCGGTACACCACCGGAGGCATTCATATAGAGTCATATCTTTGTTCTAGTATCGAGTTGTAATTCTTGAGTTGTAAGTAAATAAAAGTGTGATGATCATCATTATTAGAGCATTGTCCCATGTGAGTAAAGGATGATGGAAGCTATGGTTCCCTCACAAGTTGGGATGAGACTTCAGACTTAAAAAAGAGAGGCTAAAGAGCCCCCCAAAAAACAAAAAAATGAGAGAGAAAAGGAGAGAAGGGACAACGTTACTATCCTTTTCCCCACTTGTGCTTGAAAGTAGCACCATGTTCTTCATGATAGAGAGTCTCCTATGTTGTCAATTTCATATACTAGTGGGAATTTTTCATTATAGAACTTGGATTGTATATTCCAATGACGGGCTTCCTCAAATTTCCCTAGGTCTTCATGAGCAAGCGAGTTGGATGCACACCCACTTAGTTTCTTTTTGAGCTTTCATACAGTTATAGCTCTAGTGCATCCGTTTCATGGCAATCCCTACTCACTCACATTGATATCTATTGATGGGCATCTCCATAGCCCATTAATTTGCCTAGTTGATGTGAAACTTTCTCCTTTTTGTCTTCTCCTCACAACCTCCACCATACTCTATTCCACTTATAGTGCTATATCTATGGCTCACGCTCATGTATTACGTGAAAAGTTGAAAAATCATGAGAACAATAAAAGTATGAAACAATTGCTTTGCTTGTCATCAGAGTTGTGCATGATGAAATATTTGTGTGATGAAGATAGAGCATAGCCAGACTATATGATTTTGTAGGGATAACTTTCTTTGGCCATGCTATTTTGAGAAGACATGACTGCTTTATTAGTATGCTTGAAGTATTATTGTTTTTATGTCAATATTAAACTTGTGTTTTGAATCTTATGGATCTGAACATCCATGACACAATAAAGAATATTACATTGATAAATATGCTAGGTAGCATTCACACTTCATAAATTCTTTTTTTATCATTTACCTACTCGAGGACGAGCAGGAATTAAGCTGGGGTTGCTGATACGTCTCCAATGTATCTATAATTTATAAAGTATTCATGCCATGTTTAAAACAACTTTATATGGTTTTGGTATGATTTTATTAGAACTAACCCGGACTGACGCTGTTTTCAGCAGAACTACCGTGGTGTCATTTTTTGTGCAGAAATAAAAGTTCTCGGAATGGGCTGAAAATTTATGATGATTTTTTTGGACCAAAAGAGAACCCCGAAGCACCGGCGCTGTGTCAGAAGAGTCTCGAGGAGGCCACAAGCCTCCATGGCGCTCCCTAGGGGGGGGGGCTTAGGGCTTGTGGGCCCCTCGGGCACCCCCCTGACTTGTTTCCAAAATTCTTAGAAATATGGAAACCTCCAGAAAGAAACCTAGATTGGGAGTTCCACTGCCGCAAGCCTCTGTAGCCATGAAAAACCAATCGGTAGCCCGTTCTGGCACCCTGCCGGAGGGGGAAACCATCACCAGAGTCCATCTTCATCTTCCCGACGATCTCCATGATGAGGAGGGATTAGTTCACCCTCAGGGCTGAGGGTATGTGCCAGTAGCTATGTGTTTGATCTCTCTCTCTCTCGTATTCTTGATTTGGCACGATCTTGATGTATGATACGTATAAGTTGTATCTATGATTTTTGATTGTTCCATGCCAATATCCTACAACTTTTACATATACTTTTGCCAACTTTTTATACTATTTTTGGGACTAACGTATTGATCCAGTGCCCAGTGCCAGTTCCTGTTTGTTGCATGTTTTTTGTTTCGCAGAAAATCCATATCAAAGGGAGTCCAAATGGGATAAAAACTTAGAGATTTTTTTTGGAATATATGTGATTTTTGGGAAAAAGAATCAACGCGAGATGATGCCCGGGGGGCCCACAAGGACGGAGGGCGCGCCCCAGGGGTAGGGCGCGCCCCTTGTCCTTGTGGCCACTCTGTAAGGCGGTTAGTTCTATTCTTCTGGTGCAAGAAAGCTAATATCCGGATAAAAGTCGTGTTAAAATTTCAGCCCAATCGGAGTTACGGATCTCCGGGAATTTAAGAAACGGTGAAAGGCCAGAAACAGGGAGCGTGGAAACAGAAGTAAACAGAGAGAGAGAGAGATCCAATCTCGAAGGGGCTCCCGCCCCTCCGCCGCCATGGAGGCCATGGACTAGAGGGGAAACCCTTCTCCCATCTAGGGGGAAGTTCAAGGAAGAAGGAGAAGGAGGGGGGGTTCTCTCCCCCTCTCTCCCGATGGCGCCGGAACGCCGCCGGGGCCATCATCATGACGGCGATCTACATCAACAACTTCGCCGCCATCATCACCAACTCTCTCCCCTTCTATGCAATGGTGTAAAACCTCTTCTCCCCATTGTAATCTCTAGATAAACATGGTGCTCAATGCTATATATTATTTCCCAATGATGTATGGCTATCCTATGATGTTTGAGTAGATCTGTTTTGTCCTATGGGTTAATTGATGATCGTGATTGGTTTGAGTTGCATGTTTTATTATTGGTGCTGTCCTATGGTGCTCTCCATGTCTCGCAAGTGTGTGGGATCCCCGTTGTAGGGTTTGCATAATGTTCATGGTTTTCTTATTGTCTGCGTTGCGTGAGTGATAGAAACACAAACACGGATACGTGGGTTATGGCTTACGGGAATAAAGAGGACTTGATACTTTAATGCTATGGTTGGTTTTTACCTTAATGATCTTTAGTTGTTACAGATGTTTTCTAGAGTTCCAATCATAAGTGCATATGATCCAAGAAGATAAAGTATGTTAGCTTATGCCTCTCCCTCATATAAAATTGCAATAATGATTACCGGTCTAGTTATCAATTGCCTAGGGACAAATGATTTTCTCGTGAAAAAAAGCTCTCTACTAAAGCCAACTTAGTTGTTTCTTTATCTAAACAGCCCCTAGCTTTTATTTACATGCTCTTTATTATCTTGCAAACCTAGCCTACAACACCTACAAAGTACTTCTAGTTTCATACTTGTTCTAGGTAAAGCGAACGTTAAGCGTGCGTAGAGTTGTATCAGTGGTCGATAGAACTTGGGGGAATATTTGTTCTACCTTTAGCTCCTTATTGGGTTCGACAATCTTACTTATCGAAAGAGGCTACAATTGATCCCCTATACTTGTGGGTGATCAAGACCTTTTTCTAGCGCTGTTGCCGGGGAGCAATAGCGTGGGGTGAATATTCTCGTGTGTGCTTGTTTGGTTTATCACTTAGTAGTTTTTATTTTCTGTTCTAAGTTGTTTTCTATCTTTATTTATGGGTAGGAAACGCAAAATACCAAAAAATTAGTTGTACCTACTAAACCAATGGTTGAAGAACCACCCAAAATCTATCATACTACTGAAGCTTTCTACTTGGATCATCTTGGGTCCCTATGTGCTCATGCTGAAACCCCAACTAGCTTAGTTGAGGGCAAATCTTTATATGAGCATGCTTGTTATGTGCGACACCACTTATCTCAAAAAGGGAAACTTTTACTGGATCAAATTCATCGTTTTCAATGCTATGCTTGGAATTTATGTGAAGTATATGATTTTACTTGTTTTTCTGAAGACCCTAAGAAACACCTTCCCTACCAATGTGAGTTTAGTGATAATGGACTCGTATCTTCCTATGCTAAGGGTGTTTACAATTACTATGATGTTCAACAAATTGAAGAATTTGTTGCTTTTAAGGGCGCTTATGAAATTTCTTCTTTGATGTAAAAGTATGATGCTACTCTTTACAAATTTGAAAATTTTGCCATACTTAATTATTTTTATGATAATTATGCTTCTAATGCCTATGTTAAACCATATATTGAGGACTCCTTCGCTGTCCAAGAAGAGACTAACATTTTGCAGGAGTCCATGGAAGAAGAAATTGATGAAACCATGAGCTCATTGGATGAAAGAGATGATGAGGAGAGCGAAGAAAAAAAAGGAGGAAGAGTGGATTAGCTACCCGTGCCCACCTTCTAATGAGAGTAACCCTCCAACTCATACATTGTTTAATGTCCCTTCGTTCTTACCGAAGGATGAATGTTATGGTAATTGCTATAATCCCGTTGATTCTTTTGAAATATCCCTTTTTGATGAATATGATGCTTGCTATGCTTCTGGTCATGATGCCAATATGAATTATGCTTACAGAGATTAACTTTCTATAGTTCCTTATGTTAAGAATGAAATTGTTGCTATTACACCCACACATGATAGTCCTATTATCTTTTTGAATTCTCCAAACTACACTATATCGGAGAAGTTTGCACTTATTAAGGATTACATAGATGGGTTGCATTCTACCACTACACATGATAATTTTGATGAATATAATATGCATGTTCTTGCTGCTCCTACTTGCAATTATTATGAGAGTAACTACATCTCCGCCTCTCTATGTTTCCAACATGATAAAATTACAAGAAACTACTTATGCTTTGTATTGGCCTTTACTTGATGTGCATGAATTGTTCTTGTATGACATGCCGATGCATAGGAAGAGAGTTAGACTTCGTCATTGCATGATTTATGCTGCTTTGTGCTCACTACTAAATGCCAAAACATTGTTAATTAAAATTGGCTTTGATATACCTTGGGATCCGGGTGGATTCATTACTTGAGCACTTTATGCGTAGCTTAATGGCTTTAAAGAAAGCACTGCCAGGGAGACAACCTGGAAGTTTTAGAGAGTCATTTCTTTCTGTTGAGTGCTTTTATAAAGTTTAAACACAAAAAATATAGAGGGGAATTTAAAAACTTTTTCATGAAAGGGAAGCGATTGGAAGTTATGCATTGGAGAAGTGAGGGTCGATCTTGAACACTTGTGTTCATGCTCATGGAAACAATGTAGAACTTTCATGAAGATTATCACAAAAAAATTATACCCTTGTGAAATTCCATTGTATCATAAAAAATAATGTGCCAAGATTTGCCTTTAGGATGATTAGATTGCTTGTTTGGTTTGTGCGGTGCAAAAACAGAAACTTTGGTTGTAGTGCGTGATTTTACATTTTTTTACTGGAAAGTCAAAAGCTTCTGAAACTTTTTGCACAGTACTTCTATAATTTTTTTATTTTTCCTAATTTTTCAGAATTTTTGGAGCTACAGAATTATGGTTGATGTTCAGATTACTACAGACTGTCCTATTTAAGACAGATTATGTTTGTGATGCATTGTTTTGCTAGTTTTGATGAAACTATCGATTTTATAGGTGGTATAAGCCATAGAGAAGTTATAATACAGTAGATACAATGCAAAAATAAAATATGAATGAGTTTGTAGAAGTACTTGAAGTAGTGATTTGTTTTACTATACTAAAGGATCTCACGATGGTTTTGTTAAGTTTTGTGTGATTGAAGTTTTCAAGTTTTGGGTAAGATCACGATGGATGAAGGAATAAGGAGTAGCAAGAGCCCAAGCTTGGGGATGCCTGAGGCACCCCAAGGTAATATTCAAGGACTCCCAAGCAACTAAGCTTGGGGATGCCCCAGAAGGCATCCCCTCTTTCTTCTAACGATCATCGGTCATTTTACTTGGAGCTATATTTTTATTCATCACATGATATACGTAAATCTTGGAGCACTGTGTGCTTTTTATTTTTCTTTCAATAATGCACCATACTGGTATGAGATAGTCCTTGGTTGTTTTATAGAATGCTCTTTGCACTTCACTTATATCTTTTGAGTATGGCTTTATAGAATGCTTCATGTGCTTCACTTATATCATTTGAAGTTTGGATTACCTGTTTCTCTACACATAGAAAACCGCTATTTGTAGAATGCTCTTTTGCTTCAGTTATACTTGTTAGAGCGTGGGCATATCTTTTGTAGAAAGAATTGAACTCTCTTGCTTCATTTATACCTATTTAGAGAGTTGAAAGGAATTGGTCGTTCACATGGTTAGTCATAAAATCATACGTAAAACTTGTAGATCACTAAATATGATATGTTTGATTCCTTGCAATAGTTTTGCGATATAAAGATGGTGATATTAGAGTCATGCTAGTTAGTAATTGTGGATTGGTAGAAATAGTTGTGTTGAGGTTTGTGATTCCCGAAGCATGCACGTATGGTGAACCATTATGTGATGAAGTCGGAGCATGATTTATTTCTGATTGTCTTCCTTATGAGTGGCGGTCGGGGACGAGCGATGGTCTTTTCCTACCAATCTACCTCCTAGGAGCATGCGCGTAGTACTTTGTTTCGATAGCTAATAAAATTTTGCAATAAGTATGTGAGTTCTATATGACTAATGTTGAGTCCATGGATTATACGCACTCTCACCCTTCCATCATTGCTAGCCTCTTCGGTACCGTGCATTGCCCTTTCTCACCTCGAGAGTCGGTGCAAACTTCGCCAGTGCATCCAAACCCCGTGATAGGATACGCTCTATCACACATAAGCCTCCTTATATCTTCCTCAAAATAGCCACCATACCTACCTATCATGGCATTTCCATAGCCATTCCGAGATATATTGCCATGCAACTTCCATCATCATCATATACATGACTTGAGCGTTCATTGTCATATTGCTTTGCATGATCGTAAGATAGATAGCATGATATTTCCATGGCTTGTCCGTTTTTTATATTTTTGCTATGCTAGATCATTGCACATCCTGGTACATCATACGTCTCCAACGTAACTATAATTTTTGATTGCTCCATGCTATATTATCTACTGTTTTGGACATTATTGGGCTTTATTATCCACTTTTATATTATTTTTCGGACTAACCTATTAACTGGAGGCCCAACCTAGAATTGATGTTATTTGCCTGTTTTAGGGTTTCGAAGAAAAGGAATATCAAACCTAGTCCAAACGGAATGAAACCTTTGGGAACGTGATTTTCTCACCGAATACAACTCAGGAGACTTGGACCCTACGTCAAGCCAACTAACAGGAGGCCACGAGGTAGGGGGCGCGCCCGCCCCCCCAGGCGCGCCCTCCACCCTCGTGGGCCCCCTGTTGCTCCACCGACGTACTTCTTCCTCCTATATATACCCACGTACCCCGAAACGATCAGAGACGGAGCCAAAACCCTAATTCCACCGCCGTAACTTTCTGTATCTACGAGATCCCATCTTGGGTCCTGTTACGGAGCTCCACCGGAGGGGGCATCGATCACGGAGGGCTTCTACATCAACACCATAGCCTCTCCGATGAAGTGTGAGTAGTTTACTTCAGACCTACGGGTCCATAGTTAGTAGCTAGATGGCTTCTTCTCTCTTTTTGGATCTCAATACAATGTTCTCCCCCTCTCTTGTGGAGATCTATTCGATGTAATCTACTTTTTGCGGTGCGTTTGTTGAGACCGATGAATTGTGGGTTTATGATCAAGTCTATCTATGAATAATATCGAATCTTCTCTGAATTCTTTTATGTATGATTGGTTATCTTTGCAAGTCTCTTCGAATTATCAGTTTGGTTTGGCCGACTAGATTGATCTTTCTTGCAATGGGAGAAGTGCTTAGCTTTGGGTTCAATCTTGTGGTGTCCTTTCCCGGTGACAGTAAGGGCAGCAAGGCACGTATTGTATTGTTTCCATCGAGGATAACAAGATGGGGTTTTCTTCATATTGGATGAGTCTATCCCTCTACATCATGTCATCTTGCTTAAAGCATTACTCTGTTTTAACTTAATACTCTAGATGCATGCTGGATAGCGGTCGATGAGTGGAGTAATAGTAGTAGATGAAGGAAGGAGTCGGTCTACTTGTCTCGGACGTGATGCCTATATACATGATCATACCTAGATATTCTCATAACTATGCTCAATTCTGTCAATTGCTCAACAGTAATTTGTTCACCCACCGTAGAATACTTATGCTCTCGAGAGAAGCCACTAGTGAAACCTATGGCCCCCGGGTCTATCTTTATCATATCAATCTCCTACTACTTAGTTATTTACTTTGCTATTTTACTTTGCCTTTATTTTACTTTGCATCTTTATCATAAAAATACCAAAAATATTATCTTATCATATCTATCATATCTCACTCTCATAAGTGGCCCTATAGGGATTCACAAACCCTATTTGTGTTGGTTGCGAGGATTTATTTGTTTTGTGCAGGTATGAGGGACTCGCGCGTATCCTCCTACTGGATTGATACCTTGGTTCTCAAAAACTGAGGGAAATACTTACGCTACTTTGCTGCATCATCCCTTCCTCTTCGGAGAAAACCAACGCAGTGATAAAAGAGGTAGCAAGAAGGATTTCTGGCGCCGTTGCCGGGGAGGTCTACGCAAAAGTCAACATACCAAGTACGCATCACATACCCTTATCTCCCGCATTATATTATTTGCCATTTGCCTCCCATTTTCCTCTCCCCCCAATTCACCCTTGCCGTTTTATTCACCTTCTCTCTCTCTATCCTCCCTCTCTATTTGCCTCTTTCTGCCCGTTTGCTTTTTGTTTGCTCGTGTGTTAGATTGCTTGTTTGTCGCGATGGCTCAAGATACTACTAAATTGTGTGACTTCACCAATACCAACAATAATGATTTCCTTAGCACTCCGATTGCTCCTCTTACCAATGCTGAATCTTGTGAAATTAATACTGCTTTGTTGAATCTTGTTATGAAAGATCAACTCGCTGGCCTTCCTAGTGAAGATGCCGCTACTCATCTAAATAGCTTCCTTGATTTCTCTGATATGCAAAAGGAAAAAGATGTCAATAATGATGTCGTTAAATTGAAGAGATTTCCTTTTTCGCTTAGAGATCGTGCTAAAGCTTGGTTGTCGTCTTTGCCTAAGAATAGTATTGATTCATGGAACAAGTGCAAAGATGCTTTTATCTCTAAATATTTTCCTCCCACTAAGATCATCTCTCTTAGAAATGATATTATGAACTTTAAACAACTTGATCATGAACATGTTGCACAAGTTTGGGAGAGAATGAAATTAATGATACGTAATTGCCCTACTCATGGTTTGAATTTGTGGATGATTATACAAAAATTTTATGCCGGATTGAATTTTGCTTCTAGAAATCTTAGATTCGGCTGCGGGAGGCACTTTTATGGAAATCACTTTAGGAGATGCTACTAAACTCCTAGATAATACTATGGTTAATTATTCTCAATGGCATACTGAAAGATCTTCTAATAAAAAAGTGCATGCGATAGAAGAAATTAATGTGTTGAGTGGAAAGATGGATGAACTTATGAAATTATTTGCTACTAAGAGTGTTTCTTCTGATCCTAATGATATGCCTTTGTCTACTTTGATTGAGAATAACAATGAATCTATGGATGTGAATTTTGTTGGTAGGAATAATTTTGGTAACAATGCTTATAGAGGGAATTTTAATCCTAGGCCATATCCTAGTAATCCTTCTAATAATTATGGGAATTCCTACAATAACTCTTATGGAAATTATAATAAGATACCCTCTGATTTTGAATCTAATATTAAATAATTTATTTCTTTGCAAAAGAATTTTAATGCTATGATTGAAGAAAAATTTCTTAAGATTGATGATTTGGCTAGGAACGTTGATAGAATTGCTCTTGATGTTGATTCTTTGAAACTTAGATGTATTCCACCTAAGCATGATATCAATGAGTCTCTAAAAGCCATGAGAGTTTCAATTGATGAGTGTAAGGAAAGAACCGCTAGGATGCGTGCTTCCAAAGATGCCTTTATTAAAGCGTGTTCTTCCAATACCTATGAAAATCAAGATGAAGATCTAAAAGTTATTGATGTGTCTCCTATTAAATCTTTATTTTGCAATATGAATCTTGATGAAACTGAATATGATCTTCCTTTACCTAGAAGGCATTCTAAAAATTCGAAGTGTTTAGATCTTAATGATGAAATTGATGAAAGTGGGATTGAAAGAAATAAAAATCTAGATGTTGCTAAACCCACTATATTGGATTTCAAGGAATTTAATTATGAAAGTTGCTCTTTAATTGATTGTATTTCCTTGTTGCAATCCGTGCTAAATTCTCCACATGCTTATAGTCAAAATAAAGCCTTCACCGAACATATTGTTGATGCCTTGATGCAATCTTATGAAGAAAAACTTGAGTTGAAAGTTTCTATCCCTAGAAAACTCTATGATGAGGGGGAACCAACTATTTAAATTAAAATTAAAGATCATGAGTTTTATGCTTTGTGTGATTTGGGTGCTAGTGTCTCTACTATTCCCAAGACTTTGTGTGATTTACAAGATTTCCGTAACTTTGATGATTGCTCTCTAAACTTGCATCTTGCGGATTCCACTATTAAGAAACCTATGGGAAGGATTAATGATGTTCTTAGTGTTGCAAATAGTACTTATGTGCCCATAGATTTCATTGTTCTTGATATAGATTGCAATCCTTCTTGCCCTATTATTCTTGCTAGACCTTTCCTTAGAACGGTTGGTGCGATTATTGATATGAAGGAAGGGAATATTAGATTTCAATTTCCATTAAAAAAGGGCATGGAACACTTTCCAAGAAATAAAATAAAATTACCATATGAAACTATCATGATAGCCACTTATGGATTGCCTACCAAAGATGGCAATACCTAGATCTATCCTCGCTTTTATGCCTAGCTAGGGGCGTTAAACGATAGCGCTTGTTGGGAGGCAACCCAATTTTATTTTTATTCCTTGCCTTTTGCTCATGTTTAGTAATAAATAAATTATTTAGCCTGTGTTTTGGTTGTGTTTTTTTGTTTAATTAGTTTTTGTGCCAAGTAGAACCATTGGGAAGACTTGGGGAAAGTCTTGTTGAACTTGCTGTAAAAAACAGAAACTTTAGTGCTCACGAGAACTGCTGTCATTTTTATTTGAAGAGTGATATTTAGTTAATTATTTTTGAATATTATTAATAGATAAATTCCTCACGTCCAGAAATTTATTTTAGAATTTTTGGGGTTCCAGATCTTGCGCTAGCTACAGATTACTACAGACTGTTCTGTTTTTGACAGATTCTGTTTTTCGTGTGTTGTTTGCTTATTTTGATGAATCTATGACTAGTAAAATAGTTTATAATCCATAGAGAAGTTGGAATACAGTAGGTTTAACACCAATATAAATAAATAATGAGTTCATTACAGTACCTTGAAGTGGTCTTTTGTTTTCTTTCGCTAACGGAGCTCACGAGTTTTCTATTTTGAGTGTTGTGTTGTGAAGTTTTCAAGTTTTGGGTGAATTCTTTTGATGGATCATGGAACAAGGAGTGGCAAGAGCCTAAGCTTGGGGATTCCCATGGCACCCCCAAGATAATCTAAGGACACCAAGAAGTCAAAGCTTGGGGATGCCCTGGAAGGCATCCCCTCTTTCGTCCACTTCCATCGGTAATTTACTTGGAACTATATTTTTATTCACCAACATGATATGTGTTTTGCTTGGAGCGTCTTGTATTATATGTGTCTTTGTGTCTTAGTATGCCACAATCATCCTTTCTGTACACACCTTTTGAGAGCGCCATACATGAATTAAAATTTGATAGAATACTCTATGTGCTTCACTTATATCTTTTGAGCTAAGTAGTTCTGCTCTATGTGCTTCACTTATATCTTTTGAGCGTTATAATTTTGCTCTATGTGCTTCACTTAGATCTTTTAGAGCACGGTGGTGGATTAATTTTGAAGAAACTATTGATCTCTCATGCTTCACTTAAATTATTTTGAGAGTCTCTTAATAGCATGGTAATTTGCTTAATAATAATATGCTTGGTATTCAAGATTTGTGAAACTTTCTTTCGATCCCACTTTCATCAATTTCATCATAAAGATCTAAATACTCCGAATTTTTAGAACGCCTTCTAGGTGAAGGAAGATCATATTCAGTTTCATCAAGATTCATATTGCAAAACAAAGATTTAATAGGGGACACATCAATAAATCTTAGATCTTCATCTTGATTTTCATAGGAATTGGAAGAACATGCTTTAATAAAGGCATCTTTGGAAGCACGCATCCTAGCGGTTCTTTCCTTGCACTCATCAATGGAAATTCTCATGGCTTTGAGAGACTCATTGATATCATGCTTAGGAGGAATAGATCTAAGCTTTAAAGAATCAACCTCAAGAGAAATTCTATCAACGTTCCTAGCCGAATCATCAACTTTAAGCAATTTCTCTTCAAGCAAAGCTTTAAAATTCTTTTGTGAATTCATAAACTCTTTAACACTATTCTAAAATTCAGAGGGCATCTTATTATAATTTCCATAAGAGTTTTTGTAGGAATTCCCATAATTATTAGAAGGATTACTAGGATATGGCCTAGGATTAAAATTCCCTCTATAAGCGTTGTTACCAAAATTATTCCTACCAACAAAATTCACATCCATAGATTCATTGTTATTCTCAATCAAAGTAGACAAAGGCATATCATTAGGATCAGAAGAAACACTCTTAGTAGCAAATAATTTCATAAGTTCATCCATCTTTCCACTCAAAACATTGATTTCTTCTATCGCATGCACTTTTTTATTAGAAGATCTTTCAGTATGCCATTGAGAATAATTAACCATAATATTATCTAGGAGTTTAGTAGTATCTCCTAAAGTGATTTCCATAAAAGTGCCTCCCGCGGCCGAATCCAAAAGATTTCTAGAAGCAAAATTCAATCCGGCATAAATTTTTTGTATAATCATCCACAAATTCAAACCATGAGTAGGGCAATTATGTATCATTAATTTCATTCTCTCCCAAACTTGTGCAACATGTTCATGATCAAGTTGCTTAAAATTCATAATATCGTTTCTAAGAGAGATGATCTTAGCGGGAGGGAAATACTTAGAGATAAAAGCATCTTTGCACTTGTTCCAAGAATCAATACTATTTTTAGGCAAAGACGAAAACCAAGCTTTAGCACGATCTCTAAGTGAAAAAGGAAATAGCTTCAATTTAACGACATCATTATCGACATCTTTTTTCTTTTGCATATCACGTAAATCAACGAAGCTATTCAAATGAGTAGCGGCATCTTCACTAGGAAGGCCGGCGAATTGATCTTTCATAACAAGATTCAACAAAGCAGTATTGATTTCACAAGATTCAGTATTGGCAAGAGGAGCAATCGGAGTGCTAAGAAAATCGTTATTATTGGTATTGGTGAAGTCACACAATTTGGTAGTATCTTGAGCCATCGCGACAAACAAGCAATCCAACACACGGGCATACAAAAAGGCAAGATGAAAAGAGAGGGAGGATAGAGAGAGAGAGATAGCGAATAAAATGGCAAGGGTGAAGTGGGGGAGAGGAAAACGAGAGTCAAATGGCAAATAATGTAATGCGAGAGATAGGGATTGTGATGGGTACTTGGTATGTTGACTTTTTGCGTAGACTCCCCGGCAACGGCGCCAGAAATCCTTCTTGCTACCTCTTGAGCTTGCGTTGGATTTCCCCGAAGAGGAAGGGATGATGCAGCAGAGTAGCGTAAGTATTTCCCTCAGTTTTTGAGAACCAAGGTATCAATCCAGTAGGAGGCCACGCTCAAGTCCCTCGTACCTGCACAAAACGATAGCTACTCGCAACCAACGTGATTAGGGGTTGTCAATCCCTTCAAGGTCACTTACGAGAGTGAGATCTGATAGATATAATATTTTTGGTATTTTTGGTATAAAGATGCAAAGTGAAAAGTAAAAGGCAAAGTAAAGAGCAAAACAAGATTAAAGTGATGACGATTGATATGATGAGAATAGACCCGGGGCCATAGGTTTTACTAGTGGCTTCTCTCAAGAGCATAAGTATTCTACGGTGGGTGAACAAATTACTGTTGAGCAATTGACAGAATTGAGCATAGTTATGAGAATATCTAGGCATGATCATGTATATAGGCATCACGTCCGTGACAAGTAGACCGAAACGATTCTGCATCTACTACTATTACTCCACTCATCGACCGCTATCCAGCATGCATCTAGAGTATTAAGTTAAAAACAGAGTAATGCCTTAAGCAAGATGACATGATGTAGAGAGATAAATTCATGCAATATGAAATAAACCCCATCTTGTTATCCTCGATGGCAACGATGCAATATGTGCCTTGCTGCCCCTTCTGTCACTGGGAAAGGACACCGCAAGATCGAACCCAAAGCTAAGCACTTCTCCCATGGCAAGAACTACCAATCTAGTTGGCCAAACCAAACGGATAATTCGAAGAGACTTGCAAAGATAACCAATCATACATAAAAGAATTCAGAGAAGATTCAAATATTATTCATAGATAGACTTGATCATAAACCCACAATTCATCGGTATCAACAAACACACCGCAAAAAGAAGAAGATTACATCGAATAGATCTCCATGAGAGAGGGGGAGAACTTTGTATTGAGATCCAAAAAGAGAGAAGAAGTCATCTAGCTACTAACTATGGACCCGAAGGTATGAGGTAAACTACTCACACTTCATTGGAGAGGCTATGATGATGTAGAAGCCCTCCGTGATGACGGCCCTCTCCGACGGAGCTCCGGAATAGGCCCCAAGATGGGATCTCGTGGATACAGAAAGTTGCGGCGGTGGAATTAGGTTTTTGGCTCCGTATCTGTTCGTTTGGGAGTACATAGGTATATATAGGAGGAAGGAGTACGTCGGTGGAGCACCGAGGGGCCCATGAGGCAGGGGGCGCGCCCAAGGGTGGGGCGCCCCCCACCCTCGTGACCACCTCTCTGATGCCTTGGAGTAGGGTCCAAGTCTCCTGGATCACGTTCGGTGAGAAAATCACGTTCCCGAAGGTTTCATTCCGTTTCGACTCCGTTTGATATTCCGTTTCTTCAAAACACTGAAATCGGCAAAAAAACAGCAATTCTGGGCTGGGCCTCCGGTTAATAGGTTATTCCCAAAAATAATATAAAAATGGAAAATAAAGCCCAATATAGTCCAAAACAGTAGATAATATAGCATGGAGCAATCAAAAATTATAGATACGTTGGAGACGTATCAGCCCCTGCGCACGACCGCGCGCACGCCCTCTGCCACGCCGCGCTCCGCCGCCGTCGCTTGCTGTCGGTGGGAACGACACCTATGGGATCACAAGAATCCCTACTACGGTTGCGGGGCGCAGGGTCGTGAGAAGAGCGGATCAAACAGATAGCACACAGTTCGTTTATCCAGGTTCGGGCCACGAGGATGCGTAAAACCTTACTCCTGCTTTGGTGGATTGTATATCTGTGTTCTTGAGCTAGCTATGGGGCATGAGGAGCTCCAAAAAGCCGAATCCCCCTCCTGGTCGCCTCGGGCCTCCTTTTATAGGAAAGGGGTTGCCACAGTGGCACACATGAGGTGGAAAGGGTACAGTGATGTGAGGTTATCCCTCGCATTACATGACAAGGCACATTTAATGCGTCTTGCCTAGGTGTCCTTGCTTTATCGGGGACGGGGGAGAGCCCTGTCTCGTCCGTCGCCGCTCCCTCTCGTGTCGACACGTGCCCTGGCCAGCGGCGCCCGCGGTGTCATGTAGGCAGGCAGGCAGCTGAGGTGGCACAGTGGTGGGTCTCCATGAAGATCCGCATGCTACCACGCAGGTGCCTGCCCAGCTGGTTGGGTCGACAGCTGCATGCGAACGGCGGTGGAGGTTTGACTGGCGTGGACCTGATGGTGGACCTACGGGTGTTCTTGGCAAGGGCCTTGCCGGGGCCCCGACAAGGGTCTTGCCGTGGAGCCTGTTGTCATCCCCGGCAAGGCTCTTGCCGGGGGCCTTGTGGTCCTCCTTGGCTGGGATCCCGCCAAGGATCATCATCTTCTAAAGGGTGTATCTAATCTTGAATGTCTTCACAAAGATCCGCATGCCACCACGGGGATGTCTCCCGAATCCTTGCCCCATGGGGGTAGTGGACTCAAGGGTGACTCACTCCGTAGGTGTGGGGCGAGCTGCCATGGAAAGGGTCTTGCCGGGTTTGCTAAACCGCCTCCCGGCAAGGATCTTGCCGGGGGGGGGGGGGGTGGGGGTCTGCTTCGTCCCCTTTGTTCTTTGTGGTCTTGGTCTTGGCGTTGTTCTGCTTTTCCCGAGCTTCGGCCTTACCTTGGCTCACCTCCCTTGCCTTGCTCAGTGTGGTGGTGCCCGTTGCTCAGACTGCCCGTGCACAGTTATAGGGGTACAAAAAGTGTACCCCTCTTTTTGTACACCGACAGGAGCCCCCGGGCCTGGGCCACACGTAAGCGCAATCGCGTCGTTGGGCTAGGCCCAAAAATGATGCGCGGGCAGGTGGGGTGGTTTTTACCGCGGTAAGTCTCTTCGTGCGCTGCGCTTCCCAGGCTTCCCGCGCGTGGCGCGGCGTGGGGAGGCGTGTGTGACGTGGGCGGCATGCGTGGGGTTGCTTCCCGCGGGCATGCGTCACATCATAGTTAATGTGAAAGGAGGCGGCCCGCGTTTTTCCCCCATAAGAAGGAATAACCGTGGGCGCGCTGCTCACTTTCTCCTCTTCCCTTGTGCCTTTTCCAATCTTAGAGCCGCCGTTCCCTCTCTTCCTTCCTTCCTAAGCTTTCGCTGTCGCCCGCCGCTGCTGCTTTGCTATCCCCCTTCCTCAGCCCTCTGAACTTCTTGGTCGCCATGGCTCCCAAATTCGCCAAGGGCAAGGGGGTGGCTAAGGGCGCCGGGACGGTGGAGCCGCCGGAGAGCGCGCTGTCGGGGGACCGGACGAAGTCCGCCTTCTTCTTCCCCTCGACGGTTGATGTTCGAGAGCTCCGGGCCTCCTTCAAGCCCCTATGGGGAGTGAAGACAGGGGGAGAGGATTCGGGACACCCGGCGACGCGCGTCATTCCTGCCGCTTGCGCTGACCCTGCCTCAAATCGGTACCCCTTCTTCGTTGATTACTTTCCTTGCGGGTTATGCCCCTTTCTCCGATTTCTTCTGCGACGTTATGCGCACCTTCGGCTTTCGCCTCTTGGATTTTACTCCGAATGCGGTGGCGTGCATGGCTTTCTTCGCGCATCTTTGCGATGGCTTTGCCGGGGTGCAGCCCAACACGGTGCTCTTCCGCCATTACTTCTTCCCTCGAATCTAGCCGGGAGGAGCCATCTCCGGTTGCGTCACCTGGATCCCAAGATCCAAGGGGGCATACCCGGACGGTGCCGTGAAGGAGAGGTGGGAGGAATGGCGTGGCTGGTGGTGCTGGATTGAAGATGAAAACCCATCGGAATTCTGCAAGGTCCGCCGAGTGCTGCCGGTCCGTGGCAGCGATTGGAGCGATGCCGCCGCCGCCGATGGGAGGCTCACCGTCGCCACCACCAGGATTCTCCGGCTCACCCAGGCCGGACTCACCCTTGAGATGATCGGGGCGGACTTCATTCACCGCCGGATCGCCCCGTTGCACAACAAGGGGAGGCCAGCTTGGCTCTTTACGAACCCAGCTGACATTATGCGACTCCGCCCCGGCCTCGATCACAACTTCACAGTGCTGGCGCATGCCCACTTCTGCCAACGGCTTTTCCAGCTTGATGTGGGTTGCGATGGCGAGGTCGAGCAGACCTGCAAGGCCGCGAGGGCTGCTGCAAAGGTTGGCAAGGCCCTCAAGGGGCCATATTTCAAGCTGCCAGCGGGGGTGGTCCCGTTGTGCATCAATTCACGTCAGTCCGAGATCATCGCCATGATGCCGGACTGTAATGCGCACGGCCCTGTCCCGAGCTGGGAGGAGCCGAAGGACGAGGATGTGCAGCAATTCTTCGACACCCTGATCGAGGTGTACGTCAATGCCGACGCCGAGCGGTGGCTTATCATGGACACCACCCAGGCAGAGCTGGACTACATCGCCACTAGGGTGAGGGAGGCACAGCTTGCCATGGAGGCCGGCAGCGCCGGGGGCGTGGAGGACAAGGCCGCAACGGTGGCGGAGGAAGAGGAGCTCACCCGGTGGGCGGCGGCCTCCGGGGAGGTCAGCAGCACCGACACTGGATCTCCGCTCGTCGAAGACGTGGCCGATGAGTCGTCGGGGGAGGAGGAGGACGTGACGGCGGGCTCGACGTCAACCAGGGGAAGAGGGCGAGTCCCGCGGCGGGCTGGCTCCAGTGAGCCGGTCCGGCCCGGTAGGGCTGCGCGGCCTCAATTGACCCTGGAGGGGTTTGGGCGCCACACGAGGGCCACGGCAGCCAAGAGGCTGACGAAGGCCGCTGAGAAGAAGACAACAGCCCCTTCCTCATCCGAGCGCGCACAAACCCCACCGCCTCCTTCGCCTCCTCCGGCAGGCGTCGACTCGGATGATGATGTGGAGCTCCCTTTTGATCTCGGGCCTCTCAGCCCAGAGAGGAAAAGGAAACTGGTGGAAGAGGAGGAGACGGATGACGAGTAAGTTCTCCGTTCCTTACTGTCATTTCCATTTCCTCGAATTGGGTCGCTTGTCTTGATCCATTTTTGCTTCCGCAGGGAGGCAGAGACGTTGGCCTAGAGGGTGAAGAGGGCGAGGACCTCGGCGAGAAGCCAGCCCCCGGCTGGGGCTTCAAAGACACCACTGGTGGTGCTGAGCAGCCCGGACAGCAGCCCCTGGCGCAGCCCCCAGCGTAAGTTCGTCACCCTCTTCTTACTCGACATGTGGTAGGCGCTCGATGCTATGATGCTGACCTTGCCGGGTTTGCAGGAGGGGAGCGGCAGCAGGAGGAGCCACAGAGGGCTACTCCTAACACACCACCCCCATCGACTACGCCGCCGCGGGGGGCGTCCCCGGCAAGGGCATCAGGCACGGAGCCCACACCCATGGAGGAAGAGGGGAACTTGGGCGCTGGTGGCTCTGCCACGACGCCAAATGCTGGCGGAGAGGGGACTTCTGCTTCACAGCCTGGCACTGCTGAGTCGCCTGTCCTTCGTCTCTGTTTTTCCCTTATTCTTTTCTTGGCTTCCATGCTCCCATCACTACCCAGACCCTCCTTCAACGGGTATGGAGGACGTGGATACCGTTGCTGGGAACATTGCTGAGGAGGCCGCCAAGGACGCTACCGAGGACATCGCGGCGGGGGCCGCCAAGGCGACCGGGGAGGCTTCTGCCGAGGGCGCCAACGGTGGGCCTGCTGGGGAAGCCGGCAAGGCCACCGCCGAGGAAGAGGCGGTTGATGATCAGCCTCCCTCCTCCTCAACCTCGGGCACTGGCAGGTATCTGAAGGTGGGCGACGATCTTTTCGTCCACCTCCCAGGGGCGTCAAGTTCCCGGGCGCCCGCCGAAGGGGAAGTCTTTAACGGTGAGGTGCTTGCCGCCACCGGGCTTGAGGTTGTCGGTGAGCCGGGCGTTGGCGGGGACGGTTCTCCGGAAGAGCAGCTTTTCCGCGCTATGGGGGCCAACTTCTGAAAACTCCAGGCGCTCTACCATGTCCGTCTGGACAAGGTTAAGTCCAGGATGGCAACGGTGGACCAGGCGGAGGTGGATTTCAAGGCACGCATTGCTGAGATGAAGACCTGGTTCCACCAGACTCGCGAGGAGCAGAGGGCCCTTCAGGAGGAATTGGCCAAGCGCAATGTCGAGCTCACCATGAAGGTGGCTGACATCAAGAAGGCCCAGGAACAGGCGGCGAAATTGGCTGCCGCGGCCGAGGCCGTCCGGAACCAGCATCAAGCCGCACTGGATTCCCAGGAAGAGGACCTCACCACGCGTGAGGCGAAGCTTGCCGCAGCGCTCCGTGGCAAGGATGAGGAGCTCGAGGCCCTTGTCGCACGGCGGACTCGTGATCTGGAGCAGAGGCACAAGGAGGCACTCGATGCCCAGGCTCTGGCCCATGCCAGCAAGGTAAGGGAGTTGGAGGTGGCGCAGGATGAGCTGAAGGAGCAGGCCCTCAAGCTGTCCAACGAGAAGAGCGCGCTCAACAACGCCTTGGTGGAGGTGCAAGGAGCGGTCATCAGCAGGGCTGGGGAGCTCTTCGAAGCACAAAACTCCGTCAGAGACCTCAAGCTGAAGCTGGAGGATCTCGAGAAGATGCCGTCGGAGAGCAGCGCTCGGGAGGAGACCTTGACCAGGAGCCTGGAGGAGGAGAAGCAGCTGCGGGTGAACGAGGCTGCCTCCCACCAGGATTATGTGGCGGGCGAGAACAGATGGATCAGCCGTCTAGAGGAGGTCGCCGGCAGGGTCACCTCGCAGTTGGCCACCATGGGGATGCCATACGTGAGGTACGCCCCTGAGCGCAGCGGGACCGTCAACACCAAGTTGACCCTGTTCTTCGAGGGCGTCCTCGGAGCCTTGGCTTATCTTCACTCCAACAGGACGGCCACGCTGGCCGAGGAGGCCCGGCGACTTTGCCGGAGGGTCATGACCAAGGTCCTCACCAAGATGGCGTACTGGAATCCCGATCTTGACTTCGCGGTCGCGATGAAGAGCTTGCCAGATGGTGCTGACCTCACGGTGCTCAAGGAGCGCATCAAGCCCATCACTGACTGCATCGACGAAATCAAGAGGGTGGAAGGCCAGCGCCGGGATTAGGCATACTGTTCTTCTTCGCCGCTGCGGGTTCCCGACCAAGACAAATTTTATCTTTAGTTAGAACCGCAACTATGATGTGATGTAATATAACTTTGAAGTACTTTTAATTTCATGCATGTTATTTCCCCCTTCAATTCCTCTTTGTATGCGCTCCCTATGCCGATTGGGTAGGCTCGCCGGCGCGGAAGCCCCGAGCGGCATTTTGGGGATGGATCCCCATGGGCCTGCTGGGTACGCGTGCTGCCGGACAAGCCACCTTTCCGTTCCGAACACGGCCGCTCGAACTGTCGAGCTTGACTCGAGTCAGAATCGGGGGCGTTGTTGATCACGGAAGGCTACTTTGCCATTCTCGACGCAGCCGCTTGAGCTGTTGAGCGGACTCGAAACAGGGCAAGGGCGTTGCCGATCATGGTAGAGCCCCCTGACATGCAGGTTTCTCATACAAAACAAATATCTCCGGGGGGGAATAACCTCAAATAAGAAGGGTAGCACAAATAAGGGTTCGGTGCAACTTAGCTTCTGTTTGTGATCGCTCGAGTGTCGATCTTCTGGCCTCCTTTCTTCTTCAAGAGCCACGAAGACGAAGGAGTGCTGAGCTAATTGCTAGAGCCGATTCTCACAACTGCGCCCCCTACCTGGCGCGCCAAAGATGGCAGTGGGAACGACACCTATGGGATCATAAGAATCCCTACTACGGTTGCGGGGCGCGGGGTCGTGAGAAGAGCGGATCAAACAGATAGCACATGGTTCATTTATCCAGGTTCGGGCCGCGAGGATGCGTAAAACCCTACTCCTGCTTTGGTGGATTGTATATCTGTGTTCTTGAGCTAGCTATGGGGCGTGAGGAGCTCCAAAAAGCCGAATCCCCCTCCTGGTCGCCTCGGGCCTCCTTTTATAGGAAAGGGGTTGCCACAGAGGCACATACGAGGTGGAAAGGGTAAAGTGATGTGAGGTTATCCCTCGCATTACATGACAAGGCGCATTTAATGCGTCTTGCCCAGGTGTCCTTTATTTATCGGGGACGGGGGAGAGCCCTGTCTCGTCCGTCGCCGCTCCCTCTCGTGTCAACACGCGCCCTGGCCAGCGGCGCCCGCGGTGTCATGTAGGCAGGCAGGCAGCTGAGGTGGCGCAGTGGTGGGTCTCCACGAAGATCCGCATGCCGCCACGCAGGTGCCTGCCCAGCTGGTTGGGTCAGCAGCTGCATGCGAACGGCGGTGGAGGTTTGACTGGCGTGGGCCTGATGGTGGCCCTACGGGTTTTCTTGGCAAGGGCCTTGCCGGGGCCCTGGCAAGGGTCTTACCGTGGAGCCTGCTGTCATCCCCGGCAAGGCTCTTGCCGGGGGCCTTGTGGTCCTCCTTGGCTGGGATCCCGCCAAGGATCATCATCTTCTAAAGGGTGTATCTGATCTTGAATGTCTTCACAAAGATCCGCATGCCACCACGGGGATGTCTCCCGAATCCTTGCCCCATGGGGGCAATGGACTCAAGGGTGACTCACTCCGTAGGTGTGGGGCGAGCTGCCACGGCAAGGGTCTTGCCGGGTTTGCTAAAACCGCCTCTCGGCAAGGATCTTGCCGGGGGGGGGGGGTCCGCTTCGTCCCCTTTGTTCTTTGTGGTCTTGGTCTTGGCGTCATTCTGCTTCTCCTGAGCTTCGGCCTTACCTTCGCTCACCTCCCTTGCCTTGCTCAGTGTGGTGGTGCCCGTGGCTCAGACTGCCCGTGCACAGTTATAGGGGTACAAAAAGTGTACCCCTCTTTTTGTACACCGACACCTACTGCCGCGGCCCCGGGTGGCCGCGCCCGAGTCCGACGCCCGGCGTCCACCCCGGCGCCCATACCCCGGGCCCGATAACCCATTGGGCCCATGTGCCACTACACGTGGGGCCCGCCCAAAAAAAGATTAAAAAAATTTATAATATAATGTTGTTAATTAATTACCTAATTAATTAAATCAATTAACCTGCTTAATTACCTTATTAACTGTTAGATTAGTTTAACAGTCAATGACATGTGGGCCCGTTTGACCAAGTTGACCCCTGGACCCACATGTCATCCTCTGGTACACTTATGTGTACACAGATCTGGGTGCACCTAACATTTAACTTGTATTTTCAAATTAAAAGTAATTTCAGAATATTGTTTAAATCTTTGAAAAATCATATAAAATAATCCATAACTCGAATGAGAAAGTTTTATACATGAAAGTTGCTCAGAAAAATTGAACGAATCCGAATACGTGGCCAGTTTACCTGTTAGATGCCTCTAACTATCTGAACATGGAACATTCCCCCTCCGGTCAACTGTCTCACACAGGTCCGGAACTGGGAAAACATTCCCGGTTGTTTCCCCCCTTCACCTATTTTGTGCAACACTATGTTAGGTCGCCCCTAGTTCTGATTTTCGTCATGTCATACTTAGTAATGTATATGTGTGCTTTATATTTACTATTTCTCCCCCTCTTCTCTCCGGTAGACCCCGAGACCGATGTTTCCCCTATGACCGACTTCACAGCTGGCGACCCTGCCTTTGCCGCCGAGCAACCAGGCAAGCAAACCCCCCTTGAGCATTCTGATATCGCCCATTTCTTCCCCTCTCATGCTTGCATTAGAACTGCTACTGGTTTTTGTATGATCCTATTTTGATGCATAGCCTGTTTTTGTTACGTGCTTTCATACCTTACCTGCTTATTCTAAACTTCTTAGTATACGTTGGTAAGAGATCCATCAGTGACCCACCTTGTCCCAGTTGCCCCTGCTTTATGTTCGATGACTCGATCAACGTGATTGACGTCCAGGCCCCGACACCACACATTACCCCCCTTAGTTGTACGAGTCTGCAGAGTTACTATCAAGTGCCGAGGGTGATACCTCATCAGCACTTCTGATGTTAATCCTGTAGTGTCGCTATTCGGTCGTGGTCATCAAGGGTGATTCCTCCTTGACCACTCCCGATAATGACTCTGTCGTGCAACCCCTCAAGTGTGGACCAACGAGGCAGATTCCTCCAAGTCTACCTTGATGGTTACATCGAGTGGGAATCCATCGAGGGTGATTCCTCAGGTTCCCCCCTTGCTGTTTCAGACACATGGTTACTTTGACTTACCATAGAGCCATGATGACATCCGGTCGGCCCCGAGGGGTACCCGCGAGTGATGTGAAGTCGGGTTGATCTGGAGGATACCCGCAAGTTTTCCACATGGCGTGGCCGACATTCTTAGCCCTTGCCGCAAGTCCGTGAGACGGGGCGACGGGACCACGTATCGTGGGTCATTGATCGTTACCGCACTATCAAGACACTAATGGTTTGGATATTTGATCTGCGTCGTATGTATTAGCCGAAAGCTCAACAGACGTCAGCGATGGAGCGGCGCGCACTGGGTTGGACTGGAACGCCTCGCCTTGTATAAGGGAGGCTAGGTCTGCTCACCGGCCGCGTACGCAACGTGCAGGATTGCAAAGGGCGATGGCCCATGACCCCTTCGCATTTAGGATGTAGACCGGCGTGCTGGCCTCTCTGTTGAGCCTAGGTAGGACCGTGGTGTGTTGATCGGCCGAGGCCGGTCATGACCTGATGGTGTGTCCGACCGGAGTTGATCGAGCGTGTTGGGTAAGTTGGTGCACCCCTACAGGGAAGAAAACATCTATCGATAGCCTGTCCTACGGTAACGGATGCTCGGAGTTGTATCCCGATCGATACAACTAGAACTGGATACTAGATGGTGAGGCATGTAATGGATATGAGGGCTCGGGATTGTTTCCTCGTAGGGAGTCGAGGAAGTGATCTCTAGGCGCCAATGTTACACCATGTTTGCTAAATATAAAATGTTATTCTATACACTTCTGAATGCTGCAAGATGCTTGGAGCTGCTTGAAGATGCTAGTCTTTGATATGCTATGCTTTCCCCTTCTCTTCTGGTATTCTGCAGTTTAGTCAACAGATATAGCCCATTCCTTTGATACAAATGCATACTTAGTTTAGATCTGATGTAAGTCTTGCGAGTACTTTGGATGAGTACTCACGGCTGCTTTGCTACCACTTTTTCCCCTATACCCGATTGTTGCGACCAGATGATGGATCCCAGGAGCCAGACGCCACCACTAATGACTACTACCCCGAGGGTGTCTACTACTACGTGACGGACGCTGACGACTGATGACCCACAAGTATAGGGGATCTATCGTAGTCCTTTCGATAAGTAAGAGTGTCGAACCCAATGAGGAGCAGAAGGAAATGATAAGCGGTTTTCAGCAAGGTATTCTCTGCAAGTACTGAAATAACTGGTAACAGATAGTTTTGTGATAAGATAAATTGTAACGAGCAACAAGTAACAAAAGTAAATAAAGTGCAGCAACGTGGCCCAATCCTTTTTATAGCAAAGGACAAGCCAGAACAAACTCTTATAATAGGAAAAGCGCTCGCGAGGACACACGGGAATATCGTCAAGCTAGTTTTCATCGCGTTCATATGATTCGCGTTCGATACTTTGATAATTTGATATGTGGGTGGACCGGTGCTTGGGTGCTATTCTTACTTGAACAAGCACCCCCCTTATGATTAACCTCTATTGCAAGAATCCGCAACTACAACAAAAGTATTAAGTTAAACCTAACCATAGCATGAAACATGTGGATCCAAATCAGCCCCTTACAAAGCAACTCATAAACTAGGGTTTAAGCTTCGGTCACTCTAGCAACCCATCATCTACTTATTACTTCCCAATGCCTTCCTGTAGGCCCAAATAATGGTGAAGTGTTATGTAGTAGACGTTCACATAACACCACTACAGGCTAGACAACATACATCTTATCAAAATATCAAACGAATACCAAATTCACATGACTACAAATAGCAAGACTTCTCCCTTGTCCTCAGGAACAAACGTAATTACTCACAAAGCATATTCATGTTCATAATCAGAGGGGTAATAATATGCATATAGGATCTGAACATATGATATTCCACCAAATAAACCAACTAGCATCAACTACAAGGAGTAATCAACACTACTAGCAACCTACTAGCACCAATCCCGGACTTTGAGACAAGAATTGGATACAAGAGATGAACTAGGGTTTGGAGATGAGATGGTGCTGGTGAAGATGTTGATGGAGATTGCCCTCTCCCGATGAGAGGAGCGTTGGTGATGATGATGGTGATGATTTCCCCCTCCCGGAGGGAAGTATCCCCGGCAGAACAGCTCTGCCGGAGCTCTAGATTGGTTCCGCCAAGGTTCTGCCTCATGGCGGCGGAGTCTCGTCCCGAAAAGTTCTTTCTTATTTTTTTTCTCATCGGAAGACTTCTTATAGGAGAAGATGGACGTCAGAGAGCCACCAGGGGCCCACGAGGTAGGGGGGCACGCCATAGGAGGGGGGGCGAGCCCCCACCCTCGTGAGCAGGGTGTGGGCCCCTGTCCTTCATCTTTGGCGAGGATTTTTCTTTATTTCCTTTAAGATGTTCCGTGGAGTTTCAGGACTTTTGGAGTTGTGCAGAATAGGTCTCTAATATTTGCTCCTTTTCCAGCCCAGAATTCCAGCTGCCGGCATTCTCCCTCCTTATGTAAACCTTGTAAAATAAGAGAGAATAGCCATAAGTATTGTGACATAAAGTGAAATAACAGTCCATAATGCATTAAATATTGATATAAAAGCATGATGCAAAATGGACGTATCAACTCCCCCAAGCTTAGACCTTGGCTTGTCCTCAAGCGAAAAGCCAATAACAATAAATATGTCCTCATGTTTAGAGGTAGAGGCGTCGATAAAAATAAAATACGGACATGAAGGCATCATGATTATTCTCATAACAGCAACATATATAGATTTTGCCATATGATTACTTATGTTCAAGTGATGATCTATTCACAATGCAAAAGTATAAATCATAAACCTTATTGGGCTCCGACAAACTATAATCTCAGTCATTGAAGCAATTGCAATTTATCATAACATCAGAAAGAGTCTATGTCAGATCTAAAAAGCAAGTCCACATACTCAACTATCATTTAGTCCTCCATAATTGCTAACACTCACAAAATACTTGTGGTTACGGAGTTTTAATCGGACACAGAGAAAGATAGGGGCTTATAGTTTTGCCCCACAACCTTTTACCTCAAGGGTAATGTCAACAATAATGGTTCATGCTCCCCTACATCCAATTAGATATATATATATATATATATATATATATATATATATATATATATATCATGTTCTTTCCAACATGCTGAGCTTGCCAAAGGATAAAATGAAAAAGAAAAGGTGAAGATCACCATGACTCTTGCATAAGGTAGAAGATAATAATAAAGGATAGGCCCTTCGCAGAGGGAAGCAGAGGTTGCCATGCGCTTTTATGCTTGGATGCACAAAATCTCAATGCGAAAGAACATCACTTTATATTGCCCCTTGTGATATGAACCTTTATTATGCAGTCCATCGCTTTTATTACTTCCACATCACAAGATCGTATAAAGCTTATTTCTCCCACACCAATCAATCATACATATTTAGAGCAATTTTTATTGCTTTGCACCGATGACAACTTACTTGAAGGATCTTACTCAATCCATAGGTAGATATGGTGGACTCTCATGGCAAAACTGGTTTAAGGGTATTTGGAAGCACAAGTAGTATTTCTACTTGGTGCTGAGAATTTGGCTAGCATGAGGGGGAAAGGCAAGCTCAACAAGTTATAGGATCCATGACAACATACTTTATCTCAGATATAAGAAAGACATAACTCATTATGTTGTCTTCCTTGTCCAACATCAACTCTTTAGCATGTCATATTTTAATGAGTGCTCCCAATCATAAAAGATGTCAATGATAATATATCTATATGTGAAAACCTCTCTTTCCTTATTACTTCCTATTAATTGCAACAATGACCAAAGCTATGTCTGCCAACTCCCAACAACTTTTAATCATCATACTCTTTCTATGTGAAGTCATTACTCTCAATAAGATCAATATGAACTTTTTGTTTCTTTTTATTCTTTTTCTCTTTTCTTTTATTCACCCAAGATCATGGCAAAATAATCAAGCCCTTGACTCAACACTAATCTTTATTATATATAGCTCACAGACTCGATTACATAGAGAGATCAAAAGCAAAACTCAAAACTAGATCATGCCATAAACTTTATTCTACTAGATCAAGATACTACTAATAGGATCGAACTAAGAAAAACGATAAAGATAGGAGTTGTGATTATGATACGATACCAGGGCACCTCCCCCAAGCTTGGCAGTTGCCAAGGGGAGTGCCCATACCCATGTGATTATATCTCCTTGGTCGGTGAAGAAGGTGGAGGTGTTGTAGATGATGCGGGCCTTGCTTCCATCTTCCAAGGCATAAGTTCTCCATCATAGAAAGATGATCGAGTCTCCGGGATCCTCAAATCTACAGCCGAACTTATCCTTTTGAATCTATATTCATACTCATAGTTTTGGTTTTGCAGGTCATAGATTTGGGCTTGGAGGTGCTCGATCTTCTCATGAAGCTTGAAGATAGTGTCCCCGATGTTGTCAGCATCCAACTTGTGGTTGCTAGTGAACTCTGCGATCATCATGTGGTTAGAGTTGATTCCACGTTCCACCATCCCTTGGCACTTGAAAACTTGTTACTCCACTGCTTTGAGCCTCGTCTCCATGCTTCCGGTCCCCTTTGGTCCCTCTTCATCGCGGATGTGCAGCAACCCATCACACAACTCAATGGTTTGAGGGTGTCGCAGCACCTCCGCGAGGTAAGGGTTGATGACCTTCTCGAAGAACTTGTCCTTGGAGGCGCTTGGAGCCGTCATGATAACCTAGATCTATCAGAAAAACAGCTCGAAACAAGAACAGAGGAGGTTTGCATGATACGGGAGTCAAAACCTTCGGGAGGTTATATAATGAATTTTTACTGACCAAAATACGTAACGTGCAAGAAAACGGAGTCCGGAAGGCACACGAGGTGCTCACGAGGTAGGGGGACACGCCCAGAGGGGTAGGGCGTGCCCACCACCCTCGTGGGGCCCTCGTGTCCTTCCCGGGCTGCTACTTATTCTTCTATTTTTCTAAATATTCCAAAACGGAGAAATTTTGCCTTAAAAATTGTTTTGGAGTCGGTTTACTTACCGTACCACATACCTATTCCTTTTCGGAGTCTGAAACATTCCGGAAAGTGTCCCTTATGTATTCCTCCCGGGTTACGGTTTCAATAATATTGGTTTCAACATTTATGGGATTACCTGAGATATAATGTTTAATTCTTTGACCGTTTACCACCTTCGGATTTGTGCCTTCAAAGTTGTTGATTTTTATGGCGCCAGAACGATAGACCACCTCGATAAAGTAGGGGCCTTCCCATTTAGAGAGAATTTTTCCTGCAAAAAATCTTAAGCGAGAGTTGTATAGCAATACATAATGACCTACATTAAACTCACGCTTTTGTATCCTTTTGTCATGCCATCTTTTAACTTTTTCTTTAAACAACTTGGCATTTTCTAAAGCTTGGGTTCTCCATTCATCAAGTGAGCTAATATCAAATAACCTCTTTTCACCGGCAAGTTCAAAATCATAGTTGAGCTCTTTAATAGCCCAATATGCCTTATGTTCTAGTTCGAGAGGTAAGTGACATGCTTTTCCATAAACCATTTTATATGGAGACATACCCATAGGATTTTTATATGCAGTTCTATAAGCCCATAATGCATCATCAAGTTTCTTAGACCAATTCTTTCTAGACCTATTAACAGTCTTTTGCAAAATTAATTTGAGCTCTCTATTGCTCAACTCTACTTGACCACTAGACTGTGGGTGATAAGGAGATGCAATTCTATGATTAACATCATATTTAGCAAGCATTTTACGGAAAGCACCATGGATAAAGTGTGAACCACCATCAGTCATTAAATACTAGGGACTCCAAACCTCGGAAAAATAACTTCTTTAAGCATTTTAATAGAAGTGTTATGATCAGCACTACTAGTTGGAATAGCTTCTGCCCACTTAGTAATGTAATCAACAGCAACTAAAATATGAGTATATCCATTAGAGGCAGGAAAAGGTCCCATATAATCAAACCCCCAAACATCAAATGGTTCAATAACAAGTGAATAATTCATAGGCATTTCTTGACATCTACTAATATTACCAATTCTTTGACATTCATCACAAGAAAAGACAAACTTACGGGCATCCTTGAAGAGAGTAGGCCAATAAAAACCAGATTGCAATACCTTATGTGCAGTTCTGTCTCCAGTGTGGTGTCCTCCATAAGCTTTGGAGTGACACTTGCGTAGGATCTGTTCTTGTTCATGCTCATGTACACAACGTCTAATAACACCATCTACTCCTTCTTTATAAAGATGTGGGTCATCCCAAAAGTAATGTCTCAAGTCATAGAAAAACTTTTTCTTTTGCTGGTATGTGAAGCTAGGTGGTATAAGTTTAGCAACAATATAATTAGCATAATCAGCATACCACGAAGTACTACGAGAAGTACTTATAACATTTAATTGTTCATCAGGAGAGCTATCATTAATAGGTAGTGGGTCATCAAGAACATTCTCTAACCTAGACAAGTTGTCCGCAACGGGGTTCTCAGCACCCTTTCTATCAACAATATGCAAATCAAATTCTTGTAGCAAGAGAACCCATCCAATAAGTCTAGGTTTAGCATCTTTCTTTTCCATAAGGTATTTAATAGCAGCATGATTAGTGTGAATAGTTACTTTAGAATCAACAATATAAGGTCTGAACTTATCACAAGCAAATACAACTACTAAAAGCTCTTTGTCAGTAGTAGCATGATTTCTTTGAGAATTGTATAGAGTCTTACTAGCATAATGAATAACATTTAATTTCTTATCAACTCTTTGCCCTAGAACAGCACCTACAGCATAATCACTAGCATCACACATAATTTCAAAGGGTAAATTCCAATCAGGTGGCTGAACAACAGGTGCAGAGACTAATGCTTTCTTAAGTGTTTCAAATGCTTCGACATAATCATCATCAAAGACAAATGGTATATCTTTTTGCAATAAATTAGTCAGAGGCCGAGAAATTTTTGAGAGTCCTTAATGAACCTCCTGTAAAATCCGGCGTGACCAAGGAAACTTCTTATACCTTTGATGTCCTTGGGACATGGAATCTTTTCATTAGCATCGACCTTGGCATTATCAACTTCAATACCTCTTTCAGAAACTTTATGCCCCAAGACAATACCTTCATTAACCATAAAGTGGCACTTTTCCCAATTCAAGACAAGATTAGTTTCTTCACATCTCTGCAAAACTCGATCAAGATTGCTCAAGCAATCATCAAAAGAGGAACCATAGACGGAAAAATCATCCATGAAAATCTCACAAATATTTTCACAAAAGTCAGAGAATATAGCCATCATGCATCTTTGAAAGGTAGCAGGTGCACTACATAAACCAAAAGGCATACGTCTATAAGTAAAAGTACCAAAAGGGCATGTAAAAGTAGTCTTTGATTGATCTCTAGCCGACACAGGTATTTGAGAGAAACCAGAATAACCATCTAGAAAGCAGTAATGTGTATGTTTGCATAATCTTTCTAGCATTTGATCAATAAAAGGTAAGGGGTAATGATCTTTCTTAGTAGCCTTATTTAATTTACGGAAATCAATTACCATCCTATAACCTGTAATAATTCTTTGTGGAATCAATTCATCTTTATCATTAGGAACAACAGTAATACCTCCCTTCATAGGGACACAATGGACAGGACTTACCCACTGACTATCAACAACGGGATAAATTATACCCGCCTCTAGAAGCTTGAGTATTTCTTTTCTTACCACTTCTTTCATTTTAGGATTCAAACGTCGTTGAGGATCACGAACTGGTTTGGCATCTGCTTTCAAATTTATTTTATGTTGACATAGAGTTGGACTAATGCCCTTAAGATCATCAAGAGTATATCCAATAGCAGCACGATGCTTCCTCAGAGTTTTCAATAATATTTCTTCTTCATGCTCTAAAAGGTTAGCACTAATAATAACAGGATATATCTTCTTTTCATCAAGATAAGCATATTTAAGATTATCAGGCAGAGGTTTAAGCTCAAACACGGGATCACCCTTGGGTGGAGGAGGATCCCCTAAAATTTCAACAGGCAAGTTGTGTTGCAGAATAGGTTCCTGTTTAAAGAATACTTCATCTATTTCCCTTCTTTCATTCATGAACATATCATTTTCATGGTCTAGCAGATAGTGTTCTAAAGGATCACTAGGAGGTACGGCAATAGAAGCAAGACCAATAATTTCATCCTTACTAGGTAATTCTTCCTCACAATGTTGTTTACTAAATTTAGAGAAATTAAACTCATGAACCATATCATCCACGCCAATAGTAACAACATTCTTTTCGTAGTCTATCCTAGCATTAACAGTGTTCAAGAAGGGTCTACCAAATATAATGGGACAAAAGCTATCTTGCGGAGAAGTAAGAACAAGAAAATCAGCAGGATATTTAGTTTTTCCACACAAGACTTCAACATCTCTAACAATTCCAATTGGTGAAATAGTATCTCTATTGGCAAGTTTAATTGTGACATCAATACGTTCTAACTCAGCAGGTGCAATTTCATTCTTAATTTCTTCGTATAAAGTATGCGGTATAACACTAGCACTCGCACCCATATCACATAAGCCATGATAACAATGATCTCCTATTTTAACAGAAATAACAGGCACGCCTACCACAGGTCTATGTTTATCTTTAGCACAAGGTTTAGCAATTCTAGCAGTTTCACGTTCGAACTGAATAACATGCCCATCAATATTATCAGACAACAGATCTTTGACAATAGCAATATTAGGTTCTACTTTAACTTGCTTAGGGGGTGTATAAGTTCTAATATTGCTTTTACGAACAACAGTTGAAGCTTTAGCATGATCCTTGACTCTAACAGGGAAAGGTGGTTTCTCAACATAAGAAGTAGGAACAATAGGATCATTAGAAGTGACAGTCTTTTATTCAACTTTAATAGGTGCAGATACTTTTACTTCTATGGGAGGATGATATTTAAACCACTTATCCTTAGGGAGATCAACATAAGTAGCAAAAGATTCACAGAAAGAAGCTACTATCTCAGAGTCAAGTCCATATTTAGTGCTAAAGTTACGGAAAATATCGGTGTCCATAAAAGATTAACACAATCAAACTTAGGTGTCATACCTGACTCCTTACCTTCGTCGAGGTCCCAATCTTCAGAGTTGCGTTTAATCCTATCCAATAAATTCCATCTGAATTCAATAGTCTTCATCATAAAAGAGCCAGCACAAGAAGTATCGAGCATGGTTTGATTATTATGAGAAAGTCGAGCATAAAAACTTTGCATAATTATTTCTCTCGAGAGCTCATGATTGGGGCATGAATATAATATTGATTTAAGCCTCCCCCAAGCTTGAGCGATGCTTTCTCCTTCGCGAGGCCAGAAATTATATATATAATTGCTATCATGATGAACAAGATGCATAGGGTAATACTGTTGATGAAATTCCAACTTCAATCTTTTATAGTTCCATGATCTCATATCATCACATAGCCTATACCATATCAATGCATCTCCCTTCAAAGATAAAGGGAAGACCTTCTAGTTAGCAACATCATCGGGTATACCTGCAAGCTTAAATAATCCACAAACTTCATGCACATATATTAAGTGCTCATCAGGATGCTTTGTTCCATCTCCTGTAAAAGGGTTAGCTAGCAGTTTTTCCATCATACCCGAAGGAAATTCAAAAGGAGTTTCATTTTCAATAGGTTCAGTAGGTTGAGGAGCAACTCTTTGCTCTACTGGACGGGGTGAAGATACCCCGAACAAGCCCCTCAGAGAATTACTTTCCATAGTAACAAGTGAGAGTAAATTTCAGCACACTATATATATTTTTCCTTACCAAATTCCACCTACCAAAGGCGCAACACTCCCCGGCAACAGCGCCAGAAAAGAGTCTTGATGACCCACAAGTATATGGGATCTATCGTAGTCCTTTCAATAAGTAAGAGTGTCGAACCCAACGAGGAGCAGAAGGAAATGATAAGTGGTTTTCAGCAAGGTATTCTCTGCAAGTACTGAAATAAGTGGTAACAGATAGTTTTGTGATAAGATAAATTGTAACGAGCAACAAGTAACAAAAGTAAATAAAGTGCAGCAAGGTGGCCCAATCCTTTTTATAGCAAAGGACAAGCCAGAACAAACTCTTATAATAGGAAAAGCGCTCCCGAGGACACATGGGAATATCGTCAAGCCAGTTTTCATCACGTTCATATGATTCGCGTTCGATCCTTTGATAGTTTGATATGTGGGTGGACCGGTGCTTGGGTGCTGTTCTTACTTGAACAAGCATCCCCCTTATGATTAACCTCTATTGCAAGCATCCGCAACTACAACAAAAGTATTAAGGTAAACCTAACCATAGCATGAAACATGTGGATCCAAATCAGCCCCTTACGAAGCAACTCATAAACTAGGGTTTAAGCTTCTGTCACTCTAGCAACCCATCATCTACTTATTACTTCCCAATGCGTTCCTCTAGGCCCAAATAATGGTGAAGTGTTATGTAGTCGACGTTCACATAACACCACTAGAGGCTAGACAACAGACATCTTATCAAAATATCAAACGAATATCAAATTCACATGACTACTAATAGCAAGACTTCTCCCTTGTCCCCAGGAACAAACGTAATTACTCACAAAGCATATTCATGTTCATAATCAAAGGGGTAATAAAATGCATATAGGATCTGAGCATATGATCTTCCACCAAATAAACCAACTAGCATCAACACTACTAGCAACCTACTAGCACCAATCCCGGACTTTGAGACAAGAATTGGATACAAGAGATGAACTAGGGTTTGGAGATGAGATGGTGCTAGTGAAGATGTTGATGGAGATTGCCCTCTCCTGATGAGAGGAGCGTTGGTGATGACGATGGTGATGATTTCCCCCTCCCGGAGGGAAGTATCCCCGGCAGAACAGCTCTGCCGGAGCTCTAGATTGGTTCCGCCAAGGTTCCGCCTCGTGGCTGCGGAGTCTCGTCCCAAAAAGATCCTTCTTATTTTTTTCTCATCGAAAGACTTCATATAGGAGAAGATGGACGTCGAAGAGCCACCAGGGGGCCCACGAGGTAGGGGGGCGCGCCCCCACCCTTGTGAGCAGAGTGTGGGCCCCTGGCATTCATCTTTGGTGAGGATTTTTCTTTATTTATTTTAAGATGTTCCGTGGAGTTTCAGGACTTTTGGAGTTGCGCAGAATAGGTCTCTAATATTTGCTCCTTTTCCAGCCCAGAATTCCAGCTGCCAGCATTCTCCCTCCTTATGTAAACCTTGTAAAATAAGAGAGAATAGCCATAAGTATTGTGACATAAAGTGAAATAACAGTCCATAATGCAATAAATATTGATATAAAAGAATCATGAAAAATGGATGTATCAACGACCTAGAGTAGTTAGGAGGCTCCCAGGCAGGAGGCCTTGCCTTTTCGATTGTTGTTGCTTTTGTGCTAGCCTTCTTAAGGCAGACTTGTCTAACTTATGTCTGTACTCAGATATTGTTGCTTCCACTGACTCTTGTGTATTCGAGCTTATGTATTCGAGCCCTCGAGGCCCCTGGCTTGTAATATAAAGCTTGTATTATTTTAAATTTGTGTCTAGAGTTGTGTTATGATATCTTCCGTGAGTCCTTGATCTTGATCGTACACATTTGCGTGTATGATTAGTGTATGATTGAATCGGGGGCGTCACAAGTTGGTATCAGAGCCGCCTGCCTGTAGGAGCCCCCTTCCAACTCCTTGGCCGAAGTCGAGTCTAGTCACCGAAAAACTTTTTACTAACATGGATGTGTGTCTTACGGGCCCACGTCGCCATTGGGTGGTATTAGGATCTTTTATTCCTGTCTATACTCTGGGACTCTAATCTCTTGTCTATCCGGGTTAAAAATTTTACTAACTCTGACATTAGATTCTCGTACCCACTTCCTCCTAGAGAGCCCTGATATTACCGATGATCGCTTGCTTCACCACAAGATTCTGTAGAGACTCCTCGATGTTTCTCGAGACCCTATGCCCACTCCCTTGTAGTTCCTGACCACCAATAATCCCTGTTGTCGTTGTCAAAACCGGCGAATCTCGGGTAGGGGGTCCCGAACTGTGTGTCTAAGGTCGATGGTAACAGGGGGCAAGGGACACGATGTTTTACCTAGGTTCGGGCCCTCTTGATGGAGGTAATACCCTACATCCTGCTTGATTGATATTGATGAGTATGAGGATTACAAGAGTTGATCTACCATGAGATCGTTGTGGCTAAACCCTAGAAGTCTATCCTGTATGATTATCATCGCCTCTACGGACTAAACCCTTCGGTTTATATAGACACCAGAGGGGCCTAGGGTTATATAGAGTCGGTTTACAAAGGAAGGAATCTACATATCCAAATGCCAAGCTTGCCATCCACACAAAGGAGAGTCCCATCTGGACACGGGAAGAAATCTTATGTCTTGTATCTTCATAGCCCATTAGTCCGGCCCATGTTGCATAGTCCGGATGCCCGAGGACCCCTTAATCCAGGACTCCCTCAGTAGCCCCTGAACCAGGCTTCAATGATGATGTGTCCGGCGCGCAGATTGTCTTCGGCATTGCAAGGCGGGTTCCTCCTTTGAATACTCCAAAGCAGCTTTCAAACACAGAAAACGTGTCCGGCTTTACAAAACAAATACCACGCACAACCGCAGAGAGCATTATATTTCACGAGTCCAATCTACTGACAACTTTTGCAGCATGACATCACGTCCCTGCCCGATCCTTATTTCGAACCATTTTTTAGCCTCCCGCTCCATGTTTCAAGACGCGGTTTTATTGGCACATCTTGTCAGAGCAGAGATCGTGTCCCCTTATTACGGGATTTTCATCAATACGGGTGTGGGCAATCCAACTGCCCCGTTGGTACGATGCCTAGGGAATAGGCAAGTTTTAAGGCTCATGAGGAGGCGTTCGATATTCATCGCCTTTATAAAGGGGCATAGACCCGTCCTTCTCCTCTATGCCCACCTCTTCCTCACCTTTTCCAACCTCGAGCTCTAGCACCCAGGTTTCAAGTTAATCGTTCCAAGCCTCCCAGTCATGTCCGGATCCAGCCTTCAAGGCCGGTGGGTAGCCTCCTCTGTCACAGAGGAGGATATCGTGAAGCTTCAGGCGGCAAGGTACCTGACCGCGGAAATCCTCCACAGGCTCCCTGCTAAGGGGCAGGTTAGTCCTACACCCAGATCCGGCGAGAGGGTTGTATTCATCTCCCACTTCCTCTGGGGGCTAGGGTTCGTTCTCCACCCCTTCGTTCGTGGTCTCATGTTCTATTACGGGCTAGATTTTCATGATCTGGCTCTGGATTCCTTTCTTCACATCTCGGCGTTCATTGTCATGTGTGAGGCCTTTCTCCGCATTCCCCCATGATGACCCACAGCAATAGGGGATCTATCGTAGTCCTTTCGATAAGTAAGAGTGTCGAACCCAACGAGGAGCAGAAGGAAATGATAAGCGGTTTTCAGCAAGGTATTCTCTGCAAGTACTGAAATAAGTGGTAACAGATAGTTTTGTGATAAGATAATTTGTAACGAGCAACAAGTAACAAAAGTAAATAAAGTGCAGCAAGGTGGCCCAATCCTTTTTGTAGCAAAGGACAAGCCTGGACAAACTCTTATATAAGGAAAAGCGCTCCAGAGGACACATGGGAATATCGTCAAGCTAGTTTTCATCACGTTCATATGATTCGCGTTCGATACTTTGATAATTTGACATGTGGATGGACCGGTGCTTGAGTGATGTTCTTACTTGAACAAGCATCCCACTTATGATTAACCTCTATTGCAAGCATCCGCAACTACAACAAAAGTATTAAGGTAGACCTAACCATAGCATGAAACATATGGATCCAAATCAGCCCCTTATGAAGCAACGCATAAACTGGGGTTTAAGCTTCTGTCACTCTAGCAACCCATCATCTACCTATTACTTCCCAATGCCTTCCTCTAGGCCCTAATAATGGCGAAGTGTTATGTAGTCGACGTTCACATAACACCACTAGAGGATAGACAACATACATCTCATCAAAATATCGAACGGATACCAAATTCACATGACTACTAATAGCAAGACTTCTCCCTTGTCCTCAGGAACAAATGTAACTACTCACAAAGCATATTCATGTTGATAATCAGAGGGGTAATAATATGCATAAAGGATCTGAACATATGATCTTCCACCAATTAAACCAACTAGCATCAACTACAAGGAGTAATTAACACTACTAGCAACCTACTAGCACCAATCCCGGACTTGGAGACAAGGATTGGATACAAGAGATGAACTAGGGTTTTGAGATGAGATGGTGCTGATGAAGATGTTGATGGAGATTGCCATCTCCCGATGAGAGGAGCGTTGGTGATGACAATGGCGACGATTTCCCCCTCCGGGAGGGAAGTTTCCCCGGCAGAACAGCTCTGCCAGAGCTCTAGATTGGATCCGCCAAGGTTCCGCCTCGTGGCGGCGGAGTTTCGTCCCGAAAGGTTGCTTCTTATTTTTTTCTCGACGAAAGACTTCATATAGGAGAGGACGGTAATCGGAGAGCCACCAGGGGGCCCACGAGGTAGGGGGCGCGCCCCCATCCTCGTGGATAGGGTGTGGGCCCCCTGGTCTTCATCTTTGGCGAGGATTTTTCATTATTTATTATAAGGTATTCCGTGGAGTTTCAGGACTTTTGGAGTTGTGCAGAATAGGTCTCTAATATTTGCTCCTTTTCCAACCCAGAATTCCAGCTGCCAGCATTCTCCCTCCTTGCGTAAACCTTGTAAAATAAGAGAGAATAGCCATAAGTATTGTGACATAATGTGAAATAACAGCCCATAATGCAATAAATATCGATATAAAAGCATGATGCAAAATGGACGTATCAACTCCCCCAAGCTTAGACCTCGCTTGTCCTCAAGCGAAAGCTGATAACAATAAATATGTCCCCATGTTTAGAGGTAGAGGCGTCGATAAAAATAAAATACGTACATGAGGGCATCATGATTATTCTCATAACAGCAACATACATAGATATTGTCTTATGATTACTTATGTTCAAGTGATGATCTATTCACAATACAAAAGTATGAATCAGAAACCTTATTGAGAACCAAAAAACTATAACATCAGTCATTGAAGCAATTGCAATTTATCATAACATCAGAAAGAGTCTATGTCAGAGCTAAAAAGCAAGTCCACACACTCAACTATCATCTAGTCCTTCATAATTGCCAACACTCGTGCAATACTCGTGGTTACGGAGTTTTAATCGGACACAGAGAAAGATAGGGGCTTATAGTTTCTCCACACAACCTTTTACCTCAAAGGTAATGTCAACAATAATAACTCATGCCCCCCTACATCCAATTAGATATATCTATCAGGATCTTTCCAACACACTGGGCTTGCCAAAGGATAAAATGAAAAAGGGAGAGGTGAAGATCACCATGACACTTGCATAAGGTAGAAGATAATAATAAAATATAGGCCCTTCGCAGAGGGAAGCATAGGTTGCCATGCGCTTTTATGGTTGGATGTACAAAATCTTAATGCGAAATAACGTCACTTTATATTGCCCCTTGTGATATGAACCTTTATTATGCAGTCCGTCACTTTTATTACTTCCACATCACAAGATCGTATAAAGCTTATTTCTCCCACACTAATCATACATATTTAGAGCAATTTTTATTGCTTTGCACCGATGACAACTTACTTGAAGGATCTTATTCAATTCATAGGTAGATATGGTGGACTCTCATGGCAAAACTGGTTTAAGGGTATTTGGAAGCACAAGTAGTATCTCTACTTGGTGCTGAGAATTTGGCTAGCATGAGGGGGAAAGGCAAGCTCAACATGTTGGATGATCCATGACAACATACTTTATCTCAGATATAAGAAAACATAACCCATTACGTTGTCTTCCTTGTCCAACATCAACTCTTTAGCATGTCATATTTTGATGAGTGTTCCCAATCATAAAAGAGGTCAATAATAGTATATTTATATGTGAAACGTCTCTTTCCTTATTACTTCCTATTAATTGGAACGATGACCAAAGCTATGTCTGCCAACTCCCAACAACTTTTAATCATCACAATCTTTCTATGTGAAGTCATTACTATCAATAAGATCAATATGAACTTTTGTTTCTTTTTATTCTTTTTTTCTCTTTTCTTTTATTCACCCAAGATCATAGAAAGAAAATGAAGCCCTTGACTCAACAGTAATCTTTATTATATAGCTCACGGACTCGATTACATAGAGAGATCATAAAGCAAAACATAAAACTAGATTATGCCATAAACTTTATTCTACTAGATCAGAATACTACTAATAGGATCGAACTAAGGAAAACGATAAAGATAGGATTTGTGATTGTGATACGATACCGGGGCACCTCCCCCAAGCTAGGCGGTTGCCAAGGGGAGTGCCCATACCCATGTGATTATATCTCCTTGGTTGGTGAAGAAGGTGGAGGTGTTGTTGACTTAGTTGATGGCATAGACTTCTCCCTTAATTTATGCTTGAGGACGGCATTTTGATCCCCCAGATCATCAATCTCCCACTCCAGGGTTAATATCTTTTTGCATAGGTCCTGCTTATTTGCCTGCAATAGACAAAAAGGGATAAACTCAAATTTTGGTTTCTTTACCCTATCAGGGAGACTTGACTTTTTGAACTCCACGTGCATATCCCCAGGTTGAGGTAATGGTGCTTCATCTTCATCTGAGCTCGTCTCCTCCTTCCCATTGGGTTCATAGTCCTCTTCTTCCTCCATGGTCCAACCATCGTGCTCCACATCTCCATAGACCTTAGGATTAGCTAATTAATCATCCACATAGCTTTCTCCTTCCGAATCCTGGGAAGACATGTTGATCTAATCTGCAGCGGGACAACTCGAAACGAAAACAGAGGATAATTGCGTGATACGGGAGTCAAAACCTTCAAGAGAATATATAATGATTTTTTACCAACCAAAATACGTATCGTTTAAGAAAACGGAGTCCGGAAGGCACACGAGGTGCTCACGAGGTAGGGGGCGGGCCCAGGGTGTAGGGCGCTCCCTCCACCCTCATGGGGCCCTCGTGTCCTTCTCGGACTGCTACTTAATTTTCTATTTTTCTAAATATTCCAAAATGGAGAAATATTGCCTTAAAAATTGTTTTGGAGTCGGTTTACTTACCGTACCACATACCTATTCCTTTTCGGAGTCTGAAACATTCTGGAAGGTATCCCTTATGTATTCCTCCGGGGTTACGGTTTCAATAATATTGGTTTCAATATTTATGGGATTACATGAGATATAATGTTTAATTCTCTGACCGTTTAGCACCTTCGGATTTGTGCCTTCGAAGTTGTTGATTTTTATGGCACTGGAACGATAGACCTCCTCGATAACATAGGGGCCTTCCCATTTAGAGAGAAGTTTTCCTGCAAAAAATCTTAAACGAGAGTTGTATAGCAATACATAATCACCTACATTAAACTCGCGCTTTTGTATCTTTTTGTCATGCCATCTTTTAACCTTTTCTTTAAACAACTTGGCATTTTCATAAGCTTGGGTTCTCCATTCATCAAGTGAGCTAATATCAAATAACCTCTTTTCACCGGCAAGTTTAAAATCATAGTTGAGCTCTTTAATAGCCCAATATACCTTATGTTCTAGTTCGAGAGGTAAGTGACATGCTTTTCCATATACCATTTTATACGGAGACATACCCATAGGATTTTTATATGCAGTTCTATAGGCCCATAATGCATCATCAAGTTTCTTGGACCAATTCTTTCTAGACCTATTGACAGTATTTTGGAAAATTAATTTGAGTTCTCTATTACTCAATTCTACTTGACCACTAGACTGTGGGTGATACGGAGATGCAATTCTATGATTGACATCATATTTAGCAAGCATTTTACGGAAAGCACCATGAATAAAATGTGAACCACCATTAGTCATTAAATATCTAGGGACTCCAAATCTTGGAAAAAATAACTTCTTTAAGCATTTTAATAGAAGTGTTATGATCAGCACTACTAGTTGGAATAGCTTCTACCCACTTAGTAACGTAATCAACAGCAACTAAAATATGTCTATATCCATTAGAGGCAGGAAAAGGTCCCATATAATCAAAGACCCAAACATCAAATGGTTCAATAACAAGTGAATAATTCATAGGCATTTCTTGACGTCTACTAATATTACCAATTCTTTGACATTCATCACAAGATAGGACAAACTTACGGGCATCCTTGAAGAGAGTAGGCCAATAAAAACCGAATTGCAATACCTTATGTGCAGTTCTATCTCCCGCGTGGTGTCCTCCATAAGTTTCGGAGTGGCACTTGCGTAGGATCTGTTCCTGTTCATGCTCAGGTACACAACGTCTAATAACACCATCTACTCCTTCTTTATAAAGATGTGGGTCATCCCAAAAGTAATGTCTCAAATCATAGAAGAACTTTTTCTTTTGTTGGTATGTGAAGCTAGGTGGTACAAATTTAGCAACTATGTAATTAGCATAATCAGCATGCCAAGGGGTACTACGAGAAGTACTTATGACATTTAATTGTTCATCAGGAAAGTTGTCATCAATAGGTAGTGGGTCATCAAGAACATTCTCTAACCTAGATAAGTTGTCTGCAACGGGATTCTCAGCTCCTTTTCTATCAAAAATATGCAAAACAAATTCTTGTAGCAAGAGAACCCATCTAATAAGTCTAGGTTTAGCATCTTTCTTCTCCGTAAGATATTTAATAGCAGCATGATCAGTGTGAATAGTTACTTTAGAATCAACAATATAAGGTGTGAACTTATCACAAGCAAATACAACTGCTAAAAGTTCTTTTTCAGCAGTAGCATAATTTCTTTGAGCATTGTCTAGGGTCTTACTAGCATAATGGATAACATTTAATTTCTAATCAACTCTTTGCCCTAAAATAGCACCTACAACATAATTGCTAGCATCACACATAATTTCGAAGGGTAAATTCCTATCAGGTGGCTGAACAATAGGTGCAGAGACTAATGCTTTCTTAAATATTTCAAATGCTTCTACACAATCATCATCAAAGACAAATGGTATATCTTTTTGTAATAAATTAGTCAGAGGCCGAGAAATTTTTGAGAAGTCCTTAATGAACCTCCTATAAAATCCGGCGTGACAAAGGAAACTTCTTATACCTTTGATGTCCTTGGGACATGGCATCTTTTCAATAGCATCAACCTTGGCTTTATCAACTTAAATACCTCTTTCGGAAACTTTATGCCCCAAGACAATACCCTCATTAACCATAAAGTGGCACTTTTCCCAATTCAAGACAAGATTAGTTTCTTAACGTCTCTGCAAAATTCGATCAAGATTGCTCAAGCAATCATCAAAAGAAGATCCATAGACGGAAAAGTCGTCCATGAAAACCTCACAAATCTTTTCACAAAAGTCAGAGAATATAGCCATCATGCATCTTTGAAAGGTAGCAGGTGCATTACGTAAACCAAAAGGCATACGTCTATAAGCAAAAGTACCAAAAGGGCATGTAAAAGTAGTCTTCAATTGATCTTTAGCCAACACAGGTATTTGAGAGAAACCAAAATAACCATCTAGAAAGTAGTAATGTGTATGTTTGCATAATCTCTCTAGCATTTGATCAATAAAACGTAAGGGGTAATGATCTTTCTTAGTAGCCTTATTTAATTTGCGGAAATCAATTACCATCCTATAACCTATAATAATTCTTTGTGGAATCAATTCATCTTTATCATTAGGAACAAAAGTAATACCTCCCTTCTTAGGGACACAATGAACAGGACTTACCCATTGACTATCAGCAACGGGATAAATTATACCTGCCTCCAGAAGCTTTAGTATTTCTTTCCTTACCACTTCTTTCATTTTAGGATTCAGACGTCGTTGAGGATCACGAACTGGTTTGGCATCTGCATCCAAATTTATTTTATGTTGACATAGAGTGGGACTAATGCCCTTAAGATCATCAAGAGTATATCCAATAGTAGCACGGTGCTTCTTCAGAGTTTTCAATAATCTTTTTTCTTCATGCTCTGAAAGGTTAGCACTAATAATAACAGGATATATCTTCTTTTCATCAAGATAAGCATATTTAAGATTATCAGGCAACGGTTTAAGCTCAAACACGGGATCACCCTTAGGTGGAGGGGGATCCCCTAGGATTTCAACAGGCAAATTGTGTTTCAGCATAGGTTCCTGTTTAAAGAATACTTCATCTATTTCCCTTCTTTCATTCATGAACATATCATTTTCATGGTCTAGCAAATAGTGTTCTAAAGGATCACTAGGAGGTACGGCAATAGAAGCAAGACCAATAATTTCATCCTTACTAGGTAATTCTTCCTCACGATGTTGTTTACTAAATTTAGAGAAATTAAACTAATGAGTCATATCATCTAAGCCGATAGTAACAACATCCCTTGTGCAATCTATGGTAGCATTAACAGTATTTAAGAAGGATCTACCAAATATAATGGGACAAAAGCTATCTTGTGGGGAACCAAGAACAAGAAAATCAGCAGGATATTTAGTTTTCCCACACAAGACTTCAACATCTCTAACAATTCCCATTGGTGAAATAGTATCTCTATTAGCAAGTTTAATAGTAACATCAATTTCTTCTAACTCAACAGGTGCAATGTCATGCATAATTTCTTTGTATAAGTCAATAGGTATTGCACTAGCACTAGCACCCATATCACATAAGTCATGATAGCAATGATCTCCTATTTTAACAGAAATAAAAGGCACGCCTACCACAGGTCCAGGTTTATCTATATCACGGGGTTTAGCAATTCTAGCAGTTTCATTACAGAAGTAAATAACATGCCAATCTATATTATCAGACAAGAGATCTTTAACAATAGCAATATTAGGTTATGCTTTAACTTGCTCAGGAGGTGTATATGTTTTAATATTTCTTTTATGAACCACAGTTGAAGCTTTAGCATGATCCTTTATTCTAACACGGAAAGGTGGTTTCTCAACATAACAAGTAGGAACAATAGGATCATTATAAGTGATAGTATTTTCTTCAACTTTAATAGGTGCAGCTACTTTTACCTCTATGGGAGGATGATATTTAAACCACTTCTCCTTAGGGAGATCAACATAAGTAGCAAAAGATTCACAGAAACAAGCTACTATCTCAGAATCAAGTCCATATTTAGTGCTAAACTTACGGAAAATATCGGTATCCATAAAATATTTAACACAGTCAAACTTAGGTGTCATACCTGACTCCTTACCATTGTCGAGGTCCCAATCTCCAGAGTTGCATTTAATTCTATCCAATAAATCCCATCTAAATCCAATAGTCTCCATCATAAAAGAGCTAGCACAAGAAATATCGAGCATGGTGCGATTATTTTCAGAAAGCCGAGCATAAAATTTTTGAAGGATTGTTTCTCTTGGGAGCTCATGATTGGGGCATGAATATAACATTGATTTAAGCCTCCCCCAAGCTTGAGCGATGCTTTCTCCTTCGCGAGGCCAAAAATTATATATATAATTGCGATCACGATGAACAAGATGCATAGGGTAATACTTTTGATGAAATTCCAATTTCAATCTTCTATAATTCCATGATCTCGTATCACCACATAGCCTATACCATGTCAATGCGTCTCCCTTCAAAGATAAAGGGAAGACCTTCTTCTTAGCAACATCATCAGGTATACCTGCAAGCTTAAATAATCCACAAACTTCATCCACATATATTAGGTGTTCATCAGGATGCTTTGTTCCGTCTCCTGTAAAAGGATTAGCTAGCAGTTTTTCTATCATACTCGAAGGATACTCATAAGGAATTTCAATTTCAATAGGTTCAGTAGGTTGAGGAGCAACTCTTTGCTCTACTGGTCGGGGTGAAGATACCCCGAACAAGCCCCTCAGAGGATTACTTTCCATAGTAACAAGTGACAGTAAATTTCAGCACACTATATAAATTTTTCCTTACCAAATTCCACCTACCAAAGGCGCTTCACTCCCCGGCAACGGCGCCAGAAAAGAGTCTTGATGACCCACAAGTATAGGGGATCTATCGTAGTCCTTTCGATAAGTAAGAGTGTCGAACCCAGCGAGGAGCAGAAGGAAATGATAAGCGGTTTTCGGCAAGGTATTCTCTGCAAGTACTAAAATAAGTGGTAACAGATAGTTTTGTGATAAGATAATTTGTAACGAGCAACAAGTAACAAAAGTAAATAAAGTGCAGCTAGGTGGCCCAATCCTTTTTGTAGCAAAGCACAAGCCTGGACAAACTCTTATATAAGGAAAAGCGCTCCCGAGGACACATGGGAATATCGTCAAGCTAGTTTTCATCACGTTCATATGATTCGCGTTCGGTACTTTGATAATTTGACATGTGGGTGGACCGGTGCTTGGGTGTTGTTCTTACTTGAACAAACATCCCACTTATGATTAACCTCTATTGCAAGCATCCGCAACAACAACAAAAGTATTAAGGTAAACCTAACCATAGCATGAAACATATGGATCCAAATCAGCCCCTTACGAAGCAACGCATAAACTAGGGTTTAAGCTTCTGTCACTCTAGCAACCCATCATCTACTTATTACTTCCCAATGCCTTCTTCTAGGCCCAAATAATGGGGAAGTGTTATGTAGTCGACGTTCACATAACACAACTAGAGGCTAGACAACATACATCTCATCAAAATATCGAACAGATACCAAATTCACATGACTACTAATAGCAAGACTTCTCCCTTGTCCTCAGGAACAAACGTAACTACTCACAAAGCATGTTCATGTTCATAATCAGAGGGGTAATAATATGCATAAAGGATCTGAACATATGATCTTCCACCAATTAAACCAACTAGCATCAACTACAAGGAGTAATTAACACTACTAGCAACCTACTAGCACCAATCCCGAACTTGGAGACAAGGATTGGATACAAGAGATGAACTAGGGTTTTGAGATGAGATGGTGCTGATGAAGATGTTGATGGAGATTGCCATCTCCCGATGAGAGGAGCGTTGGTGATGACGATGGCGACGATTTCCCCCTCCGGGAGGGAAGTTTCCCCAGCAGAACAGCTCTGCCGGAGCTCTAGATTGGATCCACCAAGGTTCCGCCTCGTGGCGGCAGAGTTTCGTCCCGAAAGGTTGCTTCTTATGTTTTTTCTCAACGAAAGACTTCATATAGGAGAAGATGGTCATCGGAGAGCCACTAGGGGGCCCACAAGGTAGGGGGGCGCGCCCCCCACCCTCATGGAAATGGTGTGGGCCCCCTGGTCTTCATCTTTGGCGAGGATTTTTCATTATATATTTTAAGGTATTCCGTGGAGTTTCAGGACTTTCGGAGTTGTGCAGAATAGGTCTCTAATATTTGCTCCTTTTCCAGCCTAGAATTCCAGCTGCCGCATTCTCCCTCCATATGTAAACCTTGTAAAATAAGAGAGAATAGCCATACGTATTGTGACATAATGTGAAATAACAGCCCATAATGCAATAAATATCGATATAAAAGCATGATGCAAAATGGACGTATCACCCCACACTTCGACTTATGGCTCAAGACCTTTAATGTGAAGCCAAAAGTAGTCGACGGGGAGCAAGCGGAGTGTGGCGGCACTATGGTAGCAAGCTCGCAAAATACTCTTTGGCCAAAGGGCTCCTTTAGGGAAACATCCAACCTATGGCAGCAGGAGTGGTTTTACATCACTGAACCCCGTGGTACCAAGTGGCTAGCTACACCCGCGTTCCGATCTGGCCCTCCATTACGACTCGCATCATGGATTAATAAGGGGGTGGACTGGGGATCGGTTGACAAAGTGCGGATGCTACAAAGCCGTATCTGGAGCCTCCTTGAAAAGGACACTGGCCTCATCAACGTGATCCAGGTAATGCTAGTCCGCCGGGTCCTGCCGTGCCAGCGATGGCCTCTCCGCATGTGGGAGTTCAATCTGGAAGGACCACGGACCCTTCAACACTTCTTCGGCACAACGCACAGAGGGATGTGGAAGTTATTCTTTGGGACCCAAAAGCAGTGGCCGGATACAACCGAGGACATCGGCCTCGACTGCAACCATCCGGATACCTCGGTAAGCACTCGATCCCTGAACACAGCTTAGTTGATTATCCCGTAACAATATACTGGGAAACATTTCTCAACCAGGGATGGATAAAGAAAGCGGAACAAATTAGGTGTTCGGCCCCACTTCCGAAGACTCAGCCGATCCCGTGTTAACAAGGATGCTGGCTCCGGCGCCGTATCAAGTGCCGGCGAAGGAGGACAAAGAGGAAAGAAAAAAGGCCAGGGGTGGCTCCTACTCTAAAGGCACACCGGACGGTATGTCCGGAAGACTAGAACTCCCTCTTCTGAAGACAAAGGGGAAGAAGAAGCTGATATCCCTTCTCCCCATGGGAAGAAAAGGACCGCCTCCGAAGATTTGAAGGTGGAGGCTTCCAAGAGAGGCAAAATGTCCCTGTTAGACGGTTTGGGTTCGGAAGACGACGTAGTCGCACAGTTCCCCCGTAAGGATAAGCCTTTCGCTGAATCGTAAGTGAACAAGGGTATTCTAGACATATCCCATTCTTTCCAGGTCACAAGGGTAACCTCTTAAATATATGTTTGCAGTCCGGCCCACAGTCTTCCTCAACAGTCCTCCTCCTCGAGTGACCTACTTCCGGAGATGATGGAAAGCGAGACACCTCCACATGTTTCCTCGCCCCTTAGGGAGGACGACTTCGAGGTGTCATCCCGGAGAGTTTCCCCTGATCATCAAGTGGCGTGGGGGCAATGAAGGCAGAGCTCGAAGGTGATCCTTCGGTCGTCAATGGTCCGGGGTGTGCAGCCCCTATGGAGATCAACTATAAAGGCTCCGGACTATCCGGTTTACAGCCGAAGACGACTCTAGGGTCGAGTGAACATATCCCATCGAAGGGAGTTCGGACTCCTGCAGCAGCTTCCAGGAGTCCGGAGACGCCGGATACATTAATGGTCATGTTGCAGAATGCGTCCATCTCAGAGGAACATTGTACCTTAATGGGTATGGTAGTTGAGAGGATTCTGTCCGCAAGAAGCGGATTGAATGAAGCCTTCATGGGCCTGCTAGGAGGCTTTGAGGTATGTAATGTAATATCTTAACCGCTCTTTACATGTAGAATGTGCCTGTGTATAGATACTAGCCCCTGAGACTCTGGTCGGCCTCCTCAGGGAGGCGATTAGAGGATCAAAAAGGTATGCTCAGGAAATGACATAATTAATTTGAAAACAGGCTGGTATGTCAATGGCAACTGCCCATGCTGCGGAAGTTGCAGATTTAAAGCAGAAACTTGAGTCAGCGGATGAGGACATTACGCTTATCAACAGGCGGCTCGACGAGGCACAAGGTATGTTTTGGGGCCGTCGTGATATGCATGTATACTAATATTAGAACGAAGCTGAAAATTATATACTGGGACATGCATAATTGCAGATGGTGCTAATGTCTACTACACAACCTTCTTCTTGTACATGTTGTTGGGCCTCCAAGTGCAGAGGTTTGTAGGACAGTAGCAAATTTCCCTCAAGTGGATGACCTAAGGTTTATCAATCCGTAGGAGGCGTAGGATGAAAATGGTCTCTCTCAAGCAACCCTGCAACCAAATAACAAAGAGTCTCTTGTGTCCCCAACAACCCCAATACAATGGTAAATTGTATAGGTGCACTAGTTCGGCGAAGAGATGGTGATACAAGTGGTTCATACTTTCGCTAGTGCAAGTTCCCTCAACAATAATAGCATAATTGGATCACATAACTATCCCTCAACATGCAACAAAGAGTAAATCCAAAGTCACTAATAGCGGAGAACGAACGAAGAGATTATGGTAGGGTACGAAACCACCTCAAAGTTATTCTTTCCAATCAATCCATTGGGCTATTCCTATAAGTGTCACAAACAGCCCTAGAGTTCATACTAGAATAACACCTTAAGACACAAATCAATCAAAACCCTAATGTCACCTAGATACTCCAATGTCACCTCAAGTATCCATGGGTATGATTATACGATATGCATCACACAATCTCAGATTCATCTATTCAACCAACACAAAGGACCTCAAAGAGTGCCCCAAAGTTCTACCGGAGAATCACGACGAAAACGTGTGCCAAGCCCTATGCATAGGTTCATGGGCGGAACCCGCAAGTTGATCACCAAAACATACATCAAGTGAATCACGTGGTATCCCATTGTCACCACAGATACGCACGGCAAGACATACATCAAGTGTTCTCAAATCTTTAAAGACTCAATCCGATAAGATAACTTCAAAGGGGAAACTCAATCCATTACAAGAGAGTAGAGGGGGAGGAGAAACATAAGATCCAACTATAATAGCAAAGCTCGCGATACATCAAGATCATATCATCTCAAGAACATGAGAGAGAGAGAGAGAGAGAGATCAAACACACAGCTACTGGTACATACCCTCAGCCCCGAGGGAGAACTACTCCCTCCTCATCATGGAGAGCACCGGGATGATGAAGATAGCCACCGGAGAGGGATTCCCCCTCCGGCAGGGTGCCGAAACGGGTCTAGATTGGCTTTCGGTGGCTACGGAGGCTTCTGGCGGCGGAACTCCTGATCTATTGTGCTCCCCAATAGTTTTAGGGTACGTGGGTATATATGGGTGAAAGAGATACGTCACGGGAGCCACGAGGGGCCCACGAGGGTGGAGGGCGCGCCCTAGGGGGGTGGGCGCGCCCCCCTGCCTCGTGGCTCCCTCGTTCCTTTCCTGACATGCACTCCAAGTTTTTCCGGTAGCTTTCCTTCCAAAAATAACTTCTCCAGTTGGTTTCATTCTGTTTCGACTCCGTTTGATATTCCTTTTCTTCGAAACACTGAAATAGGCAAAAAACAACAATTCTGGGCTGGGCCTCCGGTTAATAGGTTAGTCCCAAAAATAATATAAGTGGATAATAAAGCCCAATATTGTCCAAAACAGTAGATAATGTAGCATGGAGCAATCAAAAATTATAGATACGTTGGAGACGTATCAAGCATCCCCAAGCTTAATTCCTGCTCGTCCTCGAGTAGGTAAATGATAAAAACAGAATTTTTTATGCGGAGTGCTACTTGGCATAATTTCAATGTATTTCTTCTTAATTGTGGCATGAATATTCAGATCCATAATATTCAAGATAAAAGTTCATATTGACATAAAAATAATAATACTTCAAGCATACTAACTAAGCAATTATGTCTTCTCAAAATAACATGGCCAAAGAAAGTTCATCCCTACAAAATCATATAGTTTAGTCATGCTCCTTTTTCGTCACACAAGAATGCTCTCATCATGCACAACCCCGATGACAAGCCAAGCAATTGTTTCATACTTTAGTAATCTCAAACCTATAAACTTTCACGCAATATATGAGCGCGAGCCATGGACTTAGCACTATGGGTGGAATAGAATATAATGAGGGGGGTTATGTGGAGAAGACAAAAAGGAGAAAGTCTCACATCAACGAGGCTAATCAATGAGCTATGGAGATGCCCATCAATTGATGTTAATGCAAGGAGTAGGGATTGCCATGCAACGGATGCACTAGAGCTATAAATGTATGAAAGCTCAACAAAAGAAACTAAGTGGGTGTGCATCCAACTTGCTTGCTCACGAAGACCTAGGGCACTTGAGGAGGCCCATTGTTGGAATATACAAGCCAAGTTCTATAATGAAAATTTCCCACTAGTATATGAAAGTGACAAAACAAGAGACTCTGTATCATGAAGATCATGGTGCTACTTTGAAGCAAGTGTGGCAAAGGATAGTAACATTGTCCCTTCTCTCTTTTTCTCTCATTTTCATTTTTTTTCATTTTTTGGGCCTTCTCTTTTTTATGGCCTTTTTCTTTTCTTTTTTGGGCCTTCTCTTTTTTTATGGCCTTTCTCTTTTTTATTCCTCACTTGGGACAATGCTCTAGAAAATGATGATCATCACACTTCTATTTATTTACAACTCAATGATTACAACTCAATACTAGAACAAGGTATGACTCTATATATGAATGCCTCCGGCGGTGTACCGGGATATGCAATGAACCAAGAGTGACATGTATGAAAGAATTATGAACGATGGCTTTGCCACAAATACTATGTCAACTACATGATCATGCTAAGCAATATGACAATGATGAATGTGTCATGATAAACGGAATGGTGGAAAGTTGCATGGCAATATATCTCGGAATGGCTATGGAAATGCCATAATAGGTAGGTATGGTGGCTGTTTTGAGGAAGATATAAGGAGGTTTATGTATGATAGAGCGTATCATATCACGGGGTTTGGATGCACCGGCGAAGTTTGCGCCAACTCTAAATGTGAGAAAGCGCAATGCACGGTACCGAAGAGGCTAGCAAGGATGGAAGGGTGAGAGTGCGTATAATCCATGGACTCAACATTAGTCATAAAGAACTCACATACTTATTGAAAAAATCTACAAGTCATCAAAAACCTCGGCACTACGCGCATGCTCCTAGGGGGATAGATTGGTAGGAAAAGACCATCACTCGTCCCCGACCGCCACTCATAAGGAAGAGAATCAAATAACACCTCATGTTTCAAATTTGTTACACAACATTTACCATACGTGCATGCTACGGGACTTGCAAACTTCAACACAAGCATTTCTCAAATTCACAACTACTCAACTAGCACGACTTTGATATTATTACCTCCATGTCTCAAAACAATCATCAAGCATCAAACTTCTCTTAGTATTCAAAACACTCATAAGAAAATATTACTAATCTTGAATACCTAGCATATTAGGATTATTTAAGCAAATTACCATGCTATTTAAGCCTCTCAAAATAATCTAAGTGAAGCATGAGAGTTCATCTATTTCTTCAAAATAAAACTACCACCATGCTCTAAAAGATATAAGTGAAGTACTAGAGCAAACAACAAACTACTCCGAAAGATATAAGTGAAGATCAATGAGTAGTCGAATAATTATGCAACTATGTGACGACTCTCTAAAATTTAATAATTTCAGATCTTGGTATTTTATTCAAACAGAAAGCAAAACAAAATAAAATGACATTCTAAGAATGGCAAACATCATGTGAAGAAGCAAAAAAACTTAGGATCAACCGATACTGACCGATAGTTGTTGAAGAAGAAAGGTGGGATGCCAACCGGGGCATCCCCAAGCTTAGACGCTTGAGACTTCTTGAAATATTATCTTGGGGTGCCTTGGGCATCCCCAATTTTGAGCTTTTGTGTCTCCTTAATTCCTCTCATATCACGGTCTTCCTAAATCTCAAAAGCTTCATCCACACAAAACTCAACAAGGACTTGTGAGATAAGTTAGTATAAACCATTTGCAAAAACCTTATCATGCTCTACTGTAGAAAATCACTAAAATTATTATTCAACATTGCATACTAAATGCCTCTGCATATTTAATAGTCCTATCCTCAAATAGAATCATTAAAGAAGCAAACATATGCAAACAATGCAAACATAACAGCAATCTGCCTAAACAGGACAGTCTGTAAAGAATGCAGCAACATCCATACTTCCCTAGCTCCAAAAATTATGAAAGAAAATTCCCGCTGTATTAAATTTATCAGAGCTTAATATGCAAAAGGTTTCAACATTTTATCACATTCTGACTTTTCTAGCGAATTATTGCAACAGCGGTAACTTTCTGTTTTCAAACACCAACATGTGGACTTCTAAAATAGGCATAGTAAAGGCTATCAATGCCACTTTTATTGAAATAAAAGATGCAAAACATTGTTATAAATAACAGAAAGAAAATCTTAACAAAATAAATTGACACTCCAAGCTAAACACATATCATGTGGTGAACAAAAATATAGCTCCAAGTAAAGTTACCGATGAACGAAGACGAAAGAGGGGATGCCTTCCAGGGCATCCCCAAGCTTAGGCTCTTGGCTATCCTTGAATATTACCTTGGGGTTCCTTGGGCATCCCCAAGCTTAGGCTCTTGCCACTCCTTATTCCATAGTCCATCGAATCCTTACCCAAAACTTGAAAACTTCACAACACAAAACTTAACAGAAAACTCGTAAGCTCCGTTAGTATAAGGAAATAAATCACCACTTCAAGGTACTGTAATGAACTCATTATTAATTTATATTGGTGTTAAACCTACTTTATTCCAACTTCTCTATGGTTTATAAACTCTTTTACTAGCCATAGATTCATCAAAATAAGTAAACAACACATGAAAAACAGAATCTATCAAAAACAGAACAGTCTGTAGTAATCTGGATCAAATGTATACTTCTGGAACTCATAAAATTCTCAAATAAATTTCTGGACCTGAGGAATTTATCTATTAATCATCTGAAAAAATAATTAACTAAATATCACTTTCCAAATAAACATGGCAGCAATTCTCGTGAGCGCTAAAGTTTCTGTTTTTTACAGCATGATCAACAAGACTTTCCCCAAGTCTTCCCAAAGGTTCTACTTGGCACAAATACTAATTAAAAGCATAAAACCACATATAAAAAGAGGCTAGATGAATTATTTATTACTAAACAGGAACAAGAAGCAAGGAATAAAAATAAAATTGGGTTGCCTCCCAACAAGCGCTATTGTTTAACGCCCCTAGCTAGGCATGATGATTTCAACGATGCTCACATAAAAGATAAGAATTGAAACATAAAGAGAGCATCATGAAGAATATGACTAGCACATTTAAGTCTAAAATACTTCCTATGCATAGGGATTTTTTGAGCAAACAACTTATGGGAACAAGAATCAACTTGCATAGGAAGGTAAAACAAGCATAACTTCAAGATTTTAAGCACATAGAGAGGAAACTTGATATTATTGCAATTCCTACAAGCATATATTCCTCCCTCATAATAATTTTCAGTAGCATCATGAATTAATTCAACAATATAACCAGCACCTAGAGCATTCTTTTCATGATCTACAAGCATAGAAAATTTACTACTCTCCACATAAGCAAAATTCTTCTCATGAATAATAGTGGGAGCTAACTCAATAAAATAACTATCATGTGATTGAAAATTAAGATCAAAATGGCAAGTTTCATGGTTATAATTATTCTTTAAAGAATATGTGTCATCACAATAATCATCATAGATAGGAGGCATGCTTTCATCATAAAAAATTTGCTCATCAAAACTTGAGGGACAAAAAATATCATCTTCATCAAACATATCTTCCCCAAGGTTGTGGATTTGCATATCATTAGCATCATGGGTATTCAAGGAATTCATACTAACAACATTGCAATCATGCTCATCATTCAAATATTTAGTGCCAAACATTTTATAGATTTCTTCTTCTAGCACTTGAGCACAATTATCCTTTCCATCATACTCACGAAAGATGTTAAAAAGGTGAAGCGTATGAGACAAACTCAATTCCATATTTTTTATAGTTTTCTTTTATAAACTAAACTAGTGATAAAACAAGAAACTAAAAGACTCGATTGCAAGATCTAAAGATATACCTTCAAGCACTCACCTCCCCGGCAACGGCGCCAAAAAAGAGCTTGATGTCTACTACAAAACCTTCTTCTTGTAGACGTTGTTGGGCCTCCAAGTGCAGAGGTTTGTAGGACAGTAGCAAATTTCCCTCAAGTGGATGATCTAAGGTTTATCAATCCGTAGGAGGCGTAGGATGAATATGGTCTCTCTCAAGCAACCCTGCAACCAAATAACAAAGAGTCTCTTGTGTCCCCAACAACCCCAATACAATGGTAAATTGTATAGGTGCACTAGTTCGGCGAAGAGATGGTGATACAAGTGGTTCATACTTTGGCTAGTGCAAGTTCCCTCAACAATAATAACATAATTGGATCACATAACTATCCCTCAACATGCAACAAAGAGTCACTCCAAAGTCACTAATAGCGGAGAACGAACGAAGAGATTATGGTACGGTACGAAACCACCTCAAAGTTATTCTTTCCAATCAATCCGTTGGGCTATTCCTATAAGTGTCACAAACAGCCCTAGAGTTTGTACTAGAATAACACCTTAAGACACAAATCAATCAAAACCCTAATGTCACCTAGATACTCCAATGTCACCTCAAGTATCTGTGGGTATGATTATACGATATGCATCACACAATCTCAGATTCATCTATTCAACCAACACAAAGGACCTCAAAGAGTGCCCCAAAGTTCTACCGGAGAATCACGACTAAAACGTGTGCCAACCCCTATGCATAGGTTCATGGGCGGAACCCGCAAGTTGATCACCAAAACATACATCAAGTGAATCACGTGGTATCCCATTGTCACCATAGATACGCACGGCAAGACATACATCAAGTGTTCTCAAATCTTTAAAGACTCAATCCGATAAGATAACTTCAAAGGGGAAACTCAATCCATTACAAGAGAGTAGAGGGGGAGGAGAAACATAAGATCCAACTATAATAGCAAAGCTCGCGATACATCAAGATCGTATCATCTCAAGAACACGAGAGAGAGAGAGAGATCAAACACATAGCTACTGGTACATACCCTCAGCCCCGAGGGAGAACCACTCCCTCCTCATCATGGAGAGCACCGGGATGATGAAGATAGCCACCGGAGAGGGATTCCCCCTCCGGCAGGGTGCTGGAACGGGTCTAGATTGGCTTTCGGTGGCTACGGAGGCTTCTGGTAGTGGAACTCCGAATCTATTGTGCTCCCCGATAGTTTTAGGGTACATGGGTATATATGGGTGAAGGAGATACGTCATGGGAGCCACGAGGGGCCCACGAGGGTGGAGGGCGCGCCCCCCTGCCTTGTGGCTCCCTCGTTCCTTTCCTGACATGCAGTCAACGTTTTTCCGGTAGCTTTCCTTCCAAAAATAACTTCTCCAGTTGGTTTCATTCTGTTTCGACTCCGTTTGATATTCCTTTTCTTCGAAACACTGAAATAGGCAAAAAACAGCAATTCTGGGCTCGGCCTCCGGTTAATAGGTTAGTCCCAAAAATAATGTAAAAGTGGATAATAAAGCCCAATATTGTCCAAAACAATAGATAATATAGCATGTAGCAATCAAAAATTATAGATACGTTGGAGACGTATCAGGTGCTGCTGCGGTTGAGACCCTTTGGGCTGAACTTGCCCGAGCCAAGGAGCAAGCCAGAGTGAGCAATGTGGTTGTCAAGAAGGCAACTGCTGAGTTAAAGGCCGCAGAAGCCGCTCGGCGCCAGTGCGAGGAGAGAATATCTACCATAGCGCGAGAGCTAAAGGATGCCCAAAGCCAATGCGAATCACTTGAGAAGGATAACAAAGCTAAGGCAGCCAAACTCAACAAGGCTTTACAAGAGGCGCGAGAGGCGCGGTCTGAGTCTAGAGCGGCTCGGGAGGAGATCCGTCAAGCTGGGGAGATAGTGGCTGGTAAGCCCTTTCTATTACAGACTAAATTCGGCTGTCAGGACCCCGATTCCAAATCACATCGATCTAGCCGGTAACACCTCATATCACTTTGCGGCCTCACACACGGTATTCCCACGGGTGTCGTCTTACCATGGCCCGGGACCGTTTGCGCCTTTTGGCTCACATATATGATATTGTCGCTAGCATTCATATGACGGAGAACCCGGGCCGACATGGCTAGTCGTGAACCCAAAGCGGCACTAACCTATGGGGACAGGCATACATGAATCACATCGAGCATGTCGGTCAGCAGCGTGTGAATCCGGGCTATAGCACTGGGCTAACAGGACTCCGGGAACCCGGGCTGTAGCAGGCTAGGCAGGACTCCGGATGTCACCACGTGACATTTCCCCGAAGGGACAGACACAGGAACGAAGTGAAACACATGCCGACCAGTCAAGTGTCCTGAGCAGTAGTGCTGGGCTAGCAGGACTCCGGTGAACCGGGCTATAGCGGACTACTATGGCTCATGGAAGCACTAGACTACATTTCCCCATAAGAGAGGCTGCCAAGCATAAACAACTAGGTTGTCGGATCCCACACATACCAAGCATTTCAATCATACACACAATATGCTCGAAATGTGTAAATACAACATGGCATCACAACATAACTCTACAACTCAAGTATTTAATCCTTAGGCTCCGAGGAGCGGGATATTACAAACATGGATCTCATGACCCAACAAACATAGCATACAAATCAAGGCACAAGCGGAAGCTTAACATGTCTGAGTACAGACATGTACAAATGAAAAAGGCTAAGAAGCCTGACTATCTACCAGATCCTGCCGAGGGCACAAGATCGTAGCTGAGGTATCAAGCTAAACGTCGAAGTCCACGCAGAACTACTAGCGAGACTGAAGCCTCTCTGAAAAAACATAAATTAAGCAAACGTGAGTACAATTGTACTCAGCAAGACTTACATCAGAACTAACTACATATGCATCGGTATCAACAAAGGGGGTGGTGGAGTTTAACTCCAGCAAGCCAGCTTTGACTCAGTGGCTAACCTGAACTACGACTGCAAGCAACTCGTGTGAGGTGGCGCACACGAGTCCACAAATTCATCATATCAATACACCACTATGAATCCGCTCCTGTCTCCCTGCGAGAACGCCATCCATAGCACTCACGCTTATCTTGCGAGTTTTAGAGTAACCACTTTCACTTGTCTATGAACTATGCAAGGGGTCCAAGTTTCCATATCCGAGGAATCCGGCTATTCGAATAGATAATGATAACCCTGCAGGGGTGTACTTCTTCACACACGCTCCCACCACTTACCGTCGTTTACACGACATGTACTCGGCAACCTTCAAGCGGAAGCCCAACGAGGGTGTCGGCCATGGCCTACCTAAACACCTAAGTCTCTAGTCTAGGTTTATCACCTATTCAGGTTCCATCCATAGGGAGTCCGGCCGAGGTTTCCACATACGGCCCCGAACGATGTGAACAGGGTTCTCGAGACACCAAACGGGCGCCTGGTACACCGTGCCACGGTGTATCTACCGCAACATAGCCCACCCCTAGGGTCAGTGCTATGCTCCGCCGCCAACACATAACCTACAAACACCAGAAACTAGTTGCAACTCCTGGACGGAGTACTAGGGTGATTAAGAAGCCGAGAGGGTCAATTAAGGATCCCAATGAGTGGTAGTAGCTGTTCATGGATCACAAACACAGAACTCAGTTCCTGAGGACGGTTTCAATGAGACAACCCACCATGTACTCCTACATGGCCTCTCACCGCTACCTTTACCAAATCGTGTTCACACACTTAGCTCTCAACAGTAGGACATGTTTACACACCTCCGATTCATCCCCGATAAATCAGACCTGACTCAACTCTAAGCAGTAGCAGGCATGACAAACAAGCATGAATGAGTAGGCACATCAGGGCTCAAACAACTCCTACTCATGCTAGTGGGTTTCATCTATTACTGTGGCAATGACAGGTCATGCAGAGGAAAGGGGTTCAACTACCGCAACATGTAACAGTTGAATCGTTGTTGTCCTAATGCAGTAAAAGAGAGCAGGAGCGAGAGAGTGGGATTGTATCGGAATGAACAAGGGGGTTTTGCTTGCCTGGCACTTCTGAGATAGTATAGTTCTTCATCGGTGTCATCGAACTCGTCGTCGGAACCACGTCTATCAAGAGGGGACAAATACCGGCAAACAAAGAGGAACACAATCAATGCAATACAACAATTATGATGCATGATAATGTCATGGCAATATGTTGTTGATTGAGCTAATGCAACTAGCAACCATATTAAATGAAGTTGGTTTGAACCAAGGGTTCAAATTCAAACTCCATATGTGCTTATTTAAATGTCATTTATGCAAATTGCCCTGTACAGCAACCCTAGGTTGTTCAAACATGCATGTAATTGCCATAAACAGATTCCTTGAATTTTTTTGATAATTTTTCATATATAATTTATCTTATTTGGAGTTATAGATTAATTTCTATGATTTTTTAAAGTTTTGGATATTTTCTGAAAATAAATAAATCATTTAGATTTATTTAAAATCCAGAAAAAGTTTTACTGCGTCAGCATGACATAAGAGTGACGTCATCAGGTCAACTGTGGCTGGCCAGGTCAAACCTGACCAGTGGGGCCCACTGGTCAGTGACACACCGCTGGCATGAGTCACTGATGTGTGGGGCCGGTCAAAGGCCACGTCAGCAAGGTCAAAGCTGACGCGTGGGTCCCGCGGGGTTGGATTAGTTCTAACTAATTTCGTTAGCTGACTAACTAAACCGGTGGGGCTCGTGTGTAAGTGGGTCAGGGGGGTTAATTAGTGGGCGATTAGCCCTAACTAGGTGGCCACGTCAGCGCACCGGCGGCTAGCCGACGGCGACCAAACAGGGCGGCGGAGGCGCTCGGGATTTGCCGTCCGGCGACCGTTCAACTCGCGGTTTGGCCCTACGGGCTGCTGGACGTGCGCCGCATCCAACGGAGCATGCGGCTAGGCGAGAGGAGGCCGGAAACGACGACTGCAACGACGGCTGGCGGCGGCCGGAGTTCGGCTTAGCACGGGCGAGGCGCTGCGCTAGGCTGACGAGCGAGCTAAGCGGCGGGGCGGATTCCTGGGAGCTCCAGGAGCACGCTGGTGCCACTGGACCGAGCGGAGATGCTCAGGAGCGAGGACATCATCGGCCATGGCGGACGGCGACTTCGATCATTAGTGAAGTAGGAGCTACAGCGTGAAAACAAAACAACGGAGAGGGGGGTTCGAGGGAGAGGCTTACGGCGGTTGCAACGGTGCAGAAGGCAAGCTCGGAGGAGGCCAGGAGCGGTCGAGGCGGCGAGATGGATCTCCGGTGACCGAGGAGGAAGAAGGGGTCGGGGACGGTGAGACGAGGCACGTCCGCTCGCGTGTCTTGACAGAGAGGATGTAGAGGTCGACGGAGGAGCTCCTTGGCGCGTCGGGGAGGCGAGGGGAGCACAGTGTCTGCGAGCTTCACAGTGGCGAGCGCTCGGCAGCGTCGGCCATGGCGATCAGAGGAGAGGGAGAGGGCGAGGAGGAGAGCAGAGAGTGAGGGAGAGGAGCGAGGGGGACCAGGGGGCTGCGTGGCATCGTGGAGGCGTCCAAGCCCTCGGCGGCAAGCAGGAGGTGGCGTGCGGTGGCCGTGCGTGTGCCGGCGTGCGGTGGCCACGCACCTCGGTCCTTCTGGCCGAGGAAGGAGAAGACACGGGTGCCCCTGGTGGGCTGGGCCGCCAGCTGGGCCACCAGGTGGGCTGGAAGGCCAGGTAGGTTGGCCCAGGTAGATCTCTCTGTTTTTTTAATTCTGTTTTCTATTTATGTTATTTTGTTTTGATTTAGTTTATAACCCAAATCATTTTAATAAATCCTGAAAATAATTTTGGGCATTAAATGAATTATTATAGAGGCCCTTAACTATTTTCAGAATTATTGGAGCATTTTAAAAATATTAATAGTATTTAAATGCCCCAATTCAAATACAATATGGGTTATTCAAAAATCCAGAATGGCCTAAAAATATGTGCATCATTTTTGGCAGAGGTTTTCACTTTTATCAAAAATAATGAACTTTTCTAAAGTGCATTCTGGGTTCATTGAAAATATTTTTATTTTGATCCTAATTGCATTTCATTTAGTGCTAGGGCTTGTCATCCCCGTTTCAAATTTCAAACAAATATAGACATGATGCATGGATGCTTATGATACTAATTGCAATCAAATTCTAGGGCTGTGACAACTCGCCCCCACTAAACAAGAATCTCGTCCCGAGATTCAAGACGTGAGGTAAGAAGACAGAGGGAATACACAGCTAACACGACCTTCACGATCCAGACGTCTTTCTCGAGGATGTTGATTCATTGCATCACCTTGATCTCGACGTCTTGCTTTGAGAACTACATCCAACATGACAACGAGTAGAAAGGGAGAATTTAAGAAGAATCGACCTCCCTGAGGTTCGAGCAACTTAGGATCATCTTAATGATCACAAGATCAACTCATGGAATGAGACATAGTAACATCTCTTGAGCTGAGACACGAAGCATACACCTAGAGGGATGGAGTGAAACGGATGGCGAAGGTTCACTAGGTAGGCAACAATTCCATACTCAAATAAGATGGAGCATGAATTTCAAAGTAGCAAGAAAATATTTGCCATGATTTCGTAACGTGATACCTCGGGGAAGGTGACCCATAGAATTATTCCCTTAAGTGGCAAAAAGAATTACTTTTGACTCGGAGATCATTGAAACTCTTTATGCCAGCCTAAGGCAATCACAATCGATCATTTGAAGGAGTTCAAAGGAATGATATACTTGGACTAGAAAGGATGATGTGGACTATCTTGTTGAAGACAACGCAATGGATGATTTTTGCTTATCATCGAAAATGGATGAGACCTATGGTAAGTCCACTTTTGAAGATGATCCTGAACAACAACTACTGAGGTGCAAGCTAGGAACAAAATGCAAATGTTGGGAATGATTCTGGTAGCTGGGGAAGAGCTCAACAGTCGAGAGTGAGTCCACTGTTTGAAAAGGGTTATAACATAATCGAGGAAACTGGAAGCAAATCCCAGTTAACGCCAACGGTAAAACCTGGTGCTAGCGCGTGCTCTCAAGAACTTGAGCATCTCCATATTCATCAAGGCTTTACCAATATCCGTGTCAAGGATCCTGGCAACACAACATACCACCATGATGAATGGTGATGGATAATGCAGATGCAAAGGAAGATAACACTTTCTCGGATTTCACCTTAGCGAGGCCAAGGAAACAAAATCTGGATGATCGACCGAGAGACATTTAGCACTCTGCTTCTAATGTTCTCCTTGATGTGCTAGGATAACCCATTTATTGATACGGTTTGGTATCTAGGACATCAAGTAAAAGGTCGGACTTTGGGAGCACAAGAATCCGTAAGGATTAACTATGGAGGTAAATCCTACGAATTCCTCATGGGGAGGTGGCCAACTTTCTTCAATCGAGATACTACAATTATAGGTCTTCCGGCTGGATGTGTTGGCCACAACATCCACTTTACCGGTTATCGAGGGACCAATATTATAGTTCTAGGAAAATGCTCCAACCATTATATCTACCCGAGGTTCAGATCTGGTTGGTGTCAGGATATTCCAGACTCATCGAGTCTAGAAAGGAGGATGAAAGTTTGCAACACAAATCGATGAAACGACGTTGTGAGATTCTCGAGGAATGAACTGCGATAGCAAGCTCCAAAACATGAGCCGGTTCTGCTACAACATGTGAACACGTTGTCCCAAACAAGTATGACCACACATTAGTCTTATAATAAAACACTACCGAGTTCTGGTGGGGAACCATCATTGAGGATATCGAAATCTTGTGCATGACCTAGGATAGCACAACAACTCCTGTTCCTGGAACAGGTCAATCAGTGGCTTAGTGTGCTATGGAATTCATATGGAATGAAGATGATCAGTCTATCAGACCATGGAATACTTTGCACGTGCATGACTGACTTGGGATGATTCTAGAGGAAGCAGAACTAACTTTCTCGAACTCACGGCGGCAACTTGCACCAAATGCACGTGAATCAGAGGAAGTCACTTCTTTCATCCAACATATGCTTCATGAGCTAGCATGAAGAGATGCTTTCAAAAGTTTCCAACACTCGCTTAATGTTCGACAAAATCATGGAGAGGACATGGATGTTGTCGATGGGCTCAACAACAATTCATCCAGGTTTCCATATAAATGGAATTCCATAATTAAGTGGACACGGTGATAGCATTGGTCAGACCAAGAGATGTAATGGTGTATGCTCGAGGGATCAACCAATAGTAAGACAACATTACGAACATCATTGGTTCTGATTTGATTTGATGATAGCCCACACTCAAATCAAGGGATTGATAAGGCAATAGCGCCGATAATTGGTCACATGGATCAATCGACGAAGACATTATCTTTCTTCAACACAGATACAAGATATCCCTTAGGGATGAGCGTGGTAGGACAAGCTTTTATCTTCCAACTCTCCAAGTTGTTGTTAAGCTTAACCAACTAGCTCAGGGGTATCCAACACAGATTCCTGGAGAAGAGGGTGGCTACAAGAAACCAACTTGATCACGAACTCAACATAGCGATCAGGTGACAGCCGGGTGATACCTCCGAGAAGATATTCGGAAAATCACGAACCACCGATATGTTATTAAGCTCGAGAACAATCTTGCTTTTCAGGGCAAGACGATATGATCAAGGAGCGAGGGATTCACAGTCCTAACTCATTGGTCGATGAGTGCACCCGGAAATATGGACTAGGTAGCACGATCAATCTTAGGATGGTGATTTAATTACCAGCACGCTAAGAATGAGAGTGTTGTCCATTAACTACCAAGCAACGGAGTTGCTAGGAATATTGCTTTCACACATCACGGTTCACTTGTCGGCATTCTGGTTATGATAACACGGAACTGAGGAATGAACAATGATGGCAAGAAGTATTACTGCGTCAACAATTCATAAGAGGTGGTGCAATTCTCATGACAGTCCTGACATAAAAGGGGTAATACTCCAGGGTAGAACAGAGCAAAAACTGGATGGCATTTGATCTGCAGAACACAACTACTTTGACACAATCCTGGATATGGATGAGGTACTGGAGTTTGTTTCTCCTAGTCATTCCGGAATGGAATGTCTTGACGGATCACATGAATAATAGGCATCGATAACACCAATGCACAACTACTCTTGACTATCAGCTGATAGAAGATGGTCGGAATACAACTGAAGAGGAACAACTCGAGGAACATATAATTTTTTGAGTTGTGGATGCATAGATTAGTATGTTGAGCAAAGCTCAACATTTCTTCCGGACAACCCATGCAGATAGGTAGGACTGGCAGATTCACAATGTAGAATGGAGAACTCATTAAGAGCACTCTGGTTGTGATCTTTTGATACAACAAACTTCTGCCATAAGTGGTTCATAGTATTTGGAAGAAGGAAATACCACGGACCTCGAGGACTATCGCAAAGGTTACTAATATCCTAAAGGAACTAGCAACACTATCAACATGAGGTAAGTAGGGTGAATCTCGGGTTCAAGAACCCATGAATAGAATACCTACCACTACATGGCATCACGGGATGCTTTCGAGAATGGTGGCCAGAATCATCACACCGGGAACACAAAAGATGGCTAGATTACTAGATGACTCCCTAAAACACCTAGGGTCATAATAATAGCTCCAACATATATGTCGAGGCAATAGAGTACCTCAACTGACCGGTTAGTGTGCTTATTCTGACCAAAAGGACATTGGGAATGGAAAGAAAGGATTTGCAAATGCATCAGACTATTTAGAAACCTGGGATGACTTGGACAGCATAACGGCCAGCTTTGACTCAGTGGCTAACCTGAACTACGACTGCAAGCAACTCGTGTGAGGTGGTGCACACAAGTCCAAAAATTCATCATATCAATACACCACTATGAATCCGCTCTTGTCTCCCTGCGAGAACGCCATCCATAGCACTCACGCTTATCTTGCGAGTTTTAGAGTAACCACTTTCACTTGTCTATGAACTATGCAAGGGGTCCAAGTATCCATATCCGAGGAATCCGGCTATTCGAATAGATAATGATAACCCTGCAGGGGTGTACTTCTTCACACACGCTCCCACCACTTACCGTCGTTTACACGACATGTACTCGGCAACCTTCAAGCGGAAGCCCAACGAGGGTGTCGGCCACGGCCTACCTAAACACCTAAGTCTCTAGTCCAGGTTTGTCGCCTATTCAGGTTCCATCCGCAGGGAGTCCGGCCGAGGTTTCCACATACGGCCCCGAACGATGTGAACAGGGTTCCCGAGACAACAAACGGGCGCCCAGTACACCGTGCCATGGTGTATCTACCACAACATATCCCACCCCTAGGGTCAGCGCTACGCACGGCCGCCAACACATAACCTACAAACACCAGAAACTAGTTGCAACTCCTGGACAGAGTACTAGGGTGATTAAGAAGCCGAGAGGGTCAATTAAGGATCCCAATGAGTGGTAGTAGCTGTTCATGGATCACAAACACAGAACTCAGTTCCTGAGGACGGTTTCAATGAGACAACCCACCATGTACTCCTACATGGCCTCTCACCGCTACCTTTACCAAATCATGTTCACACACTTAGCTCTCAATAGTAGGACATGTTTACACACCTCCGATTCATCCCCGATAAATCAGACCTGACTCAACTCTAAGCAGTAGCCGGCATGACAAATAAGCATGAATGAGTAGGCACATCAGGGCTCAAACAACTCCTACTCATGCTAGTGGGTTTCATCTATTTACTGTGGCAATGACAGGTCATGCAGAGGAAAGGGGTTCAACTACCGCAACATGTAACAGTTGAATCATTGTTGTCCTAATGCACTAAAAGAGAGCAGGAGCGAGAGAGTGGGATTGTATCGGAATGAACAAGGGGGTTTTGCTTGCCTGGCACTTCTGAAGATAGTATAGTTCTTCATCGGTGTCATCGAACTCGTCGTCGGAACCACGTCTATCGAGAGGGGACAAATACCGGCAAACAAAGAGGAACACAATCAATGCAATGCAACAATTATGATGCATGATAATGTCATGGAAATATGTTGTTGATTGAGCTAATGCAACTAGCAACCATATTAAATGAAGTTGGTTTGAACCAAGGGTTCAAATTCAAACTCCATATGTGCTTATTTAAATGTCATTTATGCAAATTGCCATGTACAGCAACCCTAGGTTGTTCAAACATGCATGCAATTTCCATAAACAGATTCCTTGAATTTTTCTGATAATTTTTCATTTATAATTTATCTTATTTGGAGTTATAGATTAATTTCTATGATTTTTCAAAGTTTTGGATATTTTCTGAAAATAAATAAATCATTTAGATTTATTTAAAATCCAGAAAAAGTTTTACTGCGTCAGCATGACATAAGAGTGACGTCATCAGGTCAACTGTGGCTGGCCAGGTCAAACCTGGCCAGCGGGGCCCACTGGTCAGTGACACACCGCTGGCATGAGTCACTGATGTGTGGGGCCGGTCAAAGGCCACGTCAGCAAGGTCAAAGCTGACGCGTGGGTCCCGCGGGGTTGGATTAGTTCTAACTAATTTCGTTAGCTGACTAACTAAATCGGTGGGGCCCGTGTGTAAGTGGGTCAGGGGGGTTAATTAGTGGTCGATTAGCCCTAACTAGGTGGCCACGTCAGCACACCGGCGGCTAGCCGCCGGTGACCAAACGGGGCGGCGGAGGCGCTCGGGATTCGCTGTCCGGTGACCGTTCGACTTGCGGTTTGGCCCTACGGGCTGCTGGACGTGCGCCGCATCCAACGGAGCATGCGGCTAGGCGAGAGGAGGCCGGAAACGACGACTGCAACGACGGCTGGCGGCGGCTGGAGTTCGGCTTAGCACGGGCGAGGCGCTGCGCTAGGCTGACGAGCGAGCTAAGCGGCGGGGCGGATTCCTGGGAGCTCCAGGAGCACGCTGGTGCCACTGGACCGAGCGGAGATGCTCAGGAGCGAGGACATCATCGGCCATGGCGGACGGCGGCTTCGGTCGTCAGTGAAGTAGGAGCTACGGCGTGAAAACGGAACAACAGAGAGGGGGGTTCGAGGGAGAGGCTTACGGCGGTTGCAACGATGCAGACGGCAAGCTCGGAGGAGGCCAGGAGCGGTCGGGGCGGCGAGATGGATCTTCGGTGACCGAGGAGGAAGAAGGGGTCGGGGACGGTGAGACGAGGCACGTCGGCTCGCGCGGCTTGACGGAGACGATGTAGAGGTCGACGGAGGAGCTCCTTGGCGCGTCAGGGAGGCGAGGGGAGCACGGTGGCTGCGAGCTTCACGGTGGCGAGCGCTCGGCAGCGTCGGCCATGGCTATCAGAGGAGAGGGAGAGGGCGAGGGGGAGAGTAGAGAGTGAGGGAGAGGAGCGAGGGGGACCAGGGGGCTGTGTGGCGTCGTGGAGGCGTCCAGGCCCTCGGCGGCAAGCAGGAGGTGGCGTGCGGTGGCGGTGCGCGTGCCGGCGTGCGGTGGCCACGCACCTCGGTCCTTCTGGCAGAGGAAGGAGAAGACACGGGTGCCCCTGGTGGGCTGGGCCACCAGGTGGGCTGGAAGGCCAGGTAGGTTGGCCCAGGTAGATCTCTCTGTTTTTTTAATTCTGTTTTCTATTTATGTTATTTTGTTTTGATCTAGTTTATAACCCAAATCATTTTAATAAATCCTGAAAATAATTGTGGGCATTAAATGAGTTATTACAGAGGCCCTTAACAATTTTCAGAATTATTGGAGCATTTTAAAAATATTAATAGTATTTAAATGCCCCAATTCAAATACAATACAGGTTATTCAAAAATCCAGAATGGCCTAAAAAATATGTGCATCATTTTTGGCAGAGGTTTTCACCTTTATCAAAAATAATGAACTTTTCTAAAGGGCATTCTGGGTTCATTGAAAATATTTTTATTTTGATCCTAATTGCATTTCATTTAGTGCTAGGGCTTGTCATCCCCATTTCAAATTTCAAACAAATATAGACATGATGCATGGATGCTTATGATACTAATTGCAACAAATTCTAGGGCTGTGACATCGGCGACCTGAAGTATGCCCTGCTTGATCAATTGTGGAGTTCTCCAGACTCATTCTTGGACCTGTCGAAGAGTGTCGCCGATGCGGCGCAGTTTTATCAAGCGCAAGATGGACGTGCAGTGGAGAAGCTTTTTTGGTCACAGTTCAACGTGCCAAAGCGTCTGTTGCTGAACGAACAAATGGCGCAGTGGGCCGAGCTCCACAAGGTGTCCGGAGCTGCCATGAAGGAAGTCGTGGTTCGGCTGTGGCCAACTGAGCCAATTCCAAACAGTTATTTCGGTTTGGTGTAGCGACTTGTTGATGCGGTGCCATGTATCGACGCCGTAAAACGGTCGACATGCATTGAAGGTGCATGGATGGCCTTTGCCCGCGTCAAGACGTACTGGGCGAAACCGCTGATGTTGCAGCAAACAGTCCACCCGAGGGCAAGGACCATCGCACGCCGGAGCATTATTTTGAAGATGTCCTAGAGGGTGCCCGCTTGATAGAGGGTCAGTGCTCGAAGAATATTATGTTCGAGTGAATGTATCGGAATTGTGATAACAATATTATGATATATTAAGGTTGTGTCATATTTATGCCTTTTGCTTTGAAAGGCATTTCCTCCTGTGCGACCGTTTTTATATAATCTGAAGGTTTGCCAGTCGTCGGCTTCAGCCCCCTTGCATATAATGCGAGGGTATTCAGAATAGCAACTGACTACACTTGACCCAACATCTTGGTCCGTGAAGGAGGTGTCAGTGCGTCAAACTAGGCAATCGGACTATAGGGCTTTAACACCTTCACTTAGCCATAGAAGTTTGACGGTGGTTCCACGATATAGCCCCTTGTATGTACGCGGTTATACGAATACGGCTGCGCTACATAGGTGACCGGGAAATGATCCTTCGTGTTATAAGAAAAAATTGCAATATATTTTGATAAGTCACCGGGTGGTTGACCAGCTCTTGCCGCATCATGACAGTCAGTTTTCGGCTTTCTACTAAGGTGTTTAACCAGGTGAACCGGAAACACAATCGCAGTAGTTCTCCCTTTACTACCCTAGCCGATAGAGCGGAACGTAAGGTAGTAAGCACAGGAGCCGGGAAACCCAACTATTGACCAAAGACATGATTCAGAGCTGATGCATATAAGGCCAAAACTCGTATCACCGAAGTATGCTGTAAAGCTGTTCGGACTTGCTCGTAATTTAATATGTTGTCGTATCGAGCCCCTGGCGATTGGTGCCGAGGTGTATATGTGAAACCACCGAAAAGGTAAAATACAGTTCTATGAGGAAAAAATAAGTACTGAAGACGGATTACGTCCACTAGAATCTGATTGATACGTCGAGCGCAATCTTACATATTATAACACCTCTACCCGGATCATTTTACATGACACGGATCGAAGGCAGAGGAAAAAGGCCATATCCAGGTTTTAAATAGAGTGTTTGGTCTACAAAAAATCTTTTGGACCTCCTGTTGCACGTCTGTGTTGCCTTTGCCTTAGCGAAGAGGATCCCTTAAAAGGAGAAATCTTTGGTTGCCTGGACGAAACGGGGCTCCGAAAGAGTCCTTGCAGGTCCATAGGACGAGCAGGTTTTGATTCATCTGTGACAAAAGATAAGAAATAATTTAAAAAGAAGGGTTAAAAGCTATAGGAGGACGAACCGTGCTATAGGTCTGTCCGCATTGTGCCTCCACCGAGGACCAAGGTATTTTAAGTGCATAATTATGCATGCGCGATGCGAACTTCGCGGGCATATGCGGCGAACGACGGAGGCGAAACTGCTAATCCAGCTCAAAAATTGACCGGTCTTGTGCAGTAGAGGCTGGTGGCTTAATGGCCGATAAGTTATGCGGCTTAACGAGTCTGCTTTGTACTGCGGCTGTGATGGCCGTGGTATACTCCTCGGAACGGAGGGGTTGTTCCTTTTTTCCAGTGATCGTTATCACGCCGCGTGGACGGGGCATCTTAAGCTTTAGATAGGAGTAGTGTGGGACCGCATTGAAACAAGCGAACGCGGTCCACCCAAGCAATGCATGGTATCCACTGCAGAATGGAACAATATTGAAGATCAAGGCTTTGCTTCGGAAGTTGTTCGGCGAACCGAAGACAACTTCTAGTGTGATTGAGCCCGTACAGTGAGCTTCTTCACCAGGTATTACACCTTTGAAGGCCGTTGTGGTGGGCTTGATCCTTGAGGGATTAGTGCCCATTTTGCGAAAAGTGTCTTGGTAGAGCAAATTAAGGCTACAGCCGCCGTCCAGAAGGAATCGTGTGAGATGGAATCCATCGATGATTGGGTTGAGGACCAAAGCTACCGAACCTTTGTGACGGATATCTGTTGGGTGGTCATTGTGATCAAAAGTGATCAGACAGGCTGCCCATGGGTTAAATTTTGGTACGACCGGCTTTATGGCGTAGTCGTCTCGTGGTACGCGTTTGCGCTCCCTTGTAGGGATATGCGTCACAGATATCATGTTTACTGTTTTTACTTCGGGGGGAAATTGCTTTTGTCCCCCGGTGTTTGGCTGGCGAGTCTCCTCGTCTTCGCTGTCACTAGGCGGCCCCTTCCCTATGTGTTCGGCGTTGAGCTTGCCTGCTTATTTGAAAACCCAACAATTTCTGTTGGTATGGTTGGCGGGTTTGTCAGGGCTGCCATGAATTTGACACGGCCGATCCAGTATCCTGCCTAAACTGGATGTTGAAAGGGCATGTAGCCCCTAAGTGTGGTTTTGGTAATTAAATGACAATCTCTATGGACTAATGTTTTCAGTGAGATATATTTGAAGGTTTTGTCCATAGAAGGTGACACAAGGATATTGGATGGAATCATGGATGAAGTCCATATATATGAAGATAGTGCCTCAAGGATATTGGACGGAATCAAGGATGAAGTCCATATATATGAAGATATATTTACCCTATGTTTTGGTATTAAATGACAATTACTATGGAGCATCAAGTGCATTGAATCTTATATAAAGATATGTTCCATAGTGATGCTTGAAGTGCATTGGGTTGTTTTGTGAAGTCTGCCATCAAAGCATCCGAAGAAGTCTCATGGTATCCTTCTCTGGATACCCCATGCACACGGGCTTGTACCGTGCACACGGGGTCGAGTGTCAACTCTCTGGATACCCCGTGCTCACGGGGCCTAGGTGTTGGCTATCGAGATCCCATATCCAGTGAGGTTTCAAGTTGGTATTCGGGTACTTCTATTGACGCCATCAAGATTGGTTTCAATGCCTAATCTAATTATGTTCATGATGGAGTTCATTGGAGGATCTCAAAGATTGATATATTGGGGCTTCTGAGGATCAAGTCTTGAGAGAGTAATCAAAGAGAAGAATTCAAGTTATGGTTTCAAGACAAGATCATGGTGAGCTCATGTGCTGGGTTTAGGTTGATCAAGTCTTGAAGCAAACAACTAGAGTGAAGAATTCATTGTGCCTCTCAAGATATTATGATGGAGGGCTTTTAAGGATCAAGGGCTTGAGAGAATAATCATAGAGAAGAATTCAAGTTATGGTCTCAAGACAAGATCATGGTGAGCTCATGTGTTGGGTTTCGGTTGATCAAGTCTTGAAGCAAGCAACTAGAGTGATGAATTCATTATGCCTCTCAAGAGATTGTGATGGAGTTTTTTTAGAAGGGCAAGTGGTGACCAAGATGATATTCATAGTGGAACTTGATATGGTCATGGAAGAGTCTTTGGTGATATAGTCTTGAAACAATGAAGGAAAATGAAGAGTTCATTGTGGCTTTCAAGAAACCAAGATGGAGCTTGGAGTAAAGATGTTGGTTGACCAAGATGAAGCTCGAAGATTATATCTAAGTGGTCAAATCTCAAAGCACAAACATTGTACCACGTGAGACCAAGTGATCTAGTGGTATGGTAAGTAATTGTGAATTGTGCTTTGTTACCTAACCCATGCTTTGTGTTTGGTATGTCTATGTGGGTTAGATGTTTCTCATGGGCTTGCATCAAAAGGAAATATTTCAAGTAGCCTATGTGAGGATGACATCAAGTGGTGATGGTCGTCGGGTTCGAGGTGTCCAAGTGCAAGATGAGAAGCCGGAGGTTATATGCTTTGAAGCTTGTAGTCCACATCATGATAATGCACATGTGAAGATGAGCTTAAGTTAAGGCTTCCCTCATTGCAATATGAGGAAGCAATTTGAGTATCTTCACCGAGTGGTTGTGGACAAGAAAGGGATTCCAACTTGAGCCAAGCATTAAAGTCATCATCAAGCTCAAGTTGAATATGCAAGGCAAAGGTATAACTTAGCTATGTTTTTCTAGTTTTGCTGATCTCATAGTGCTTGGTGGGAGACCGGATTATAGGTTTGATAGCCGTACTATCAAGAGGGACTCTCGCGCGAGTAGCTTGATCACGTCGCATGTAGAGAGCTCAAACCTTTGCATTACTTGCATCATACTTTCTTGTTGATCTTGGGTGGTTCTCTATGTGAGGACCTTGGGCTTTTCCCTAGCTTCAAAACGAGCCCAAGATCATCAAATTCGGAGTTCGTATGCCAAAGTTATGCATGTTTTAGTGGGCTGCTGCAGGCTGTCCTGGGTACCCCGTGGGCATGGGGTTTTTGACCCCCGTGGGAACGGGGCCCCGTGGGCACGTGGTCTAAACCCCCATGGGCACGGGGTGTCCAGGAACTGCCCGTTGAGCCCCAACGGCTAGTTTTGGGTTTTGGCTATTTAAGGGCTCCTTCCTCCCACCGGTTGGGGGGTTGTTGATTCACATTCAAAACATCATTTTGTGCCTCTTACCACCTCTCCCAAAGCCCTATCTCCCCTCTAAGTTAAGGGGGATTTGTGGATGGATCTTGGAGTCATTTGTTGATTTCCTCCATTGCATCCCCTCTCTTCAATCTCCCACTTTCTTGAGGTGCATCCTGTGAGATTGAGAGAGTGAGTTGAGCATTTGTTGCTTGACCCTGCATTGCATTTGTTGCATTGGTTTGAGCTCCCCGCATCGATTTGTTCGAGTGAGAGCCGTGAGTTTATTACTCTTGGAGGCTTCGCCTCCTAGACGGTTTGGTGATATCATTGAGAAGATTGTGAAGAGGCCTATGTGGCCAAGGTTCCCTCGGAAGCTTCCTTTTGTGGTGTGCTCCGAGGAAGGGTGTTCAAGTGGCCTAGGTGGTCAAGTTCCTCCGGAAGCTTCCGTGGTTGTGGTGTGCTCCGGAGAAGTTTGTAAAGGTGTGGTGGTCGCCTTCAAGACCAACCCCGAGTGAACCGAGGCTCATCCGTTGGGGGTGACTCGAAAGGGAGAATATAGTGAGTCTCTTGGTGACGCCCCAGAGCTTCGGCTTCGACACCGCTCTAACGTAGATTAGCACTCTCATGAGTGTGAACTTCGGGATAAATCCGCGTCCCCGACTCACTTGTGGTTATCTCATACCCACACCCTTTACTTTCCGCAATTCATACTTGCTCATATTGAGATATCTTGTAATAGTTGAATTGATTAGTTGTTCCTTCATTTCCATATCTTGTGACATAGTTTGTTCTTGCTAGTTTTCTTAAGTGCCTATCTTGTTTAGCATAGGTTGTTGGTGCACTTAGTTGAGCCTAGCATATTTAGGATTTGTGCTTGAAAAGTATCCGTTAGTTTAATTCTGCATTAGGATAAAGCCAAATCCATAAAAGTTTTAAAACTCCTATTCACCCCCCCCCCCTCTAGTCGTCATCTAGATCATTTCAATTGGTATCAGAGCTTTGGTCTCTCCTTGGTAGGCTTCACCGCCTAGAGAGTAAAGATGTCGACTAGGGGTATAGTGCACAATGACACTTTTTGTTTTAGTGGCACACACTATCACTTGTGGAAAATTCGCATGCTTTGCCATTTTCGGACCATGGGTCCAAATCTTGTGCGAATTGTTCTTGTAGGAGCTTCTCCGTTGAAGGATGACCTTTTTCCAACTAGTGAGGAAAATGATGATATGCTTTGTGGTTATGGTGCTAAGAATGCCATAATCTGGTTTATATCCCTCGAAGTATTTGAATCTATCATGACTTGTGTGACGGCTCATGATATGTGGACCAAACTTGAAGAAATATATGGTGGGTCCAATCTTGTTGATATTCATCATCTTTCGGAGAAGTTAATTGAGGAGGTCTCCACATCTTCATATCATGAAGATCTCCATATTGCTTCTTCATCCATGTGCTTGGACACTTCTACCTCTTCCACCTCACCATCATATGGCATGTCCCAAGGTAATGACATGGTGAGTGGAAATATCATTTTTGATGATGATGTTGTGCTAAACATTGATTATCTTTCATGTATACATGCTAGTGTTGTAGATTCTATGGACATGAGCATATCTAGCAAAAATGACTTACATTCTTGTGTTGATAGTCCATGCATATCATTTGGAGATTCCTTGAATACCTTTTGTGATGATATGCTTGATACTCCTTGTTTCCATGATCTATGTGCTTATATTTCCTCTAGTTGTTGTTTGACTAACCATGTAGAGGAAACAAGAGAAAATAGTGCACACATCATTAATGAGGAAATTGCTAGAGGAGCAAAGAAGGACATCACATTGTTGGAGAGGAAATTCTATGAGTGTCAAGAGGATGGACATGGATATCCTACTCTTGATGATAAAGAAACTCCCTCTCCAAAAGAATCATCATCAACCTCCGATGTTCACATGTGCCTCATGGTAAGAGGTAATACTGAGGTATCATCTACTCTTTGTAATGATATTGATGAGAGTAATGATGAATGTGATAGGGATATGAGTCAAGAAATATATGAAATTGGTAATTCTCTTCGTGGGGTAAATAAGAACACTTATGAGATGTTTAAAGATCTTATCACTCATTTTGGAAAGTGTAATGATTTACTTCACGAAGAGCAAGAACAAAATGAAAAACTTGATTGTAACCTTGTTGATGCTCTAGAAACTCTTAGAGACTTAGAATCTTCTAAAGAAGAGATTGAAGTTGCTCATGATCAACTTAAAGAGGATTTTGAGCACCTTGACCTTGTCTACAAGAATGTCAAAGGAGAGCTCACCAAACTCTCTAAGTCTTATGAGGAACTTCAAGCTACTCATGTGAAGTCTCTAGTTTCTTCTAGCTCCTCTCATATTGTCAATAATGCTTGTGCTACTAACTCTACTTCTTGTGAAGCATCTATCTTGAAGGAGAATGTTGAGCTAAGGGCTCAACTTGCTTTGCTAACTAGCAATTATGGAAGACTAGAAGAAATTCATGAAAAGCTCTCGAGCTCTCATGATGACCTTCTAATCTGTCATGAAAGGCTAAAGTTAGCTCATGAGGCTATTTTGAATAAGGTAACATCGTGTGAGCCTCATGTGGACATTAGCACTATTTCTACTCAAAATGCTTTATTGACAGGTGCTAGTCCTAGTGATTCATCTAGACATATTATTGCTAATTTTTGTGATGAATTGCTCTCCTTGCCTTGTTGCTCTAACAATGAAGCTTCTACTTCCTCTAGTACTTTTGTTGATACTAACCTTGTAGATGAAAACAAAGACCTCAAGGCCCAATTCACTATTTTGAAGAAAGACTTGGAAATATGTCATGAAGGAAATACCTCTCTCAACGCTATCTTGAGTGTTCAAAAATCCCCTCATGACAAGGGCGGACTTGGTTTCATCTCCAACAACAAGAAGTCCAAGAGAAAGAAGAAGGGACAAGATAAAGTCAAGAATCCGACCAACATTACATGCTTCAAGTGCAAGAATGTTGGTCACCATGTGAGATCTTGTCCATTGAAGAAGAAGGCTTCAAATGTGAAGCATCAAGGGAAGTGTCCTCAAGTTCAATCTCAAGGTCAACCTCATGTTGAAGAAAGGCCACTAGCAATGATGAACAAAGATAATGCTCCCCAAGTTGAGAAAATAAAGAAGAAGAGAAGGGGGAGCACATGTTGCTATATTTGTCGTGAGAAGGGACACCTATCCTCATCTTGTCCCAACGGTAACATACCTAAGCCTCCTCTAGTCAATGATCATTATTCGCTTAGAAAGGATGTTGTTGGCAATTTGTTTGCCAAGTTTGTTGGTGCCCAAAGTGGTTTGGAAATGGAAAAGACCATTTGGGTTGCCAAGCCTATTGTGACTAAGTTCTTAGGACCCAACTTGGTTGGGGACCATCAAGCTCAAACTTGATCAATAGGTGTGTGGAGGACATTGGAGATTTGGCTAGTTCATGACGAAAAGGATTTCCACCATTTATTTGTTCGAGCCAAGTCATGTGGATTATGTTCATATTATCTATCCAATGTTCCTCCTTGCGGTAACTTGTATTTTTATTGCTTACATTGAAAGTTACTCGCCCCTTGCATGCTTAGGTTTTGTATCTAGCATGTGCATTTATATGCTGTGCTTCCCAGTATGCTTGATTTGTGTTATCTAGCATGTGTAGGTTGCATTGCACATCATATAGTGATGCTTGTTGTCTTGAGCCTTATGTGTATGTTGTTTGGCTCTTGGGAGATATTAGTGGATCATCACATTATGGGGGAGTGTTATGTTTTGTGCACATCACAAACCCAAAATGTGAATATGAGAAATACCACATAGTATTGATACTCAATATTATCTAGTCACTATGTGCTATGTCAAGCTCATTTGATATTTAGATTCTCAGAGTATCCATTAGTTATCTCTTTTAGGTGGTTATTTGCCTCTGTTGTATGCTTGCCGTGGTATCCAGAAAGTTGCACCAGAAAAGTTCTGGATACCCCGTGCGCACGGGGTCTTTTGACCCCCGTGCGCATCGGGTGTTGCGTAACTCTCTGGGTACCCCGTGCGCACGGGGTACTGTGTAACTCCCTGGATACCCGTGTGCACGGGGGTCAAACCCCGTGCACACGGGGTGGTTATTGATTATGATCTTGTGCTTCTTCGGATTCTACCACCGAGTGTTAATTCCAAATACCAATTGGTATTTCTTGTTGTGGTAGAATTTTATGATCATCTTCTTCTCGGCTTGTGCTTCAACTTGCCTTATCTCACTCCTTGTACTATCTATTATCTACTTGAGTGAGATAAGCCTTTGAGCATGTGTGTAATGTATATCCTATATGCTCTTTGGTTTTTTCTTAGTTCATATGTTGTACTTTTCTTGCGGTCCTGTGTGGATTCGTCTCTTTGGTATGATTTGGACAACTTGAATACTTTATGTTATTTTTGGAGTATTCTTCGTTTAAGTGTTATTTTGTTCAAATTGTATCTCTTTGGATCTTGGTAGGCATGTGCATGCATATTTATTTATATACTTTTTCTTGTCTTGATTTCTCTACTTGACCCTCTATATAGGGTAAACTCCATCAAATCATTAATGATTAAAAGTGTGCATGAACTTCAAGTTCATACCCTTTTGCACATATTTAATATGTAGTTTGCCCTATGTGTTGTGGTTGGACTAACTACTTCGGACTCAATAAGTTTGGGGATCAAATTGTACCTTAATGTGTTTTAGGTACTTTGGAGAAGCATTGGATGCTTGGCTTATTCATGAGGAAGGTGGAGACACCGTGGGAAATTACTAGAGCCAAGCTTGGTTGATTGTTTGATTGAGGGAGAAGATAATTGAAAACCCGGGTCGGTTGTAAGTGTTTCATTCTCATCATGAAAACCCGGATAACTAAAATGTGGGTCAATTTGTTGGATATGCATCAAACTCCCACACTTACCGTATTCTCAATAAATCCTCGGGATGTATTGAGGAAACGGTGAATGTGGAGTGTGATAAGAACAATGGCTTCCATGCGGAGCAATTTGTTTCAAGTGTTGTAGGTCATGAGGCTCCTTCCCAAGCTACAAGTACAATGGGGATCGATCATATTCTTCCATAAGAAACACCCCATGTCCATGTAGAAGAAGAAGGAGTAAGAGCTCCTCTTGTGGGTCCACCACAAGGGAAGTCATCACCCCCAACACAAGATCAAGATGCTATGGGAGATCATGTACCTATCCAAGAACAATATCAAGTCCCTCTTGTTCGCTTACTAGATCAAGGGCCCCTTGAACCAATGCTCTCTCTCTCGGTAACAAGTACTTACTTCATGCATTTATTTAAATTAGAGTCAACATTGTGTATGTTGCATCATAGCATGATTAGTACTTGTTGAGTGAGTGCTTGTATGTTTTGCATATATGTTTGCACTCATGAATTGTTGGATATATTTTGGACCCATGCTTAGCATGATTATCATATTGGATATCTCCATTATCCCTTGTCCAAAATATGTTCTTTGAATCCTTTGAATGTTTGATTCTCTTGTTATATCATTTTGGTGCATTCTATGGATCCTTGATATAGTGTGAATTTCTTCGTTTGTTCGTAACTGGATATGTGCATTTGGTTCCACTCACAATATGAGAAATGCAAAAATTAAGGAGGAACTCATACTATATTGGCCGTCTAGATTTTTCTTCCATTTTGGCACTTGTTGCCAATGGGGGAGAAGTTTAGAGAGTTTAGGTGAAGTGGGTTGGTTCCTGTCATTCATGCTTATCTACTTTGGTTATGCTTGCTCATTGCATGGATGTGTATATATAGGAAACTACACCAAGTTATTTCCTGTGCATATATTGTGGGGGAGTTTGCTCTATATATTGTGGTTCTACTAGCATCAAATTCTTGTGTAGTATTTCGATGCTAGTACAACCGGTTTTGATAACATCAACTATCTTTGTGATGTTTGAGGCTATCAAAACCACCTCAAGTGTACAATTTATTCTCGGATAGATTGCATACTTGTTTTAAATTCATTATATAAACCCTCTTGTTGAGATTGTCATCAATTACCAAAATGGGGGAGATTGAAAGGGCATTAGCCCCTAAGTGTGGTTTTGGTAATTAAATGACAATCTCTATGGACTAATGTTTTCAGTGAGATATATTTGAAGGTTTTGCCCATAGAAGGTGCCACAAGGATATTGGATGGAATCATGGATGAAGTCCATATATATGAAGATAGTGCCTCAAGGATATTGGACGGAATCAAAGATGAAGTCCATATATATGAAGATATATTTGCCCTATGCTTTGGTATTAAATGACAATTACTATGGAGCATCAAGTGCATTGAATCTTATATAAAGATATGTTCCATAGTGATGCTTGAAGTGCATTGGGTTGTTTTGTGAAGTCTGCCATCAAAGCATCCGAAGAAGTCCTCATGGTATCCTTCTCTGGATACCCCGTGCACACGGGCTTGTACCGTGCGCACGGGGTCGAGTGTCAACTCTCTGGATACCCCGTGCTCACGGGGCCTAGGTGTTAGCTCTCGAGATCCCATATCTAGTGAGGTTCCAAGTTGGTCTTCGAGTACTTCTATTGACGCCATCAAGATTGGTTTCAATGCCTAATCTAATTATGTTCATGATGGAGTTCATTGGAGGATCTCAAAGATTGATATATTTGGGCTTCTGAGGATCAAGGCTTGAGAGAGTAATCAAAGAGAAGAATTCAAGTTATGGTTTCAAGACAAGATCATGGTGAGCTAATGTGTAGGGTTTAGGTTGATCAAGTCTTGAAGCAAACAACTAGAGTGAAGAATTTATTGTGCCTCTCAAGATATTATGATGGAGGGCTTTTAAGGCTCAAGGGCATGAGAGAATAAGCAAAGAGAAGAATTCAAGTTATGGTCTCAAGACAAGATCATGGTGAGCTCATGTGTTGGGTTTCGGTTGATCAAGTCTTGAAGCAAGCAACTAGAGTGACGAATTCATTATGCCTCTCAAGAGATTGTGATGGAGTTTTTTTAGAAGGGCAAGTGGTGACCAAGATGATATTCATAGTGGAACTTGATATGGTTATGGAAGAGTCTTTGGTGATATAGTCTTGAAGCAATGAAGGGAAATGAAGAGTTCATTGTGGCTTTCAAGAAACCAAGATGGAGCTTGGAGTAAAGATGTTGGTTGACCAAGATGAAGCTCGAAGATTATATCTAAGTGGTCAACTCTCAAAGCACAAACATTGTACCACGTGAGACCAAGTGATCTAGTGGTATGGTAAGTAATTTTGAATTGTGCTTTGTTACCTAACCCATGCTATGTGTTTGGTATGTCTATGTGGGTTAGATGTTTCTCATGGGCTTGCATCAAAAGGAAATATTTCAAGTAGCCTATGTGAGGATGACATCAAGTGGTGATGGTCGTCGGGTTCGAGGTGTCCAAGTGCAAGATGAGAAGCCGGAGGTTATATGCTTTGAAGCTTGCGGTCCACATCATGATAATGCACATGTGAATATGGGCTTAAGTTAATGTGACGCCCCCGATTTGACCGTACATTAATCATACACGCAAATGTGTACGATCAAGATCAAGGACTCACGGGAAGATATTACAACACAACTCTAGACACAAATTAAAATAATAAAAGCTTTATATTACAAGCCAGGGGCCTCGAGGGCTCGAATACATAAGCTCGAAAACACAAGAGTCAGCGGAAGCAACAATATCTGAGTACAGACATGAGTTAAACAAGGTTGCCTTAAGAAGGCTAGCACAAAAGCAGCAACGATCGAAAAGGCAAGGCCTCCTGCCTGGGAGCCTCCTAACTACTCCAAGTCGTCAGCGGTCGTCACGTAGTAGTAGACATCCTCTGGGTAGTAGTAGTCATCAGTGGCGTCGTCTGGCTCCTGGGATCTGTCATCTGGTCACAACAATCGGGTATGGGGGAAAAGAAGTAGCAAAGCAACCGTGAGTACTCACCCAAAGTACTCGCAAGACTTACATCAGATCTAAACTAAGTATGCATCTATATCAAAGGAATGGGTTGTATATGTGGACTAAACTACAGAATGCCAGAAGGGAAGGGAAAGCCTAGCCTATCAAAGACTAGCATCTTCTGGAAACCACCATCTTGCAGCAACAGGAGGGAGTAGAGTAGCATAAAGTAAAGTAGTAGAAGTGTTATCAACCTCGGCCAGAGATCCTTTCTCGACTCCCTGTGAGAAAGCAATCCCAGAGCCATACTATCCGGTTATCATCGCATATCCAAGTCTCCTCACAATCCATTTCTCATCACAAGTATCCAGTTCTAGTTGTATCGATCGGGATACAACTCCAAGTGTCCGTTACTGTAGGACAGGCTATCGATAGATGTTTTCTTCCCTGCAGGGGTGCACCAACTTACCCACCACGCTCGATTAACTCCGGCCGGACACACTTTCCTGGGTCATGCCCGGCCTCGGCCAAACAATACGCCGCAACCCAACCTAGGCTTAATAGAGAGGCCAGCACGCCGGACTAAACCTATGCCCCCAGGGGCCATGGGCCATCTCCCCAGGAACTCCTGCACGTTGTGAGGGCGGCCGGTGAGCAGACCTAGCTACCTCCTTCAAAAAGGAAGGTGCTTACTAGTCCAACCCGGTGCGCGTCGCTCAGTCACTGACGTCTATTAAGCTTCGACTGATGCATACGACGCAGAACGCCCATACTATGCCCACGTGATGGTTAGTGCTATCAGGCCAGAGGCCCCTCGGATCAAATATCCAAATCGTAGTGGATTAGGAACGCGCGGTAACGAGAAGAGACTCATGATCGATGTGACCCCGTCGCCCCGTCTCGAGTACTTGCGGCAAGGGCTAAGAATGCCCGGTCATGCCTCGTAAGTATCTCACGGGCACCTTCCAGGTCAACCCGACTCCACATCACTCGCTATTAAGCTCGCGCGGGTATGATGACCCACAATTATAGGGGATCTATCGTAGTCCTTTCGATAAGTAAGAGTGTCGAACCCAATGAGGAGCAGAAGGAAATGATAAGCGGTTTTCAGCAAGGTATTCTCTGCAAGTACTGAAATAAGTGGTAACAGATAGTTTTGTGATAGGATAAATTGTAACGAGCAACAAGTAACAAAAGTAAATAAAGTGCAGCAAGGTGGCCCAATCCTTTTGTAGCAAAGGACAAGCCAGAACAAACTCTTATAATAGGAAAAGCGCTCCCGAGGACACATGGGAATATCGTCAAGCTAGTTTTCATCACGTTCATATGATTCGCGTTCGATACTTTGATAATTTGATATGTGGGTGGACTGGTGCTTGGGTGCTGTTCTTACTTGAACAAGCATCCGACTTATGATTAACCTCTATTGCAAGCATCCGCAACTAGAACAAAAGTATTAAGGTAAACCTAACCATAGCATGAAACATATGGATCCAAATCAGCCCCTTACGAAGCAACGCATAAACTAGGGTTTAAGCTTCTGTCACTCTAGCAACCCATCATCTACTTATTACTTCCCAATGCCTTCCTCTAGGCCCAAATAATGGTGAAGTGTTATGTAGTCGACGTTCACATAACACCACTAGAGGCTAGACAACATACATCTTATCAAAATATCAAACGAATACCAACTTCACATGACTACTCATAGCAAGACTTCTCCCTTGTCCTCAGGAACAAACGTAATTACTCACAAAGCATATTCATGTTCATAATCAGAGGGGTAATAATATGCATATATGATCTGAACATATGATCTTCCACCAATTAAACCAACTAGCATCAACTACAAGGAGTAATCAACACTACTAGCAACCTACTAGCACCAATCCCGGACTTTGAGACAAGAATTGGATACAAGAGATGAACTAGGGTTTGGAGATGAGATGGTGCTGGTGAATATGTTGATGGAGATTGCCCTCTCCGATGAGAGAAGCGTTGGTGATGACGATGGTGATGATTTCCCCCTCCCGGAGGGAAGTATCCCCGGTAGAACAGCTCTGTCGGAGCTCTAGATTGGATCTGCCAAAGTTCCGCCTCGTGGCGGCGGAGTCTCATCCTGAAAAGTTCCTTCTTATTTTTTTCTCATCGAAAGACCTCACATAGGAGAAGATGGGCGTCGGAGAGCCACCAGGGGGCCCACGAGGTAGGGGGCGCGCCCTAGGGGGGGGCGCCCCCCACCCTCGTGAGCAGGGTGTGGGCCCCCTGGCCTTCATCTTTGGCGAGGATTTTTCTTTATTTGTTTTAAGATGTTCCATGGAGTTTCAGGACTTTTGGAGTTGCGCAGAATAGGTCTCTAATATTTGCTCCTTTTCTAGCCCAGAATTCCAGCTTCCGGCATTCTCCCTTCTTATGTAAACCTTGTAAAATAAGAGAGAATCGCCATAAGTGTTGTGACATAAAGTGAAATAACAGTCCATAATGCAATAAATATTGATATAAAAGCATGATGCAAAATTGACGTATCAACTCCCCCAAGCTTAGACCTCGCTTGTCCTCAAGCGAAAAGCCGATAACAATAAATATGTCCTCATGTTTAGAGGTAGAGGCGTCGATAAAAATAAAATACGGACATGAAGACATCATGATTATTCTCATAACAACAACATATATAGATTTTGTCATATGATTACTTATGTTCAAGTGATGATCTATTCACAATGCAAAAGTATAAATCATAAACCTTATTGGGCTTCGAAAAACTATAATCTCAGTCATTGAAGCAATTGCAATTTATCATAACATCGGAAAGAGTCTATGTCAGAGCTAGAAAGCAAGTCCACATACTCAACTATCATTTAGTCCTCCATAATTGCTAACACTCACGCGATACTTGTGGTTACGGAGTTTTAATCGGACACAGAGAAAGATAGGGGCTTATAGTTTTGCCCCACAACTTTTTACCTCAAAGTAATGTCAACAATAATGGTTCATGCTCCCCCACATCCAATTAGATATATATATATATCATGTTCTTTCCAACATGCTGAGCTTGCCAAAGGATAAAATGAAAAAGAAAAGGTGAAGATCACCATGACTCTTGCATAAGGTAGAAGATAATAATAAAGGATAGGCCCTTCGCAGAGGGAAGCAGAGGTTGCCATGCGCTTTTATGGTTGGATGCATAAAATCTCAATGCGAAAGAACGTCACTTTATTATGCAGTCTGTCGCTTTTATTACTTCCACATCACAAGATCGTATAAATTAAAGCTTATTTCTCCCACACCAATCAATCATACATATTTAGAGCAATTTTTATTGCTTTGCATCGATGACAACTTACTTGAAGGATCTTACTCAATCCATAGGTAGATATGGTGGACTCTCATGGCAGAACTGGTTTAGGGATTTTGGAAGCACAAGTAGTATTTCTACTTAGTGTTGAGAATTTGGCTAGCATGAGGGGGAAAGGCAAGATCAACAAGTTAGAGGATCCATGACAACATATTTTATCTCAGATATAAGAAAGACATAACTCCTTACGTTGTCTTCCTTGTCCAACATCAACTCTTTAGAATGTCATATTTTAATGAGTGCTCCCAATCATAAAAGATGTCAATGATAATATATCTATATGTGAAAACCTATCTTTCCTTATTACTTCCTATTAATTGCAACAATGACCAAAGCTATGTCTGCCAACTCCCAACAACTTTTAATCATCATACTCTTTCTATGTGAAGTCATTACTATCAATAAGATCAATATGAACTTTTTGTTTCTTTTTATTCTTTTTCTCTTTTCTTTCATTCACCCAAGATCATAGCGAAATAATCAAGCCCTTGACTCAACACTAATCTTTATTATATATAGCTCACTAACTCGATTACATAGAGAGATCATAAAGCAAAACTCAAAACTAGATCATGCCATAAACTTTATTCTACTAGATCAAGATACTACTAATAGGATCAAACTAAGAAAAACAGTAAAGATAGGAGTTGTGATTGTGATACGATACCGGGGCACCTCCCCCAAGCTTGGCAGTTGCCAAGGGGAGTGCCCATACCCATGTGATTATATCTCCTTTGTCGGTGAAGAAGGTGGTGGTGATGTTGGCTTAGTTGATGGCTTAGGCTTCTCCCTTAATTTGCGCTTGAGGACGGCATTTTGATCCCTCAGATCATCAATCTCCCACTCCAGGGTTAATATCTTTCTGCATAGGTCCTTCTTATTTTCCTGCAAGAGACGAAAAGGGATAAACTCGAACTTGGGTTTCTTTACCCTATCAGGGAGACTTGACTTTTTGAACTCCACGTGCATGTCCCCAAGTTGAGGTAATGGTGCTTCATCTTCATCTAAGCTCGTCTCCTCCTTCCCCGTGGGTTCATAGTCCTCTTCTTCCTCCGTGGTCCATCCATCGTGTTCCACATCTCCATGGACCTTTGGATTTGCTAAGTAATCATCCACGTAGCTTTCTCCTTCCGAATCCTGGGAAGACATGTTGATTTAATCTGCAACGGGACAGCTCGAAATGAAAACAGAGGATATTTGTGTGATACAGGACTCAAAACCTTCGGGAGAATATATAATGAATTTTTACCGACCCAAATACGTAACATGCAAGAAAATGGAGTCCTGAAAGCACACGAGGTGCTCACGAGATAGGGGGCGCGCCCAGGGGGTAGGGCGCGCCCACCACCCTCGTGGGGCCCTCGTGTCCTTCCCGGACTGCTACTTATTTTTCTTTTTTTCTAAATATTCTAAAACGGAGAAATATTGCCTTAAAATTGTTTTGGAGTCGGTTTACTTACCGTACCACATACCTATTCCTTTTCGGAGTATGAAACGTTCCGGAAAGTGTCTCTTATGTATTCCTCCAGGGTTACAGTTTCAATAATATTGGTTTCAACATTTATGGGATTACCTGAGATATAATGTTTAATTCTTTGACCGTTTACCACCTTCGGATTTGTGCCTTCGAAGTTGTTGATTTTTATGGCACCGGAATGATAGACCTCTTCGATAACATAGGGGCCTTCCCATTTAGAGAGAAGTTTTCCTACAAAAAATCATAAATGAGAGTTGTATAGCAATACATAATCACCTACATTAAAAACTCACGCTTTTGTATCCTTTTGTCATGCCATCTCTTAACTTTTTCTTTAAACAACTTGGCATTTTCATAAGCTTGGGTTCTCCATTCATCAAGTGAGATAATATCAAATAACCTCTTCTCACCGGCAAGTTTAAAATCATAGTTGAGCTCTTTAATATCCCAATATGCCTTATGTTCTAGTTCGAGAGGTAAGTGACATGCTTTTCCATAAACCATTTTATACGGAGACATAACCATAGGATTTTTGTATGAAGTTCTATAAGCCCATAATGCATCATCAAGTTTCTTAGACCAATTCTTTCTAGACCTATTAACAGTCTTTTGCAAAATTAATTTGAGCTCTCTATTGCTCAACTCTACTTGACCACTAGACTGTGGGTGATAAGGAGATGCAATTCGATGATTAACATCATATTTAGCAAGCATTTTACGGAAAGCACTGAATAAAGTGTGAACCACCATCAGTCATTAAATATCTAGGGACTCCAAACCTCGAGAAAATAACTTCCTTAAGCATTTTAATAGAAGTGTTATGATCAGCACTACTAGTTGGAATAGCTTCTACCCACTTAGTAATGTAATCAACAACAACTAAAATATGTGTATATCCATTAGAGGCAGGAAAAGGTCCCATATAATCAAAGCCCCAAACATCAAACGGTTCAATAACAAGAGAATAATTCATAGGCATTTCTTGACGTCTACTAATATTACCAATTCTTTGACATTCATCACAAGACAAGACAAACTTACAGGCATCCTTGAAGAGAGTAGGCCAATAAAAACCAGATTGCAATACCTTATGTGCAGTTCTATCTCCAGCGTGGTGTCCTACATAAGACTCGGAATGACACTTGCGAAGGATCTGTTCCTGTTCATGCTCAGGTACACAACGTCTAATAACACCATCTACTCCTTCTTTATAAATATGTGGGTCATCCCAAAAGTAATGTCTCAAATCATAGAAGAACTTTTTCTTTTGTTGGTATGTGAAGCTAGGTGGTATAAACTTAGCAACAATATAGTTAGCATAATCAGCATACCATGGAGTACTACGAGAAGTACTTATAACATTTAATTGTTCGTCAGGAAAGCTATCATTAATAGGTAGTGGGTCATCAAGAATATTTTCTAACCTAGACAAGTTGTCTGCAACGGGGTTCTCAGCTCCCTTTCTATCAACAATATGCAAATCAAATTCTTGTAGTAAGAGAACCCATCTAATAAGTCTAGGCTTAGCATCTTTCTTTTCCATAAGATATTTAATAGCAGCATGATCAGTTTGGATAGTTACTTTAGAATCAACAATATAAGATCTGAACTTATCACAAGCAAATACAACTGCTAAAAGCTCTTTTTTAGTAGTAGCATAATTTCTTTGAGCATTGTCTAGAGTCTTACTAGCATAATGAATAACATTTAATTTCTTATCAACTCTTTGCCCTTGAATAGCACCTACAGCATAATCACTAGCATCACATATAATTTCAAAGGGTAGGTTCCAATCAGGTGGCTGAACAATAGGTGCAGTGACTAATGCTTTCTTAAGTATTTCAAATGCTTCTACACAATCATCATCAAAGACAAATGGTATATCTTTTTGCAATAAATTAGTCAGAGGCTGAGAAATTTTTGAGAAGTCCTTAATGAACCTCCTGTAAAATCCGGCGTGACCAAGGAAACTTCTTATACCTTTGATGTCCTTGGGACATGGCATCTTTTCAATAGCATCAACCTTGGCTTTATCGACTTCAATACCTCTTTCAGAAACTTTATGCCCCAAGACAATACCTTCATTAACCATAAAGTGGCACTTTTCCCAATTCAAGACAAGATTAGTTTCTTCACATCTATGCAAAACTCGATCAAGATTGCTCAAGCAATCATCAAAAGAGGAACCATAGACGGAAAAGTCGTCCATGAAAACCTCACAAATCTTTTCACAAAAGTCAGAGAATATAGCCATCATGCATCTTTGAAAGGTAGCAGGTGCATCACATAAACCAAAAGGCATAGGTCTATAAGCAAAAGTACCAAAAGGGCATGTAAAAGTAGTCTTTGATTGATCTCTAGCCGACACAGGTATTTGAGAGAAACCAGAATAACCATCTAGAAAGCAATAGTGTGTATGTTTGCATAATCTTTCTAGCATTTGATCAATAAAAGGTAAGGGGTAATGATCTTTCCTAGTAGCTTTATTTAATTTGCGGAAATCAATTACCATCCTATAACCTGTGATAATTCTTTGTGGAATCAATTCATCTTTATCATTAGGAACAACAGTAATACCTCCCTTCTTAGGGACACAATCGACAGGACTTACCCACTCACTATCAGCAACGGGATAGATTATACCTGCCTCCAGAAGCTTTAGTATTTCTTTTCTTACCACTTCTTTCATTTTAGGATTCAGACGTCGTTGAGGATCATGAACTGGTTTGGCATCTGCTTCCAAATTTATTTTACGTTGACATAGAGTGGGACTAATGCCCTTAAGATCATCAAGAGTATATCCAATAGCAGCATGGTGCTTCTTCAGAGTTTTCAATAATCTTTCTTCTTCATGCTCTGAAAGGTTAGCACTAATAATAACATGATATATCTTCTTTTCATCAAGATAAGCATATTTAAGATTATTAGGCAAAGGTTTAAGCTCAAACACGGGATCACTCTTGGGTGGAGGAGGATCCCCTAAGATTTTAACAGGCAAGTTGTGATGCAGAATAGGTTCCTGTTTAAAGAATACTTCATCTATTTCCCTTATTTCATTCATGAACATATCATTTTCATGGTCTAGCAAATAGTGTTATAAAGGATCACTAGGAGGTACGGCAATAGAAGCAAGACCAATAATTTCATCCTTACTAGGTAATTCTTCCTCACGATGTTGTTTACTAAATTTAGAGAAATTAAACTCATGAACCATATCATCCAAGCTAACAGTAACAACATTCTTAGTGCAAACTATGGTAGCATTGATCGTATTTAAGAAGGGTCTACCAAATATAATGGGACAAAAGTTATCTTGCGGAGAAGTAAGAACAAGAAAATCAGCAGGATATTTAGTTTTCCCACACAAGACTTCAACATCTCTAACAATTCCCATCGCTAAAATAGTATCTCTATTGGCAAGTTTAATTGTGACATCAATATCTTCTAACTCAGCAGGTGCAATTTCATTCTTAATTTATTCATACAAGTCATAAGGTATAACACTAGCACTAGCACCCATATCACATAAGCCATGATAACAATGATCTCCTATTTTAACAGAAATAACAGGCACGCCTACCACAGGTCTATGTTTATCTTTATCACAAGGCTTAGCAATTCTAGTAGTTTCACCATCGAACTGAATAACATGCCCATCTATATTATCAGACAAGAGATCTTTAACAATGGCAATATTAGGTTCTACTTTAACTTGCTCAGGAGGTGTATAAGTTCTAATATTGCTTTTACGAACAACAGTTGAAGCTTTAGCATGATCCTTTATTCTAACAGGGAAAGGTGGTTTCTCAATATAAGAAGTAGGAACAATAGGATCATTATAAGTGACAGTCTTTTCTTCAACTTTAATAGGTGCAGCTACTTTTACTTCTATGGGAGGATGATATTTAAACCACTTCTCCTTAGGGAGATCAACATAAGTAGCAAAAGATTCACAGAAAGAAGCTACTATCTTAGAGCCAAGTCCATATTTAGTGCTAAACTTACGGAAAATATTGGTATCCATAAAAGATTTAACACAATCAAACTTAGGTGTCATACCTGACTCCTTACCTTCGTCGAGGTCCCAATCTTCAGAGTTGTGTTTAATTCTATCCAATAAATTCCATCTGAATTCAATAGTCTTCATCATAAAAGAGCCAGCACAAGAAGTATCGAGCATGGTGCGATTGTTATCAGAAAGCCGAGCATAAAATTTTTGAAGGATTGTTTCTCTTGGGAGCTCATGATTGGGGCATGAATATAACATTGATTTAAGCCTCCCCCAAGCTTGAGCGATGCTTTCTCCTTGGCGAGGCTAGAAATTATATATATAATTGCGATCACGATGAACAAGATGCATAGGGTAATACTTTCGATGAAATTCCAGCTTCAATCTTTTATAGTCCCATGATCTCATATCATCACATAGCCTATACCATATCAATGCGTCTCCCTTCAAAGATAAAGGGAAGACCTTCTTCTTAGCAACATCATCGGTTATACCTGCAAGCTTAAATAGTCCACAAACTTCATCCACATATATTAAGTGCTCATCAGGATGCTTTGTTCCATCTCCTGTAAAAGGATTAGCTATCAGTTTTTCTATCATACCTGAAGGATACTCATAAGGAATTTCATTTTCAATAGGTTCAGTAGGTTGAGGAGCAACTCTTTGCTCTACTGGTCGGGGTGAAGATACCCCGAACAAGCCCCTCAGAGAATTACTTTCCATAGTAACAAGTGACAGTAAATTTCAGCACACTATATAAATTTTTCCTTAACTAATTCCACCAACCAAAGGTGCTACACTCCCCGGCAACGGCGCCAGAAAAGAGTCTTGATGACCCACAAGTATAGGGGATCTATCATAGTCCTTTCGATAAGTAAGAATGTCGAACCCAACGAGGAGCAGAAGGAAATGATAAGCGGTTTTCAGCAAGGTATTCTCTGCAAGTACTGAAATAAGTGGTAACAGATAGTTTTGTGATAGGATAAATTGTAACGAGCAACAAGTAACAAAAGTAAATAAAGTGCAGCAAGGTGGCCCAATCCCTTTTTAGCAAAGGACAAGCCGGAACAAACTCTTATAATAGGAAAAGCACTCCCGAGGACACATGGGAATATCGTCAAGCTAGTTTTCATCACATTCATATGATTCGCGTTCGATATTTTGATAATTTGATATGTGGGTGGACCAGTGCTTGGGTGCTGTTCTTACTTGAACAAGCATCCCACTTATGATTAACCTCTATTGCAAGCATCCGCAACTACAACAAAAGTATTAAGGTAAACCTAACCATAGCATGAAACATATGGATCCAAATCAGCCCCTTACGAAGCAACGCATAAACTAGGGTTTAAGCTTCTGTCACTCTAGCAACCCATCATCTACTTATTACTTCCCAATGCCTTCCTCTAGGCCCAAATAATGGTGAAGTGTTATGTAGTCGACGTTCAAATAACACCACTAGAGGCTAGACAACATACATCTTACAAAATATCAAACGAATACCAAATTCACATGACTACTCATAGCAAGACTTCTCCCTTGTCCTTAGGAACGAACGTAATTACTCACAAAGCATATTCATATTCATAATCAGAGGGGTAATAATATGCATATAGGATCTGAACATATGATCTTCCACCAATTAAACCAACTAGCATCAACTACAAGGAGTAATCAACACTACTAGCAACCTACTAGCACCAATCCCGGACTTTGAGACAAGAATTGGATACAAGAGATGAGGAGATGGTGCTGGTGAATATGTTGATGGAGATTGCCCTCTCCCGATGAGAGGAGCGTTGGTGATGATGATGGTGATGATTTCCCCCTCCCGGAGGGAAGTATCCCCGGCAGAACAGCTCTGCCGGAGCTCTAGATTGGATCCGCCAAGGTTCCGCCTCGTGGCGGCGGAGTCTCGTCCCGAAAAGTTCCTTCTTATTTTTTTCTCATCGAAAGACCTCATATAGGAGAAGATGGGCGTCGGAGAGCCACCAGGGGGCCGACGAGGTAGGGGGCGCGCCCTAGGGGGCGCCCCCCCCCACCACCCTCGTGAGCAGGGTGTGGGCCCCCTGGCCTTCATCTTTGGCGAGGATTTTTCTTTATTTGTTTTAAGATGTTCCGTGGAGTTTCAGAACTTTTGGAGTTGCGCAGAATAGGTCTCTAATATTTGCTCCTTTTCCAGCCCAGAATTCTAGCTGTCGGCATTCTCCCTTCTTATGTAAACCTTGTAAAATAATAGAGAATAGCCATAAGTATTGTGACATAAAGTGAAATAACAGTCCATAATGCAATAAATATCGATATAAAAGCATGATGCAAAATGGACGTATCAGGGTACCCCTCAGGGTCAACCCGTCTTCAGTAACATGGCTCAGTGTAAAGTCATAGTAACCATAGTAACTGTGTGTCTAACACCAAGGGGAAAACCCGAGGAATCACCCCCGGTGAATTCCACTCGATGTTATCATCAAGGTGAACGTAAGAGGATCCACCCTCAAGGTTCACATTTGATGGGTTGCACGATAGAGCCGTAACGGAAGTGGTTAAGGAGGAAATCACCCTCAATGACCTCGACCGTATAGCTACAATACAGAGATCTCATTAGGAGTGATGTAAGAGGTTCCACCCTCGGCACTCGATGGTAGCTCTGCAGAGTCGTACAACTAGGGGGGTGATGTGCGGTGTCGGGGCCTGGATGTCGATCACGATGATCGAGTCATCGAACATAAAGCGAGGCAACTGGGACAAGGTGGGGTCACTGATGGATCTCTAACCAACCTATACTAAGCAGTTTAGGATAAGAAGGTAAGGTATGAAAGCAGGTAACAACAACAGGCTATGCATCAGAGTAGGATCATACAGAAAGCAGTAGCAGTTCTAATGCAAGCATGAGAGGGAAATAAATAGGCGATATCAAAATGCTCAAGGGGGTTTGCTTGCCTGGTTGCTCTGGCAAGGGGGGGGGTCGTCGTCGACGTAGTCGATCACAAGGGCAGCATCGGTCTTGGGGTCTAACGGAGAGAAGAGGGGGAAGAAACAGTAAATATAAAGCAAACATAGCACCACAAAGCATAACATGGCAATAAGATGTGCCGGGTGTGACATAACGCGGTAGGAGGTGAAACCGGCGAAGGGGGGAAACATCCGGGAAGGTATCCCCGGTGTTTCATGTTTTCGGACAGTAGAACCGGAGGAGGAAAGTCATGTGTTCGCTATGCTATGGATGTGTGGTGGACGAACGGGCTGCGTAACCGGGTTCGTCTCGTCGTTCTGAGCAACTTTCATGTACAAAGTTTTTCCATCCGAGCTACGGTTTATTTTATATTAATTTTAAAAGACTTAAATCATTTTTAGGATTTATTTAATTAATTTAATCAACATTATCCATAATAGTGTTTGCTGATGTCAGCATGACGTCAGCAGTCAACGTTGACCGTTGACCTGGTCAACCTGGCTTGTGGGCCCCATGGGACCCACCTATCATTCTCTGTTTTAGGTTAATTAGGGTTTAGGTTAATTAAACAGGATTAATTAGGTTAATTAATTTAGTTTAATTAATCAAAATTAATTAAGTTAATTAACTCTTTATTTAATCATTTATTTATTTAATTTTATTATTTATTTATTTTATTATTATTATTTTTTTAACAAAACGTTTCTGGGCGGGCCCCACATGTCAGTGGCCTAGGGCCATAGCGGGTGCGGGCGACGGGTTTCGGGCGCGCGTCCAGGGGCGCCACGGCGAACGAGGCCGGCGAGGCCGGGCGGTCGCCGGAGGGGGACGTCGGCCGGAGGGCAGCAGAGCACCACCAGCGGAGTGCGGGGCCAGCAGAAGCGGCCCCAGCAGCGGCAAGAAGAGGGGGGGCGGCGCGGCAGCGCCGGTGCAGCCACAGGCAGCAGCAAGGGGCACGGGCGGCTAGCGGCACGTGGGCGGGTGCGGTGGAGGGACGCTTCCGGGAGGCGGAGGGAGCCGGAGCGCGGGCGAGCATAGAAGGCCGCGGCGGCAGCACGCGTGAGAGGACGAAGGGAGGGGTGTGGTCGTGGCGAGGTCTAGTGCAGGCACGCGCGAGCGAGTAGCGGCGGTGAGCGTGGCCAGACGTGGCATCGGGCGCGCGGTGCGCGGCATGGGGGAGAGCGCGTGTGCGGGGGAGGAAGAGAGGGGGAGGCGCGATGCTCACGGCGGGGCGCAGGGACTAAGGCAGCGGGCTCGGGGACGTCCGGCGAGGTGGCACCGGCGACGGAGAGGACAGCGTGCGACGGGGCGGCGACTTCGACGTCGAGGTAGCTCCGGGCGGCGTCGGGTGATGGCGGTGGGCGACCGTTCCTCAGGCGCGGGCATGCCGACGAGGTAGGGCTCCGGGCGGCGATGTTGCGGTGAACGGCGGGGCGTGGAGTCGGCGGCGACCGGATCATGCCCCTCGATCCAGATCGAGGGCAGAGGAGGACGAGAGAGTGGGGGTCGTGGGGGAAGTGGGGGGTAGCGGGCTCTAGGTAGTGGGGGGTTGAACCGCTAGGGTTCGACCGGGTGGGGATTAGTAGGGGGAGGCTGGGCCGGTTGTGGCCTGGTGGCCAGCTGGGCCATAGCCCAGCAATGGGGGGGGCTTTGTTTCTTTTTCTTTTCTATTTTCTTTGTTTTTGTTAGTTTAGTTTCTTTAAAAAAACAAGTTAGCACCTAAATTAGTACCAACAAAATAGGCCACTGCCAAACCTAGTTGGGACCCAAAATAATTTAGTTTAATATATTTTTTTATACTCAAAAGCAATTAAATTATTATTTTAGCCACAATTTTTAATTAGTCTAGGGCATTTAAACACTTTGGAAAAGGTTGGTTCCACCACCAAAACTAGTTAGGGATTATTTGCCACATGATGAACATTTCAGTTTTAATGTTTCAAAACTTTTACCGATTGACTTGATTTTGAATTTTAATTTGAATCGTCTTCGAACTAACGGGGGATTAGCAACAGTAATTCGAGGTGACGTGGCATCATTAGCAGAGGTTACTGTAGCTTGATTATCTGGGCGTCATAGTTAAGGCTTCCCTCATTGCAATATGAGGAAGCAATTCGAGTATCTTCACCAAGTGGTTGTGGACAAGAAAGGGATTCCAACTTGAGGCAAGCATTAAAGTCATCATCAAGCTCAAGTTGAATATGCAAGGCAAAGGTATAACTTAGCTAGGTTTTTCTAGTTTTGCCGATCTCATAGTGCTTGGTGGGAGACCGGATTATAGGTTTGATAGTCGTACTATCAAGAGGGACTCTCGCGCGAGTAGCTTGATCACGTCGCATGTAGAGAGCTCAAACCTTTGCATTCCTTGCATTATACTTTCTTGTTGATCTTGGGTGGTTCTCTATGTGAGGACCTTGGGCTTTTCCCTAGCTTCAAAACGAACCCAATATCATCAAATTCGGAGTTTGTATGCCAAAGTTATGCATGTTTTAGTGGGCTGCTGTAGGCTATCCTGGGTACCCCGTGGGCACGGGGTTTTTGACCCCCGTGGGTACGGGGCCCCGTATGCACAGGCTCGTACCGTGCGCACGGGACCCCGTGGGCACGAGGTCTAAACCCCCGTGGGCACGGGGTGTCCGGGAACTGCCCGTTGAGCCCCAACGGCTAGTTTTGGGTTTTGGCTATTTAAGGGCTCCTTCCTCCCACCGGTTGGGGGGTTGTTGATTCACATTCAAACCATCATTTTGGGCCTCTTACCACCTCTCCCAAAGCCCTATCTCCCCTCTAAGTTAAGGGGGATTTGTGGATGGATCTTGGAGTCATTTGTTGATTTCCTCCATTGCATCCCCTCTCTTCAATCTCCCACTTTCATGAGGTGCATCATGTGAGATTGAGAGAGTGAGTTGAGCATTTGTTGCTTGACCTTGCTTTGCATTTGTTGCATTGGTTTGAGCTCCCCGCATCGATTTGTTCGAGTGGGAGCCCGTGAGTTTATTACTCTTGGAGGCTTCGCCTCCTAGACGGTTTGGTGATATCATTGAGAAGATTGTGAAGAGGCCTATGTGGCCAAGGTTCCCCCGGAAGCTTCCTTTTGTGGTGTGCTCCAGGGAAGGGTGTTCAAGTGGCCTGGGTGGTCAAGTTCCTCCGGAGGCTTCCGTGGTTGTGGTGTGCTCCGGAGAAGTTTGTAAAGGTGTGGTGGTTGCCTTCAAGACCAACCCCGAGTGAACCGAGGCTCATCCGTTGGGGGTGACTCGAAAGGGAGAATACGGTGAGTCACTTGGTGATGCCCCGGAGCTTCGGCTTCGGCACCGCTCTAACGGAGATTAGCACTCTCACGAGTGTGAACTTCGGGATAAATCCGCGTCCCCGACTCACTTGTGGTTATCTCATACCCACACCCTTTACTTTCCGCAATTCATACTTGCTCATATTGAGATATCGTGTAATAGTTGAATTGCTTAGTTGTTCCTTCATTTCCATATCTTGTGATATAGTTTGTGCTTGCTAGTTTTCTTAAGTGCCTATCTTGTTTAGCATAGGTTGTTGGCGCACTTAGTTGAGCCTAGCATATTTAGGATTTGTGCTTGAAAAGTATCCGTTAGTTTAATTCCGCATTAGGATAAAGCCAAATCCGTAAAAGTTTTAAAACTCCTATTCACCCCCCCTCTAGTCGTCATCTAGATCATTTCAGATGGGCTATCTTTGTTTGCCTTGAATGGCTTCTTCCGTTGACCGGATTTGGAACCACTGAATACGGTGTTGACCGTTGTGTCTTGGGTTCCTACGTTATTGTTTCGACACTTGTTTTTATTGCGTCGAGGCTTGCCATTGCCATCCCTGACCTCAGAGGTGCTAGGATCGGTGGTGCTATTGTTTTGGCAAGCCAGCTGTCTTCTCCCGCGCAGAAGCTGGTCATCGGTGCGGTAAGAGCTGCCATATACTTTGGTTTTTCTTGGCCGAGGTGACAGGTTAGCCATTCGTCTCGGACGCTATGCCTAAAAGCCGCTAGGGATTCGGCGTCCGGACAATCGACAATTTGGTTCTTTTTAATTAAGAACCTAGTCCATAGCTTCCTGGCAGACTCTCCGGGCTGCTGGATGATGTGACTGAGGTCATCAACATCCGGAGGCCGGACATATGTACCTTGGAAGTTGTCGCACGGCACCTCCGAGTTCTGCACACGTTCAACTCGATGACGTCCCTCGAACTCCGAGACAGCCGAGTTTTGAGAGAGAGTTCCGTCAGCACGACGGCGTGGTGACTATGTTGATGTTCTACCATCACAGGGCTTCGCCTAAGCACCGCTACGATATTATCGAGGTGGACTATGGTGGAGAGGGGCACCGCACACGGCTAAAAGATCCAAGGGATCAATTGTTGTGTCCATGGGGTGCACCCCTCCTCTGTATATAAAGGAGGGGAGGGGAGGGCCGGCCAAGGGGAGGAGGCGGGCCCAAGGGGGGAGTCCTACTCCAGGACTCCCACCGGGAGTAGGACTCCTCCTTTTCCTATTTGGAAAGGGAGAGGGAAGGAAGAGGAAGGAGGCAGGAAGGAAAGGGGGGGGCCCCCCTCCCAATTCGAATTGGGCTTGGGGGGGCGCCCCCTCCCATGCTCCTTTCCCCTCCTTTCCACTAAAGCCCATTAAGGCCCATATACATCCCGGGGGCTTCCGATAACCTCCCGGTGCTCCGGTATTATCCCGATCTCACCCGAAACCATTCCGGTATCCAAATATAGTCATCCAATATATCGATATTTACATCTCGAATATTCCGAGACTCCTCGTCATGTCCATGATCACATCCGAGACTCCGAACTACCTTCGGTACATCAAAAACCATAAACTCATAATATAACCATCATCGAACTTTAAGCGTGCGGACCCTACGGGTTCGAGAACTATGTAGACATGACCGAGACACGTCTCTGGTCAATAACCAATAGCGGAACCTGGATGCTCATATTGGCTCCTACATATTCTACGAAGATCTTTATCGGTCAAACCGCATAACAACATACGTTTGTTCCCTTTGTCATCGGTATGTTACTTGCCCGAGAATGGATCGTCGGTATCTCAATACCTAGTTCAATCTCGTTACCGGCAAGTCTCTTTACTCGTTCTGTAACACAACATCCCGCAACTAACTCATTAATTACAATTCTTGCAAGGCTTAAGTGATGTGTATTACCGAGTGGGCCCTGAGATACCTCTCCGACAATCGGAGTGACAAATCCTAATCTCGAAATACGCCAACCCAAAAAGTACCTTTGGAGACACCTGTAGAGCACCTTTATAATCACCCAGTTACCTTGTGATGTTTGGTAGCACACAAAGTGTTCCTCCGGTAAACGGGAGTTGCATAATCTCATAGTCATTGGAACATGTATAAGTCATCAAGAAAGCAATAGCAACAAACTAAACGATCAAGTGCTAAGCTAATGGAATGGGTCAAGTCAATCACATCATTCTCCTAATGATGTGATCCCGTTAATCAAATGACAACTCTTTGTCTATGGTTAGGAAACATAATCATCTTTGATCAACGAGCTAGTAAAGTAGAGGCATACTAGTGACACTCTATTTGTCTATGTATTCACACATGTATCATGTTTCCGGTTAATACAATTCGAGCATGAATAAAAAACATTTATCATGATATAAGGAAATAAATAATAACTTTATTATTTCCTCTAGGGCATATTTCTTTCAGTCTCCCACTTGCACTAGAGTCAATAATCTAGATTACACAGTAATGATTCTAACACCCATGGAGCCTTGGTGCTGATCATGTTTTGCCCGTGGAAGAGGCTTAGTCAATGGGTCTGCAACATTCAGATCCGTATGTATTTTGCAAATCTCTATGTCTCCCACCTGGACTTGATCTCGGATGGAGTTGAAGCGTCTCTTGATGTGCTTGGTTCTCTTGTGAAATCTGGATTCCTTTGCTAAAGCAATTACACCAGTATTGTCACAAAAGATTTTCATTGGACCCGATGCATCAGGTATGACACCTAGATCGGATATGAACTCCTTCATCCAGACTCCTTCATTTGCTGCTTCCGAAGCAGCTATGTACTCCGCTTCACATGTAGATCCCGCTATGACGCTTTGTTTAGAACTACACCAACTGACACCTCCATCGTTTAATAAAAACATGTATCCGGTTTGCGATTTAGAATCGTCCGGATCAGTATCAAAGCTTGCATCGACGTAACCATTTACGACGAGCTCTTTGTCACCTCCATAAACGAGAAACATATCCTTCGTTCTCTTCAGGTATTTCAGGATGTTCTTGACCGCTGTCCAGTGATCCACTCCTGGATTACTTTGGTACCTCCCTACCAAACTAATAGCAAGGCACACATCAGGTCTGGTACACAGCATTGCATACATGATAGAGCCTATGGCTGAAGCATAGGGAACATCTTTCATTTTCTCTCTATCTTCTGCAGTGGTCGGGCATTGAGTCTTACTCAACTTCACACCTTGTAACACAGGCAAGAACCCTTTCTTTGTTTGATCCATTTTGAACTTCTTCAAAACTTTGTCAAGGTATTGCTTTGTGAAAGTCCAATTAAGCGTCTCGATCTATCTCTATAGATCTTGATGCCCAATATATAAGCAGCTTCACCGAGGTCTTTCATCGAAAAACTTTCATTCAAATATCCTTTTATGCTATCCAGAAATTCTATATCATTTCCAATCTACAATATGTCATCTACATATAATATTAGAAATGCTACAGAGCTCCCACTCACTTTCTTGTAAATACAGGCTTCTCCAAAAGTCCATATAAAACCATATGCTTTGATCACACTATCAAAACGTTTATTCCAACTCCGAGAGGCTTGCATTAGTCCATAAATGGATCGCTGGAGCTTGCACACTTTGTTAGCACCCTTTGGATCGATAAAACCTTCAGGTTGTATCATATACAACTCTTCTTCCGGAAATCCATTCAGGAATGCAGTCTTTACATCCATTTGCCAAATTTCATAATCATAAAATGCGGCAATAGCTAACATGATTCGAACGGACTTAAGCATCGCTACGGGTGAGAAGGTCTCATCATAGTCAACTCCTTGAACTTGTTGAAAACCTTTAGCAACAAGTCGAGCTTTTGTAGACAGTAACATTACCATCAGCGTCTGTCTTCTTGAAGATCCATTTATCCTCGATGGCTTGCCGATCATCGGGCAAGTCAACCAAAGTCCACATTTTGTTCTCATACATGGATCCCATCTCAGATTTCATGGCCTCAAGCCATTTTGCGGAATCTGGGCTCATCATCGCTTCCTCATAGTTCGTAGGTTCGTCATGGTCTAGTAACATAACCTCCAGAACATGATTACTGTACCACTCTGGTGCGGATCTTACTCTGGTTGACCTACGAGGTTCGGTAGTAACTTGATCTGAAGTTTCATGATCATCATCATTCGCTTCCTCACTAATTGGTGTAGATGTCACAGGAACCGGTTTCTGTGATGAACAACTTTCCAATAAGGGAGCAGGTACAGTTACCTCATCAAGTTCTACTTTCCTCCCACTCACTTCTTTCGAGAGAAACTCCTTCTCTAGAAAGGATCCATTCTTAGCAATGAATGTCTTGCCCTCGGATCTGTGATAGAAGGTGTATCCAACTGTTTCTTTTGGGTATCATATGAAGACACATTTCTCCGCTTTGGGTTCGAGCTTATCAGGTTGAAACTTTTTCACATAAGCGTCGCAGCCCCAAACTTTAATAAACGACAACTTTGGTTTCTTGCCAAACCATAGTTCATAAGGTGTCGTCTCAACGGATTATGATGGTGCCCTATTTAACGTGAATGCGGCCGTCTCTAAAGCATAACCCCAAAATGATATCGGTAAATCAGTAAGAGACATCATAGATCGTACCATATCTAGTAAAGTACGATTATGACGTTCGGACACACCATTACGCTGTGGTGTTTCGGGTGGCGTGAGTTGTGAAACTATTCTGCATTGTTTCAAATGTAGACCAAACTCGTAACTCAAATATTCTCCTCCATGATCAGATTGTAGAAACTTTATTTTCTTGTTACGATGATTTTCAACTTCACTCTGAAATTCTTTGAACTTTTCAAATGTTTCGGACTTATGTTTCATTAAGTAGATATACTCATATCTGCTTAAATCATCTGTGAAGGTGAGAAAATAACAATACCCGCCGCGAGCCTCAACATTCATTGGACCACATACATCAGTATGTATGATTTCCAACAAATCAGTTGCTCGCTCCACAGTTCCGGAGAACGGCGTTTTAGTCATCTTGCCCATGAGCACTAGTAGAAAACGGGCCATTAGCACTGGTTTGTAAGGGCCTTTAGTGCCGGTTATGGAACCGGCACTAACGTTTCGGCACTAAAGCCCCCCCCCTTTAGTACCGGTTCAGCACGAACCGGTGCTAAAGGGGAACCACGTGGCGTGAGCTCGCGCCCTGGTACGGGGGACCTTTAGTACCGGTTGGTGTTACCAACCGGTACTAAAGGTTTTTTTTTGAATTTTTTTTTTGAAAATTTTGGAAAAAAATTTGATTCTTTATTTTTAATTTTTCTAAATTATTTGATGATTTAGTCTCTAATCACCTCTCTTAACTGCTCAAGTGTGGATCACTCATTCCAAATCATCTAACTTCCCAACCGGTCACCCATCCCTCTCACTACTCCAGCCCAAGCACGCTTAACTTTCAGGTTCTATTCTCCTTCATTTCCGAGTCTGCACTTGTTGTTTTCCTGACAATAGTAAGATGTCAATCCTATTAACCCTCAGGAGTTTAGCTTGAGCATGAAGTCACACATTTCACCGTTTGAGTTTGAAACTATTATTCTAAAAAAACAGTAATTATTTAGTAACGCTAATATTTCTTGAATAAGTTTGACCATAGTTTGACCACAGTTTGACCATAGTTTGACCAGATTTGACCAAAATTCAAAAAATTGAAATAATTATTTAGTAACACTAATATTCTTGAATAATTAGTTTGACCATTGTTTGACCACAGTTTGCCCACTGTTTGAATATTTTTAAATTTTTCCCACTCTAGATCTTAAAAGCCTCGTAACTTTTTTCTATTAGGTTTTTGAGGATTTTGCAAATGTTTAACGGGGTTGCCCCGTTAAATTCGGATGTAACTTTTCGAGTAGATGATTTTTCATATAAAAAACTTTTTCATCCGAGTTAGTATGCAAAAGTTATGCCCATTTTTACAAATTTCAGAGAGATTTTGCAAATAAAGTCAAAATTCACATTTGCAAATTTTCCCAACAACTAGACCACATATCACATGAGAAACTTATTTTCTTTTATTTTTTTGACATTTCCATTATTTTCTTTTATTTTTTTTAAAAACTGAAAAGGCGATAGGGGGGGTAGAGTTTGAAAATGGGACCTTTAGTACCGGTTCGTGGCACGAACCGGTACTATAGGTTAGACCCCTTTAGTACCGGTTCGTGGCACGAACCGGTACTAAAGGTTAGACCTTTAGTACCGGTTTGTGCCACGAACCGGTACTAAAGGTGATCGTGGGGCCCCGGCCTGACGCCAGCCTGCCACCACCCCTTTAGTGCCGGTTCGTGCCACGAACCGGTACTAAAGGTTCAACACGAACCGGCATTAATGCAAATCCTTTCGAACCGGCACTAATGGTACCATTAGTACCGGCTCAAATACAAACCGGCACTAATGTGCTTCACGTTTGACCCTTTTTCTACTAGTGGAGGCATGGTTCGCAAGTACCAAGTGATTCATAATCAAGTGATTCCAAAAGTCCATCAGTATGGAGTTTCTTCATGCGCTTTATACCAATATGACCCAAACGGCAGTGCCACAAATAAGTTGCACTATCATTATCAACTCTGCATCTTTTGGCTTCAATATTATGAATATGTGTAAGAGACCACTCTTTAAAGGTGCATGACCATAAAAGATATTACTCATATAAATAGAACAACCATTATTCTCAGATTTAAATGAATAACCGTCTCGCATTAAATAAGATCCAGATATAATGTTCATGCTCAATACTGGCACCAAATAATAATTATTTAGGTCTAAAACTAATCCCGAAGGTAGATGTAGAGGTAACGCGCCGACGGTGATCACATCGACTTTGGAACCATTTCCCACGTGCATTGTCACCTCGTCCTTAACCAGTGTTCGCTTAATCCGTAGTCCCTGTTTCGAGTTGCAAATATTAGCAACAGAACCAGTATCAAATACCTAGGTGCTACTGCGAGCTCTGGTAAGGTACACATCAATAACATGTATATCACGTATACCTTTGTTCACCTTGCCATCCTCCATCGCCGCGGATAAGCGCCGCCTCAAGCCAAGGTATTTCTCCTCGCGCGCACGAAGAGACCGCGAGCTAGTTCCCCGTCAGTTCGTCATTCTCGTCTAGATTGATGAATCCACTGCACAGATTGATTTATCCTAACCAACCCCTTTGTTCCTTTCAGTGGCGCCATGGAGGGGGAAAGTTCCGCGAAGAAGAAGAAGAAGGTGAGGAAGACCAACCCTCCGGCGGAGGAGGCAGTGACGGCGGCGGCCAGCCTCCAGACGGACGACCTCATCTTGGAGATCCTCTCCTGCCTCCCCGCCAGGTCCGTCCACCGCTTCAAGTGTGTCTCCCCGGCCTGGTGCGACCTCATCGCCGACCCCGCCCACCGCAAGAAGCTGCCCCATCCCCTCGCCGGTTTCCTGTACAACACCTACCACAGGCCGGACCCCCGCTTCTACAAATTTCACTTCCGGGGACAAGAATACGTCGGTTGAATCCCATTACATCATGTGCAATCCGGCAACCGGGAGGTGGGTCGACCTGCCCCCTCACCCCGAGGTGCCACCCGGTGGTCGCATCTTCGCTCGCTTGGCTTTTGATCCAGCAGTCTCGTCCCATTTCCATGTTCTTCAGTTTAAGGACAGCCAGCAGAAGGAATACGTCACAGGAGTGAACATCTACTCTTCTCAAACCGGGGCATGGATTTGTAGAGAAAGCCGCTTGGCTGAGAAAATTAGCCTGTTCACTGGCCTCGCAAGTGTCTTCTTTCACGGTATGTTGCACTTGCATGGTTTACTGTATCCCATGAACATGGAGGATGATGTTGTGCTGGTAGCCGTGGACATGGACGGCCAGGTGTGGAACACTATCCGTGTGCCGTCTGGTGGTTTGAGTTTCGGTAGAATTAGATTGTCACAGGGGTGCTTGCACTATGCTACCACACCGCTAGCTACTGATGACAAGAAGAAGAAGAAGAGGAAGAAGAAGAAGAAGCAGAAGAAGAAGGAGAATACATCAACAGTCTGGTGCATGAAGGATTATGATAGTAAAGAATGGGTCTTGAAGCATAGTGTTAGCAACGATGAGCTGCGGAGCATAACTGGTGTGGACTACAAAGTGGCTGCTTTTCATCCAGACCGTGACACCATTTTTTTGGATTCATATGATGTTGATACATTGGTATCATACGATATGCAGCATCGAAAATTCCATCGAATCCATAGTCTTCGGGGAAACAGGGCAACACTATTTGTACCCTATGTTCCATTGTTCTCAGACTCATTCGCAGGTGCAGATGGACAGTAGTGTTACCTACAAGTCAAGCTTGTGCTTCTTCTAAGAATTTGCTCTTCTGTAGGCGCTGAACTATTTTTGTCTGTTGATCTCTGAATTTGCTTAAGTTATGTCATTTAACTTGTGTGCTCCTGCTAGCTTGATTTTCTGTTAGGAAAAACATGGTTACTATTCTTGTCGCTGAATTATTCAATTTTCTGGTGCTTGTGTCCTATTGTCCTGGATACGAATTAGTTTTGATGTCGCAAAGTTGTTCCGAAATCTGGTTTTCATGTTCAAGACACTAAGGATCTTTTGTCCTAAATCCTAAGATTACTACTCTCTCCATTCCTAAATACTCCAATAAGGGACTACATACGGAGCAAAATGCACTCTAAAATATGTCTATATACATCATATGTAGTTTGTATTAAATGTTTAAAAAAATACTTATATTTAGAAACGAAGGGGGTACATTATTAGTGAGGGTTGTTGGTAAATCTTTTAGTGTACTGAGAGTCTCTATCAGATTGTTGCAATGTCTATTTGATTCTAGCCCTCAGGTTTTCGGTGATGCATTCCCAGTGAGCAAAGTTCTTTTTATCTACTACTTGTCCTGTTGCTAATGAATTGAGAATGCTGTGGTTTAACTTTTGCTACTCCCTCCAATCCAAATTAATTGTCGCAGCTCTTGTACAACTTTGTACTAAAGTTGTACTTCCTTAGTGATCTAAACGATCTTATATTAGTTTACAGAAGGAGTACTAATTTGGATTGGAAGGAGTACTTAATTTGTTAATCCAGCTGAATACTTGCATCAATGATGAAAGAAAACGTGTAGATGTGCAGTAGTGTTGCACACCTTTCATAATGAAAACTTTTCTTGCTGGGTGAGAAAACAAGAAATGCTTATTTCTTCCCTATGTTCCTCTTTGCTGGGAGTCACCTAAATGATGCCATTCAATCTGCTTGTGCTTATACTGCCGCTAGCTTGATTGTTTGTTCGGAGCAATGCCTGGCATACTTACAGATTAATCATATCGGTGGGTGCAGCTTATAGTTTACTGAAAGTCCCATTAAGAATGTTGCAATGTGAGTATATTTGATCTTAGTCTTAAGAGGCAATGCACTGCATCGAACAAGTTCCTCTTATCTAAGCTAATGAATTCTGGTGAATCCAGTCTGAATTTCTATCACAGCACCATATAATTACACCATGTTTTATTCAGTTTCTGACCTGAGTAAATCTATTGAACTATGTCCCACAATTTCCCCATGTTTCCTGTCATTTTCTAGACATTTGTGATGTTTCTTCGGAAACTACATTCCCGTTACAGTATTACCCAATCCTCGTAGATTTTTTCTGTTCCTACATGTTTTCCATATCACACGAACTCACAAGCACACTGAAAAAGAAGAATTTATTTCCTACAACTTAGTAGTGAATTGGTTCATATACATAGTCCGTCAGTTATCGAAACCATTTCCTTTACTCCTGTTTTCCAGCAGCTTGAACTGAAATAGGGACATTGCAGTGTACATTCATCGATCGTGTCACCATAATCACAGCAAAGCAATGTGATCTGAGAAACTTTACCACGCTGATGGCGTATTGGCTCCTAGCAAGGATGGAGCGAATTTAGTCACCTCCGTGAAACCTCTGCGGTTAATTTGTTGCTCTATTCGTTCAGATGTGTTATTTTTTTTGCGAAACAGATGTGTTCTCTGAAGGCTATTTTGAAACAAGTTCTCTGAAGGTTGTTCATTAGACATGAGGGGGGCGAGAAAGATACTATATTCAAGAGAGCCAATACATGAATTTCGTTTCAGAAGTAGCATTGATACGAAAGCATTGGCAACTAATATTTGACAGTACAAAATTCTACATCTCTATGAGTACATCAGGTGGATTTTTATTTTGGGTGGCATGAATATTGGAGCTGGAAGCCTTCCTCTTAAAAATAAATCTACTTTCGTTATATTCTTCTTCTTCATACTTCAACCATTGAAACATTGAACAGAGAGTGGAATTTGAATTCTAAATTGTAACCTTACTGCATCTAATAGGTAGATCAACCTATTTTTATATGTAGTTGGACTAGTTCACCGTATGTGTCTGATCTGAAAAAACTACTGGGAGTTTGTTGTATATTACGATAATACCAGTAACGTACCTTAAGTTGTGCCAAAATCGGTTGATGAAGGTGTTGGAAATATGGCAGGTATTACAATTAATATAATTCCGAATTTATGTGAGACTGATGACAAGGACAGATCTAACAGATTTATACATGCAATCACGTAGATGAAATCTAGCAGAGTAAATGAAATCGACATGGACTGAAGTCCCATAACATGATCACATAAATATAACCGATCACAAAGGATATCTTACAGCGGGGTTGATGAGATCGCAATGAAGACGGGGATGTCGATGGAGAGTTGATGATGAACTGATCGCAGTGCAGACGGACGTAGTCGAAGAAGATTGAGCAGCCGGCGGATGCACTGCCCAGAAACTTTATCGCCCGGCTACCCGTGCAGGTCGCCGATGCCGGGGAAAGTCCGGAGACTACTGCTCTCCTCGCCCTACTGCACGGCAGGGAGAGGATCGGCGAAGGTCGACGGCGGCGGCATAGATGAGAACGGGTTAGGGTTGTGTTTTGTTCGAGTGTCTCTGGCGAGAAGGACGTCTCCCTCTTATAGACTTGGATGGATAAACCCCAGGCAGCACGATCTACCTATATACTAGGATCCGCCCCTGGGATATCTCCATCACGAACGAACCTATAACCGCACGCAAACGTGCGAGTCTATCCTCGGTTCGTGCGTGAGACAGACGCGAGTGGATAAGAGTAAAAACTGCGCAATAAAAATAACAAAAAATGCATTTTATTAGTCCACGGTCGCGCTCGCCTCGCCAAAGTCACAAGTCACAAGTCACGCGTAATTAAACACGAATAAATGCGAAATGCGAGCGAGCGAGCACGCGCATGTGTGCGCGTGTGGTGTACACTTGCATCTTTAGTCATCCCAATCAATGGAACCATGAGAGGCCCCCTTATAAGCAGGTAAAACTCTTGCTCCCTTAGCGATGTGGGACTAAACTCCCACATGGCTGTCCACCCCCTTGACTTGTCTCCAAATCTGAAATTAATTTGGGCCCAATCTCTGTATAAAGCCCATTAATTCCAACAATCCCCACCAAGAAGTCAAGATCTGCAATTTGTTCTCATCTGGATTTTATATACCAGTTTTAAAAGTATAGACCTGTCTCGGGTTGAACTATACCTAGCACTCCATGATCCACTCCTCTTACAACTAGGCAATGGACACTGCCTTGAATTGCCAGTCTTCTGTAGAAGAGATTCACTTGAAGGCATCACTGATACTAGGCCGCCTTGATCCACGCCTAAGGTTTGGAGCGTTACGGTCGTGCTCCCTAGTCCTTTAGTGAGCTCATTAGAGATCACCCAAATCTCATGTACTGCGACCTCACAGCTAAGCTCACATAGGTGTGTTCTTTCAAGAATACCCTACAGGACGGTGTCTTTCCGAAGTGTTTCGGCATTAGAACATATTAAGACAGAAGTCAGCCTCCCATGCAGTACTTAGAGTACTCATCTCAGCGGGAAATGGAAGATGCATATGTACTCTCTCCAGTTGCTCCAACAACTTGTTTTTCCCTTTTCCTAATTCACGGGATCTCCGATCACATAGGCCGGGTTTCTTTAGTTGTGCAACTCAGGTGGGTCTCAAGCCCATTTCCCTTGATGCTCCATCTATCACTGAACGTGATAGCCCCTTTGTAAAGGGATCCGCCAGGTTTTTGGTAGTGTTAATATAATCAACGGCGATCACTCCTTTACGTCTCAAATTCCTGACGGATTTGATGCGCCGTTTCACATGTCTTGATGACTTTAGATTGTCCTTCGAACTTTTAACCTTAGTGATCACGGTTTGGTTATCACAGTTCAGAAGGATTGCCGGAATTGGTTTTTCAACCATTGGCAAATCACTCAAGAGTTCACGCAGCCACTCTGCCTCAACAGTGGCTGAGTCAAGTGCTACAAGTTCAGCCTCCATAGTAGACCTCGTCAAGATAGTTTGCTTGCGAGACCTCCAAGAGATTGCAACACCGCCAAAAGTAAATATATATCCACTAGTGGCTTTGATCTCATCTGCATCTGAGATCCAGTTAGCATCACTATACCTTTCTGGTACATCAGGGTACCATGTATAGTGCAGCCCATACGTTGTGGTTCCTCTCAAATACCTCATTACTCGTTCCAGTGCAATCCAGTGATCATTTCCCGGATTTGAATTAAACCGGCTCAATTTGCTAACCGTAAATGAAATGTCAGGTCTAGTTGCAGCAGCAAGGTACATGAGAGAACCAACTATTTGGGAGTATTTTAGTTGCTCGACCCCTTGTCCTCTGTTCTTACGAAGCTTTAGACTTGGGTCATAGGGAGTTGGAGATGTTCTAGAGTCCTCAAAACCAAACCGACTCGGGATTTTCTCCACATAATGAGACTGACTTAACGTAATCCCATTCTCATTCATTTGCAGCTTTATGTTTAAAATAACATCCGCCTCTCCCAAATCTTTCATATCAATGTTTTGAGACAGAAAGGATTTAACATCATTTATAACATCCATATCGGTCCCAAAAATTAATATGTCATCAACGTATAAGCATAAGATTACACCCTTACCCCCACCATATTTATAGTACACACATTTGTCTCCTTCATTCACCACAAAGCCTACCGAAGTGAGAGTTTTGTCAAATTTTTCATGCCACTGCTTCGGCGCCTGCTTGAGGCCATAGACTGATTTCTTCAATCTACACACCATGTTCTCTTGCCCAGTTGCTACAAAACCATCAGGTTGCTGCATATAAATTTCCTCATCGAGCTCTCCATTTAGGAAAGCCGTCTTCACATCCATTTGATGGATTAGGAATTTATAAGATGCTGCTAGAGCAATCAGCACCCGAATTGTAGTCATCCTAGCAACAGGCGAGTATGTATCAAAGAAATCCTCACCTTCCTTTTGGGTAAAACCCTTGGCCACGAGTCTAGCCTTATACTTTTCAATGGTACCATCAGGTCTTAACTTCCTTTTAAATATCCATTTGCAACCAATAGGTTTACAACCCATCGGTCGTGGACAGATTTCCCATGTTCCGTTAGTGAGAATGGAATCCATTTCACTTTGTACTGCCTCCTTCCAATCATCAGCATCTAGGGATGCATATGCTTCAGAGAGAGTTCTGGGAACATCATCCACAAGGTACACAGCGAAGTCATCTCCAAAGGACCTTTTAGTCCGTTGTCTCTTGCTCCTTCTGGGAGCTACTTCGCTATCATCCTCCTCAGTTGGATTATACGGAGTTACAAAAGGAGTACTTTCCAGTTCAGGCTCGGGTTCAAATTCTCTTTGTATAGTTGGTTGACTAGTGGATGCTCTATTTTCCTTCATTGGAAAGATGTTCTCAAAGAAGGTAGCGTCTCGAGATTCTATCACAGTGTTAGTGTGCACATCAGAAAACTCGGACTTGACTACCAAGAATCTATAAGCGTTGCTATTATGTGCGTAACCTAGAAAGATACAATCAACAGTCTTAGGTCCCAATTTTCGTTTCTTGCATACAGGTACATTAACCTTGGCTAAACAGCCCCAAGCACGTAAGAAACGCAGAGTTGGTTTGTGTCCTTTCCATCCTTCATGTGGAGTTGTATCTCCTTTTGATGAAGGAACTCTGTTGAGAATATAACATGCAGCCAACGCAGCCTCTCCCCACCATGACTTAGCTAAACCGGCACTGTCCAACATGGCATTTACCAAGTCCGTAAGTGTTCGATTTTTGTGTTCAGCCACTCCATTTGATTGGGGCGAGTAGGGAGGGGTTACCTCATGGATAATTCCATGCTCCGCACAAAATTCAGCAAACTCATGTGAGACATACTCTCCCCCTCTGTCAGACCTTAAGCGTTTGATCTTCTTCTCTAATTGGTTTTCTACCGCAGCTTTGTAGATCTTAAAGCAGTTCAACGCCTCATCTTTCGTTTTTACTAGATAAATATGACACCACTTAGTCGCATCATCTATCAATGTCATCATATATCTTTTCCCTGCCTTAGTCTAAACTCCATTCATCTCACACAAATCTGAATGGATTAAATCTAGAGGTGAAAGGCTTTTCTCCCCCAATAGGTTTAAACAATTTTCGGGGTTGCTTTGCTTGCACACAAGCCTGACACTTAGATCCACGGACTATGGAGACATTCGGAATTAAATTAAGCTTGCATAACTGAACAATGCGATCAAAATTTATATGACATAAACGAGAGTGCCAAACAGCAACATCTCCAACATTTATTCCAGAATATGAAGAACAAGATAAAGTTTACGACATTACAGTCGTCTAGAATAGAAAGGCGGAACAAGCCTCCGCTGTTATAGCCTTTTCCAATAAACAAACCAAATTTCGAAATAACAAACTTATTCGACTCAAACACCAGCTTGTAGCCATCACGGCACAGCAGTGAATCAGAAAGCAGGTTCCTATTTATTCCTGGGACATGCGGGACGTTCTTCAGCGACAAAGTCTTTCCCGAGGTAAGCCTCAGGTCAACTCTACCGGTTCCACGAACGGTTGCCCTTGTTTCGTTCCCCATCACGATGGTGGAACCGCTGCAAGCCTGATAAGAAGAAAACAAGTTGTAGTCAGCACAAACATGCACATTAGCTCCAGTATCTATCCACCAATCAGTGGATTGACATGCAAGAAGGACACTAGGGACATACCCAGATCCTCCACCTGCCTCGCTAACGACAACATTCGCAGATGGCTGGCCTCCTTCCTTCCTGCCTTTGCGCATGCGGCACTTCCTGGCTATGTGCCCAGGCTCACCACACACGAAGCAGTTGAAGTCACCCTTTTCTTTCTTCTTCTTCTTAAAGCCGGTGGTTTGTTTTGCCTTCCCTTTGTTCTTGTAATTCTTTGCACCGGAACTGCCAGCCCCACTTTACACGACATTGGCATTCAGAACCGGCTGGGGAGGAACTTTTTCCGCATCTTTCGCTCTGGCCTTTTCCTCAACATCAAGAGTGGCGATGAGACTTTCCACGGTCATCACCTCCCTCTTGTGTTTGAGAGTGGTGGCAAAGCTCCTCCAAGATGTAGGTAACTTGGCAATAATGCCCCCCACCACAAACTTGTCAGGCAGAACGACTCCAAAACCAGCGAGTTCCCCCACCAGGAGCTGGATCTCATGGGCTTGTGTCACAACCGAATTATTATCGGCCATCTTAAAATCGTGATACAGCTCATTAACATACAGTTCACGCCCAGCATCCGACTCTCCATATTTCCTGTCGAGCGCTTCCCAAACAAGGGCGGGACTAGCAAAGTTCATATATATGTCACAAAGCTGATCGGTCATGAGGGAGAGAAGACAACCCATGGCCGTGTCTGAAGACACCTCAAAATCACGCTGTTGTTCCTGCGTGAGTGGCCTCTCAACGGTGGGTGAAATCACCCACCACAAGTTCATGCTCATAAGCCAGAACTTCACACGGGTCTGCCATCTTTTGAAGTTCTCACCCCCAAACCTCTCAGGTTTCATCACAACGCTTGGTCCAGCTATTGCACAGTAATAAAGTTTCTGGACTGTTGGAAATATGGCAGGTATTACAATTAATATAATTCCGAATTTATGTGAGACTGATGACAAGGACAGATCTAACAGATTTATACATGCAATCACGTAGATGAAATCTAGCAGAGTAAATGAAATCGACATGGACTAAAGTCCCATAACAAGATCACATAAATATAACCGATCACAAAGGATATCTTACAGCGGGGTTGATGATGAGATCACGGTGAAGACGGGGATGTCGATGGAGAGTTGATGATGAACTGATCGCAGTGCAGACAGACGTAGTCGAAGAAGATTGAGCAGCCGTGCGGATGCACTGCCCAGAAACTTTGTCGCCCGACTACCCGTGCAGGTCGCCGATGCCGGGGAAAGTCCGGAGACTACTGCTCTCCTCGCCCTGCTGCACGGCAGGGAGAGGATCGGCGAAGGTCGACGGCGGCAGCGTAGATGAGAACGGGTTAGGGTTGTGTTTTGTTCGAGTGTCTCTGGCGAGAAGGACGTCTCCCTCTTATAGACTCGGATGGATAAACCCCACGCAGCACGATCTGCCTATATCCTAGGATCCGCCCCCTGGGATATCTCCATCACAAATGAACCTGTAACCGCACGCAAACGTGCGAGTCTATCCTCGGTTCGTGCGTGAGACAGATGCGGGTGGATAAGAGTAAAAACTGCGCGATAAAAATAACAAAAAATGCATTTTATTAGGCCACGGTCGTGCTCGCCTCGCCTCGCTAAAGTCACAAGTCACAAGTCACGCGTAATTAAACGCGAATAAATGCGAAATGCGAGCGAGCGCGCGCGCGCGTGTGCGCGCGTGTGGTGTACACTTGCATCTTTAGTCATCCCAATCAATGGAACCATGAGAGGCCCCCTTATAAGCAGGTAAAACTCTTGCTCCCTTAGCGATGTGGGACTAAACTCCCACATGGTTGTCCACCCCCTTGACTTCTCTCCAAATCTGAAATTAATTTGGGCCCAATCTCTGTATAAAGCCCATTAATTCCAACAATCCCCACCAAGAAGTCAAGGTCTGCAATTTGTTCTCATCTGGCTTTTATATACCAGTTTTAAAAGTATAGACCCGTCTCGGGTTAAACTATACCTAGCACTCCATGATCCACTCCTCTTACAACTAGGCAATAGACACTGCCTTGAATTGCCAGTCTTCTGTAGAAGAGATTCACCTGAAGGCATCACTGATACGAGGCCGCCTTGATCCACGCCTAAGGTTTGGAGCGTTACGGTCGTGCTCCCTAGTCCTTTAGTGAGCTCATTAGAGATCACTCAAATCTCATGTACTGCGACCTCACAGCTAAGCTCACATAGGTGTGTTCTTTCAAGAATACCCTGCAGGATGGTATCTTTCTGAAGTGTTTCGGCATTAGAACATATTAAGACAGAAGTTAGCCTCCCATGCAGTACTTAGAGTACTCATCTCAGCGGGAAATGGAAGATACATATGTACTCTCTCCTGTTGCTCCAACAACTTGTTTTTCCCTTTTCCTAATTCACGGGATCTCCGATCACATAGGCCGGGTTTCTGTAGTTGCGCAACTCAGGTGGGTCTCAAGCCCATTTCCCTTGATGCTCCATCTATCACTGAACGTGATAGCCCCTTTGTAAAGGGATCCGCCAGGTTTTTGGTAGTGTTAATATAATCAACGGCGATCACTCCTTTACGTCTCAAATTCCTGACGGATTTGATGCGCCGTTTCACATGTCTTGATGACTTCAGATTGTCCTTCGAACTTTTAACCTTAGTGATCACGGTTTGGTTATCACAGTTCAGAAGGATTACCGGAATTGGTTTTTCAACCATTGGCAAATCACTCAAGAGTTCACACAGCCACTCTGCCTCAACAGTGGCTGAGTCAAGTGCTACAAGTTCAGCCTCCATAGTAGACCTCGTCAAGATAGTTTGCTTGCGAGACCTCCAAGAGATTGCAGCACCGCCAAAAGTAAATATATATCCACTAGTGGCTTTGATCTCGTCTGCATCTGAGATCCAGTTAGCATCACTATACCCTTCTGGTACATCAGGGTACCCTGTATAGTGCAGCCCATACGTTGTGGTTCCTCTCAAATACCTCATTACTCGTTCCAGTGCAATCCAGTGATCATTTCCCGGATTTGAATTAAACCGGCTCAATTTGCTAACCGCAAATGAAATGTCAGGTCTAGTTGCAGCAGCAAGGTACATGAGAGAACCAACTATTTGGGAGTATTTTAGTTGCTCGACCCCTTGTCCTCTGTTCTTACGAAGCTTTAGACTTGGGTCATAGGGAGTTGGAGATGTTCTAGAGTCCTCAAAACCAAACCGACTCAGAATTTTCTCCACATAATGAGATTGACTTAATGTAATCCCATTCTCATTCATTTGCAGCTTTATAGTACGTCAGAATAGTATGTCAGCTATGTCTATATACGTATATTTACTCTACCAGTATACGAATACCTAGCGAACATTCACAGGGGGGCGAGACGATGGGGGTGTCTGACCCTTGCTTGCACCCCCTGTCTCCGCCTCTGTTCCAGTGTACTCCAACATGTACACACGGCTCCCTCCACGGCCGGAGAACGGACACGATGCCAACCATTTGGCACGGCGACGGTAAGACGACGCTGTACCGGCCGGCGGACAGTGCACGTCGATGGAACATGTGCTTTACCATCGTCTACTCATTTGTGAGCAAGGTCATTGCCTTGTTCGACCAACTTCGGGGTAGTCCGGAAGCTTGTGAGGTCATGTCTCCCCGAGTCTTTCTGGCATGATCTGGGGTGGTCGTCCACCCCTCTTCATCGTCTTCTTCTATAGGATGGTGATCTGTTACTGAGATTTTTGTCGCCGACATCTTCTGACTCTCATAGACGACTTCCCGGCTGCTGCATCAACAACGTTTCCCTGGCTCCGAGGCTATTTCGGAGTTCCACAGGTGGCATTGAGCTTCGCTCACGGCGCATCGCGAGTGAGTGCGAGAGTAAGACGACCTTAATTTACTCGAGGACATGTATATAATTTTTAATTTCTTTAGGGATGACCTTATAAAGGTTGACTGATTTTTTTTAATAAAGATATTCAGATGACATCTTTAATGTATGTCATTTGGCAAAACTAAAAAAACACGGTGAAGATAAACGAGCGAGCAATCTGGTTTCAAGTTTCGCGTCCTATAGACAAATTCTTGTTTTCTTATAGGGAATGGAAAACAAAGTCTTTTTAGGAATTTTTTATATATTTTTTTGTTTTAAAAAAAGTTAGGGGAAGACAAAGTTTGTTACGCTGTACTGTACAGAAGTGAAGTGGAGGGGCTAACATTTGTTTTTTGAGACACAGTGGAGGGGCCAACATGGTCATGAAAGATAGTATAATGTAGAACGCCGCCCAGTATTTCCCTGCTAATGAATGCTTTTGCGGCCCAACATTACGCACTATCCATTGCTACAGTAACATTTCCCCAATCGGTGGGTTACCGAACCCCCCGTCGCCGCTGCGTCCGACGAACAATCGCACCCTACGCCGCCGCCTCAAGCCAAGGTATTTCTCTTCACGCGCACGGGAAGACCGTCTGCTTCCCATCAATTCGTCCTTCTACCCCAGATTGATGAATCCATTTGTGAATCCCTCGTTCCTTTAAGCGGCGCCATGGAGGAGAAGAGCTCTGGGCACAAGAAGGCAAGGGCGACCAACCCTCCGGCGTCGGCGCAGGAGGCAGTGCAGATGGCGGCGGAGGCCAGCCTCCTCACGAACGACCTCATCGTGGAGATCCTCTCCCGCCTCCCGGCCAGGTCCGTCCACCGCTTCAAGTGCGTCTCGCCGTCCTGGCGCGCCATCATCGCGGACCCGGCCAACCGCGAAAACATGTTTTAGAGCCTATACATCCGGGTATTTCTTATCCAACCACTCATTTCTGCATCATGATTCGTGCAAATAATGTGTTTTTTTTGTTTCTCTCATATAGAACATGTATTTTGTACTTCAACTTTGTAGTACAACAAATCTTTCTATGTAGAATGTGGGATAAAACTTACAGATTTTTTGATCCAACATAAATATACAAAATGAGATTTGTTTGATTAAAAAATTTTATTTTTCATATTTATGTCGGACAAAAAAATCTGAAAGTTTTATCCCACATTCTAGTTACAAAGTTATGTTGTACTGCAAAGTTTGAAGTTCAAGACATGTTTTATATGAGAGAAATAAAAAAGAGAAAATTCCATGTAATAAGGTAGTTGTATAGCACAGATCTTAAAGCAACATTAGAGTGCTAGGATAGAGGCCCGGGTACATAAGCTCACAAAATCTGCATTCCGGCCAACCGCAAGAAGCTGCCCCAGACCCTTGCCGGTTTCCTCTACAGCACCTACCACTGGGCAGACCCTCGCTTCCAAAAGTTTCATTTTGCCAACGTCTCCGTCGGCGCAGCCCCAGCGGTCGACCTGGCCTTCTCTTTCCTGCCACCCGACAAGTACTTGTACGTCGACCAGCTGGACGCCTGCAATGGCCTTCTCCTCTGCCTCTGCTACATGGCCCTTTATTCCTCCTTCAACGGACAAGCGCACGCCGCTTGAATCTCATTTCATCGTGTGCAATCCGGCCACCGAGAGGTGGGTCGATCTGCCCCCTCACGCCAAGGTGCCGAAAGGCCATCGCGGCGTAGCTCGTCTGGGTTTTGATCCAGCAGTCTCGTCCCATTTCCATGTTCTTCAGTTTGAGGAGACCGGTCAGGAGGATTGCGTCACAGGAGTGAACATCTACTCTTCGCAAACTGGAGCCTGGAAGCGTAGACAAAGCCGCTTGGTTGAGAAAATTACCCTGTACGCTGGCCTTGCAAGTGTCTTCTTTCACGGTATGCTGCACTTGCTTGGTATGCTGAAACCCATGAAGCTGGACGACGATGCTGTGCTGGTGGCAGTGGACATGGAGGGGCAGGTGTGGAAGGCTATCCGCGTGCCGTCAGGTGGTTTGAGTTTTGGCACTATGCCACCACACCCCTAGGTATTGTTGACAAGAACAAGATAGCATCACTCCGGTGCATGGAGGATTATGGTAGTAAAGAATGGGTCTTGAAGCATAGTGTCAGCAATGATGAGTTGCGGAGCAAAACTAGGGCGGAATACAAGGTGACTGCTATTCATCCAGACCGTGACACTATTTTCCTGGATTCATGTGATGTTGATACATTGGCATCTTATGATATGCAACATCGGGAATTCCGTCGTATCCTTAATCTTAAGAAAGACAGAGCACCACTATTTGTACCCTATGTTCCACTCTTCTCAGACTCATTAGCAGGTGCGGATGGGCAGTAGTGTTGCTTACAACTCAAGCTTGTGCTTCTTCGAGGAATTGGCTCTTGTTCTTCAGGCTGAACAGTTTGTCTGTTGATTTCTGAATCGACGTAAATTATGTGATCCAATTTGCTGGTGCTCATGCTCCTGGCCTCCTGCTAGCTTGATTTTGTGTTCGGAACAATCCCTGGTAACCTTAGAGATTAAGCATATTGCAATTTTCAATTTTCAACGAACAATCCCTGGTTACTTTTTCTACTCGAAGTAGTTTCACGCGGTCAATATTTAAGGAATATGAATCTGGTTTCTTGGCCATAATATTGATTAAGGATTATGTGCCCTAAGTCATAATATGTTGGTGAGTGTAGTCTGAACTTTTTAGTGTATTGAAAGTCTCAATCAGACTGCCATAATGCCTATTTGATGTTAGTTCTCAAGATTTCGGCGTCTCATTGCCATTGAGCAAGTATACATTTTATCTACTTTTGCTGTAGCTAATGAATTCAGGCTGCTACAGTTGAAGTTCTGCAAGCTAAGCTGTAAACCAGCTTTCCTAAAAGTTTTCTTGAAGCTGGGTGAGAAAAACAATAAAAATGGCTAGGCAGAATTATTTGGGTGTTGATTTCTGTATCAACTTAAATAGTGCCATTCAACCTGCTAGTGCTTACACTCCCTCTAGTTTGATCCTGTTTTTCCGGAGCAATGCCTACAGATTAAGCATATTGTAATTGCGAAGATAGCACGCTTAGTATTGTTGTTTGTCTAGCTATTGCCCTGGCACGAATTTGTTCCATGTGGCTAAATTATGCTGCTGCAATCTGGCTTTCTTGGTCATAACATTTAAGGAAAGTGATTGTTGTAAATGCTGGTATTAGTGAGTGCAGTGTAGTACTGTAAACGTGTTTGGTGCACTACTTAAAGTCTCATTCGGACTGTTGCAACGCCTATTTGATCTTGGTCCTCAGCGGTAAAGAACTGAAGTGGAACTAGTTCCTTTTATCTATTTTTGCCGAATTCTGATGAATCTATGTGAGCTTTGGTTCCACAACCTAACCTGCTGCAGAGGATCAGGTGGTCTTGGTACTACATTAAACTTACCCCCTCTGTTAGCTTGCAAAAACGTCTTATATTTACTACATTAATGCTCGCTAATTAGCATAACTGCAGCAAAGCACCGAACCGAGAAGCTTTACCTCGCTGATGCATGTTGGGCGTCTCGGCTTGTCTGTTGGTTCCATTTGGTCCGGCGGCCAAAGGAAACAATGGCATCAGGCTTGTACTCCCTTCGTCCCATAATATAAGAGTGTTTTTTAGAGTATCTCTAGCCGCGTCCCCAACAGGCCCTCCAGGCTATTTTTTCGGCGCCGGCGCGAAAAAAAAGCCCAGTCGCGCCCCTAGGACGCCGAAAATCGCCGACTCGGCCCTTTTTTCCGCCCGGCAGGCCGAACCCGGCGCACTGGGGAGCAGTTGGGGGCTCTGGCGCAAAGGAAAAGCGTGGCTGGCCCACGCCGTCAGGGGAAAAGTCAAGGTTTTCTTCCCCGACTCGCCTCCCACCCCCCGCGCTCTCGGCCACCACTAGCTATATCCCGGCGCCGCCCGCCGCCCTTCATCGCTAGATAGCCATTCCCCGCCGGAAAAATAGCAGCGCTTCGCCGCGGCAGCCCCTCCAACAGCAGCTGGGCGTTTCCGGCCGCCATTCCCGGCCGCGGAGGAGCAGTTTAACGGCGGGTACACGCCTACCGGGCGCAAGGTGTTCGGCGATTTGCCTGCCTCGGTGATGGACTCGGATGACGAGGAAGCACTCGCCGTGCTGCTGGAGGAGGAAGCCGAGGCTGACGTCTAGGAAGAAGAGCATCTCATGGTGCTCGCCGCCCTCGCCTAGCTGCTGGCGAGCAATGAAAAGCCGTGGCGAGGTGGCTCGGTGCCTGGGCGGGTGAAAGCAAAGAACCGGCATCGTCTCGAAGGCTACTGCATGCTCTACTCCGACTACTTCGCCGATACTCCACTTCACGGCAAGAAAATATTTCGGCGCCGTTATCGGTTGAGCCGAAAGCTCTTCCTCAGGATTGTGAATTCCATCCGGGAGTTCGACAACTACTTCAAGTGCAAGATGGATTGCACCGGGGCTTCCTGGATTCACCTCCATCCAGAAGTGCACGACGGCGATGAGGATGCTTGCATATGGAGCCCCCGGTGATTCACTCGACGACTATGGGCGCAAGACCGAGTCCACCAGCATAGAGTGTTTCTACAAGTTCTGTCGGGCAGTGGTGGTAGTGTTTGGACCACAATACTTGAGAACACCCAATGCGGAAGACACTGCTCGGATCCTAGCACAAAATGCAGAAAGAGGATTTCCTGGGATGCTTGGAAGCATCGACTGCATGCATTGGAAATGGAAGAATTGCCCATTTACTTGGCAGGGGATGTACAAAGCCGTCAAAGGCGGTTGCAGTGTGGTGCTTGAGGCGGTGGCCACACAGGACCTCTGGATTTGGCACTCCTTCTTTGGTATGCGAGGAACTCACAATGACATCAACGTGCTGCAGTGCTCTCCTGTCTTCGCCAAGCTTGTTGAAGGTCATTCTCCTCTGGTGAACTTCGAGATCAATGGGCGGCACTACAACAAGGAGTACTATCTAGCTGATGGCATCTATCCGAGATGGTCGACATTTGTGAAGACCATCTCAAACCCTGTGCCAGGAGGCAAGAACGCCTGGTTTGCGAAGATTCAGGAGGCGTGCAAGAAGGATGTCGAGCGGGCATTTGGTGTGCTCCAATCTCGATTTGTTGTTGTTCGGTACCCCGCTCAGATGTGGTCCAAAGATCAAATGTGGGAGATTATGACTTGCTGTGTCATCTTGCACAACATGATCATCGAGAGCGAGCAAGAAGACCTAATGTTTGACACTGAACCATACTACAGGCAGGGTCCTCTAGCCGAATTTGATCACCAGCTACCGGCAACTTGGACTGCCTATCTCAGTATGCGTCAGGAGATCCGAGACCCACAGGTGCATCATCAACTGCAGAAAGATCTGATTGAGCACCTATGGAGGCTCAAGGGGGACGCCATGTGATGAAATACGAGTTTTTATTTGAACTATATAATTTATATTGAACTATTTGTTGTTGTACTATTTTGTTGAAGTATTTGATTTTTCTGTGATGAAATATGTGGTAAGAAAAAATTGCGTTGATAATTGAACGCCGAGACACGGCGAACCACGCCGAATATTGGCCTATTCTCGCCCATATGGACCCTTTATTCGCCGAAATGGGGCTGCAAAGTGGGCCAATTTCGGCGCCTGGGGGCGACGACTGGACGCAAAACCGCCCTCAATGCCGATTGTATCGCCGGCTCGCCCTCAGAGGGCGATTTTTATGCGTCATAAGGGGCCAACGGCTGGAGATGCTCTTACACTACACTAGTGTCAAAAACGCTTTTTATATTATGGGATGGAAAGAATATTTGCTTAACCATACCAACATGTTAACATCCAAGGGTCATTTTTCTGGCTTCTTAACCTCCATATCAATACGGTACGTTGACAAGTTTCTTAAATTTTGTTGCAACGAGCTCTTTGAGGAGATAGACAAAACCCCTCTTCACCCGCTACCTTTTTATTTTGAATTGTTTGGATCGCTTACCACTTATGTCACGTGGCGCTTCACCCGCTACTTCATGTACTCCATATGTATTATCAAGCCAAGTGGACTAGCCAAACGCTTCCGGCCGTTTTTTCGGCTATCTACATTTTCACAACACAGAGCACCATGGCTGCATATTCCTAAGTGAGATCGCGCAACTCTCGAACCGTGGTGGGTTGCCCAGCCTGGAACAATTTCAGCTTAGGCCCATTTGAATTAGCGTCTTTGCTCGTTTCTGGCCGGTTTAAGATACCGGCCTCATCCCGTCGTTTTCATTCCAGACAGAAATCATGTGTTTGACCAGTAATTTACACATGTAAAATAAATACAAATGTATAAATTTATACCCATTCTAAGCGGGTCCTTAAGGTGTATCGTATACATTAGGCCTGGCGTTGGGGGTGGCTGCCAATGACGCCACGCCAAAGACCTTCTATTCCGCGCCCCGCGCGCGCGCGTGTGTTTGGGGGGGGGGGGGGGGGGGGGTGGGGGGGGGTGGGGGGGGGGGGGGGTTGCGCGATGCATATGACTAGTCGCTCGCATGATCGGTCGTGTGAGCACAGGTTGTTCTATGTGTGCAACTGTCTGTACTAGATTTCCTCTTCAAAAATCAAGTGGATGTACTAATACGTGTGTGTGCTTTTCTCCATTGTATTGTTTTTTTGCATTCCGTTTTATTAGCGTTCAACATCTATTTGAAAAATATTTAGTCGCCACCTTCAAAAATTATGTTCTGTACCATTCAAAAAATGTATGTTACATTCAAAAATGTCTGCATAAATGAAGAAAAATGTTTCATACCATTCATAACAACGTAGGTGATATTTTAAAGAAACATTCTCGTGTTTCAAAAAAAATGTTCGTTGCATTTAGAAAATAGTATTTATATAATGTAAAAAAATGTTCACGTAGTTTTGGAAAAATGTTTTCAGCCATTAAAAACATGTTCAACATGTATTTTATTTCTTTTAATATGTATTTAAAAAACGTTCAAAACATGTTGTATTTGAAAAAGTACATTCATGTATTGAAAAATGGTCAACATGTATCAAAAAATATTTCACATGTACACTAAAAATTTACAATGCGTATTGTAAAAATAAAAACGAAAAATAAAAACTCAAAGAAAACCCATGAAATGATAAACATGTATAAGAAAAAAAATTCTAAAAATATACAAAAAAAATAAAATTTGTATGAAAAGGGTGTAAACCAAAAACATATATTAAAAATGATAATCATGTACTTAAAAATATTAAACATTTATAAGAAAAATGTTTCTTATGTATACGAAAAATATACAATCTATTTATGGATATAATGGTAAACCTCATTGATCTGGAGTGCAAGATAGGAGTTCATAAACCAGTCAATGGTTTTCATGCGGACACATTAGTGAGTACCATTTATCTTATGTTTTGACTTAGAAATGTCGTTGGCTACAGTCCAATCCACTAAAATAGAAAGATTTTTGTGCGAAAACAGTACACAATCATATTTCTAAAGTCAAACATGTTGGTACTATACTTTGTATGTCTATTTGATATTTAGATTGTATATTAGTACTACCATATCAATGAGTTAAACCAAATATTAGTTGATAATAGGGCCAAATAATAGAAATAATATTGAATATAAAATTATATAGAAAATCTAGCCGAACAATTACGTGTGGCCGCCCAACTAGTTATTTATTAGAATAGAAGAAGATAAACAAGCAATCATGCTTCTCCACATAAGTAGTCCCTCCGTCCGAAAATTCTTGTATTAGATTTGTCTAAATACGGATGTATCAAGTCACATTTTAGTATTAGATACATCTGTATCTAGACAAATATAAGACAAGAATTTTGGGACGGAGGGAGTAGCACCAAAGGTAGTTTTGATGAAGGTAGTTTTGAAGTCGCTATATACATTTTTCTGTTGCGAATAAGCTATACACAGTTAAATAAGTTTTTCTTTTGCACATTCACCGCCACCCCGAAATTTTATAAAACTCCGTGGCCGAGAATTTCTCGATACTAATAATAAAAACCGCAATTCAACAAAAGTGGTATCTTAATTATTATTTTGCAATGCTCTGTTCTTTTGAACAGTGGATTTTAGAATTTAAACTAATTCTTGATGTACAATGGATTAATCAGGATAGTTTTACACAAATAACTGTGCACAACTGTATTATTTTGTTTTGCACATTCATCATCGTCACGATTATTTTTGTAAATCTTCATGGCCTCAAAATCCTCGATGTTAAAACTAGAACCACAAACCAATGAAAGTGATATGTTAACAAAATATTATTACAATATTTTGTTCTTTTAGACAATGAATATGTGTATGAATATTAAAATAATAAATTACTAGAATAGCCTTTGTGTTCCGAAACGGAGTACACATCAAGTATGTAAATTTCCAAAACTTAGTAGGTTGACAATCCCTGCATGAAATCCTTAATAACTGTAAAGTATACTATCTATTTAGTAACTAACTCCAAAACAAAGGGTGTATTTAGAATTTATAATGTCTATAATAAAATGACTATTTATATACATGAAAAATTTAATAATAACTAACATCAGTAAATTATTTTCATATGAACTATGGCAGATGAATTTTTAAGTAGTCAATGTCTAAATATACTATTATGTTGTTTGTTAGTTAAACAATGTATAATAGATGAAGAAAATTGAAATATGAATAGAAGAAATCAATAAATATTTTTGTATATTGCTATATAAGATCCATGAATAGTGAAAATCTTGAATACTTTTGTATGAAGTATTGGTTCCGCATACATAATAGACATGCATGCATGACTTGAATAATAAGAACAAGTGGTTGGGGTCCGTCATTGTGAGCCACTTGAGAGGAAGTTATGCGCACATTTCTCCATCTTGAAAGAAACCACATCTTCATCTCAAAATAAAGAACCAATTTTCTCACATCATGTGGAAATCACATCCATCTCAAAAAGAAAATAAAAAGGCTATAAAAACTTTCTCAAAAAAAGGAAAAAAAGTGTCTCACTTTCATATTCTAAAAATAATCTTAAAAAAATCTAAACTTTCTTACCATGGCCAATGAGCATGCGCCACATGGCATAGCTGCTTGGCCGCCCTTCCGGTGTGACTTAATATGTTTAATGTGTTATGTGTGGGAGTGAGTATGGCATAAGAAAACAAAACTATGTTGTTTCAATAGCCGTAAAAGTTAGAAGCAACAAATCATTTGTTGACAACATAATTGAAAATTACAGTTGGGTTCCCACAAAAAGAATTGGGTTGACTATTAGAAGTTTCTTTCTTTGCAAATAACATTGGCATGAACGGACCTTTAGAAGTTATGACATGTTTGAGAAAAAGAAAATCCCCCTAAAAATAGCAAGAATCTTCACAGATGCTAATACTTTTAAATCAAGAATTGTGTCAGAACACAAAATAATACAGTACATAAAAATGTAAAAACTCTAGGTGGGCAAATGCACGGGTCACTCTGCTAGTTAAGCCATAAAGAGTCTATAGAATGGAAGACATAGACATATGCATACAAAACATATGACAGGTCATTGATACCAAAGTTCATCTTTTCTTAATGCAGATTGTGAAGAAAAAACAGGGAGGAAGTTGTGTCGCATCTGTATTCATCGATATGGCCAAATACATAATATATAACCCTGGTGAGCCTGACTACCCATAAGTCAAACTGTACTAGTGATTATAAGACCCAGGTAGGCACTAGATACGAAATGACAAAAGTATGTTTTTTTTAGTTTTGTTAGATCCCGTGTCCTGTTCAGAAGACGAGATTACGGCGGCTCTGTAAAGATGAAATAATATTCTCTCTAATAAGTATCCGTTTTAATGATATCGTCTAGCATCGTTGAAGAAGGACGCGTGGAGACGTATACAAATGAAAATTTTCTACAAGTTTCCGTAGCTGAAATCTGGATGCCCACAACATTCAGTTTATGCACATTGAAGTGGGTTCGGACTCCTAGGGGTTGCAAACTCCCATGTGTCTGCATGGGTCTTAGAGCATCTCCAACATGTATCCAAAAAGAGCTTCACGCATTAAAAAATATTATTTTTGGGCATCGAACAGCTTCAACAGATGCTGTAAAATATTATGCACGTGAAAAAGTATTGGGCACGTGCTGAAAAACGCTATTGCGCGCAGCATATTTTGGACTCCGGATTGCGCGTGCTTCACAATTTGCATTGCATGCTTTTTTGGGCGTATGCTAAAACAGTGTTGGTCCTGCGCATAAAAAGTGCTACAGTGACGCGCTATAACTTTTATTGGACGCAGAATTTTTGTGCGGCTGTTGGAGATGAGTACTAGTATGTGCACTTTTAGAGTAATCTTTCCATGACAAAATCAACTAGGAGTCAAAACACAACAAGGTTTTTCTGGTTTCGACAAGGAAATGGTGATAATAACGGCTCGTCTTCGGTTTGTTTTAGTGCTTGTAGCCGTCCCTAGATGGTTTATGGATCTGGATATATTTTTTACTTTTGATGTTCTTTATATTATCTTGACAATTGATGAATAGATTAAATTTTTTTTTAAAAAAACTAAGAAGTCAAAACAATAAGGTACTCCAATCTTAACGATATGCAAAATAAGGTAATCTGATAAACAAATACATGTGAATCTGGTAAAACAAATCTTGAGTGCACGTAACTGCCTTTTTTTGACACAGTACAAACGCAAGCGCTTATACATACACGCATACATTCACTCTTATGAACGCACACATGTATAGTACATCATATCTCTATGAGCACTTTCAAGAGACTGGGCCAGCATCGTCTAACCACCCAAGCCCAGGTTGATTCGTCCATAATTGCTGGTACAACACCGTACGCATCACCAGTAAATCCTAGCTATCGGTCTATTTATTTTTCTCACAGCAATCCTAACCATGGATCTAAATTTAACGAGAAGTTGAACCGTCAAGATCGCCGGCCGGGGTGCTGGTCTCAGTCCCTCAGACCGCACTGGTAGCCATCTTGGTCCCTCCTTCCTCCTCGCGGCCACCTTCGCCATCCTCGACGACGAGCCCGTCGCCCTCCTCCGCCCTGTCCCACTCCTTGTAGACGTCGAGGAAGTAGAGCGTGCAGACCATGGCGACGCATGCGGCGAACATGGGGATGGGTCCGAAGAGCCAGAGGAACACCGGGCATGAAAAGTAGAATGCGCGGACGCCGAGCGACCAGAAGTAGCTGCCGCGGTTGAGTGTGGAGGTGACGTAGTCGATGGCGAGGCGGGGGCGGCGGAGGCGGTGCGCCTGGAGCGGCACGTTGACGAGGATGCCTGTGTGGCTGTAGTACCGGATGGACTGCACGTTGAGGAGGAACGCCACCAGGAAGCAGACGAGGATGGCCAGGAACTTGACGGACAGCGCCGCCTCCCCCGCCGCGCCCAACACGATGTTGTCCTTGCTGTTGTTGTGGGCGGGGCTGGCGGTGCCGGAAAAGAGGCCGTGGGCGGCGCCGCTGGCCATGAGGGCGGCGACGAGGGAGCTGAGGGTGATGGCGACGGAGGCGAGCACGGAGGAGGCCATGATGGCGTTGCGCATCGTCTGCACCGCTAGCACGGCGTGCTTCCCCGAGGGGTCCTCCATGATGTGGCGCACCCAGATGCGGCGGTTGATGGCGTTGATGCCGATGACGGTGGTGGCCGGGCGTCGCCGGATACGGAGGAGGAGCCACAGGTGGTACCCCACCATCACCGCCAGGCCCAGAGGCACCAGCACGTAGTCCAGGCGCTGCTCAGACTTGCTGCCCATTGCTTCTGCTCCTCCTGCCGCTCCGGCTGCTACACGGGAGGTGTATGTACTGACTGAGGTAGCTGAGGAGTACTAAGAATTTATTTGTCAATTAAAGCTTACATAGAAATTGGCAACTTCTTGGAATTTGCACCTATTTTCGTACACCCTTCGTTCTTAAAAGAGTGCACTTCCAACTTTGTTAGGAAGTCAAATTTTTTTATATTTGACCGTATTTATACAATAATAAGACAACATTTATGCCATCAAATTAGTAGCATTAGATTCATGATAAAATATATTTTCGTCGTATACCTATTTGGTTTCACAAGCATTGATATATTTTTGCACAAACTCGGTCAAACTTTGAGACAGTTTAACTCTCCAACAAAGTTGGAAGTACACTTTTTTAAGAACGGAGGAAGTATGCGAACGCATGTACTACCAGCAGTAAATGTGATGGGCACTGAACTGTAAACATACTCCGCTATGGCGGAAAAAAGACCATGGGAAAAAAAGAGTGAATTTCAGTTTTCGGCACCCTAACTTTTTTCCAAAAAAGAAGTTTCCAAACTATTCACAATCAATCATGACGGTACAGAGAACGCTATAGGTAATAAAAAAATACAACAAGATTCATAAATCACCTAGCAACAACTACAAGCACTGAAGCATCCACGTCCTCCATCTTTCGAGTTTTGGGTGTCCACGTTCTGTCTGTCGGCGACAGCCAAACTTGTCGTTTTTGGACGGATCCTTGGATCGATGGCCAAGCCATCTGCGATCTCGCCCCATCTCTCCTTCCTCTCGCACCCTGCCGTCGGCGCAAGCGCACAGTGGCGGAGGGGCACCATGACCAGTGGTAGGTGGTGGTTGGTGTTAAACCTAGGCATACATGGGCCAGGTTTCAGGCCAAGCTTGTAAAAGCCCGACCTTCTTTTCTCAAGCCCGAGCCCGGCTGGAAGCCTGGAATGCATTCTTTTCTCAAGCCCGAGGCCGGCCCAAAATCAAGCCAGAAGCCTAAAAGCCTGGCCCGAATGTTGTTTTCTAGTGTTTGCACCTGTAATCCCGGCCCGAGATTCTGGAAAAGAGAAGCCCGAGCCTGACCTGAAGTACCTTCCGGGCAGCGAAATGAGGCCCGAGCCCGGTCTGAATGTCAAGCCCGAAGCCCTTTTTTGGGGGTCGGGTTGTCCATGCCCGAGTTTAGTTGGTGTTGTTGGTAGTTGTCATATGTGATCCGAGTTCTTGATCAAGTTGTGATCAAGTTGTGGGCAAGCCTGACCTTTTCATTTGGTGTCGAGTTAGCGAGTACTACCTCTGTGTGGGTTTTTAATCCCCACTGTATTGTGGGTTAAACTTTGACCGCATATCTGGCTTGCAAAAATATTAATGCATGTCACTAAATGTTATATTGTTGAATTCCTATTTGAATGTAGTTTTCAATGTTATTTTTTTACGTATAACTTATATTTTATTTGTGTTTTTGTGTGTTTGTTAGAACAGTCTGACCTTTCTTCTTCATCAATGAATGCAGCACCCGTTGCTTTTTTCTTTTAGAAAAAAGTAGGATAACTCGTTCCGGTGAAGTTTTTGTGAAGTTTGTTATGCTAGACTCGTTTTTTAGATTAGATTGTTCTTTTGGGGGTCTTTTGAGACTATTTATTACGCTAGACAAAAGTTTTTTAGAGGTATAGCTAAATTTTATTGATCATAATCCACATAAAGTGGTATACAAAAAGGATCATGGGGATTAATCAACCACATGTGTCACCCGTGATCAAGAGTATCATAACTTGGATAATCTATCTGCATCGGTGTTCGATGCTCGACCTTCGAGAACAAAACTACAATTGAAAAACCTTGCACGATGCTTGATCTCGCTAATGATGCAGCCATAGCTACCATTTGTGCCTCTGTCAATATCATACACCACCTGTTTTGAGTCTGAGGCAACTACAAAATTCCGAATCATCAAATCCTCAGCCAGAGATAAAGCTTCTCTACATGTATTGCTTCGAGTGTCGCCACATCAGTAATCCCTTGAACAACCAGAGAAGAACTCTCAAGGTATAGTCCTGATTCATCGCGGCATATTGCTGCAGCAGAACCTCTCATAAAATATTTTGCCACACTTGCATCAACATGAATTTTTGCACAGCCTTGCGGCGGAGCTCTAGGTCTAGATAATGTAGTTCTTGCCTCGGTAGTAGTAGTAGTAGTAGTTGTTGTTGTTGTTGTTGTTGTTGTAGGTGCCCTTGCTTCATTATGTGATATTAACTCCAGACATGCTATGAATCTCTTTATAAATTCATACATAGCCGAAGGGCTCTGATAAACTTCTTCATGCATCACTTGTCTCCTTACCCACCATATGGCCCATAAAATCACTTCTAAGTTAACAAAAGCGTTGTATCTATCATTGAGAAGAGCAACTGTTTGGCGCTCGGTTCAGATGTCTCGTGCAAGTGCTCTGCTAGATCACTGTCGACAAGTGCCTAGACGCACCTTGCGATGGTGCATTCGAGCAGCGAATGTCTCCAGGAGTCTGCAATTCCACACAAAGCACAAAAGCTAGTCATCAAAAAATTTCCTGTGAGCCCTCACATCCTCAGTGGCCAATGAACGCTTCGCTAGTCTCGAAACATGCGAATGGGACTGGCGTCTTTCATAGTAGTTTCCAAGATGTTGCATCTCTATCATTGCTCGAGGAGCCAGAAGATCCATCTAGCCAAGCTTCACGTCTAAAATTTGTAGCAATCATCATCTTATAATCCGACTTCACAGTGAAACACCCACCCTTCTCGAAGTTCCAAGCCCAACTCGTTTACCTCCCTCTATCTATGCATTAGAGCTTTAAAAAAGGGTTCCTTCAAGTACCTAAAGGATTATCTATGGAGTAGAGTACAAGGATGGACTGAGAAAACAAAACAATGTCATCGGCAGGGAAAGAGGTATTGGTTAAATTAGTTGCGCAAGCAGTCCCAGTTTTGTCTATGTCATGTTTTAAATTGCCAAGAGGATTATGTGAACACTTGAATATGTTAATTCTGGTGGGGCAGCAAGGAAGGGCACCGTAAACCACATTGGATCTCATGGGATGCTCTGACACATCCTAAATATATGAGTGGCCTCGGTTTCAAAGATTTGAACTATTTAACTTGGCTCTTTTAGCAAAGCTGGCTTGGCGCATTCTTCCAGCTCCAGAATCAATGAGTGCAAGTGAAAGGATCGATATGGTTGACTAGAGGGGGGTGAATAGGCAACTACCAATTTTTAGCTTTTCTTTACCAAATTAAACTTTGCATCAAAGTAGGTTGTCTAGATGTGCAACTAGGTGAGCAACCTATATGATGCAATAACAACAAGCATGCAAGCAAGCAAGGGAAGAAACACTAAAGAGCTTGCACAAGTAAAGGTAAGAGATAACCAAGAGTGGATCCGGTGAAGACGAGGATGTGTTACCGAAGTTCCTTCCTTTTGAGGGGAAGTACGTCTCCGTTGGAGCGGTGTGGAGGCACAATGCTCCCCAAGAAGCCACTAGGGCCACCGTATTCTCCTCACGCCCTCACACAATGCGAGATGCCGTGATTCCACTATTGGTGCCCTTGAAGGCGGCGACCGAACCTTTACAAACAAGGTTGGGGCAATCTCCACAACTTAATCGGAGGCTCCCAACAAGACCACGAAGCTTCACCACAATGGAATATGGCTCCGAGGTGACCTCAACCGTCTAGGGTGCTCAAACACCCAAGAGTAACAAGATCCGCTAGGGATGAGTGGGGGAATCGAAAATCCCTTGGTGGAAGTGTAGATCGGGGCCTTCTCAACCACTCCCGAGCAAATCAACAAGTTTGATTGGCTAGAGAGATAGATCGGGCGAAAATGGAGCTTGGAGTATTTAATGGAGCTTGAGCAATAAATGGAGCTTGGGGGAGGAAGAGGTGGGTGAGAAGGAAGAAGGGGACTCCCTTTTATAATGGGGGCAACAATCGCGTTGCCCCCCACCAACCAGCCCCGCACAGGGCGGTACTACCGCTAGGACAACAGTACTGCCGCGCCAGCCAGCGGTACTGCCGCGCTGAGGAGACTAGTAGGGAACGGACCCAAATGCGGTACTACCTCGGTGGTAGGGCGGTACTACCGCTCCTGGAACGGTACTACCGCCACTACAACCGTGACTAGTGCCGCAAAACCCGACACGAGAAAAAGACCTCTCGAATCGAGGCAGTAGGAGCCAGACTGCCCAGCGGTACTACGGCAGTGGGGTCAAGGGCGGTAGTACCGCTGTGGAGCGGTACTGCCGCTTGTGACCCTTCGGCCGTAGTACCGCAGGCAGTGCGGTACTACCACTGGGGCGCGCGTGAGAGAGAGAAGGAATCTTCAAAGATGCTGAGGACAAGGCAGAGGTGCCAGGCCCCCAGCGGTACTACTGCTGTGGAGCCACGGGCGGTACTACCGCTGCGGAGCGGTACTGCCGCTTGGCTCCTCAGCGGTACTACCGCTGGGTGCGCGGTACTACCGCTTTGACCCAGACAGGACAAGGAAGAGAGGAGAGATCTCTTCAATGGAAAGGAAATGCTCGGAGGGTGAGAAGCTGATGTGTACGTGATGATTTCACCCATGCAAAACCCCAGCGGACCCCCTCTTGATAGTACGGTGCCCTCTACGCAACTAGTCCACCGAGAAAGAAACGAAAGAGCTACACCGTCTTGAAATACACTCTGAGGGGAAGAAGGCGTCTCGTGCCAGGGGAGAATCTATGAATTATTCAAAGCACAAGATTAGTCCGCAAACATGTTGTCATCAATCACCAAAACTACCTTGAGAGAGATATGCCGTAACAATCTCCCCCTTTTTGGTGGATTGATGACAACTAGGGATTTGCACAAGGAAAAGAAATAAAACAAAGAAAGCTAAGAACTACAAAATATAGACGGGCTCCCCCAGAATGTGTGCACCAAGAGATGGCACGACACACACATTCGGATCAACACTCCCCCTATATTTTATAGTCCAACAATACTAAGCACAAGATATATGAGAGAAGTGAATAAACAGGACACGCATGTTGGAAATATGCCCTAGAGGCAATAATAAATTAGTTATTATTATATTTCCTTGTTCATGAAAATCGTTTATTATCCATGCTATAATTGTATTGATAGGAAACTCAGATACATGTGTGGATACATAGACAACACCATGTCCCTAGTAAGCCTCTAGTTGACTAGCTCGTTGATCAATAGATGGTTACGGTTTCCTGACCATGGACATTGGATGTCATTGATAACGGGATCACATCATTAGGAGAATGATGTGATGGACAAGACCCAATCCTAAGCCTAGCACAAAGATCGTGTAGTTCATATGCTAAAGCTTTTCTAATGTCAAGTATCATTTCCTTAGACCATGAGATTGTGCAACTCCCGGATACCGTAGGAATGCTTTGGCTATCAAACGTCACAACGTAACTGGGTGACTATAAAGGTGCACTACAGGTATCTCCGAAAGTGTCTGTTGGGTTGGCACGAATCGAGACTGGGATTTGTCACTCCGTGTAAGCGGAGAGGTATCTCTGGGCCCACTCGGTAGGACATCATCATATGCGCAATGTGACCAAGGAGTTGATCACGGGATGATGTGTTACGGAACGAGTAAAGAGACTTGCCGGTAACGAGATTGAACAAGGTATAGGGATACCGACGATCGAATCTCGGGCAAGTACAATACCGCTAGACAAAGGGAATTGTATACGGGATTGATTAAGTCCTTGACATCATGGTTCATCGATGAGATCATCGTGGAACATGTAGGAGCCAACATGGGTATCCAGATCCCGCTGTTGGTTATTGACCGGAGAACGTCTCGGTCATGTCTGCATGTCTCCCGAACCCGTAGGGTCTACACACTTAAGGTTCGGTGACGCTAGGGTTATAGAGATATTAGTATGCGGTAACCCGAAAGTTGTTCGGAGTCCCGGATGAGATCCCGGATGTCACGAGGAGTTCTGGAATGGTCCGGAGGTAAAGAATTATATATAGGAAGTGCTATTTCGGCCATCGGGACAAGTTTCGGGCTCATCGGTATTGTACCGGGACCACCGGAAGGGTCCCGGGGGTCCACCGGGTGGGGCCACCTGCCCCGGGGGGCCACATGGGCTGTAGGGGGTGTGCCTTGGCCTATATGGGCCAAGGGCACCAGCCCCAAGAGGCCCATGCGCCAAGAGAGAGAAAAAAAGGGAGAGTCCTAAAGGGGGAAGGCACCTCCGAGGTGCCTTGGGGAGGATGGACTCCTCCCCACCCTTGGCCGCACCCTTCCTTGGAGGAAGGGGCAAGGGCTGTGCCTCCCCCTCTCCCTTGGCCCTATATATAGTGGGGAAAAAGGAGGAGCAAACCAATCTAAGGCCTGGCGCCTCCCTCTCCCTCCCGTGACACATCTTCCTCCTCCCGCAGCGCTTAACGAAGCCCTGTTGGAATCCCGCTACTTCCACCACGCCGTCGTGCTGTTGGATCTCCATCAACCTCTCCCTCCTCCTTGCTGGATCAAGGCATGGGAGACGTCTCCGTTCCGTACGTGTGTTGAACGCGGAGGTGCCGTCCGTTCGGCGCTAGGATCATCGGTGATTTGAATCACGACGAGTACGACTCCATCAACCCCGTTCTCTTGAACGCTTCCGCGCGCGATCTACAAGGGTATGTAGATCCACTCCTCCCTCGTTGCTAGATGACTCCATAGATAGATCTTGGTGACACGTAGGAAAATTTTGAATTTATGCTACGTTCCCCAACAGTGGCATCATGAGCTAGGTCTATGCGTAGTTTCTATGCATGAGTAGAACACAAAGTAGTTGTGGACGTTGATTTTGTTCAATATGCTTGCCGTTACTAGCTTATCTTGATTCGGCGGCATCGTGGGATGAAGCGGCCCGGACCAACCTTACACGTACTCTTACGTGAGACCGGTTCCACCGACAAACATGCACTAGTTGCATAAGGTGGCTAGCGGGTGTCTGTCTCTCCCACTTTAGTCGGATCGGATTCGATGAACAGGGTCCTTATGAAGGGTAAATAGCAATTGGCATATCACGTTGTGGTCTTTGCGTAGGTAAGAAACATTCTTGCTAGAAACCCATAGCAGCCACGTAAAACATGCAAACAACAATTAGAGGACGTCTAATTTGTTTTTGCAGGGTATGCTATGTGATGTGATATGGCCAAAGGATGTGATGAATGATATATGTGATGTATGAGATTGATCATGTTCTTGTAATAGGAATCACGACTTGCATGTCGATGAGTATGACAACCGGCAGGAGCCATAGGAGTTGTCTTTATTTATTTATGACCTGCGTGTCAACATAAACGTCATGTAATTACTTTACTTTATTGCTAACCGTTAGCTGTAGTAGTAGAAGTAATAGATGATGTGACAACTTCAAGAAGACATGATGATGGAGATCATGATGATGGAGATCATGGTGTCATGTCGGTGACAAGATGATCATGGAGCCCCAAGATGGAGATCAAAGGAGCTACATGATATTGGCCATATCATGTCACTATTATTTGATTGCATGTGATGTTTATCATGTTTTGCATCTTGTTTACTTAGAATGACGGTAGTAAATAAGATGATCCCTCATTAAAATTTCAAGAAGTGTTCTCCCCTAACTGTGCACCGTTGCTATAGTTCGTCGTTTCTAAGCACGTCGTGATGATCGGGTGTGATGGATCCTTACGTTCACATACAACGGGTGTTGACGAGCCTAGCATGTACAGACATGGCCTCGGAACACATGCAAACACTTAGGTTGACTTGACGAGCCTAGCATGTACAGACATGGCCTCGGAACACAGAAGACCGAAAGGTCGAGCATGAGTCGTATAGAAGATACGATCAACATGAAGATGTTCACCGACGTTGACTAGTTCGTCTCACGTGATGATCGGACACGGCCTAGTTGACTCGGATCATGTAATCGCTTAGATGACTAGAGGGATGTCTATCTAAGTGGGAGTTCATAAGATGAACTTAATTATCCTGAACATAGTCAAAAGGATTTTGCAAATTATGTCGTAGCTCATGCTATAGTTCTACTGTTTAGATATGTTCCTAGAGAAAAATTAGTTGAAAGTTGATAGTAGCAATTATGCGGACTATGTCCGTAAACTGAGGATTGTACTCATTGCTTCATAGAAGGCTGATGTCCTTAATGCACCGCTCAGTGTGCTGAACCTCGAACATTGTCTGTGGATGTTGCGAACATCTGACATACACATTTTGATAACTACGTGATAGTTCAGTTAAACGGTTTAGAATTGAGGCACCAAAGACGGTTTTGAAACGTCGCGAAACATATGAGATGTTTCGAGGGCTGAAATTGGGATTTCAGGCTCGTGCCCACGTCAAAAGGTATAAGACCTCCGACGATTTTCTTAGCCTACAAACTAAGGAGAAAAGCTCAATTGTTGAACTTGTGCTCAGATTGTCTGAGTACAACAATCGCTTGAATCGAGTGGGAGTTGATCTTCCAGATGAAATAGTGATGGTTCTCCGAAGTCATTACCACCAAGCTGCTAGAGCTTCGTTATGAACTATGATATATCAGGGACATATATGATGATCCTTGAGATATTCGCGATGTTTGACACCGCGAAAGTAGAAATCAAGAAGGAGCATCAATTGTTGATGGTTAGTGAAACCACTAGTTTCAAGAAGGGCAAGGGAACAAAGGGATACTTCATGAAACAGCAATTCAGCTGCTGCTCTAGTGAAGAAACCCAAGGTTGAACCCAAACCCGAGACTGAGTGCTTCTGTAATAAGGGGAACAGCCACTGGAGCAGAATTACCCTAGATACTTGGTAGATTAGAAGGCTGGCAAGGTCGATAGAAGTATATTGGATATACATTGTGTTGATGTGTACTTTACTAGTACTCCTAGTAGCACCAGGGTATTAGATACCGGTTCGGTTACTAAGTGTTAGTAACTCGAAATAAAAGCTACGGAATAAACGGAGACTAGCTAAAGGTGAGCTGATGATATGTGTTGGAAGTGTTTCCAATGTTGAAATAATCAAATATCGTACGCTCCTTCTACCATCGAGATTGGTGTTTGTGTTGAGCATAGACATGATTGGATTATGTCTATCGCACTACAGTTATTCATTTAAGGAGAATAATGGTTACTCTGTTTATTTGAATAATACCTTCAATGGTCTTACACCTAAAATGAATGGTTTATTGAATCTCGATCGTAGTGATACACATGTTCATGCCAAAAAGGATAGTAATGATAGTACCACC